>NC_139242.1:54190509-54925938 GCF_977018435.1 Lepisma saccharinum | reverse complement strand
ACTTTTCCGGATTCTCTGGAGTAGCGACGCGCAGAGGGGTAACCTTGTGGGCGGGACCAGACTGAGTGGGGAAGGGTGCGGGATGAAAGCAACGAAGTGCTGCGCGGTATAACGTCCGTAAAGCTAAACGCTTTCTGCTGCCAATTTCTTATCTTATTCTCAACAATGGCCAGTCAGGCCCGTAGTCAAAAATTTTATGTAGGGGGGGGAGTTAATCCTAGAGGGGAAAAAATTTTAATATATTGTGTCGCATTGGCAGCTATAACAGGGTACACAGAGGCACTTGCCCCCTCCCCCAAAAGAGATAAGTAACAGAAACTGCAACAAACAAACAAACAAAAAAACTTCGAGCAACATCAAATAGCAATATTTCGATAATGACCTTTCCAGATTGCCAAAGAATTTAGAATATTGTATAAGTTTAACATAAATAAACTAATAGGGACTGTATGTACTTGATATTTACAGGTCGATAATGTTAATAGATGATTAATATGTACCAACAGCTTTGGGGCTCTGTCTCAAACCACACTCATGTACTGTTTTACCACCTCGTTCAAATAGGTTCTCGAACACATTCAACACTATGCGGCGCTCTTCTGAATGCAGAGTTCCCCTAGACTTCCGAGCTGACATGTTTACTACGGAACTACTGGACCAAGAATAAGCAGTCGAATCGCACCCTCCCGTGGATGCCCCTCCCCTCCGCGCGGTCATTGGACGAGGCGCACACCCTTCAACATGCGCCGAGAACGCGATACTCCAGAGAATCCGGGAAAGGAATATACATTCTTGGCAGGATACGCCAAACTTTGTACGGGTTATATCTTGTCACCCTGTATATATATCTATACATTTCTTCGCAATATTCTTCCAAACCAATTTCGATGCATACATTTCTTTGCTTCCAGCGCGAATGCTTCCAACCGTTTACCGTTGAATGTCCGGGAACCTTTCTCCAGCCGGTGGAATGACTTCAAGGAATCTCACCCTGACGTTACAGCGCCTTACTGACGTCATTCCTCCCGCTTTCCCGCTTCCCTTTAAACCTTTGGCGAGGAGGGAGGAGAGAGGAAAGAGGGGGAGGAAACACTGCTTCTCAGGCGCTGTGATTCCGTGCCCAGGATAACCTCCTTCTTGTGAGAGTCCACCGGTCGCACTCTCAACCTTCAGAGCCTTTTCCGTTACCTCCCCTGAACTAGGGAAAACATACCCGGTAGAGTGCGAAGAACAGGAAAATTGAATAACATGGGCAAATCAATTCTACGCTAATTTTCACTTTACATTTGCTTCTGTCTTGCTGATTTCTGTTACTTGAACATAAATTTATCAAAAGGAAAAACTTAAATATTGAAGATGAAGCAAACTAAATTAAAATTCAAAGCTTAAGCAATTAAAGGACCTATATGCTGACTCCCCCCATCCTCGTATTTACAAAAATAGTGATTGTTTCTCCTCTCTAATCTTCAAAAGCAGCGAGAATACTCCTTTCACGGAACTGAATATTTTTTAAAGGGAAAGATATCAAAAATAAATTATATATATATATATTAGTTAATTTAAGTTGCTATATTCCGCCTCTTTAGATTAATAGTAATGAAGATGAACGAATTAAACATAAAACGAAAAAAACATATCAGGCACGTAGCCAGGTGGAGGACTCGGGGGGCTGAAACCCCCTCCCCGAAATCCTACAAATATCTAATTTAAAAAGTGGATAGTGGTAATTAATTTTACTTCATTAGCAGGATTAAACAACCTTGCATAATACGTTGTAATAATCTGAGATTCATCTTCAGGACTTCTAACCCCACTGTTTCAACTTTATGTGTCGGCTGCTAATAAGGGATGATCCCCATCCCGAAATAAAATTCTGGCTCTGGCATGCAATGATTCGAACTTTTAAAACCTGTCATTTCGAGCTCATTCATAGGGAATTTCATTCTGAGCCAGGAACACAACAACAGAGGTTTGGCGCGTGAAACTGAATGCGTGTAGTCGTTGGCTTCGTGTTTATTATTTATTTAGGTGTTAGTGTTTGTCGTGATAGTGCTGTGTTAAAGGGTAATGGATGTGATACAGGATTTGCTGGTGAAACCTTTTGGAACAAGATCTTTTCAGGAGAAGTTGCAAATTATTAATACAAGTAGGCCAGTGTCATCGCTTGAACTTATTTCTACACACAAAGACAAAAATCTTGAATATGTGAGGCATTTTCGCAAGCAAATTATGACAAAACACCATGGTTGACAGGAAGTATAAGTGTTAATAAGCTTTGCTTTTTTGTTGGCCGTGCTTACTTTTCGGGGCTGAAAAGAATGTATGGACGCGTGGCGGATACTGTGTAATCTTTTCAACGCTTGTGCCAAACATGAAAAATCCAAGTCACATAACTTCCTTTGTTAAGCTGCAATCTTTCGCTCAGACACGTATTGACGTGCAACTGGACAAACAGCGTGCTTTGGATGTGGTACGGCACAAGTAATCGGGTCCTGGAGTAAGTTGAATTTTGCACTTAAATTAATATTGCGGGTTTTTATTTCACTAGTGCACGTCTTTCATTTTATATTTCACAGGTTGTTTTTTTATAGCTTTATAATACTGTCTTGTTTTATTATTTGAAATTCTACACGTATATTAAACTGCAATAACGAGAATTAATTGATTGTGGTCGTAGCAATGAGACAAACATTCCGACACAATATTCCTAAATCCAATATGGATCCTGACATAAATTGCACGGAAACTTATGGAGTTTGAGGATCAAGGGTCGGAGATTACCCACTCGTTAGAACCAGCATACGCCACTGTCTCAACTCCTTCCTCCCCCTAATTTCCAATATGTTTTTGAAGTGCATTTGAATTATTTATTTATTTATTTTAGATTTTAGTTTATCATTAATTTTAAGCATTCCTCATCTTCGGCCGATCCTCTGGAGATAAACACGCCTAAAATTACACTAATGGGATTTTCAGTGGAACTACACACGCCCGTTTGATATCCATCAATACAATAAAACACACACTAATGAGAGGGTATGGGCACGAATAATGTACAGGGAGGCTCAAAAAGTCACTTAATACCCTCGGTACAAGGCCACTGTAGCGCGCAACATGGAAATGGTGATGACCAATCGTTATCAGGCCAAGTTGGAACCACATTGACGCCACCCGCACGGTCGGTGGCCATCTTGAATTCAACTTCAGAATTTTAAATGCGAAGGGTGTGATATGATATATCAAATCAGGCTAGAATTTCACGAGAAATGCAATGGTGAAGGTTTTTTCGACGTATCTTTGACCAGTAAAAAGTTATGACTGAATTCTTGTACCAATTTACTCCTTTTCGAGGTGTGAGAAAAATGCCTTAAAATGTGTTTAGTGCATTGAGATCAAAGTGATGTCTAGGGAGAGAAGTTCGCATGCCATTGAACACGATTTTAATCGGATACATCCATGAAGAGCTGTGCATTATGAATGGTTGTCGCGAACAATTTACAGTGTGACGCTTCCATTGAATTAAAAGTCCTTCACAGTGACAAGGCTAATGTTTATGTTCATAAACAGAATATTCGATGCTTTTTTACTGATACCCCATTTTCGACAGATCAAAGCTGAATGATTAGTGCTGGTAAGTTAATGGTGTGGCGTCCTGTGTGGAACACGACTGGTTAGTCAATTTTCTATCAACGGAACCTTAAATGCTTAGGGCTACTTGGATTTGTTAAATAAACAGGTTTTTACATCCTTGCTTATGGAAAATGATACTTTTTACAGAGTTTTCTTTTCAATATGGAGGAACACCAGAACTGTATGGGAACGTTGTGAAGCAGTTTCTGTCCAAAGTTAGTAATTGTAATAATACAGTATTAGAAATTGTATTTTCCGAATTAGTGCAGTTTGAAGCCATCATGCACATACGTGCATTGTCTGCAAGCAGCAGATGATTTTCACTGAACAAACCAGGCTCCCAGTCCGTGCGAGAAAGAACTTCAACTTCTCGCCAGGACTTGTGGAATGGATAATTAATAACTACAAATAATTTTGTTGCAAAATTATTATAACCCTGATCATCTGATAACATCTTCTCAATCCAACAGATGAGTGGGTTGTTTTTCTTTATATTTTCACACTGTTCTATTCAAATGCATTCTATTTCATGTTTCACAATGTTATTGTATAAACGGTGTTACAGGTGAGGCTACTGCAGAGCATGCGTTCTCTCGTCTGGTTCCTCTCGAACATCCATTACACTGATCGTACCATGGGCTTTAATATGAAGACAGAAGTGTCATTACGATTTCACCCAGAACAGGCAAGCAAGATGGGCCCCTTCAATCTTAAGCAACCCATTCACCGTGCATACACGAACAAAAACCAAAGTTAGTTTCCAAGAGACACGTGCCGATTGTCTCTTCAGTCTGAAAGCTCTCTATCGAACCGAAGCAACATGACAAGTTGCACAGGTGGCTTGTTGCTTGCATGTTGCTCTGACTGGGCACTTTTCCCATTTCTCAGTGTTGTCCATTGTGTCGTTTCCATCTGTTGCTGTCGTATACGTTGGAAATGCTTACTTACAGCCTGAAGGGGCCTGTGTCGCTTGTCTTTTGTCACTTTGGTGTGAGCCCCTGTGTTTGCCCATTGCTTGTCTCAGTGTTGCTTTGGTTCCACAAAACCAAACACAGATAAACAATCCACATGGTTGTAACAAAATGTAAGTCGCCTTCGTACCGCTTGTATCCACAGAATTCTTCTCTCTACGTCCTTTGGAAACCTATGGAATGATACTTGACTCAATAAATTTGTTCCCGATCACACTGTGCAACCATATGCTATACGAGGGGAGTTCAACAATTATTGTCCCTAACATAGAAGGAATGATCCGAAACAACTGACTTTTTTTGTTTGTCATGTGTAACTCTTTGAATGATTACACACAAAATTTCAGCCATGTAGGGTCTATAATGTTAATGTTGTTATGTTTTTCAGGACAAGGTGAGCCCTGACTGGCAAGCTTATGGCCACCATTTTTTGGGATGCCAAGGGAGTATTGTTCATTGACTACCTCCAGCACCAAAAGACGATCACAGGTGACTATTATTTGGAATTGATTCCAAAAGTGAGGGATGCAATCAAGGAGAAACGCAGAGGGATGTGTCAGAGGAAAGTGCTGCTGGATTTGAACTAATCGAGCACCCTCCCTACTTTCCAGATCTTGCCCTGATTGACTTTCACTTGTTCCCAAGGCTGAAGCAGTACTTAATGATGGCTGTCACTTCCGATTTTTCCATTTTCTCAATCAGGGATCACCTTGTCCTGGAAAACATAACATTAAAATTATAGACCCTACATGTCCGAAATTTTGTGTGTAATCATTCAGAGTTATACATGACACACACAAAAATTCAGTTGTTACGGATCATTCCTTCTATGTTAGGGACAATAATTGTTGAACTCTCCTTGTATATCACACCCCCTTGTTCGTTGTAAAATAATTTCCATGTTTCATTTTTCAGAGGTGGTATAACTGCAGCACCTCCACCAAGGTAAAATTTGGTTCTGAATGGTGTTTGTTTGTGAATTATAAAAAAGCCGGTTGATTAAATTAGCATTCATGAATCATTATTGCAGGCAATTTACATATTTGCACAATCATTAGTACATATTCATTTTTCAGACAATAACAACCTCATAAAGGATAATTTGGTTTGAATAAAGTGTGAGGAATTAGCAGAATAGTAAAAATTCATTTTTCAGGGGTATATGAACCAAAATCGCACACCCAAGAAGCAAATTTGGTATAATTTTTGATTCAGATGCGCTCTTTGTAATTCATCATACCTCAATCATTCATAATGCAACTAAACTGCAGACACTTTTATACTAGGGATGGCCAGATCCGGATCCTGGTGGAATTTTGCCATCCCACATGCACTTCTTTGGAAAGTAAGAATGTGCTTATAACATATTGTTACCTGCTAATATATATATATATATACACACACACACACACACACACACACACACACACACACACACACACACACACACACACACACACACACACACACACACACACACACACACATATATATATAGTGTGTGTGCGCGCATGCACGATTTGTAATTAATTAATACACATACGGGGTGGGAAATAACCTTTTGCTAGGGGTCCACAGTAAAAAGTAACAACAATTAAGAAATTATGGTAATACCAAATGTTTACTACGACAATTGTGGTTACAAAAACAAAATTAAAAGTTAGTATGTCCGCCGTTTGCTTCTCTCACAGCACGAAGACGATCAGGGTAGGAGCTCAGAAGATTCGCAAACAGTCCGTATTCCATTCCATGTCACGGAGGACTTGTTCCAGATGTGCAAGGAGTGTTGGCCGGGCCGGGAATAGCGGACTCAACTGCGTCCTTCAGAATAGCCCCAAAGTGCTCCGCTGCATTCAGGTCCGGTGATACACCCGGCCATTCAGAACTGCTGAAGAAGTCAATGCCACTTCGCCGAAGAAGGTCTTGGTTTCAGCATTTGCCTTGAAGCAAGGTGCGTTGTCGTGAACTAACTTTTAATTTTGTTTTTGTAACCACAATTGTCGTAGTAAACATTTGGTATTACCATAATTTCTTAATTGTTGTTACTTTTTCCTGCAGACCCCTAGCAAAAGGTTATTTCCCACCCTGTACAAGGTAGGTCTAAGTCTCCCCCTCCGATTTCCATGAAACTTGGCAGCAGTATAGAGCCCCCCCTTCAAATATCAAGATGAGGAGAAATTGAAGTGGGGATCTGACTCCGAAACCACGTAAATATGGCATAGGAAGAAACAGGGGGCATAGGGCCTCTCTATACACCTGTCAAAAATCATGGGAATCGGAGGGGGACACAGGGGTCAGATCCCCACTTAAATTTGTCCTCATCTTGACATTTGAGGGGAGGTTGCCCCTAGAACAGATTTTTAGCCGAAACAAAAAAACACGTATTTCTTCATTTGGGCCCGTTTATACACACACCTGCCAAGTTTCATGGAAATCGCACAAGGACACAGGGGTCAGATCCCCACTTCAATTAGTCCTCATCTTGACAATTGAGTGGGTTTTGCCCTGTAAAACAGTTTTTTAGCTGAAACAAAAAAACACCTATTTCTTCCTTTGTGCCCCGCTATACACCTGCCAAGTTTCATGGAAATCGGAGGGGGACACATAGGTCAAATGCCTACTTAAATTTGTCCTCATATTGACATTTGAGGGGGGCTTGCCCCCCTAAAACAGTTTTATAGCCGAAACAAAAAAGGACGTATTTCTTCATTTGGGCCCGTTTATACACACACCTGCCAAGTATCATGGAAATCGGAGGGGGACACAGGGGTCAGATCCTCAGATCCTCAGACAGTGACGTGCGGTGACGTCGACACTTGGGGTAGCAATGAGTGGCGTGCCCAACGGGTCATAATCCCCTCATCCCTTTTAGGGCCCAGTATTCCTAAAGGAAGAACATGAAATACAGGAGAAATTGCAAAGTTAGGAATGACTACAAAAAATTGTACACATAACTTCCACCCACTTTCGAAAATCAAAAACTATTTGATTTGACTACTGAGCCAGAGATGCCGGGTTTGAATCTCGACTTGGCAATGGGTGATCTTTGTGTGTCCCTTGCCCTTCATCAATTTTATCATATCGTCTTCTTCGCGATTATCCAAATATGGCGGAAAGCGAAGTAAAATAAACCAAATCAATCAATGAATGATTTTATTTGATTCGTTTTTTATACATTTGGTTAATCGCGAAGATGATACGAAAAAATTAATGAAGGGACAAACACAAAGAACACCCATGTCCAGGTAGGGTTTCGAACCAGGAACTCCTGGTGTTGTAGCATGCTGTGGTAACCACTCCCCCGCGGTTGGTTGATTTGATGGTTGATTTGACGTAAGTCCACTTTATACACAGAAAGGCTAATCGGGACTAGATCTATAGTTTAATGTGGGATCCGAACCACTATATGCCTCCATCGGGTACAGATCCGGGACCACTGAGAGCGTGAGCAAATATTTGTTATTTAATCATTATATATTCCATATTTTTTAAAAAAAGCATAAAATTTTGTCTGCACATAAGACGTTCCAATTGCATAAATGATAAAAATACATCCCATATCATACATACATAACGTGTAAAAAGTAGTGTAAATACAGAGGACAGAAGTACTGCAGAAAAATTTCCCCTTAGTTCTTTAGAGGATTTACAAAGGATGCTAAGGGAATCCGATCCCCTATCTGTCCTATAGGAGATAGACTGGAGGACCTGAAAGCACGGGCTTTCAACCATTGGAGCGGGGTCGAGAGGGCAAGGGAGGTAGAGGCAGAAATCTTCCCTTTCCCTTCGAAAACCCGTTTCTACCTGGAACTGTGAGGCGGAGAAAGAGAGAGCTAGGCCGCTGAACGCACCGAGGGACGAGAAGCGCGTGAAAAAAAGTGTTGCATATGAACTGTGGCTTCAACAAAACAATAAATATTGTGATTTGAAAATAATTAGAGATTTGAGATTGATTGATCTATCTCTGCTAGACTAGCTACTCCTCAGTGCACGTCACTGGGGTCAGAACAGGCCCGTAGCTAGAGGGGGGGCAACTGACCCCCCTGTGAAAAATACAGAACACATTCCTACCTGGAATTCTCACTAATCTTTACAATTATATCTAGCAACATTACAAAGACACTTATTGATTTTGTGATTTATGTGTATGGGATTCCATATAATGTCCTATCAGGATTGGGGGGGGGGGGGGGAATTCCCTTCCAGATGAGACTTCGGAAATGATTTCGCAATTTTCAGTATCTAGAACATTTGTGACATTTTGAGTAGTATTGTATTAAAGATGCCTAATGTGTTTGAATGTTTTTCTTGGATGTGTTGCTATGAACTTTGAATTGCTTAAATTTTTGTTTTCCAAGTCTATCTTCTGGTAATAGTGTGGTAGAGAGAGGGAGTGGATATTTGATTTTTGTTACTTTGCGTTGCTTTTCTGCCACTTCTAGCTAATCGCAACAATGAAGGATGACGTGAAATTGTTGAAGAGACACTCATAAACAGTGCTGCAAATACAGGGGGGCAGGGGGCATTGTCCCCTCCCCCTGACCTTGGACAGAAGTCCATTCTAGGGGAAGCAAACATTTAAGTAAAAAAACAATACTAGGAGAATCTAAGAATAGCAGGACAATTGGATACTCATGATGGAATTAGTTTTTACGTGTTCCTTGTATTTTTCTACCAGATGGCCAAGGGCACTTGCAAGGGGCAATTGCCCCCCTCGATTTCAAATTCTATACAAATAAAAAAACATTTCGTAAAATTTTCTTGCTCGCTTCGCTCGCAATGTCTCCTGTTCTTATAGTCCAAGTTCAGAGCCATAGCTATGGGGTGGCGGGAGTCGGCCCTTGCAGCCAAACGATCTATATGAAAAAAAAAGTTACAGAGAATGCCATGGCGCCCCGTAAAATTATTTGTGCCCTATTAAAACAATTTATTTCTATGAAACTTAATATCAAATATTAATGATGGCACTGTAATCCAAGAAGTCACTGATCAATCAAGGAATTCCTATTTGTTTGTCAGGTGTCAAAAAATGTATTTAAACTATAATATAATACAATTCACACAATATTTTGCAAAATGGTTAACGTAACCAGTAGGCAAACGTTGTCTGTAGTGATGCAAGAGTCTCCCCTTTGAGGGAAATAGTGTCCGTGGTGGACTAAGGAGCCCGTTTTAATGTTTTAGCAAGTACAAAAAAAATGTATTAGCTACAAATGTTTACACAATTCATCAAAGTGTAGATAATATGTAACCATCATTATTTAATGAATTCTATTTTTCTTGCATAACACAACACAATGGTGTTGCTGGATTCTCGTTAGATTCCTTTGTGCGTAAAAATCTTGCATACTGGAACCTAGAGGGAATCATTATGAAGCATGATTTATAAAGGGCTCACTTAATCAGTTCTGCAGAGAGGCTCAAAGTTGTTGGTGCATATTAATCATCTATTAACATTATCGACCTGTAAATATCAAGTAGATACAGTCCCTATTAGCCTACCTAGGTATTTATGTTAAACTTCATATTCTTTGGCAATCTGGAAAGGTCATTATCGAAATATTGCTATTTGATGTTGCTCGAAGTTCTTTTGTTCATTTCAGTTTCAAGATATTATCCCTTTTCTGTTACTTATCTCTTTTGGGGGAGGGAGAAAGTGCTTCTGTGTACCCTGCTATATCTGCCAATGCGACACAATATAACTATTAAAAATTTGCCCCCTCTAGGATTGACTTGGTCCCCCTACAAAGAATTCCTGACTACGGGCCTGGGTCAGAACCTCACTTCAATTTGTCCTCATCTTGACATTTGAGGGGGGGTTGCTCCCTAAAACAGTTTTTTAGCCGAAACAAAAAAAAAACACGTATTCCTTCATTTGGGCCCGTTTATACACACACCTGCCAAGTATCATGGAAATCGGAGGGGGACACAGGGGTCAGATCCTCACTTCAATTTGTCCTCATCTTGACATTTGAGGGGGTTTTGTCCCCTAAAACAGTTTTTTAGCTGAAACAAAAAAACACGGAATTCTTCCTTTGGGCCCCACTATACGCCTGCCAAGTTTCTTGGAAATCGGAGGGGGACACTT
Source organism: Lepisma saccharinum (assembly GCF_977018435.1). NCBI lineage: Eukaryota > Metazoa > Arthropoda > Insecta > Zygentoma > Lepismatidae > Lepisma > Lepisma saccharinum. The sequence continues at coordinate 54,915,249 of NC_139242.1, read as the reverse complement.
CGATAACCTCCCTTGTTAGTCTTACACTTTGTAATTATATAACACTGCATATATTATAAATTTTATTTTAATTTGTAAAACTGTAACTGTAGAACAAATGTATAATTTTTGTATAACACTTCTATCTTGTTATATGTGTTAAAGGTTTCATCCTGGAATGGAATGTCTCACATTTGTGTGTGTTTTCATTTCCAATACATTCGAATGAATACATATTCGTTTCAATGGCATTTACAAAATCACCTCTGACATTTTATGTTAAACAAGTAAGATTATTTTTGTGCACGAGTGTGTTAGCCGATGCGTAGCAAAGTATTTTAGGAACAATACTTGAAAAAAATTCTTGTAGGACTAACGAAAAATTTCTTTGTAATCGAAGATCATAATACCTTTTTAAGGTGTGGTAATATTATAATGGGATTGAGATACGAAACTTTCGGACCCGGATCCAGATTCGAAACTTTCAGACCCGGAACTCTTGGATCCAGATCCAGATCCGGGACTTTTGGATCCGGATCCGTTTGGCCATCCCTATTTTATACAGCCCGAAATTCCAACAGGCAACATTACAAAATTCTAATTTCAGAATTGGCCAAGAATGGAAGGATGGTGCTGCTAACTTTGGATGTCATGGACTATCCACTGTGAAAGTGATCTCCTTAATAATCACCCCATGTGACTGTGAAGTCCATTACACAGGAAGCCATTGAAAAATTAACAACAGTATTTATAACACAAAACTTGTTGCATGCAGGTAGAACAAATCACATTAAATGGAGGCACATCAAACATAAATAGAATCCCAATATTAATGATTTTCAGTACAGGGGCATTTGGGAGCAACAGGCACAATACATCAACAATAAAAACGGAGCATGACAAGTTATTATTTTATTATTTCAACGGCAAGAAAAAAAAAAGATCAAAGTAACTATTGCATATTTGTAATTGATCGATTCAATGCATTGAAACATGAGCAACCCCTTGAAAACTAAGGTTCTGTTCAGCCCAGTTCGGTACATACCGGAAGTGCTTCACATCAGTTCCTAGGCAAGCATGGGGGTAGTGCAACAGAGGGGTGAGGTGGGGGCAAAGAGCAACGATGTCAGATCTCTCAGATTTTCTCTCCGCCGGCCATCTTACGCGCTTGCTGAGCTAAAGCTCTGATTTTCTGTCGTCGCTGGACGGTAGAGGTTTCAACACAGGATGCGGTGTTGCAACCACTTGTAATGCATTTTCCGTTGTGGATTTTAACACATTGATGTTCCGAGGTTGAAAAGCACGCTCTGAAATCTATCGGCATGTGTTTGTTATTGCGGTGTTCTTCTGCGTTTTCGTTAGTTTCTTAATTTATTCGTGTTGCATTGTTGTGTTAGAATGCGGAGTGCATGAATTGAGTAAGAACAATGGCATGTTTTTTCTCCAGAATGCTACACGAACAAGCATAAAAAAGGCAAATGTTTGTCCTCGGCCGAACAGTGTTGAACGTGTATGCCTATTTCCGGGCAAAGAAATTATTGGCGGCATCGACACAATGAAGACTGCCACTTGATTGACATCTGAAACAACGGGGATAGCTATGTCAGAGGTAGACTATTATTAAAATTAAGAAAGACTTTAATGAAAACAAAGAGGGAAACTTTCTACACCAAGTAAGAAGAATGATATGGGGCGATTCGTCTTGAAAAATGATAGTTATACCCAGGCGGCTAGGACAGTGCATGTTATGTATAGGGAAAGGAAAACTTCATAAAATCATCAAAGACGAACATGATTTTCAGAAAATGTCACTCTCAACTTTACGGCATAAACATAACAACATAAGAATATGTTGTTAAGTTTTAAAAATAACTTTAAAGATTCCTATACAAAATTTAAAAAAATGTAAAATGTTAATTGCTACTTTTCATTAATTAGATGAAGGACCGTGCAAATAAAAACATTTGTTCCGTTTTCTCGATTTAATTGAACAAGTTTGTTTAAAGTTCACTTCATTTATTATTTAATTATTCTCAGATAAGCTAATCGAGACTAGACTAGAATGGAATCCGAACCATTATCGATATTACTCCATGGAAAATCACATACACTACTCGATTACAAGAAAATCCGGATCCCTCACGAGCAGAAGTGAATTGGTGCGAGTCTCTTAACTTTTCTAGTCAAAATGGTCTTTTAAGATGACTTTTTAACTTATGTGGTTTTACGAAATGATGGAAGTTTTAACAGGATTGGGCAAGTTTTTAGAATTCCTTTTCTACCATAGTTATTCCTATATCCTTTATCCATCTTTAATTCAATTTGACGTGGTTATGAAGCGATCTCGCTAGTCAAGAAGGAACCTGATGAAGGGAACAGTTGATTCCTGAAACGTTGTTTGGAAATAGCACATACTCACTAAAGTAAGTTTTAGTATTTTTTTAAGAATACTTATTATTAAGGAATAAAGGTATCTTTCATTCAAACCTGAAGTAATAATCAATTCATTATGTGTAGGCAACACTTCCACTTTTTGATAAAATGCTTGTAGATGTTTAAGTTTGCTGGATGTACAGTCATGGATGCTACTGGCTTGTAACAAGAATGGCAACTTTCAATGTTCAATTGTTACAAGTGTCCATGACTGTACATATCAGATTCATAATATTTTTTCCCCCATGAAAACTGTACATAAAATACTTGTATATTCATAATTGCAGTAGTTATGATCATTTTTGTTTCAATATCTTTTTACTCAGCATCAAATCTTACGGTAAAGTTGCATAATTATTCACTTCCCTGTAATTATTGACTCACATGAGGAATAATTACAATATTCTAAACAGCTCTTAAGGTTCGTATAATTACACACACAAAAAGGAACAAAATAAAACTATAAATATTAAACTAGGTTTTCTTGAATATTACCAATAAAAATTACACCATGACAAAGAAGTCATAAAGGCACCAACAAATTCAGTTATGCGGATTTACATAAAATTTATTTGTAAAAATTATTTTACCCATGATTAAAAAAAATACTTTTGTGAATATGCCTTTCAATGCACAAAGTGAATTGTCAACTGAAATACCAGGTGTTAAAAAAATTATGGTAACATTAAAATTAACTGAATCTATGTTATCTGTACAAGTATTTACACAGTAACATGTAACACCTTGTTGTTGATTCTAGATACAACTAAGATACACAAACATTAACACTGTACTAATACTGATTCATTCTTATGACAGTTAATTGGTAATGGAAAGGAAAGTCAGACTTCCATGAAATTGTCTCAGAACAGTTTCGATAAAGGACAGGTACAGAAATATAAATTATTCTTGAAATAATTCTTGAACATTTTTATGAAAAACTGTTTATAAGTACAGATACAGAGGTCACACTATTCTGAAAACCAACTCATGTTCACGACGCACTGTACGGAATGTAAAGCTGCATAATTTGTAATAATACCAGGCACTATGTTACCTCTTCATCAAAGTCTGAAGTTTGTTTATTGTGAAGAAAGGAACTTGCATGTCTCCAGGCTTGAGTTCCAGGTTTCTTTCAAGGAAAGAATTCATTATTACAGGCCACAGCATACACACCCGCACACACACACACATGCATGCTGCATAAATGAATAGTTTAGTTCGAAAATATCTCTTTTTGCAAATATAATCTTCATAGGAAAGTTTTGTTCACCTTTCATGTCATGTAGGCTCCATGTGAAGTAAAACTTAAAGTCACAATTTAGTTGCGGGGCATACCTTAATGAATCCTAGCATAATAGGAAAAATCACTGTTACACAATTTCACAATTTTTAAGTGTCACTTCTCCATAATTTTATTGTTTTGTCATTTTCCAATGCTGCAGAGGCAATTATGTTTTCTGTTGGGTGACATGTCGTGCATAGAACAACATCTGGAAAAAAGAACACAAAATAAATTAGTTACAGCAGCCAAGAGTATTGAAATGTTCCCAATTGTGACAGTACCTCATAAACAAGATAAATGATTAAGTATTTTACTTTCCTATATATAAATTGGAAAACAATTGGAGTGATTTATCTCTATCAGTGGATAATTTTTCCCTTATCTGAGTGGTGCGAGTTCAGTGCCGAAACCCTTAACTATGAAATTCGCTCAGATAGGTCCGATACACAGGTCTTGCATCATCTTCATCCTTCGCCGTTTCCTGCCTCTGGCTGGGTTGGTATAGAAGTCAAGCCTCTCCACTTTTTCTGGTCTTCCACAACTCTTATCTTTCTACAGACATCTTGCCCCCCCCCCCCCCTTTTGGGGTTTACTCCCACTCTTTGTGCATTGTAACCTCTTACTGGCAGTCTTTCTGCACCCATCCTCTTCATGTGTACGATTCACCTCATCTGTGCCTGATCTACTCTGTCCTGAAGCTTCACCACCCCAATGTGTGTCTGATCCCCTCATTCCTTATTCTATCCCTTATAGTCTTCCCCAATATACTCCTTAAAAATTTCATCTCCACTGTCATTGTCCAAGTCTCTGCTTCATACATAATCATCGGCACATATTATGTATTATATATTACCTTCTTGTATTTCATAGGTAGATCCCTGTTCCATATTAATCTTTGAACGCTTTGATAAGAGTCCACCAGCCCACCCATTTGTCCTCTTCTGTTTACCTACTCATCTATTCATCCATTTCTCTCAATTATGCTTCCTAGATATTTGAAACTCTCCACTACCCTCAACTCTTCAGTGTCGATCTTTATTCTTGGTACATTTCTGGCTTTCTTTCCTGTTGTTATTAGCATCTCACTCTTTTTTACACTGAATTTCATTCCTGCTCTTCTAATTTCCTCATTCCAACTATCTGACTGTCTCTGTACTACTTCTTCCCTGTTCCCCCATTAAAAAATTGATCCAATCCAATTCTCTTTTCTAAAATTATGCATTTAGCAGGAACATTTTACAACCAGGTGGAACAAACTAAACACAAAAAAATGGGAAAAATTAATATCGAAATATCGTCAATACACACACACACCTGCAAAGATATAAAAATGACAGGAAAAATATTGCAGTTCATTTGTCCAATGTCTTCAAGATTGCATCATCTGCCTCACTGTAGATTCCACTGATTTTAAACATACAAGGTGTATCAATTAACCTGTTGCGAATTAATTTGTAGCTGTGTGAAACTTGAATGATGCACTCATCAAATGAAGGAATTATGGAAAGATGATCTGGCTGTTATGTATTTAAAAACTGCAACAATACAATTAATGGAATCATACAGAAAAGAACTGAGAAAAGTAATTACGCAAGTAAAAGTAATTACCTGTATGGCCTTGAAGTTTCTGCACAATTTCCTTTGTCTGAAGGTTCCAAATGTACACCATGTTGTCCTCTGAACCAGACACTATCCACTGAAAAAGAGAACAGTGTAGCTACTATATTACATTAAAAAAAAAGTATTTTGCACAAATAACAAATTCCTTGTTAAAAAAGGCATCCACTACTGAGTCATGTAAATTTATGCATTTATGCCCACATCAATCACAAGGAAGGTAAGAGGAATTGGGGTACGATTCTTACATTTTTGAGGATGTGCAACTACAGCTTCATATCCAGACAACTTGGAGCAATTACTAGTATATAAGGATGGGCCGATATATGAAATTTTGGCCGATACCGATATAAAATTTACTGATAAATACAATTTATGCAAATATGGACTCATCGGGACTCAAACTACACCTACAATTTGAACAATAACAATATTCTACCGATCAAATACAAAATTTGAAATGCTTGTTGAAGAACCTTTCCTCCTCAATAAATGTGTGGTTTGAGGTGACTGCAGTGTAAAAGAAGTTTCATATTTAGACATAAATTTTTCTTTTTTAAAAAATAGGGCATGGAGATTATCCATAAAAATGTAACAAAATAGCAGAAGTTGCACTAAATTATAAGATATTTATTGACGTATCAGATCGGTAAAATAATTGGTAATTTTACTGATAAACCGATACACTTATAACAGCTGATAACGATACTGTACTGTTTAACCTGTCCCGTCCCTACTAGCATATGACCAATTGCTCCCAAGTTGCATGGAAAAGAAAGCTACTAAACCATTAAGCGGCGATAGTTACTTGATTTCTTGGGAAACTTCGTTGCATGCACCCCATTTCTAGATGGGTGTGCCCAATGACAATGACAAAAGAATTAAAAATTAGAAATAAGCAGATATTATGGATAAATTAATGACCTACAAACAATTTCAAATTATATACTTGTTGCAAGCAATAAGGGTCTTTTCATAGTAACTTATATATAATAATTTGCTCCTTAATCATGGTATAATTTGTAAAGTATTTACACCAATTGGAAAACCACTTTTGGAAGAAAGGTTCAGTTTGCTTTGGACAAGTTCTGTACTCATTCTTGGGGGAAGTGAAGCATTCCTACTTAAGAGAGTTATTGTCATTTAGTAGTATGCGATATATATATTTACAGAACTGCATTTTCTATTGTTCCTCCAACTATGCATTTTCATTTTCTATATTGTATTTTCCTTATTTGTTCAACTTATCTTCCACTTTTGGCTAGGTGCAATGATCATGATGATGAATGATAATTAGATAAACTCGATGAAGGGCCAATCACAACAGAACACTGCTGGCCAGACCAGGCACTCTATGCATTCTTCCACTACTGAGGGAGCATTGTTCTTTCACACATACCCTGAATTTCATTGATGAGAAATGTTGCAAGTACTATTGGGTATGGAAAGAATCAAGCCATTGGCGCCGCTATGAAGAAACCACATCTACATACTTATTACACTTGCACAGATTTGTTCATTTCAAAGACAACACAACCATCCTCTATCCACCAGACATGAACTTTCACAGATTGTAGAAAATTATAGTGGTCTCTTGTTGCGCTTTCCTGGAAATCATTTATAAAATCTTCCTATTGTCCCTCTAATATCCAATCTACACCAACTAGATTTCTGAAGTAGGTGTATTGAAACAAGGAAATACAACTTACATGAAATACATATGCACAATACAATGTATTTACCTTTCCACCTGTAACAGAGAAGTTGGCAAATATACAATACTTCTCATTCTTGTGTCCAGTGTATGTTTTCAGACATTTGCCTTTACTGTAGTCCCACAGCTTCAATGTGTTATCCAAAGTCGCTGCTAGGATGTACTTTCCATTAGGAGAAAACTTCACAAATGACACAGGAGGATTATCATCATCTATTAATGTTTTTAAACACTGTCCTGAAGCAGTATCCCAAATGCGGCTGAAATGAAATACAAGTACTAAGGATCATAAAATTTCACATGCAAATAGAATATACATATTAGGGCTGAGCCGATGTATAGGCCAATATTTTCGGAGGGTTTGCAAAAATGCCATATCACACTATCCTGGAGTATAATCAACCGGACATCATGCAAAATTTGGAGTTTTCAATTATTGTGCATCACTATTGTTTGAGATTACACAAGTATTTTCATATTCTTATGTAATTCTTCAATATTCTAAAGCAAAATTCTTGCAAACTAATACTTGTAATTGTAACAAAATTGTTATTACACACTAATACTAATCAATATTTTGAACAACTTTTAATTATCACAATTTTTAAGCAGTACAATACCGATAAGAATCAGCATTAGTGTCTACATCAGTATGGGTATTGGTTCATCTCTAACACACATGCACACACAGATATACATACATATTACCATTGGGGAGGGTTCAACATGAAATTTTGTACAAATGTACTAACAACCCACAGATCCAATAAACACAAATTTGTGTAAGGCCTGATTTTTACATCCTAATTAAGGTACGCAATCTGCTACTGTGATAGAATTTGCCTTCGAAAAGAAACATTAGACATTCACTGTCTAAAATTTCTCTACAAGAAACTATTATTAAACACATAGCATTTGTTGTGAAAAATTTTCAATTATCTAAATCTATCACAGTAAGTGAAGCCAAAAGTTATGGAAAGGGTTCTTATGATATATACACATACACAAATCCCAAGAAACTTACCATAGGCCATCATAACTGCTTGAAACAATTAGGGAACCATCCCTATTAAAGTGAACTGCACTGACAGGATCGGAGTGAGCAGGCAATGTCTTCAAACATTTTCCAGTACGAACATCCCAAATGCGTACGCTTTCGTCAAACTGAAAAATATGTTTATAATTTCTGAAATAAACAACACAATAGAAAAATTCCACAAGGAAATCAAGAACATCACTATTGCCAAATACACACAACAAGTGCAGCAAAACTCTGTGAGGAAATGTCAAGAAAGTTTTAGCTAATCAACTTTTAGAAAGAAACAGTAATTACTGTCAAACTGAAGTGGACACAATAAAAATAAAAAGTTATGTTATAATTTTTGTTGCTTTAAATTATTTATTTAATCCACTTGTGGACATATCACAAGATTATTGACTATGTTAACTGTCTACAGGTGCGTGTGCCTATAAATGTAATTTATTATATATTAGGGTGTAAACTAGATGAATAGTGGAACCTTATTTTCACATTTTTTGAAAGACCAAGATGAAAAGCTTAAAATGTCGGAGAAATTTAGAACATGCAAATTTATTGAGACCATGGAGATTAAATATATAATGAGAGAAAAAGTATGATCAATTCTCCATTGTACATGTACTAATCTTGACCTGTACTTTATTATGAACTTGACCACAAAAAGTACTATGGTGACATAGAAACTTATACACAGAAAAAAAAATTGTCAAATAAAAAGCTACAACAGTGGTAGGATAAATTTCTGTTAAAAGATACCATGTGGAGCAGCAACAGTCAGCCGAATTCCCATTTTAGCTGTAACCTAGTTTTCTAGAAATATTTGGTTACCTTTTCCTATTGATGGAGCAGAGCTTCTCATTTGACAAGGGGCATTCAGAAAGTTAGTTAGTTCCAGTAGCATATTATGCATAAAAGAGGTCTCAAAACTCTTGTGTTCCTTTCTGACAAGCATCTTAAAAATGGTAATAGCTGCACCAAATAGCTGTTTACAATATAAGAATTCTGACTTGAACAAATTTGCAAGTATGTGGGTCCTTTTTTAAAATCATAATAATCATCATTCCTTTCTTTTGTAGCAATGTTTCACCTTTACTATTAATTTACATTTGACGAAAGTTGTAAAGCTGAAACATTGCTATATAAAAAAAAAAATATGCTTGTTTATTTGTATTGAATGGGGATGGGCCGTTATGAAATTTTGGCCGATACCGATAAAGTACAGACATAAAATTTCAAATAGTCCTTGAAGACCTGAATGGTTCATTCAAATCCTTAAGTAACAAATATGGCTTTGAAAATTATACCAAAAATTCCTTAACCTTCATATTAGTTTGCCAGTGTGAGGGAAGCTTAAATAGATGCTGAAATGATCCACGAAGAGGACAGCACAAAAGAACAGACCAGCACTCACATCCCCCCGTGCCGTCAGATTGTACAAATCCGAATCCCAGCCAGATGGGTGTAAACAATGCAGTGGCCCTACAAAATGAAATGATCAGAACAACAAGGAGGACAATGTGGGGACACTGACATTTTTCCATAATATATTCTTAGTGTTTACTGCACCACACCAATACTTGTATTACATAAAACATATATTTGCATGCCTAAGAACACACGCAACTTACCGATCCTGACACGATGAGGTTCGATTGAGGATTGAAGTTGCAACAAAATACATAATTACTATGCCCCTTCAAAGTTTTCAAGCATTTGCCCTAGAAGAAAAAGAATGTTAACTGAACTAAATGTTGACAAAATACCATAAGAAACTCATTAAGAAAAATGTACATTCCACTATAACGTATGTTGACTAGAATCTAACAATGCTGTACATTATAGTTATAGTCGCACATTACGCTAAAAGAAAGAAAGAAAGAGAGTGCATTCTCACTTTCTTTCTCTCTTCCCCATATTATACAACTAATTTGCATAAAGAAACATGAATTATCCAAGAACAACGGAAACAAGAACTGTGTTCAAGGGAAATTTGCCTTAGCAGTGTGTAAACAAAAATATACACATCCATCTGTGAAAATGTGATGTCATTCTGGAGAAGATCAGTCACTTGAAGTGGAGCTTTATCTGAAGACTTGACTGTCATCTGTGAAAAAGGGGAAGTTACTAGAAGGAAATGTGACAGGTATGGTCATCAAAAAATGAAATGAGTATAGAGGTCTTACAACCAGGGTGATAAAAATCACCATTTTTATTTAAAAAAATCATTTTTGAGGATTTTCTGAAAAAAATCAGTTCAAATTGCTTGTATGGTTTTATTGGCACCATACATATAGATGTATGATTTTTATAGAAATGCTTTTTGTGGTAAACGGCCCTGTAAAATATTTGAACAGTTCGATTAAAGCAAATTAAAGTAATAATGTAAATATACATTTTTCAGTTTCTGATACTGTATCTACATAAACCTACTATAAAAATATTTGTTGAGTATGTTAATAAAACTATAATAATTTCAGTAACTTTTCTTCCAGCGAAAAATAAAATATATTTTGTAATGTTTGCTGAATTTTGACATTCTTAAACGACAGTTTGCAAAATTCAGCTGCCATGTTAATTTACAGTTTAATGACAATGACACTATTTACAATTTAACATGATTAGTATTTTGTATATTTTTCTACACACAATGTTTGCTATAAAAATTATTGAATTTTAAATCAAGATAAATTTAAGTGTATTTACAGTTTACATTTCTTTTCTTATGAGCTTTGCTACATCAGCACATATACTTAGTTTCCTTTATTTTCCCCTCTTGGGAGCTTAATAACCACCATTAATTGATTATGAAATTAATGTACTTTCACCAAAAGATTTTCTGATATCTACAAAATCCTTACGTACATTATTCTATAAAATATTTATTTAAAGTGACTTAAATCAGTGATTTTTTTTAAATCAACCCACCTTGCTTACAACATAAGTCAAATTTTGCACTTTCTTTAACTCTTGCATATAAATATTACATATGTTGTATCAACAGGCATTTTCACCAAATACAGATTGAAACAGCATATCAAATCAAATTTCGTGGACATATACTTTTTTCTCCCTCTTGTTAAAGCTCATAGGGCAACTTTGCTTTCTAGTAGCATGTGCTTGTTTCCTGGTCTGTACCGGATAAAACAAGGTATGTCTCATACCACTAAAACTAGTTGTTTCTGAGATATCAAATTTCATTTGTTGATACCAACACATTATAAAATAATAAGTATTCGTAAAATATACTTGGAAAATATATTTAAAAAATACTAAACTTATTTTACTTACGATTAGTATGCACTATTTCCAAAACTTTCAGGAATCAACTGTTCCCTTCATCAGGTTCCTTCTTGACTAGCGAGATCGCTTCATAGCCACGTCAAATTGAATTAAAAACAAGGAAAAAGGATATAGGAATAACTATGGTAGAAAAGGAACAGTACCAACACACTGCTGGTATCATGTAAAGTATCGGTTGGAATTTATTCACAGATACTGGCCAATACTTTCGCTAAGTCTAAATATCCTGGAAATATATACTTCACTATTTTTGCAACATTGTTGTAGGAAGAAATTGCTTTCGTGATTAAATGTTAATCTTATGTGAAATTATGTCTATTTTAAAGCAAGACTCTGATATGATACATAATTCTAATGGAAAACCTGTAATACAGGGTGAACCATAAGTCAGGTTACGTAGGAAAATAAATACATGCATACAAATAAACAATGTAATGGTTAAAGTTACAGTACATGTTCAACATGCACACCATCTGCTTGAATGCATGCTTCAATTCAAAGCTCTCAATTCCATAACACGTCTGCTAGTGTGCAGAGGGTGATTTGGGAGATGCGATCTTTTCTTTGAGGTGGTCCACAATATTAATTATCTTGGTGTACACAATTGCCTTTGTGTGTCCCCGCAAGATAAAAATTCAGGGTGTTAGGTCTGGTGACAGTGATGGCCATTCACTTATACCTCACCCTGTACATTAAAATTTACACATACTCTGAGTGCTTTTAACTGTTGTAATTATCGATAAGACTAAGTAAATGTATCAGCTAAGCCCCAGAAAGGATGTATTAACTTGCATATTAAATTATAGAGGATGTACGTGTAATCTAATAAAACCAATAAGAGATGTAATATGAGATTTCACCAACAACTTCAAGTGGATTTCTTTCAGTTCTAACGTTTCAGATAAGCAATTATCCATTTTAGAGATCATGTTTACACATACATGCAGACAAGTGATGCTCTTTCTGTTATCTTGGCCTACTTGTGGTTCTACCCAGATTTCACTCTTTCTATAGTGGCATGCATGCCACTATACCCCCTGGACTCAAACTAGCCAACCAGTAATCCTTTCCTCTCCTCCCGAAACTACCCACCCACCTTACAGTAAACAAAGGTTAAAGTACTTTTTGTTCTCTTATCAACTGTTTCTGTAAACACTGACCGTAGATATGCTACAGTCAGTATTCTGTGCCTCTACTCTATGTGACGCCGATCTATCTTTCTTCTACGTTGAAAATGAGACATATATCGCGAAATATAGAACTATTTCTCTTTGTGTGGTAAGTGTTTACTGTCTCCTTCATCATTTACTGTGTTTACTGTCTCCTTCATATATACACACTTATAGTATAAGCAATTAATATTAATGTACATTGTTCATTATACTAACTACACAAAATTTCACTTACTGAACTCAATTCCCAAATCTTAAGGGTTTTGTCATCAGATGCACTAACAAGTAATCTGCTGTCACTTGACCAAGCTACATCGGATATGCCAAGTTTGTGACCAGATATAGTTTTCTCAAATTTCCCATCATAGGCACCCCAGATCTTGATAAGTTTGTCAGCAGCTGAAAGTCCAAGAAATTATGATTTGTCACCAAAAATATTAATAAAAATATGTCAACAAATTCAAAAATAAATCCTACAATTCTCAGCATTCTGAAGCATGGACTTCACTACCCACACCCTCAATGAGTAATGAAAAAGCACATTCTTAGAAAATTAGCATCACTTTTTGCAGCAAGTAAAACAGTAGTCTTTGGGCATATTTACTTTGAACCTGCACACTTAAATTGACTCACAGAAAAAAAATTGATGGAGCTACAAAGGCTGCATATTGAAATATAATATTTTCATTAATGTACTACACTTCTGCAATCAAGACTAAGGAGTGATATATATGTAATGTAACTGTAAAACTGTTAGGCCCAAGGAAGAACAAATTATATAGTTTCTTACCTATATCAATGTTAGAAGTTTACAAAATATCATTGAGACATGTGCATATTATTGGATGAATTGACATGGAATGATTCATTATTGAAGAGATGTATTATGAAAGAAACACTTGCTGACATCTTTGAACTGTAACAACACAAAAACATGCAGAATAGAACTACTGTACTGCCAACAATGGCCAGCTCTTTAAATGGTGAAATTGTACCTTATTCTGTAGATAAAATTCACACGTAATTAAAATTGTTTGAAGTAAAAAATGATATAACAGTTGTTAAAATAAAAATGTACACTACACATTTATGAGTTCCAAAACTAGACAATAGTTAATCACCCCACCCAAGTCATCTAAACCTAACAAAAAATCGTCAACTAATGCACGTGTTAATGCTGATCACCAGCTTTAAAGTTTAAAAAAAGGAAATCACCCTGCTCTTCATGACACCCATATACATGTAGAATTTAATTTCTTGCCTTTGAGACATCCAAGTAATTACTCGTTCATTGAGGGAAACGTAGATAGTATGGCCGAGATGATATCAATAGATTTTATTTACAGATACTTTTCTGCAATTTTGATTGTTTGCAGGGTCAGCAAAAATGGCGAGCGAAAATATCATGGAATCTAATTATTCTAGAACTTAAGCAAAATTCAAATTTCCATTGATTTTATACCGTGCGTTCATTTCGATTTTCAGCCGAAAGATCGGGAGAAGCATGGCGCGCAGCGCTGACGGAGATGCCAACATTTGCGGCCTGTAATGCCTGCTTATTTTTATGGACGTATGCAGACATTTATATAAATATTGCAAAACGAGCACTAACCTACGTTATAAGAGTACGGTTTTAATTTTAGTAGCTTAGTGGCTGTATGTGCTGATGATTTTGACACGTCCATCTCCTGTGAAACATGGCGTAGAAGTTTGTTTGGAGAACGTTCTAACGTTGCACCAATTTCATCGAGTTTTGCTTCAGTTAGAATCAGTCGTTTTTGCTTAGGTGTTTTAAAATTTAATGATCCAGTTTCTCGTAATTTAAGGACAAGATGTCTAGCCGTATCTCTATGTGGAGGTGAAACGCCTGGGAATTTCTGTACAAATTGCCTACACACGTCTCGACACAAGTCTATTTTCACGTAAGTGTCTTACATAAAAGTTCTTTGTTCTAACATAAACCTCGCGGCTGGCATTCCAATCGTCTCACTGACACAACACACATACACAATTCAATAACACAAAAAAGTAACGGCAAGTAACCAAGAATAACACTCTTGCGCACAGTACGAAATTAACACGCTCTTGGTTTACATCTGCTCGCCACTATATTCACAGCTCTGTCTTCGTCTAGTTGCGAAGGAACAAAAAACTCGAGCTCGGAGATTTCGGATTACAAGGAAGCTCACGAAAACCATAGACTTTTAACAGTTTCGTCTGCAGCGTAATCTTGATACAGTGTTGCACATTCGAAACCGCCAGACGATCCCCATCGACACAAAACTCTTTCAAGGATATAAACTTAAGCAGGACGTTACTGGTCAAAACTATGATTAAAATGTTTTATTATATGTGGCTCTTAACATCGTTTCTAAAGTGTATTAATTTGTGTATATAAGGGCGCAACTTGGATCTTGGATGAATTATAGAAGAACTTTTGCATGTTATAACACAGGTTAGTGCTCGTTTTTCAATATTTATATAAATGTCTGCACATGTCCATAAAAATAAGCAGGCATTACAGGCCGCAAATGTTGGCATCTCCATCAGTGCCGCCCGCCACGTTTCTCCCGATCTCTCGGCTGAAGATCGAAATGAACGCACGGTACTATTATTATGTGAAAAAATTATTTTATAATTACATAGAAGGTATTTTAGTGGAATACTTGACTACCAATATTAATCAATATTTTGAACAACTCTCAATTGTTATAATTTTGAAGCATCGGTATTGGTTCACAGTGGTATCAGATCAGCCCTAGTAATTAGTCATTGTCTCCCCTTTTGTTATCTAATATAAAGTTATCAGCCTTCAAGATTATGTCTCAAACTCAAAGTAATAATACAAACATTCTGTGAAGCTAGAAGTGGGATACAAAAATGTTCTGTAAAGATAATTCGAGCACAAATCCCAGAAATCAAAGAAATCCTGGTTGATAGACAGCCTGCAGATGCTGAGAAAACAAATAAAAAACTTCCATATATACTTACAAGAACTAGCTAACCATTCTCCATTTGGACTAAATTTCACAGAAGATACTGCTTTCGTATGTCCAGCAAGGGTGAATTTCAATGTATAATTTGGTTTCTGAGAAAAAAGGAAGCCATCATTTATTACTTAAAAATGGAAGTTACAGCAATTGAATGTACTATATGAATAAAGTGGAATCTTAATTTTACAATCTCCACATTATAAGTTTTGAAGCAAGAGGTTCATGAAAAAATGTACTAATCACATAAGCAACTGGTGTTCAAAATTCAGTTCAAATTAGCACATGCATAGAGACAATAAACTTAGTTCACATGTTGAAATATGGGTATTCCAGCATTATGTATATCATGTTTACACATAAAACAAATGGTTCCAGACATGCAACTGGAATAAGGTACTCATAAGGAACTGATTTCATAAAATTATTAAGTACTTAGCAGTGTTTGCTAACAAATGAAAAACTTAAATGACAAAGTGCGAATGCATGAAAAGCATTAATGAAAATGTTAAGTGATATGCTCTACAAATGTAGCATAGTTTGACTTCATTTGTCTTTGAGCATACTGACTACAGATGCTTATGATTCTTGTTGACGGAGTATGAAAATTATATGCATTCACAAATACTGAAGCCTTAATGCATTGAAAAGCAATAACTTCCAGATTGATCCATTTTGTTAATAGCATGGACAAGGATGAATTTTTGTTTTATACTATTTTTATTATTTATTACATATTATTCATATTATTTTGTCATAGGATTGGAGACAACTTGTAGGTCTTAATTGACTACTCAATGTGTAGATCAATTATAATTAATTGATCTTTCAATTTACCTTGCTATGATGTGTCAGTAGAATCTATTTACTCACATATATGTGCTTTTAAAAATCAAAACTTACACACTCATAATTGAAGAATGTGAAATATTTTGCATGGTTTATCAACGTTTTCAGTTGATTTTAGCTCTCGGGAATGTGTTAATGTGAAGTAAAGTACGTGTTACCTTAGCATGTTACCTCACTGTGAAGCAGAACAACCCTAAGGCTTCGTGCAAGTGAATATAGCACCCAAAATGATTTTCCACAACAGCAGAATTACTTTTACGTAGTTAGATTAGGATTGTTAGGTTTGGTACAGATAATTATTTTCGGCGTATTCTTTCGCTACTTTAGTGTACATAAAACAGATTATACTAACAAAAAACCGATGAAAGTACTCCGAAATAGCAGGTTTTAACTTATGTGGGCCATTCTTTGGGATCAAATATCTATGTTATTTGTACTTTCCTAACGCTGGAACCACTTTTACATTACGTAAAACACTGAAATCTGTCGGTTAAAAAAAATTGATGTAATTCTTGAGGGGTACAGTGGGTAAACAGCCCCAGAACTTCTTTCTTTGGAGAGCTAATATCATTTAACACTACTCTATCCAAATAAATTCACTTGGCTTTCCAGGTATCTTCACGTACTAATAAACAAGGCTCAAGTCTTCAACTTTACATGCTATTCACATGAATCAAGCTTATGCACCCTTGTTGAAATAAATGAACAAAAAAAAAAAAATTAATAGATAATTTTTAAATGAAATATCTCCAAGAAGCAAGCTGGTTAATGAAAATGTGGAATTTCAGATTCCATTCCTATTGACTTCTAATCCTGGTTCCAACATTTAAAGTCTGAACAGATTCATCGGTTTCTAATGAGTACCGTTCTATGAATACTAAGAAGCTTGTACAGTTACTTCAAACATCTCCCTTCATTTCAAAAATCCTTGAAACACCACTCACTGCTTCAAGTATATGAACATTCAAGATGACAAAGTAATGTGTAAATGTTTCGTGGAAACTTATACTGTTTCCTATAAGAGCTCTTATTCCAGAATAAGTAGCATGCCAATTAATACATTTTGGGATATCAGAAAATATTTATTTCATAGAACTGAGCATAGAAGTCAATGAGAAGCATTCGGTAATGGTTCCGATTGTTTAACCTTTTGCAGAGGTCGTAGTTTTTACGTTATAACTTTTCTATTTTTGGCTAGAATTTCGATTTTATTTTTCTATAAAAAAAAAAAATATTGTTCCTAACAAATGTATTTAACAGAAATGGTTTTTTGTATTTTTTTTTGTCTTCATGAAAATGGAGGGGAAAAGGCGGGAAAAGGTACTTCTCTTTTGCGGCTCTTTTCAACGTCAAATTTTTGCCGACAAAGGAAGACCGGCTTTGTTGTTCTAAAGCAATGCTTTTCACACCCTCCTGCTAAGTGCATTCGAAGGAAGCTTGTTTATCAGTATCCGATGTCAAAATGAAAGTTTTCCGTGAGGGCGCAAGCAGGGGGTGTGGGAGGGGCAAGACTGGTTGTTGAATCTGCATTGTGAGAATGGAATTTTGATACGTGCTGTAGGAAACCTTTGTTTCTTTTAGCACAAGTGTCCACAAGTGGCAACAGGGGTTACCCAGCATTGTCTAAAAATGGAATTTCAAGCAGCTGCAAGAATTGGCGCTCATTTTTCACTATGTTGTAGCTTTTCGTCCGTGAATGTTGTGCGTAGGTGTCGTTTTGTGCCCAAGTGCAAGGACATTTTTTGGGTGGTGACAATTTTTTAAAATAATTTTTGGGGGTTTTCTCCCTTCCCCCTCCATATATACGCCAAATTTGCATAAATTTTGCATTTTGACATTTTTTTCAGGGGGGGGGGAACCATTTTTTTTAAAGAAAAGTATTTTTGAAGGGATTTCCCCCTTTCCTCTTCCATATGTACGCCGAATGTGCATAAATTATATATCGTCTGAATCTGTGATTCATTCTGCATACAACGGTATATATTTCATATCTCTAGGGCATTTAATTTCTGAGCTATAGTCATTTCAATGTAACTCTGCATTTTGAAGCTTGAATCAGTGGCGTGGCGACCATTCCTTTTGGGGGTACAACTCAATCCTTCCATGTCTGCAATAATTTCTATGTGCATTTTGAAGTTTTCATATCCTTTTTTTCGGGGGGAGCAGGGGGGGAGAAACCCCATTTTTTAAAAAAAAAGTATTTTCAGGGGATTTACCCCCTTTCCCCCTCCATATATACGCTGAATGTGCATAAATTATATACCTTCTGAATCTGTGATTCATTCTGCGTACAACGGTATATCGTTCATATCTCCAGGGCAAATAGTCTCTGAGCTAAAGTCATTTCAAGGTACCGCTGCATTTTCAAGCTTGAATCAGTGGGGTGCCGACAATTCCTTTTGGGGGTATAACTCAAGTTACATTGGTCATATGATAATAATGCAAATATTTTTGTGTTCCTTACATGATAGCGATCATTTCCATGTGCATGTCGACACAGTCATGTACTTTTTGCTTGAGGGCAGGGTGGGGGAACAAATTTTTTTTCCCCCCGAAATTTTGGAATTTTGAGAGTTAGCCCCCTCCCCCCCACCACATATACACCGAATTTGCAAAAATTTTATATAGTCTGAATCTCTGGTTCATTCCGCGTACAACGGTATATCACTCATCTCTCTAGGGAAATTAGCCCTTGATCTACACTCATTTAATTGAAACTCTGCATTTTGCTCAAAATCGGCTCGGGACAGAGAGGCTTACATGTGAAAAAGGCCTTGGGCGGAAAAAGGTTAATGATTTTTTCAAGCTTTCGTAGGAAAAAGACGAAGTATTGCAGAATTGATTGGTACAGTAAATTTGAACCTTGGTGAAAGTAATTACCACTGTTTGGAGTTCTGAAAAGTGCAATTTATTGGCGAAACAAAGACATAAAAAGTACCTTACGCAAGCATCCAGACTTCCAGTTGCCAAGGTATTATTCATTCAAGAAAGAGAAAATGCCATAGAATAGTGGAAATGATTGTGAAAGAAAATTTGAAGTTTTCTGAAAGTAATTTGCACTGTTTGCAGTTCCAGAAAGTCCTATTTATCAGGAAAAAGAAGACGTAAAAGGTACCTGCTTCCCATCGACAAGGAATTCCAAACTGCTGCTGACACACGAGGCTCATAGGGGTGTCATATTTGAGACCCAAACCAACATGAGATACTGAAAGCATTCAGGGATTTTATTTGAATAGTAAGAGTCCTAAACCTCACTCTCCTAACCTAACTACAAAATCCCTTTCTGCACCACACATGACAGAGATGGCACCAGTAATACGTAATCAAGATGATTGATTGATGTGCTTTATTTCACTTAGCCTTTTGTGTCACTTTTGGCTAATTTGCGAAGAAGGGGATGAGTGATGACATGATGAAATTGATGGATGGACACTTGCAAACATCCAGGCCAGGATTGGAACCTGGGGTCGCAGTGCAATGAGCTAACCACTCCACCACGGGGGCCGGCATAATCAAGATGAGAATGGCTGGTTGCAATAGAAGAATCATATAGAAGTACATGGAAGTGAAAAACTATTCTCAAGCAACCTTGCATTAAGTAATCTAAAACTCCGGAGTATGTGTTAACAGGCATAAATAGTAATCAAACCAGGAATAAAATACCTGTGTACCATGATGAAATCAGAATTAAACAATCGGAATTTGGGCCGAGCACTCTAAAAACCCTCTGCAGGGCGGGACATTGGGTAAAAGTTTACTATCCAACACACATTTCTTAATTTTTACAGAAGAAACTACTTACGGAAATTAGTTCCTCTAGCATTGTTGAACATCTGGAAGGTGTCTTCTGCCATGTGGGAATGTGTCATAGCGGAAATTAATTATTTTTCTTGAAAATTAATTCTCCGACGCACAATAGCATATGCTGCGTACACCTTCGTAGGTCATGGCACGTCGTGATTGTGTTTTGTTGATGTTCATTGGTTATGCAGTGTTTCCAACCAAAAATACACACATAGTTAAAATCCGTTGAACCATTCACGATAGCCGCAAGAAACATTACATAAAGTTAGGTTAGGCAAACATAGTTCAACGAATTTTAACTATGTTTGCCTATCCTAACTAAACCTAACCTAACTAGTTACATGGATTTTAACTATGTTTGCCTAACCTAACCTTACGTAATGTGTCTTGGGGCTATCGTCAATGGTTCAACGGATTTTAACTATGTTTGTATTTTTTCGGTTAAGAAGGTTGGAAACACTGCATACCCAATGAAAATCGACAAAACACAAGCACGACCCGCGATGATCTACGAAGATGTAAGCGCCATATTGTGCCTTACAGAAGCGCAAAAATGAAAAGAAAGAAATACTCCTAATGTGAAAAATTGAAACTACTTTGATCAAAAAAACATGAATACACTTTAAAGAATGTTCTGCAAAGCACATACGTAAGTACAAATGTTGAAAGGGATGAAACAAAGAACTTACACATGTTTGTGGATAGTAAATTTTTACCGAACATTGCTACTAGCTATAAGCAAAATACTCAACTCACATAACCTATGCACCAGACATGGTTATCTCAATAAAAAATATAACAATACTGGCTCTGGTACCCCTCTCTACACCCTCGATTTCAGGCACATATCAAATATTTTCGTGAAAATATTTAGTTCCTCATAACAAACAGTGTTTGCAAATAGCACGGAAGTTAATTTTTTTGATCTACGTGCTACAAAACTTACGTTTTTTTTATGAAATTAAAATTCCTTGCGTAACGTCAAAAAGGTTTTTCAGAACTTCTATGATGGCGACTCATGGATTCATGTCACAGGCGCACGTTTGACTTTTTTCTTTTTCTTCTTATCTTTGACTTGTGCAATGGGAACATTTGCGATTGCGATATGTTATTTGTGTGATATATTGGCGGATTGGACATGTCAGACATTGGATTTCATTTATGTGATTTCAGAAATTGGAATTAAATATTTCTTTTTGGCAACTGCAGGCCGTAAAGGGGAGGGTTGTTTTCTTCTAAATGACTTGTGGGATGGGATAATTTGAGACTTCTTATTTTTATGATGGCACGAGAGTGGAGGGTGGTATTCTGTGGAAAAGGACAAGAACTCTCAACGAAGGAGTTACTTCATTTTTGGACATACAAATTTAACTTCAACCCGCAATTCAGTGCCTGGCCTTGGTAAAAAGAGGTAAGTTACCTTCTTCGGTTTAATTTTAGTCTTCATTTTTGGTAAGTCAATTACCCCAGGGGCGGAGTCCGGAATCGGTGGGAAATTTGGACTCAACAATTTCAAACGACAAAATCTCAACTTTAAACGGCTGTACAGTCGTAAATACTTCTTTCTGCACTCTAATTTTTTAAATTCACAATTAGGATCACTTAATCTTCATAATGAAAGAAAAAAAAATGAAAATTCGAGGGTGTAGAATAGGGTACCCGAACCACAATACATACCAAATTTGAACTTGATGTCTTAGCTGGAGCTCCAATATTTCCACCTGATGCAGGAAGATTAGTAATGGATGGTGGGGTATTTACAGTATTAGTAGGTGATGGGTGAACAGATGACTGTGTAAGAGGTACCATTGTTGATATTTTATCTATCATAGGCTTCAGAGACTCATATAGCATGCTCTGCAGCCTCAAAACTGCTGGAAAGGCTCTGCAAAAGAAAAAAAACAGGAGTATTAAAACTTTTCTTGCCAATAACTAGAAATGACATGACTTCTTATCATCACATCTGGCACTTGTGGCTAATCATGATGATTAAACACAGGTACCACAGAGGATTATACTGGTTGAGTTCAGATCCCAGAACCTTGCTAGTTTACAAAATGCAGTCCAGGGTGTACTATGTGGAAGATTTGGTACGTTTGGAAATGTCACCCTTTATATCCTGACAGTATAAACTGAGGTGGCGTGTGAATGATGTAGTGATGATAAATACATTCAGAAGTATCAAAAACTTTCATCACAGCATTAATTACAATATAAAGCTAATATGGCTCAAATGCCTTTAATATGAGGATCAATACCCAACCTTATACAGCAACTATCTCATTAGACCCATCCACTTCACTGCACCTTCTTCTTTTTTGTTTTGTTTTGTTTGGCCTTTTGACTCACTGTACCTTTTGACACTCTTTATAGTGCAGGTACATCTCAGTGTTTCCAAGTCCTGAAGATTGAACAAGTGCCTCCATGTTGTTTCCAATGTTCATTAGATGAAACAAGGGTAATTATGCGATATCGCCCGAACAGCTCTCACTCGTTTATCTTAGCATTGATACTTACCTATTCTGCATTGCGGAAGATTCTTTAAGGTGAAGGTATGTGTTTTTCCATAAAATAGTGTCAACTTTTCATGTTACGAGTCATTACTTGTTTTTCTTGTTTAACAGACAATGTGGCATGCACTCGTCATGGCCCATCGCGCGTCGTGTTTATATTTTGTCGATTTGGAGTGGGTGCAGTGTTTGAACCTTCTTAACCGAAAAATACCTACTTTCGTGTTCATTATGTCATCACAAACCATTGAAGGATAGCCCCAAAAAAACATTCACGATAGCCCCACGAACCATTGGCGGATAGCCCCAAAAATTATTCACGATAGGCCCACGGACCATTTCCGCCAAGGTTAGGTTAGGCTAGGTAAGCATAGTTCCTTACATAAAAAGTGATTATTTCTTGTTCTGCAGCATTCTATGGTGAAGTTTTCAGTTTCCGCGAAAGATACCTTGAAGAACTACGACAATGCTACAGAAACTGATTTCAGTAAGCAGTTTCTCCTGTAAATTTGAAGAAATCCATTCGGGCGATTTCGCCTATTTACCGAAACAAGTGACCATACACCACACTGTACACATCTCCAGAACATAGTGGAAACTGTGCAGATATCAAACCAATGAAGTAGATGAATCGGTACTGCATTTTGTAACCAACTAGGCATGTCAGCGGAAAGTGTATCAAAGTGTGCAGCTTACTAGACATTGAGGCTTAAGAAAAGAATATACACAAAACCAGGCAAAATACATGTTCATCAAATGTCTATCTCACATGACAATAACAGTACCAACGGTGATAGCCAATCGTAGGTATCCACTACCACTATTTTAAAAATATAAATCTCATGACTAGAGCAACCTACATAATATCATATAGACAAAATTAATATAAGACGACATACACAAAATTAACTAAGTCTTTGCATCACACACACTTAGTTTGTTTTCTAATTTGTAAGCCGTGGAGAGAAATTCTTGAAATAATATACGAGCTTTTTCTCTTTGTATTACAAATCGAGGGATGTCTCCCAACATTCCTACCAGTATACCACCTTATATACTCTTTGCAGCAGGTATTCCTTTTGAGTCTGTAATGTTATATAACACACAGAAAAAACTTATAATAAATGTAGTGAGTGTACTTAATTATTATTCGGGACTGAACCTATGCTATTATTTTGGAGACGTATTGCGTACTTTCACTTCGACGTAAACAAATAGCCTAGTTCACTTACTGATTTTTATATGATCACGATCATTTTTACAAAAACACTGATACAATTTGTTTAAAAACCGGCATTCAATTTCCTAATATTATTGTTATCTGAAAATTAGCACGTTCTTATCGTCATGAAGACATGCACCTTGAAAACAAACCGAACCCTTCCCGGCATCGCCGACGTTAAAGAAAAGTTACAAGCTAGTCAATTGCTACTACAAGCATAAAACAATAACTCCTATCAACCACAAAGATCGCAACTTACGACAAGTTAATACTTAATATTCAGCGTACAAAATTTATATTCTTTAATTACCTTCACCATGCGAAAAACCGCTCATCTTGCATGTTCCCATAATTCCATGTGTGGGCGAAGTCACGTGACCAGTATGGGGATGTGTCGAGGAAGAGGGACGCTGCTGCACTTGTATACCAAAATTTTATAAAATGTACCTTCTTTTAGTCTTTATTATACTTTAGTGTATTTCTAAAAACTATCTAATTTAAGAAGATGTAAAAATATTTGTGAGAATGCAAGAAACTTTCGTAAAATGTGGAGAAATATGCAGGCGTTGTGGTCATGTGACAGATATCAGCCAATCAGAATCTCGGAAATTTCAAAGGATTTTTCGCTACTCTGGCAACTCGTCGTGCATCAAGCTTGCGTAGCCATTGTGATCGTTTGATCTGTGTAATGTTATTGTGAAATCTGAAATCATCATGAAAACCAAGAACGATCGTAAAGTAAAAGTGCACCAGAAAGTGTCCTCAAGTAATAGAACCCGGCATTAATACTGTATATAAGCGTTTGAACAACCGAATGTAAAGTTCTGTACGTTGGTGTCGTGAGTTCCCAAGTAATAGGGAAGGCAGCCATAACGTCCGGGAAAGCTACTGTGTAAGCGTCAGTTATGTGTCTTAAAATGCATTGAAATTTCATCCAAAAGGCCCAGGTAGGTGCTATTAGTTATCCTTAGGGTTCCTAGAAGTAGGAGTATTGTAGGCGTAAAGTAGGCTATTGTTTTATTGGAGTAATTAACGTATGTTCTGATGTAGTAATTCGCTTTCTTTCTCGAATACCCGCCATGTTGAGTGCCTTTACGACAAAAACCAGGTTGAAACCTTCGTTTTAATGCAATTTTACTATATATATCACTGTTAATGATACAGTCGTTGTCACAAACTATTCAGTCATCATATTTGTTACCTGGGTTGGTGCCTGGGAACCAATTTTTGTGTAGTATCGTAAGAAATTTGTTTTAGGCAGAGTCCTAACGGGATATGCTACTAGACGAATATTTGCGCGAAAAAATCGAATATTTGATATATATGCATAATACCTATATTTTGTTATATACTCTTTCGTTTGCAATAAAAATGGTAAGTATACACTGAATTTAGCCACTTTTATATATTACTAGCTTAATTTAAGTATCTTAACACGGGATGAGTGCGTTATTTCTCACACTAATCAGTTGAGTTGACGGAAATTGGTGAAATTTGCTAACTGAATGGCAAATGGGAAGTGAGGGGGGATGTAATTCCATTACTTGTTCCGGTATAAGGTATTTCTCATTGGAAATATAAATTTTGCGCCAGGTTGCAATGCATTGTGCAATAGTTCAGTCAGGGTAAATCAGTATTAGATGTAGCTAGAGATTTTCTTTAACGTGATCGGAGAAACTAATTTCCCTTGCACTAAACCTGCAATACATTGCAGAATGTTTTCCTATGAGGTCAGTAAACTGGCAGGTGCCTGACCTGTCATATAATGCTGCAAGTAATATTGGCGGGAACACATCAAGTGCTTGTTTGGAGGACAAACGGAAGTTCGTTGCTCATAGGATCTCATTTTGTTCCTGTTCTGTGATCATATCACATTCTCAAACATTTTCTTTTGATGGAATCTATAATATGAGTGGGAGTAACTTGCTCTCACCCCATTGTTACTTATGCATTATCTAATAATGGTTAATGCTGTCATATTTTCATCTGATGCAATTTCATTCACTGTATATAAGGAGGATGGGTCATAAGTCACTGCAGATGTCTGCTCAAGATTGTTGCTGATGTTCTGTAGGTACATGCTTTTTATTAGTTGAATACAACACTATGTATCACAGAACACTGCTATCATCAAACCTTTTTGCCATGTATTGAGGGTTCCACATTAATTGGGCATTATTTCTTTTTTCTAGAAATTTCCCATGCAATTTCAGCTTGAATGCATAATTTTAGCAGGTTCCAAAATAAGTTAATCTGATTTAATGAGCATACATAGAAGCCAGCCCAGGTCTAACGAGTAGCTTACGCAGCCGACGTCACTATCAAAGCTGTCCCAAACTGTAGTTTATAAACAGCATGGTGGATTGTCTGCGGGCCCACTGAGAATTCTTTGGGTTTAAAAAGCTGTTAACTTTGCTTTGGAAGTAAGGAACGACTTAAGATTACCGGACCCCTCTCAGATTTTCTTCATATTTGGCATACTCACTAATTGAGGCCTCGTAATCACGAATCTGAAGTTATAAGTTGTCGGAAACATCTAGAAATTGCAAAATAATAAAAATTAAGGCGTTAGTTATTGGAATGGAAACAGTCTATTTTATCGAAATTTTTTGTTTCACAAGGAAATATTTATATTCCTGATACTAGCACAATACCAAATTTTAACTATGTTTGCCTAACCTAACCACACGTCAGTGGTTCGTGGGGCTAGTGTTAATGGTTTGCAATTATTTTGCAATTTCTAGACGTTTCAGACAAATTTTAACTTCAGATTTGTCATTAGCAGGCCTCAATTAGTAAGTATGCAAAATATGAATAAAATTGGAAAGGGGTCTGGTCATCTTAAGTCATACCGGAAGTAATGTTCAATTTAATGACACTAAATCTCGCCTCTTTATAAAGCTCGGCCACGTTAATAGAAAATTTTGATAACGTTTTAAAATTAGCACAGAAAATAAATGAAAACAATCAACGAATGACTTTATGCCTACATATTAAAACTATTTATTTTTGTAGTGTCTCATTTTTTGGTACTTCAGTATTATTCGAACTGCCTTAGGTAGGTTAGAAACAAAAAGGGCGTTCAATTGAACAGCTGACCTTGAGCAAAAGTGTGTGGTTTTGCATGGTATCGTAAATAACTTGTTCGCGAGGGGACTATAATTTAACGTAGACAAGTAAGGTAGTCCATATAATACTAAAGTACCTATTTTTTTATGGAAAATTTAGTTTAGTGTACTAACACCAACTACTAACATGAATGTAGGTAAATGAAGTGGCTTTAAAAAATATTTCATTACAGTTCAGATCAAAAACTTTTTTTTTCTCTTCAGATACCAGTTTTTGCATATTTTTTCCCATATATGCATCTACTGAAATAATTATAAAGTATTTTTTTACTACGCCTTTTCTTTCTGACTTACGAGGGGATCAAATAATTTATTGCCGGCCATTTCACATTGAAAGCAAGCTACTGCATTCTGTTTTAGTTGGCCAACTCATTCACATCGAGAAAGGCTTACAAATCTTACGAGTCAAGTGAGGTGGATACGTCACAGTAATGTCAAGGAAACTGAACTGGGTGGAGCTAGCCGCACTTGGATTGAGTTCGAGAACATATGTAGCCGGCCGGCTTTGGTTGACTTGTTTGGATTTTACGAACAGGCAGTATGTTTGGTTCATGTTTCTGCTGACTTGTTGACTGCAAAACACAGGACACCAGGAGAAAATCTATTAGAAGTTAAAACGGATGTTGTAAAATCATTAATGAAATGCAAAAGGCTGTCCATATTTATATTTTCATTGGGAGCGAATTTACAAGATAGAGAATATCTCCAATTTCATTAATATTTGGTATACTAACAAATTTGGCCTAATCACGAATCTGTTGTAAAAAAGGGGGTAATGTGTGGAAATCTGGGAAAATAGCCCATGTAAGTGTAATTTTTCTGTATCACATTGTTTTACGAACGAAATGTTAACTAAGCTTGCCTAATCCAACCTAACCTTACCGTAAATGGTTTGTGGGTCTACCCGTGCATGGTTCTTGTGATATAAGTTTTGTAGTACTAGCTTCCTCACTAGAAGAATGCTTGAACACCATTGCCAAACTTACCAGCCACGTCCATCCTCCTCCACACTCCACTTAAATAACTATTGCACATTAACAATTTGATCACTCCTCTGTTCCGCCATGCTTCAACAATTAATGATCTACAAGTAACGAAGCAACAGTGTGGCAATGCTGTAGACAGATGCAACGAATGCCAAACGTCACTTGTTCATATCATCAAACATGGTTCCTATGTTTCTGTATGGATAATGATCGCGGTAATGCAGAACATAATTTTGTAACATATCTAGACATAACTGTACAATTTCTACACGTCACCCCCAAATCTTAACTTGAGATACGTTACCAGGACTGCATATTTGGTAAGTATAAGAAGTAGGAAAGAAATTGGAGATATTCTCTGTATTGTACTTTCTTACCTTTCATTGGGCCTCTAATGAAGGATCAACTTCAAATTGCATGATTCTAAATAAACATATTGCAGCCACCAGTTGGATATACAGATTCACTATGTTTATACACAAGGGCACTTGACCAACTGTACTCCCTTGAGGATTATCTCCATTTTTTAAAAAAAATGCCTCTTGTAGTACTTTCGCTATAAAAATCTGTTATATGCAAACCAATTAGTGAGAAAATTCGTTCATAAAATGTCACCAAACTATCTATCGTTGGACTGTATTCAGTCTATAGTTATTTTGGTCATCTGCTGTATTTGCTTGCATGGCTTGTTTCAGGTTATGCTAACAAAGCAATATTACTTTTCAGTTTCCTCTTGAACTATACTGAGTTTGGTACATCCTGTCACATTACCCACGCTTGCCAATCGTTGACATTACTAGCAGAAAAGCCATGCGATGTTACCGCTGTGGACATAATGAATTCCACGTTGGGGGAAGCGGAGGTCAGGTTGAGCGTAAGATTCGGGAGAATGCACGAATTGAACACAACAGTAATCTGCACCACGCTTATAAAGCAACCTTCTTGTAGATACAAACAATGGATGTGGAAGTTAGATCGCAACATGGCAACTGCATCTGCGTAATCACCTCTCTTCTGGCTTGCATTTGTTGTTTGCTGCCCAGCAGGTTATTTTTTCCTAGTTTCTCATTGGGACCGAAACTGTCGAGCAATCGTTAGCATTGGAAATGTGACACATGGTAACAAACATGGTATATGTAGAGGCACTTGTGGCAATGAGGAATAACAATTGCACAGCATACACAGGGTGAAACTTGTACGCATGTCAACTAACCCTTGAACATTTACCTGGGAAGTTAAGTCCCCAGACCGTGTAGTCTTGTGTATTATGTGACTGAGAATGTAGTATTTGCGATTAAAATTACCACTTGAGCTCTAGTCCCTCTTCCAATATGGCTACTGTATGTAGGATGCATCCCTTGTTTATATTAAGTTAGTGGTAGTAGTAGTGCGTGGTCATAACTTTTATGGAAACTAAGTTACACAATATTTTTAATATGAATACCAGAAACTGTCACAAACGTGAATCTGCTGAGATCGAAGCATTTAATTATGATTTGCAAAAATAACACAGAAAGCTCAGACAAAACTAATATATGCACCCAGGTCCTTCAAAGCAGTGCTGCATCATCTGCACCTTGTGTTCTAACTACAGTTCTCTGAAATAATTTGAAAATGAAGCAATCGACCTGTACTTGAAAAGCTGGTGAAGGAAAAATTTGCGACCATATCGTTCTAGGTCTTCCTCCAAAGAGGCATGCTGGTTTAATGATGATGATAATAATAATAAAGTGCTCCCCTGTGCATAGCACCACGCCATGAAGGCGTATAGGGGGTTTGGGGGTAACGCCCCACACTTTCTTGATCCGGTCGTGAGTGGGGTTGATGTGATCAGCATCACGCCCCTGACCACCTTTACCCCCCAGCGTTTCCCCCAGGTACACATGTCATTCGATGCTGGGTGTGTGCCGGGACCGCTTCCAACTTTAGAAAAGTTCCGGGTTTGAACCGGCCGGAGATCGAACCCGGGACCTTGAGCATGGTAGTCAGACGCGTTACCGACTGAGCCACCGCGGCCAATAATAATAGAATTCACAATTTCATGGCCAGGCTATCCCCTGAAAAAGGACATCATACTGAATGAAACAAAAATTTGCATGCCCAATTTCTTTTTCTGGTTACATTTAATACATTAATTCATTCTCAAACTATTTTCATCCTCACACTTTACACTGGGCAAGACACTCCCATAAAGTACAATTTAAAACTTTACTTTCATGGTACTATATAATCATCTTTTGAAAAATAAAGTGGGTAGACTCTTGCATTCTTTGTAGTTTCCTTGCTGTGTTTGTGTTATCCCCCCATGTCAGCCTAATGTCAATAAATTTTATTTTCCCTGATTTATTTACAAATTTCATTTTGTTGATTCCATGAGGGTGGAAACACATGAAGACTTTTCACTTGTTCTGCTGCATAAAACTATAAAGGAAGTTTGTGCGACAGTGTGGGACAATGTCATAAATAGTACCACAAGAAATAATCTCATTACTCCACTATAATATATCTCTGCGACCTAAAAGCAACATAAATATTTCGTATGGAATATAAACTTCATAAATTATTATCCCGGGTGCCCAGTCTGGAAGAGACTGAATTTACTTTTTCTGAAAAATCAAAGTTTTTTTGGTAATGTTTTAAAAGTAGGTTTTCAAATAAGAGGGAGGAAAAGGACAAGCAAGAAACTTAAAAATTTGTTGTGAACAAATCATACTTCGGTTTTGATATACTGAGTATTGCGAGCAGTTTATAGTAAAATTGTCCATAAATACTCTAGGAAAAGGTCATGTTTTGAACAATTTTCACATAGAAATCTACAATAAGTGGCTATTGGAATGTCCCACTTTCTTTTACAATTTTTCGTTTGTATTTGGTACATATTATGACTAATACAGGTACTATTACTAAATTTTACTATAATTGTATGTTCCACATGCTAAATTATGATTATAGAAAAAATACTTTATTAACCATAAGTCATTATATGCAAAGTATTTTCGTAAAAACTCATCCCTGACCCCCAGTTCGAACAGTTAATTTTTATTAAGTCGCCTACCCAGCGTCGAATAACATGGGTACCCGGGGGAAACCCTGGGGGGTAAAGGCGGTCAGGGGCGTGATGCTGATCACATCACCCCACTCACGACCGATTCAAGAAAGTGTGGGGCGTTACCCCCACACCCCCTATACGTCTTCATGGCGTGGTGCTATGCACAGGGGAGCACATTACCTTTTTTTTTTTTTTTACTTATCACTTTTACATGTGAATTAAATATTCTAAAAACTTGGATATGTGGGAATCTATATATTTAAATACACATGAATTGCCTATATAGCTTAGTCTGGAAGAGTTTGGTTCTTTATCTGAAAAAACTGGAAAAGTCAGGGAATTTTGTTTTTACAAAATTGTAGACACCCTGTTTTTTTTTGGAGCGGGGTGTTGGTTACAGAGGGTTAAGGGCACCATGTGCTGTTCCATTCACATTTCACCTGACCTTTAATTTTTTAAGTAAGATGGTAAAAACAGATTCATTTCTGTATTGGAGGATTCACAAATTGAAGTATTATGATTATTTGAAAAGTGATTTAATGTGTGTTCTATGTAGCCTGTAAGTGTATTTTTCAATGTAAAAATTAATATATCTGACACTGCGGTAAATCCCACTTTCTTATTATGTCTAAAGTTTTAAAGACTTCATGTATTTTCATTGCTATCATTTCCACTGATATATTTCCCAAACTTCTTGTATAGAGTATTTTTTTTTGTCAAACAAACCTACCACCAGTTTTTGGAAGCAGAAACAAGACCAGACAAGCAATGTATATAATTTTTCTTTTTGTGTTTTTTGCTCTGGTAAAGAGGGTGATAATGGGCACATGGAGTATTTACTTTAATCCATCTCTCATACCTTCTTTCCACCTCTTATGGACCAGGCATTTTTAGCACCAAACCATTCTTATCATTCCTATGAATGAGTGCAGGTTTCTCAAGATACCATGGACATCGTTGCACAAATCTTAATCTGCCCCTTTTCTATTTTTGATGACTACCTCACTGATGTTTTCAAAAGAATCTCTGAGAACACTAATTTCTTCCTGTAGCTATGATCATTTGTAATGTATACAATCAGTAGTAGCCTATTATGATTATACACAGTAACCTTTATCAGACGAATGGGATATATACATAGCCATCATGTGTGTTTCCATTGAGCATGGATGAAATGTATATTTATCCCAGCAATGATTAATGTCTTAAAAATTTACTCAGAGATATTTGTTGTATTTTTGTTCATTATCACACATATAAAGGTATGACGTACTCAAAGAAACAAAACATTGTTACTGTTGAAATTCCTGAAATTGTTTCAAGCTGACAACACTGCCATTCTTATACATTATTTTTTTTTCCACAATAGGCATCAGCCTGTTACCAAAGAAATGTACAGTCACGGACACTGCTGGCTTGTAATGAGTACATTGACTTTCAACGTAATCATTACAAGCCGTTAGTTTCAGTGACTGTACCTCTGCTACATGCATTTTTCAGTCACTTCCGTCTATTTTGATTCTTCGTTGCTAGCAGTGGCATATATACTGGGTTAAGAACCTGGGCTATCGCACCATATCATAGTGTTCGAATGGGCAGGAATTTACTGGTGAGGTTGTTTTTGTTTTTTTAACTCATTTGGGGTGGCGGGTTGAAGTGATGTGACTGTGATTAAAAATATATACCTCATAGATATGTACACTGTCAGTAAGGAAAGTATTTCAAGAATTTCATTCTTATTTGCATAAATAAGAGGCCCATATTGTGAAATATTATGTAGGCCTATATGCGAGAATAAAAGTAAAATTTCAACCTACCTATTTTGACGACTTAAGTTCGAATACTCCTTGTTGGTGCAGTGATAACATCGTTGCCTTGAAACTAAGGGGTCCCGGGTTCGATACATGGTGGTTTAGATACCACTTGAACTGTAGGTCCTATCCCCATTAGCTTGTCTGTTCATAAAGTGGACATACAAGTAAAATCCACAATGATTTGGAGCTTATAGTCATTCGTAAGCCGAATAGACAGCTTGTTACTTATGTCCCTTATTTCAGTTCACTACACAACACATATCATTCATACAATCCACTCTACTGTACTCATACGCTGCTTCTAAATAAATTCCACGCACCAAGACCACTCGCCGCGATCTAGGCTAGAACTGGTCCTTGTCATTTTGGTAATTTTTAGATGCACTCATAAACCATTCCCGCTCAGCCAACAATTTTCTACTCCCCACCCACTGTATATCTAGTTGTTTGAAGGTCAACGACCTCTTTTTCAACTCCTGCAAGCGTTCAATGATGTTCTTGTTCCTGCCAGATGACACTTTCCCCTTGCCTGCAATAATTTGGCTTCAAAATCCCCCATTCCTGGGAAAATTATATGCTGGGAGAAATTGTTTTGTAACATTGACCCAGACTGTTGAGGGTTTTTACCCCTGCCATATGCAACCCTGTTCTCTCTCCTGTAACAGTTTGACTCCACAATTACCCGATCCTGGGGAAATTACATGCTGGGAAAAATTGGTTTGCAACATTGATCGGGTGATCTTTGTGGTAGTTCAGTCAAGTTTGCCCGTCACACCCGTGGAGTTGCCTGCCGGCGCTGGGCCAGCCGTCTTGCGAATTCAAAGAAAACGGCAATGTTTTAACTCCTCTAAACAATCAGGTTCATCTTCTTATTGAAATGAACAATTTTGTGCACATTTGCTGATAGATATTTTTTCCTGTATTTTATTCACTGAGTCTGGGCTTTGCAGGTAGCCTAGATAGCCCCAAATATATGCCTCTGGTTGTTAGGTACAAATCACACAATTCATAAGTGAAAAAAAGAAAAGATTTTGGTCTATTTTATTTTCATGAGTTGGCAACACTATTAGCATGCATGTGGTTTTGTTTACGGGAGACCCTGAGATGTAAGGTTTGCGCTCTATATAGAATGTTTGAATAACAACATAAATAGTAGCAAAAAATACAAAATAATACTAAATTCAATTTCTAACAATATAGCAAATGGCTAATTTCATTTGAATTTTATTATGCATGACAAATTTAAATCATAATCTACCTGGTTTGTAAATCTTCCAACTATATGATCATGGAGCCTGCATACACAGATTATTTATTTAGCAAAATATCCTTAACAGAACCAATAGTTCCAATTACAGAGGATCATATTAAAAACATTTATAATAAAGATTAAATATACATTTTAAAAATTACAAAAATGCAAAACTACAATATTACAAAATACAAAGAACGTGCAAGTGGGAATGAAGGACTGTGACAAATAGGCTGCAGAGTGAAATTGTTATTACGAGAGAGTAATTAGAATGAAGCTTGTCTTATTATGATTTTGTAGATCGCCCCCTCTGAAATTGACCACATGTCTAGCTTTTCATCTCCAGATGTTTGTGTTTTAAGTACAGAAACCAGTGTAGCCGCATGGCCAATTTTTGTCCAGTCATAAATGTCACCTGCTGTCGACATGCACCATTCGGTCGCAGAGGGAGGCAGAGCATGGGAGATGCATTTTTTCCTAGGGAGGTGCGGCCATTAGGCTTAGACGAGCTTTGCAGTCTGAACTGTTGCTCCAAGGAATAAATTTGGCAATGCAGTATATCACAAGAATTAGCTGTTATCATGGCAATCTGATCAAACTGATTAGTTCATATGACCCTCCCTGCAATCTGAATCAAGAGACAGAAATAATTCCAAGTTGGTTTTTTGATCGTGTTGGCTTTAGAAACTTGGATGTTTATTTTATAATGATAGAATTGAAAGCCCATTTGAAACTAAAACATTTGCTAATAGTGACTTTGGTTTACGCTTTAAAAAATCCACTCATATTACACATGGCGACAATAAATAACACAGTGAAAATGTTGTTTAGCAGGGCTTTTCGAGCAATTACCATCCACATTGACTGTCTACAAGGACTTAGGCTCAAGTTATATAGTATATGATTGAGCCCTCCCCTTTCCATCCAAACTAATGGCTTGTAGCCATTGTTGTGAACAGCTGGTGATTTCCCAAGAGAAGACAATTATATGTAACACATATTCCCCCACCCTCGAACACATGCATTTTAGGAATTTAGCATAATTGTGTGCACCAACGATTGCTTGTTTTAGTATCGAATCATGCACACAGTCTCCTCGATGGTGTAATGGTAATGCCAACGCCTTGTAATGAAGGTAAGTAATGGTAATGTCATTCCCTTGTAATTAAGGGGTTCCAGGTTCAGTACTCAGTGGAGGCTCGTAAGTGTTCGAATTCCACTTTAAACTGTTTAAATTTTAGGCCCAATCCCAATTAGCCTATCTGTCCATAAAAGCGGACTTAAAACAAAACCTCAAATCTCATCAAATGGACACAATTTTTGAACAAATTCTACTTCACTTGGGATTTGCTGATTTTTCAAGAAATTTGATTTACAGTATTCATGAATTACATCAAAATATTAAAATAGATGTTAACGTAATCACAATATACAGTTTTTTTGTGCAAAATAAAAATAAAGTCTGAATTTTGCATAATTTTCAGTTACTCTGAAAGTGTCTAGAGGCATTTTGCACCTGAATTTTGCATAATTTTCAGTTATTCGGAAAGTGTCTAGAGGCATTTTTGCACACCATGTCAAAGCCCAAGATGCTGGAAAAGTATCATTTGGTATCTGTAAATAAATTCCAACCAATACCGGTATCATCTCAATTCTACTTGAAATTGTTTAATTTAACAAAGAACTTCATTTATTAATATTGCATTTAATGCTCAAGTAAATCAGCAGGAGATATGGAAATGGTTTCAATTTGAAGCTCTTTTGTTTGTTTTCATGGTTGTATGGGAGGGTTTTGCATAAAAAAAATCAAAATAAAGTTTTTGTTAGGATTTTTGTTTTCTCATTATTCCGAACTTTTGATTTGGGCCAACAGTGGGATGATTTGTTAGGACTTAAATAAAGCACAGATCTTTATGAAATCACGAGGAAATACTTCTGCATGTTACTAAGGAAAAAGGCTGAGTGTCTGCAAATTAGAATGTAGGTAACAGTACACACAAATTGCATGTTAGAAGGTGTGAGTTCATTTTACATATTTTCTGTTTAAGAGTATATTTTTACATTTTATATTGCACCATCACAGCCAACAAATTGCTACTACCTAGGAAACATTCTTATTGAAATTGTAGAACACTAATTTTGTCTGCATAGAATACAAATTACCATAACCACTTTGCAGAAATGTACGTGCTATTTCTTGAAAACTTGAGATATTACAGTTCAGTCCATTTATAAACATACGTGACAAAGCAATATATTTGTTACTATTTTTATTGCACTCATTGTGAAAATATATTTTTTCTCCCCAAGAATAAGTAGGTAGTGTTAGTAAAGTGCTCCCCTGTGGTTTGCACTATGCCTTGAAGGCATATAGAGGGTGTGGAGTTAGGGCCCTACCCGTTTTTGGTCACGGCTGAAAGAGGGAATGATGTGATCATCACATCATGCCCCTGGCTACCTTTATACTCCAGGTACCCACATTATACGATGCTGGATGGACACCGGAGCCCCTTGAACAGGTGGAAAAAATCCCAAATCTCCCCTGCCAGGGATTGAACCCGGGTCTCTCGCATGGTAGTCTGATGCCTAACGACTGACCTACCGCATCTCAGTTAATGAAACACATCAATAGGACATTACTTTTCAACCACTACTTTTTGCTAGTATATTTTACGTATAACAGTGATAGAACAGAAAAGAGAAACTGTTCACAAAGGGCAACAGGGAGGGTCCATCGGAGTTCAGTGGTTGACCTCTAATTTTCAAAACTACCTCCAAAAATATGCTTCATATTTTGTCTTGTAAATTGTGTGAGGTGGATTCCTAGTCTTCAAAGAGTGGTCTTATGCTTCCTTTGGTTCGTCCCATCATCCATAAACTTGATGCTAGAACCGATTTTCTGTAAGATGGCTACACTGCTTGTTCTATACGTTATTTTATTTTTCTCCATTGTCAACATGGCATGGTTGTAGGAATCTACTACTACTACTAACTACTTGATACAATTTTCTTTAACATTTGTGTATTGCAGTGGGAGGGTGCATTACATGAATTTTTGCATAAAATTTCAATTTTCTTTTTAATTTCATTATTGGGTGGGAAAATGTATGAACTTCGCTTCTGCGAAAACAAATCAATTTTCATCTCCCGATGACAGTTAATGTTTTCAATTTTTTTTTTTTTTTATGTGGCGATTAAAGCACATGCCTGGAAATTTCCTGTCTGTGAACACTGTGGATGCTCGTGAAATCTAACCAGTTCTTCAAAATCAATTTTGATAGAAGACAACAGTAACAAATCGCAGAGATGGTCGGTCATATTTCAGTCAATTGCTCTGATTAGATTGATTCAGGGGGCCATATGTACACCTGCAGATCTGTTTCTTAACATGGAAGCAAGCAAGCCCTCTCGGAAAGTCACTTAACTTTTGGAATTTATCGTTAGTCAAGATGATAGGCCCATTTCCTGCCCTCACGTCACAATTTGAGCTCACTGACTATGTCACATTTGGTTTTTTCGACTTTTGGAACATACTATGACTCATGTAATGTTCTGGGATACATGTGTTGAGTCCCACAAGAGCCCTGAGGCATCTTATTGGTTAAGTTAATTAATTTGATTCTGGCTATGTTTTGGAGGAGGGGGCAATTTTCTGCTGAAAAAAGGCACTTCTTTTACATGATGATTTTTCCCTTCAAAACTGTCAACATTAAATGCACAATTCTTTCCATGAGAATTGTTTTTTTACTGTGTCCTCTTCTATTTGATAAATGTAAATTAGCTATCTTTCACCATGGGCTCATAGCCTAATCTACAGGGTGGGTGAGAAGTAACTCCCTATTGTAAATTCTGCATGACTTTTTTTGTTATTTGATTTGCATGAAATTTGGATGTGTTGTTTCTTACAATGGTACAATTTTTTACATGACAAATTTAAAATTCAACATGAGCACCACCATTGTCCATCAGTGCCCGTAAATGAATAGGGATGTTTGCGATAGTTTTTGGAAGGTACTCTGGAAGGTACTCCGGTGGTACGTTTGTGAGAACTTCATGAATTCGCTCCTCTAAAGCATCAACCGTTTGTAGTTGGGTGTGATAGACTTGTTTTTTTTTGCCCATCCCCAAAGAAGTTGCAGGGTGTTAGGTCAGTACTCCTAGCTGGCCATTCATGGGTCCCAAGCAACGTCCAGGAAAATAGGTGTCCAACCCCTCCTTAACAGGAATTGCAAAATGAGGTGGGGCCCCATCTTGCATGAAGATAAGGTCATTAGGATTGTCCCATGTGGATACAATGCCATGAACAAAATTTTGAAGCATAAGGAGGTACCGTTCCCCATTCATTGTGTCCCGAATTACATATGGGCCATCATCTCTCCGTACTTCAACCGATGTACAGTGTCTTCAGCTGGTAACTCCTGGCAATAATGTGGTTTCCTTGGACGGTAATTTAACTCTGCTGTTAGAACTGTTAGATTGTGTGCCGTGTTAATCCACTTTCACGAGATGCTTGTCTTTGTGATTTGTGAGGACTTCGAGTGAACATTTTCAACTGTCCTGGATTGTGAGGGGTGGCTGCCTCTCTTCATATTTGCTACAGAACCTGTATTCATGAGTTTTGAATGACAGTTCTTTAATTCTTTCCATCTATTGAGGCACGAGGTCCTTTGAGAGTTCACCACAATCTGTGCACTCACCATGGACCGCCATACTTCATAGCGTGATGCCAGCTGAACCTGTATATGCACAGTTAGACGTTGAGCCATTGACCGCCACTAATACCTGCAGTGACATGAAACAATTGTCATGTAAAAAATTGTACCATTGTAAGGAACAACATATCCAAATTTCATGCAAATCCAATAACAAAATAAAAAGTTATGCACAATTTACAATAGGGAGTTACTTCCCACCCACCCTGTATATTGAACAAAACAAGCTAACATATGTAATGGAGCGTTTGTACTTGCTGAGATATAAATTTTTATTGGAAATCTTGAAGCATTTTAAGTGTCTTGCCAAAAGAAAGCACTGCTTTGACATTAGAATTTCTTCTCTGGAAAGCATCAGTGCACAATTGTTGCCATGAGTATGAATGGAACACAATCGGGCGATATGCAGATACTGTTTGGAACCCTCGCGTGGGGCCCCGAGGAAATTCGGATTTCATAAAAATAAAATTTTGATACTTTCGTCTTATTGATAAATGAAAACTGGAATTTTTCATCGATAGGCTTGTAGCCTAATGTGCACTGGAAAAAAGAGCTATAATTTGTAATAGCTTTGGTATTTACCAAGGTATAAATTATTATTTATATTCTTCAAATCCAGGATTTGAAATTTGCTGGAGAAGACATGCCTGTAAAATCAACTGTGCATTTAAGGGTTAAGTGAGCATGTAAAACTGTATCATCAGATACAAACAAACCAAACTCACGAGTGAGCCTGTAGTATTTTGCCATGTAAAACAAATGCTGGGTAGATATAGACAATTCATGGAACTCCTTGTTTTTGAAAAACTTTCACGACTTTTGATTGATAAAGCTAGTTAGGTTGCCCTCCGATGGAACCACATGGTAGGAAAACTAATGAAATGTTGGTATAACTGAAAAGTAGGCCTTTGACTTCATTGGTCAGTGAAGTAAGGTTGTGTAAGGCCAAAATTGTTTTTCTGCATAGTGTGCTAGACATGGATGGTCAAAAGGGTGAAATGTTGCACACACACATATGCAAGCGAAGTTGTAGAGATGATGCTATATGTGAAGCAGTTACTCGATGGTTTGCCAGATTCATAGCAGGTAATTTCACCGGTGACTGTCAACACTGAATTACAACTAAATTAATGCACGG
Organism: Lepisma saccharinum; assembly: GCF_977018435.1. Lineage (NCBI taxonomy): Eukaryota > Metazoa > Arthropoda > Insecta > Zygentoma > Lepismatidae > Lepisma > Lepisma saccharinum. Next base: position 54,875,256 of record NC_139242.1, on the reverse strand, counting down.
ATTGAGTGTGACCCAAGATTGTCAACCAGAGAAAGAGTTGCTGAATATACTAGAAAGCATTGTAGCTGAATATACTAGAAAGCATTGTATACAAACATTTGATGATTGGATACACATTTTGCTACCATATTTGGTCCCACAAGAACTGTCAAAGGAACTGCCTTGATTGCCGTTCCACTAACCCTTTTTTAAAACTAATACTGGGGCTCAATAGTGGATCATGTATGACAATGTTTTTTTGAAAACTATCATGGACCACCAAAGGTAAGCATTTATTCACAGGAGATAACTCTCTCCCTCCCCCTCCCCTCCCCCCTCTCTCTCTATGGGGGAGGGTGATTTCAAAGGTGTTCTACACTATGAGCTACACCTTCAAAAAGAACAACTGATTCAGACGTAAACTCTGGCGAGGTTAAGAAATTGCGTCAAAATATCCAGCTGAAGAGATCACAGCTAATAAATAGGGAGGTCGTAGTGTTCCACCAAGACTGCAAGACCATATGCATCTTTGGTCACTGGTAGAAAATTAAAGGAATTATGCTGGGACATATTACCCACCCACCATATTCACAAGATATTATGCCATTCCTCTTCAATTTTTCCAGTCCTTACACAACTGTGTTACTCCAAAGCTGCTGTAATGCACATCAGTGACTTTGCCTCTAAGCAAGACTATATGTACACTGTATTTTATTTTGCAAGTTGTCTGTCATCGAGAAGAGTGGACAATATTTTGCAGAATAATTCTTTCTTCAATATCATGATATTTATTTTCCTTTCTGCAATGAATATGCTCGGAACTTTCCACACAGTCCAGTAGTCCTGCAATTATATATACACACCATCTTGTACCTACACATTGTGCATTGTACTTACACACTTAATGTTTGGGTCGACCTTTGGTCGAAGAAATTTTTAAATTATCTTCTTGTTTCGATTAACTGCTATGATATTCCAAGTTCTGAAAAATTAAATCTGCTTAGAAATCCTTCTAGAGCATTCACGTGAATCTCCATGTGGCTTTATTTTGCTCTCATCTAGATATGATCAATAGTTTAATAAACTAACATAGCCTCAAAACTATAGTAAAAGTATCTAGACAACAGCAAAAACAAGCTACACAAACATTCACGTGAATGCTCAAGAAGGAATTCTAAGCAGAATTTGGAATATCAGTGCAGTTTTGTCAAAAAAAAGCGGACATTTCGAACATGGTTTCACTAGCATTAGCCAAAGGTCCAGCGGAGCCTTCTATGTTAACACTAGAACAACAGAGGGTGGTCATTTTGACTGTCATAAGGTTTTAATGGGATTTTGAAATGAAAGCTACAACATGAAGAGAGAGAGAGTAATTTTATTGTATTGTAGTACATTCCATTTTTTTTTTTTATATCTTAGAGACGTATTCTCATCAATACACAAGTGAAAACCCCTCGATTGCAGCTTCCAGTTCCTTCAACGTCAGGTACATTAGTTTGTTCCAAGCTGACATCTTGCCTCTAGTTCTGCACACCTGAATTATATGCAATGTGGCTTCATCAAACAATAGGCAAAAAGTGCTTGTAATTTTCCCTTTGCAAATACTTATTGTAGACCACCCTGTTCTATGATCTCCCAAACCGAAATGTATCTTCCAAACCATATTTTCCTTCCACTGCCCAATTTGCTGTGAAGACAACCCAAGCTGACGCGACATCCTATTAAGTCGAGTACTAACTTGTGAATGAAAGGTCGAACAACAAAGGAACATGAAAGTTCCAATTGCGACAATTGCATAAGTTGAAAACAAAGCTGGGAACAACAATCAAAGTAACAATCGTTGCATGCAATAAAAACACATTACAGAGAGGGAGAGGGAGTAAGTAACAATAATATAAGTGTGCAATGACACGTTATCCAATAGTTTTCTTATGGCGATCTTATTCCGCTCATCGTCATTCTAGGGTAATGACCTCTCATAGCCCCTAGTTTTGGAAAATTGTAAAAACTGATTACACCCATCGAAAGAAGTCAAGTTCTTTCAGAATGTTTGTGATGAAGGTAAATTGAAAGCTGGCAAAATGACCGCTCCTCCTACACTTTAATTTTATGTTACATATGGACACACACAGATATATAATGAGGGTGACTTAGTATACTGCTCTTCAATCTCTGATAAGTTATTTTGGCTTTTAGAGATGAATTTTTGATTTTGCCTCCTTAATATTAGTAGTGTATCAAATATATTTTGGGCCCAGTGTTGTACTATGATGATAATAAATTTGTATACAAGTCTTAGTATACTATAAGTCATCCATATTCTTATGGTGACAGCGAGTCACTACCATAAGTAGATGTGCCAAATACGTGTTGGTGCATTTCAAAAAGGGGAGTTACAAACATCAAAGTGGCATAATTTGTTTATCAGAGTTTAAATTTTGGGTGTAAAATATGCATACTGGTATTGAGCATGTAGGTCAAATGGGAAAAGTAAGTTTTTGCGTGGTTGTGAAGTGCATTCTCAGTCTTTAGCATATGGACAGTTTGTTTTTACACATAGGAATGATTTTTCTGGAAATGGGATTTGAAGTTGTTGTGGTTGGTTATATTATAGTACATATTTGCATGTTAACATGTATGTATTATACATGTTTATAGCCTATTTCATTCCCGATTGATCTGTTATCTATGATCTTTTCCCATTCACTTGGAATATTTTACAACAATGTGAAATATGGAAGAGTATTGCAGGGAACGAGAGAGATCATGCTGAGCTTTGTGTTTATATGTCTAGTTGATATGCACATTTGTTGTGGAGGATCTTGAATTTTGTACCTCTTGGCGCAGAAACCAATGGACACAAATTATATAGTACCCCTTTGTTTTTATTTTCTAGAATGCATTTTCTCCTGATTTCATGTCTTACAATTTGGTTTTTGTTTCACCTTCACAGGCTTCACCAATATTGTGCTAAAGATGTGGTGGTCATCGTTTACTTTATTCTTACCATAATGGATAAGACATGGCCTTAGCACTTAGTTGCTTGGCATGTGAAGACAGGATATGTGTCATCTTGTATCGTTAGTCAAGAAAAGTATGTCAAAGTGAGTTGCTTTCAATTATTCTGTAGGCCGTAATAATAAACGTGTCAGAAACTACATGTTTTCCTTTTTTTGGTTAATTTTTAAACATATTCGAATGAGATTACATAACTGTGGTTTAACACTGAAGTGGAGATGTTAAGGTGTTTTCAGATTAACTCTCACTTTAATAAATTGCATTTGTAACTATATTATTTTATCAGAAACATATGTATTCCTGTTACTATTGATCAAGTTAATGTTATTTAATGTGCGCACATAGAGAATGTTGTTGATCAGAATCATCTCTAGCCTGCAATTAAAACACAGTCCATAGTGACTTGGTACAATTGACGTAAGTAAATTTGTTTTCAGTACATCATTGGAAATATTTAATTTCATTTACAGAAATTTTAAAATTGTGTCTAGTATTCAGGCAGTATTTTTTGTACCTAAATGTGTTCTTAATTGATGTTATGGTCATGTTAATTACGTATACTCCACTGAAGTCATGCAATTTCTCTATGAAGTACTGGTCATGTGAATTTCGTGATGTCTTCAATTTAATACCACCACATAGCGGTTCAGTTTTCCTCCCTTGATCACAGTTTCTTTTTTATCATTCTTGTTTCAAATTTTAATTGAAAAAAGCATTGTATTTTAATTTTATCATTTGGTAATGTAATATGTTAATGATTTTAGTCTTGTTGCTAGAGCATGCTGAGATCAACTTATTTGTTCCTTTTTTATCTTGTATGTTTTATTTGTCAGTGTTGGAGTGTGTTTCAGAGATGTTTAGCAGGTTCAGAGGAATAAAGTCTTTTGAAAAGGGAATAAAATGAAAATGTTAATATAGATGAAATGCAATATTCATAATGCCTGTGCATGAGATCTTCCGGCAGCTAAGTACCTAATCGCCTCCTCTTCACTTGATACTCTTGACAATGAACTCATATTTAATTCATTTGTAGCTTGAGGTACACTGAAGTGTAAATCATAAATAGTATTATTTCTTATCCTGTAAATTTAAATATTTGCACCTGTCACTACATTTGCCAACCGCAGTGCCAGTATTTCATACTCTTTGTGCATATGTATGTACATTTTCAAACGTTACGGTGGTGGTTGTGAGGTACAGGGGGATAGGTGACTGTAAGTGTGTCAAACCGGTGGTGTCCTGAGATCGTGAAAATCTCCAGAGGCATAATATGCTTACCATGGAAGAGGATTCAAGAAGGAAATGTCCAAAAATGCTTGGTCAGTGGACATACATGGTGTACGTTTGGTGGCAGCAACAGGAAACTGTCATTATAAAATGCGGTAGATGCTGCAGAATTTTCTGATTATTTTGTATTCAAGAACATTGGTCAGCATACATCTCTGTATCAATCTGCATACTTAATGTTTGCACCAGCAGGTGCATAGTAAGGTGAATTGGGGATTAGCTTTTTTTGTTGTATTCCACTAGAGTTGTCACTAGTCTTTTTTGTTTATATTGTCTTGGATGGTTCTTCATATCTGTCCAGCACATTTGTTAGTGCTCAGATGCCTGGAAGTGTCCCTACCATGCAGTTTCCTTAACACCTGTGCTTCGTTTGAGCCTATTTTTATTTTTTGCAATGTGATTTTGTCTTCTTGCACTACGTCCAGCTAGAAGTGAATGCTGCTACAGTGACCCATTTTTGGGGAGCAAGCATGAATTTTAAACAGTCAGTATTAGTCAGTGTAAATGTACAAGTAACAAATAGGGGGGAAAACTTTTTCATTTAACTACATAATTGAACAATGAACTATTAATACACTAAAACAGCTGACTTTCACGATGGAGAGGTTAGCACAGTGTGCTACGATGCGAGTGGTCCCAGGTTCTAATCCCATCTTGGCCATGGGTGTTCTTTCTGAGTGTCCCTTCATCATATCATTACTCATCCTCATAATCATGATTATCAAAAGTGGCAGAGAAGCGACATAAAATAACCGAATTCAATCAGTGGAAAAAATATTGTAAAACAGCAGTTTTGTTGTTTCACAGTACATTTGTACCCTTGAAAACATGTGTATTAATGAAAGTTTATTTTTCTCGAATGGCTAGAAAATCGGTAGAAATTGATTTTACTCCAGGTTTGGCCGCGGTGGCTCAGTCGGTTATGCGTCTGACTACCATGCTCAAGATCCCAGGTTCGATCCCCGACCGGTTCAAATCCGGGAACTTTTCTAACGTTGAAAGTGGCCCCGGCACCCACCCAGCATCGAAAGACATGGGTACCCAGGGGAAACCCTGGGGGGTAAAGGTGGTCAGGGGCATGATGCTGATCACATCCCCCCACTCATGACCGGATCAAGAAAGTGTGGGGCGTTACCCCCACAACCCCTATATGCCTTCATGGCATGGTGCTAAGCACAGGGGAGCACTTTACCTTTTTTACCAGGTTTGCTAAAGAATTTCCTTGTTAAATAAAAAAAATCATGCTAGTCTGCAGTTTATCACAATGTATGATATAGTTCAGTTTCAGAAAAATCGAGAAAACTAAATAAATCCATTTTAGGATAAATGGTTGTGGGACTTATCATTATGTAATTACAACCCACACCTATATGTTTAATGTTGCATAACATGAAACATTTTGATGGTTGTTTCTTGTGCTCTATTTAAAAAAAAAAATGCCTTAAGCAATCTAAATGTAGGAGGTGACCACAAAGAGGAAAAATAAACTTTTTGGTTGCCGATACACTGAAGTTCTGTAAATCTGTACACAGAAACAATTAGGCATTTAGAACAGAATTCTAACCCTGGACAGGACACTAAATGATAACTTGTTATTTTTTTCAAGATACAAATTTTGTCCTATCTTCGAATCCTGGATAGATGGTTGTCCCTTCATCCATTTAATCAACGGTAGAAAACTGAAGTAATTAAAATAGAGGAGATCCATTCAGATATTTTTCTTGATGTGAAATATAAATATGCTGAACATAAATTTAATCATGTTGGGGAGGAATGGGGATCAATATGAAGTTCATAATTCTCTCACAGGAAACAAAGGCAAAATCCATAAATAATAACGTGATTTAAAAATCTATGCTTTAATATTTATTTTAACACAAAATCAAAAGGTTAATATCAATATACTTATTATGTTAATGCATTTCCTATTTGTTACATTGTTGGTTTGAAAATAGTTTTCTGAATATGTTCACATTATAATGGTTGGAATTTTCAAATAAAATCCAATAAAACTTATGTTGTGGAAACACACTGATCTCTTTATTTAATTTGTGTATTAATGAAATTACCTGCATTTAATTCCTTGAGAAAGCTTCCTCTTCACCTCAAATTTAGCTAATTTTCAATGTAGGGTGCATATGAATATAATCGCATGTACTGCAAATACAGATTATAAGCTGATAAACATCAACAACAAATTAGTAACTACAATGCGATATACGAGGAACAAATATTATAAGTGCAAATAAATTCTTGGCAAGTGATTAAATGACTATGGTATAAAGTGAATCCTATTAATCTAAATAGCTACTATATCACTGTCAATTGGAATCTCATAATTACGTGTCTTGAAGGGAAAACTAATAATTGCTAGGGATGAAAATTTGATTAAAACCAGTCAGGCTGGTGGTGAACTTAGCCTCCATGATTCCCAATTAGCTATAGCCCAGAAAATTGAGAAAAATAAAGAAAGTAACTTGCATTTTTTGTTGACCAAATATTGCTTGAGAGGAAGAGCAAGTGCTGTCGAATTATTATTGAAGAGGTGACGTTGTTTTTCACCGTAAAATTTTTTTAGCTGGAAAGCATTGGTAGCTTTTAAATTTCATGTGATTTGTAGACTTACATTGCAAGGTATTTATGTAAAAAAAGTAATAATAAAAAAAATAATGTGGAAAGTTCCGCATAGCTGCAGAGAAGGGGACACATGGAGTGGGAAGCAGTACGCAAAGCTGCAAAGGCTGTTAACAGCAGTCACTTCCCTTCATGCAAACCCATTCCCCCTCTCTACCTCTCTTGTCTTCATTGGCAGCCATCTCGCGTCACTACTTGTGCAGTGACTTGTTTTCGTTAGCTTGCTCCAATCAAAATAACAGAGGAAAGCAAAATGTTATTTCCATTTAGATTTTAATGTTTTGAATTAAATTACAAATACAAATGATTCATAATTTGCCACTTTGCACTTTATTTTGCCAGTTTTTTTTCTTTTGATGCCTACTTTTGGCATTATAAATTCCCTTTTGCCTGCCTATAATAAGCTAAATAGATGCCTGAACTTTTGAGCAGTTTCCAGGGTTGGATTCCATGTGGAGACACATTTTAGTGCAGCCAGTTCTGAACTGAATGCACAGTTAGTTTATCTATCCAGAGTGTGTTTTATTTTTACAACATGTGATGATATCATGAAATTTGCAATATGGTTACGATTGTAGAACACCAAGCAAGATCATGCATTGTGTGCGAAGCTCTGCCCACTTAAAGTTAAATTTGTTGCTCTTTCATAGTAACAATGTTTGTGCATTCCCCTCCTAAACTACGAAATATTTATTTTTTTACATAAAACTATTAGTATAGGCAAATTAGGGCCTGAAACGGGGAAAAATTGGAAAGCTATTTTTTTTTATTACATTCTTTGGAACCCCCTGTGCCTCCAGGGAAAAATCACCGAAAACCGGATTTCCGAAAGTATCATAAATTTTGGAAAAAAATCCCGTTGTTTTGAAAATTTCGAGAAATTACATTTGGGTGATAACGGTTAGCCACAAAATGTTGCTGCTTGCGCTATCTTTAATGATTTCAGAAATCTAAACTACATAAAAGAAAGCACAAATGATAGAAATTAAAAAAAAAAAATTATTGATGCAAATACTTGATAGTTTCTAGTATTTTGATTGCCTATTTTTGGAACAGTAACCCATCTACTCTGAACAATTTTCAATTCAGTTAATGAAGAAATAAGTTGCAATTACTATGTTGCCACGATTTTCAATTAATACACACACGATTATTAGAAGACTTTGTGCAGTCCGTCGTTGCACAAGCACAGATAGAGCATCACGTGTTCCACCCTGTCCCTTCGCTACTCATCTGAATTGCAGTATCAACACTTGCAAACATATCAAGCTGATGGTGTTGTTTTTGCAATCCCTGTTCACGTGTGCTGTTTTGTGGAGAAATTCAAATATATTTATGACTCCCCTTAAGTCATGGGTTGCATAAAGTGGACTTAAATAAAAATTCATTAATTTATTAAGTCCTGCGTTATGGGTTTCCAAGCTTGGTGTGATATCAACTGAATTTTCTTTTGCATCTGATGGCAGTGATGATAAAAAATAGCTGGAAAACAGAGTTTGATGATGTAATCTCTTAACATCATGTGCCGACACTGTAGATTCCAGTCTTAACATGTTCTGGAGATGCAAATGTGATACTTCGAGATAATGAGAAATATTTAGCATCCTGAAGCTGACTGCACTTGCGTTCTACAGTGAACAGATTAAGCCTCCAATCGCTTGTTCTTTCAACTATCACAAATAGCCGAATGGATTTTTTCTGCCAATTCGTTCATAATTTTTGTAAAGCTAGTTGTTGGTTCTTCACTGCAGGAGTCTAGTATCACACTGCACTGTATACTTTGCGGAGAGTTTGGTCGTCACAGTTAGTGAGAGTGCCATTTGTCTGGCACTGCGTAAGGATCAAATCCTCGTGACAGAGGACGATATTGCATACTCATGTCTGCTTATTATGTGGACAACAGCGATGTGTGATTATACTGTCATGGAGCCTGCCATCCATATTCAGTTATACATTGAAGGATGGTGGTCACTCGGGCCTTCCATCTTTACATTTTAGACCAATCTTATTTTGACAGCAACACACGCTGGAATGAATAGAACCTAACTTTCACTTTCACACAATAGTCTCATTTGGTAAGATATTGGTTAGTGGCATGCAGATTTCTGTCTACAAGCAGCGACCGGTATCACATATTTCACTCCTGTGGTCTATAGTACAAGCAATGTGATCAGCGCTTTCGAAAATAAATTGCACAAATTCCTCCTCAGTAGTGTTTGATGTTTGTTGAGTCGGGGAAGTTCTCCTTTCAAATCTCACTTACAAAGGAGATATCTAAGTTATGAAGGAGAGTGATTAAGTGTCTTGAATGAAATCGCATGTGAAGAAAAAATGCCAATGTCCATCTGCACAACCTACTCGAAAGTTCGGGAGAGCTTATGACACGATGGGAGTGTGGAATGCGGAGGACGTTTTTGTCACTAGCTTTTCATTAGGTCGGGAAGGTAATGGTAAAGCAGATCTTACGTTTGGTTTGGATCTGCCTTTGGTATTTCATCAGTAGTTGTGTACGAAGATCAATCATGAACTTGCGAACATGTCTCCTCTTGAAATGACGACAATCGAATGGGCCAAGTACAGCTTGTTGGTAAGAATATCAGATGCCAGCGAACAAAACAAGACACGGTTGAAAAACTGCTCAAGGTGGGCAACAGTACTACACATCACTGCAACGTTTATTAAGAGCTTCTTCAGAAGCTTCACCCTATACTTGGACCCATGTGTCCTAAACTCGGACCTCATCTGCAAGAGATCAGAGATCAAATGTTGCCAGTCATTATTTTCGAGGAAGTTGCAAATATCTCAGTTTTCAATTCATTGGATTTCCGTCTGTGGGAGTTTTCATGAGTTCTGCTTGGCATGCATGAAATTATGGTGGTGATAAAAATCACAGATTTGATGATATTGAGTTTCAGCAACCACAAGTTAACATTCTGCATCGATTCGGTTGCTTACAGTTCTTCTCTAGACATTTTTTCTTCTTCATTTAAGATATCTTTATTTTGTGGTCTACAAATCTCTTTTTTTAACTTTAACGGGTAGGACTTCTTCCAGGATTTTCTCAAAAAATGACTTGTTCCTTCAAAAACTTTACCAACCTCCATGTTTCCATGCTATTTTTTCTCATCACTGCCACCAGATGCAAAAGAAAATTCAGTTAATGCCACACCATGCTTGGAAGCCCGTAATGCAGAACTTAATGAATGAATGAATTATTGTTTTACAGTCTTTACGTTATTCAACCAAGGCCTTAAAGGGAGTCATGCATACATTGGGTTGCTCCACAAAACAGAACACATGAACAGGGATTGCAAAGACAACACCATCAGCGCAATGCACTCGCAGGTGTTGATACTGCAATTCAGGTGAGTGGGAATGGACTGCACAGGCTTCTAATAATCATCTGTATTAATCGAAAATTATGGCTACATAGTAATTGCAACTTATGTCTTTATTTACCTGAGTCAAAATTTGTTCAGAGTAGATGGAATACCGTTCCAAAATTAGCCCATCAAAATATTTGAAACCATGAAGTATTTGCATCAATAATTTTTTAAAATGTCAATCATTTGTGCTTTCTTTTATGTACAAGGGTGAGTCAAAAATTATCTACACTTTTCGTTCTACAATATATTTACAAAGGTAGGGGTTCAACACTTACATCATTTTTCAACATAGTCACCTCCCTTGTCAATCCACTTGGTCCAGCGGTCCACAAGGTTGCTTATTCCCTCCAAGAAGAGTTTTCTTTGTTTGGTCGCGGAGCCACTTTTACACCGCTTCCTGCATGCAATCGACGACCTCACAAAGTATCCTTGAGCAGCGCTAACAAATGAAACTCCAAGGGAGCAAGTAAACACTCAACAGGAAAATAATTCCTATTTTGTTCACTGACACTGTTATCTTTATTTCATATGTTTTGAAATAAAATACTCGTTCGAATGCAAAATGAATTAAATTTGGAGCCGAATCTCTGCTTGGAAGTTTCAAGTGCATAACCATACATCAATAAATAGTGTCAGGCTATGCAGGCACATACGAGGGGTGACTGAAAAGTTCTCGGTCTACCCATGAAGGGTTGCCAGGAGCTCAATCGTTCATGGCTATTTTACAACATAGTCCTCCACCGCAGCCATGATGTCATCATCTGATGCAAAATGGATTCCACCGAGGTGTTGCTTGAGTTTAGGGAACAGATGAAAGTCTGAGGGAGCCAAGTCTGGCGAATAGGGAGGGTGTCAAAGCAGTTCGATGCCGCAGGACTCGATGGCGTACATTGCAATGGTGGACGTGTGCGCGGGTGCATTGTCTTGGTGGAAAAGGATGCGCTTCTTCAACATTCCACGACGTTTTACCTTGATGGCCTCCCTCAAACGATTCAGTTGAGCAGCATAATACGCACTGTTCACAGTTTCACCTTTTTTTAGATACTCTGCCAGTATGACACCCCTCGCATCCCAAATGAACAGAGACCATCACCTTGCCAGCTGATTTCATTGACTTGAACTGTTTGGGGGGGGGGGGAGGGAGGAGGGGTGTTTCCACTGTTTTGATTGTACCTTGGACTCTGGCTCAAAGTGGTCGACCCATGCTTCGTCCATGATTACAAAACGTTGGAGAAATGTCTCAGGATCAGCCTGAAGGAGGGTCAAGTTTGCTGCAGACAAGAGGTGTCTCTGATGTTTGTTCTCAGCACTCAACATTTTCGGGAACTACCAACATGACACCTTGTGCATGTCCAGCACAAACTGTTAGTAGTGTCCAACGCGTTCCTGGGACATCCCCACTTTCTCTGCGATGTAACGTTCTGTCACTTGCCGGTCTGCCATAACAAGATCCTGTATTGCTGTGATGTTTTCCATTCTTCAGTACAGGTCATTGCCGGCCTTCCACTGCGAGGTGTATCTTGGACAGAGGTGCATCATGGGTAGGCTGAGAACTTTTCAGTCACCCCTCGTACTTCACACTAGAAACTAAGGATTTACAATAAAATCTCCAAAATTGTGTTTGACAGTTTGTTTACAAACTTGTTTTTGTTCTCAACTTTTTTCAATAACTCTGGAAAAATATATGAAAATTAAAGTTTATCTATTTCTTAGCATGTGTTTCACATTTTTATTCTTGTAACAGATCATAGATATTGGAAACGTATTAACACCCAATAAAATAGTAAACTTAGGATTCTAAAGTTTATTTGTGTACCATCAATCAGGCAGCGAAAAATATTTCCCAAAACCCACTATTCTGAGAACCTACGAGACGTTTAGTTATGACTAAAGGGTACAATGAGACAAAAAGTTTGAGAACCACTGAACTAGATAATTTATCGTCATGATATTTTGCCAATATACAAGAGCCGTCCCATAAGTTGGGACGTGAAGTTTTTGTTTTATTATTCCCCAAATGTCCAAATGTCTGTTATTTTTTACTGCAATTCGGAGTTATTTTTTGCGGTTTCTGGTAGAATTTGGTGTCATTAATTTGAAATCAGTGTTGTTTTTACTTATGATTTTCACATTGTGTTGGTTGTGGAGAATTGTGAAAATTTTTAGTTTTAATTACAAAAAAATTATGGCTTGCCTTTATGAGAAATGACCAGATGTCTTCCATTTGGAAAACTATTTCACCTCATGAGACACTAAAAAAAATATGAAATGTTTATTGAATGATAACACCCAAATCTGTGAACACAATCATACACATCATATTTCCATAACAATGCCAAAATCTCACTGCGACCTCAAAATACTGGTTTGTGTACAGACCTTTCCCCCTCCCTCTCCGAAACACAACAGGTGCTTCTCGTTGAAAATTTTCCCGTTCCTGCAAAATTTCCCTTCTGGGAAGACCCCCTCCGAGCGAATTCTATTACAGGACCAGGTTAAATGCAGTCAGTATATCTGCCAAACTGCAATAACTGAAGAGTGACAATCTCGTTTTGAATCGAACTATCACCAGCTAGACTACAAATGACAGAATAGCGCTTCTCTTCAGGTAGTTCTTTTTGATCAGAAGAAGGGTTACCCGAAGTTAATATTGTTCATTTCGCAGCATTTTTTGCATTAAAGTGTAAAATTCGGTGTTATGAAAAATGCATAATTTGAGTTATTTCGAGTTTCGAAAACACTGGAAACTTACATCCTTTACCTACCCAAATACATTTTCAACACTTTATTTTGCTTTCCTCAACTTTCGGTGTTATTGTTAGAACAAAAACTTCACGTCCATCCCCATGAGTAGCGAGCCTAACCTAGAAGGGAACAGGAAGGGACAACAATAGTAACCTATTTTTGTACGTAGTCTCACTGCAGGTCCACACACTTTTGCCAACGCTTCTGCAGTGCATCTGTAGAGACATGGAAGCTTTCCTCAAGGCTTGCAAAAGAGCCACCCACATCACTGATGACGTCATAATCACATGATAATGCACACTGTCCAAAGCTTTTTTCATGTTAGGGGAGAGATGAAAGTCTGATGGAGCAAGATCGGGTGAATAAGGGGGATGTTCCAACAATTCGAACCCACAATCACGGATGGTTGCCATCGCTTGATTGCAACAAGCGATGTGTTAACACATGCATTGCCCTGATGCTGAATCATCTCTTTAGAGAGCTTTCGTCATCGTTTAGTCTTCAAAAGACCCCGTAATTGCCTCACCAGGGGAGCATTGCCCTGATGCAGAATCACCTCTTTAGAGAGCTCTCCCCATTGTTTAGTCTTCAAAAGACCCTGTAATTGCCTCACCAGGGGAGCATAATGCTGTCCGGTCATGGTGTTTCCCTTTCAGAGATGATCAACCAACAAAACACCCTTAGAGTCCCAGAAGACTTGTCTTCATCATTTTCCCAGCAGAGGGACCAGACTTTTCCTTTTTTGGGGTGGGGGAGCTGGGGTGTTCCTACTGTTTAGATGCCTGTTTTTGCTCTGGTACATAGTGATGAGCCCAGCTTTCGTCAACAGTCTCAAGTCGTTCAACAAATTCGTCTGCATCGTCCTGGAACAGCTCAAGATTTCGTTCTGAGATCTTGCATGTTGTTAACTTTTGTTAACTCGTATGAAGTTTTTCATCCCTAACTGGTCATGCACAATGCGCTCCACTGTTGATTTGGACATCTTCAGTTCCTCTGCAATATATCACACAGTCACATGACTGATAGAATAATCTTGTGCACTTTCTCTACATTTTCTCGCGTCACCATCTGCACTGGCATGCCTGGGTGAGATCTTCCAAACTCACTCTCCCCTGCTTAAATTCGACTACCCATCTCTTCACTGTTGTCACAATATCCTCATGGATTTTCTTTGGACTCAACCTCTTTTTCAACAGATACTTGATCACTGCTCGTATCTCACATCTCTTCATTTTTCTGACGTTATGCACTTAGCACACGTCTAGTTCATACAAAGAAGAATAGGATGGTTAGAACTGGACATTGCTTTGCATTTACACTTACAAAGAATTGCTATTTCAAATCCCCAAATTATTTTCAGATTGAACTATGGGAACCCTATCAGGCTCACTACTTATGGGACACCCCTTGTATATTGTGTCTGTGATATATCGTCATGATATTTTAGCAATATACGTGGTGTGATTGGAAAGTTTTAAGACTGGGCGTCTAATTTCAAAATGACAATACTCCATAGTAGTCCCCCTTCTGACTGAACACACCTACTCAAACGGTGTTTGCAGTCCGGAAATTTTCTTTCATAAGAGTGTTAAGAACTGTCTCTGTATTTGCCTGGATGTCAGTCAGTCAGTTCCCTTTCAGTGAAAATTTCAATTTAGGAAAGAGGTAGAAGTCGGCAGGGGGTATCAGGGGAATAGGGGGTTTGCGGAAGCATTGCGTGATTGAGAACGCACGATGAGCTGGTGGTTTGTTGTAGTGGAGGACCCAATTCTTGTTGTGCTTGAGTGCAGGCCTTCTCTTCCCTGCACATTTTCGCTCAAACACTGAAGGATACTTTTATAGCATTTCTGGTTGACTGACTGCCCCTTAGGGGCAAATTTGTGATGCACGATACCCTTAGAATAAAAAAATAAACACCAACATTGTCTTCACATTCGACTGACTGTGTTGAGTTTTTTTCGGTCATGGTAAACTTGGACCCTTCCACTGCGATGATTGTGCCTTTTGTTTCTCGGTTATACCCATAAACCCGTGATTTGTCACCTGTAATTACCCTATACTTCAAGTCAGTGTTGTTTCTGCTGGTCTGACAATTTCGGAATTAATTTCGTGGACACTAGATGCATGTTCAAATCTTCAGTTAAAATTGACTGAACCACGTAGAAACTTAAATGAGTTCATCAGCCATCTCCCTAATTGTAAGTCTACGGTCAGTGCACTAAATTGCAAACTTTGCTTTTGTAGTTTTTTGAAGTGGAAGGCCGGCCAAAAGGGAGGTCATCTTAGACTGATTCGCGACCACCTTTGAATCTGTTGAACCAGAAAGAAACATTTTACCAGCTCAGACATTTATCCCCAAAAGTTGTTTTTAACCACTTGCCTGATTAACCTGAGGTAACTCTGAATTTGTTTTTGCTTTACATATTATTTACCAGAGTTACCTAGTTAAAATCGTACAACTACAGTGCACTTATCTGCCTACCTGGACAGTCTCGTTTGAGCTTTAATAGGTGTTAATTCCCATTTTGTCCACTAGGTGGAAAGTGTAGATAGCTTGTCGCGGTACTGCTGCCATCTACCGGATTCCCGTGACACTACGTAGTTGTCGCCTTTCTAGTGATGCGAGAGGAAAGAAGATTCGTCGTGAGTCAAGATACTATTGCCCACGTTGCGATGTTGCACTCTGTGTTAGCCCATGCTTTCGGGTTTATCACACTGTGGGTAACATATGATGTGATAATCTGTAAACTTGGACAGCATTAAAATGTGGACATTTTATTTTCGACAGTTTATATGCTATTTTCAAACATTTGTAGTACTTTTCCTTATATGTAAGAGTTAACTTGGGTTAATAATTATGGAAGATTTTAGAATAGTTTTGACCTTATTTGACCCCAAAAATAGAATTTTGTTATTGTTCCTTAATTGCCGATATTGGTACATTACAAACACACAATAAAAAAAAATGTGTAAAATATGGACCATTTTTGGGAAAATAATGTGTCAGGCAAGTGGGTTAGAATTCATAGGTCTCGGAAGCTGATTTCCCCGTTTTAAAACAAAATTCGACACAAAATCGTTGTTCCATTTTTTTTTTTCCATTTTGCAACTTCAATAATCTGCCGAGAACCGACAACACATCTTCACTCACCAGGTTTCCACTCTACTGAACAAAGGTATCGCGATGATCTTTCCAGGATGTTTCAAGGTCTAAACAAGCTTCCCCTTCCACACCCTTGGGCAGACCTAGTCACTTATTGAGCAGTGGTGCCATCTGTATTAAAACTTTTCAATCACACCATGTAGATCGTGTCGGTGATATATCATCATGATATTTGGCGATATATATTGTGTGGATGATATATCGCTGATGTCAAGATACGGAAAAAAATATTGTATCGTATCGTTTGTGATGATATTTTCTTGATATATCGCAATATCAAATTTCTGATATTGTCCGTTCCTATTATTTGCCCATCCCACCCCTTCACTTGCACTTCTCCTAAAACCATAAACACACAACTAAATTGTCATTGATCCAGAGCATTCATGGCCTAATAAAATGTACAATTGAAAATTTTTGAACAATGATTGTATTGTGAATCATGAAAGGCCTGTGCATCTGTACACAATCAGAAATATTTGACAGTTTCAAATTTCACCTAAAGGTGACAGTGTATACTGCAAGAAAGAAAATAAATAAGAATAGCAATTAGCCGTAACAAAGATTATTTTATTTTCAAGGCAAAATGTATGGTATGTAGGAACCCAAGAGAAGTGTAATGTATTTTCACTGCATTATACTCGAAATGTAATCTGAAATGCCAGAGAAACTATAACATAATAAAATAATTTCATGAAATCTTATTTTCACATGTACATAGGTAGTTGGTTTCATTTTGTTTATATCTAAACTACAATTAAGATGAAAACAAATATTACATTTTATTCTTGGTTGTGAAATATATTTTATCACATAACTCAATGCTGTAGAAAAATATATATTATTATGCAGACAAGAATGTTCCACCTCTTCTCCTTTCCTTTCTCGCAAGTGACAAACACATGGGTAATCTTTCCACGTTGCTTCTGTTCACCACAGATTAGGAATTAATGTGTGTTATGATTGGTCGACAGTTTGTCATGAAAGTTTTTTTTAGAACTGTCTCTAATTAGAAATCCTGGGATGGTAACTACTAATGTGAAAAAAAAACATGGCATTCATTCTGACTTCACTGACTTTAAGCATGGCATACAATGACGTGTTTGTTTTATTTGATCGTGTATGGATAGCTTTAATCACTTGCTATATTTCGGTAAGTTTCTTGCAAATCATAGTGCAAGTAATACCGTAATGCTCCTGTAAATTGCATGTACTGAACTTAAAATTGTAGTATACACTAAGTTTTGAAAATGTCAGAAATGGTTAGCTGAGTACCCTGTGCATTTTTTTAAAACTAAAATTGTGTGAGAAAATGAGTGTGCACGAATTACGTGGGTATCGAGTTCATAAGTAGATATAAATAACATTCATCCTGAATAGTTAAGCAATCCATTATGTTCAATCTGTTCGTTAATAGTTTCCATGGCAACAAAAGGATAACCTTTAAAACACTTGTATAAGTTACATATTTTGAGAAATTTAAGAATCAACTTTCTTGTACTTTCACAGGATCGAAACTATAAATAGTAATACAATATACTCAATTCTCCATTGTATGTTATGTATATGCTAAAATGATTACACATTTGTTTACTATCACAGGTGAAATTATAATGTGCCATTATGGTATCCTACATAAAGAAGTAACACACTAATTTTTGAAAGATACAAGCTCTGCTCAACAATATTCAGGAAATATGTACTTACTATTTGTCAGAAATCCACTTCAAGCATGGTTTAAGATAGATAGCCTGATAAACCCCACTGGGAACAGCACTATATTAATTATATTGGAGTATTACAAGCTCTTTCTCAAATTCTTGACAGCGTTGAACATGACAAGTATTTAATGAAAAAAAATTGAAATTTTCTTAAAAGAATTTAAAAAAAAACTTTTCATATTGTTTTTTGGTGGTTCATGTGCAAGAAACTAGGCCCACCTCGGAACACCCTGTTATAAATAGGGAACAGATTTCTTAGGTAAAACACATTTTTCTGTTGCTTCAGAAGTCTGCCAAACTCTAGGAATGCCGACCATATAGTTCCAGTGTAATCTGCGAAATCTTCTCTCTCACAAAAATACATAATTTTTCCTTTAGCACATAAAATATACATTCCTGGGGAAAGAACATAAAGGGTATATATTTTAGATATTTCAGACAAATAAAAGTTTCAGAATTCTTTGTGTAAACCCACATTTTGGAGTTAAAGCATACTAAGCACACGGTAAATTAATAAATTACTATTCTATTTGGGACTCCACAACATAATTTTCCCACACAATTGCTTTGTGGAACATTGAAGGACGTTAGTGCAGTCGAAAAAAAATTGAGCTCTATCAGGGACACACATGCAAGTGCTTTGAGACAAATTCCAAAATTTATTAAAAAAACGAAGAAATAATAACAGTTATACAGTTGCTCAGGTTCTGAGTGAACATGTAGGTGATATTGATGGTGTGCATGACATCCCTCACTTCAAATATGCATGTCTGACTACATACGATCAGTTTTCACAATACGAGACATTGTACAGAGATAATCAGTGTGCATTTTCAATGGACAGTTGGAAAATGTGCTTTCTTGTTCATTGTAATAAATGGAATGCAACAAGCATCTAACGTCCTGTTCTCACTTATGTGTATATATTTATTTGTGTGACAGTTTTTGAATAAAAGTAGTTTTTGTCTTGTAGCCACATCTTTCTGCTGTTTTTAGAACAATAAATAAATACTTTTCAGTTTTTTAGCACCTATAAATTCTCTCCCTAGTTATAGTTGCCAAATAGAAACTGAAAATAAATTTTCTACGTCAGCTGCATGCTTTTCTTGGATGCTGTAGTATTTTCTTACTTTGCTTCAGTTTTTCTGCTAAGTACGACAATGATTATAAATGGCCATCAGATTAAAGTGATGAAGGGAAACTTGCAAAGTAATTAATATCAATGCCCAGGAACTGGTCTCAAACTTGGAATCTTTAATTCTGATCTGGCCATCAATTAAGATTATGAATATTACAATGATTGATTGAATTGCTGTTTTTAAGTCCAATTTATGCACAGTATGACATTTAATCAGTACTGGACCTACAGGTTAAAGTGAGATCCGAACCAGTATGTGCCTCCACAGAGTATCGAACCTGGGACCCCTTGATTACAAGGCAGTGATCCTACCACTGCACCATCAGGGAGGCCTAACATTACAATGAATCACTAATAATTTTTCGAAATTTTCCGTCAGAAATGAAGTACTAATGCCTGTTGAAGGAATTCTTTATCATACCAATATTCAAAACAACTTTGACATGATGTATCAAACCTAGTTATAAAAGTTTAACCTTTACTATATGCCATATGGTATCATCAAAAGTAAGGTCGTACTGGCCCAATGATACCATATGGTATCATGGTGCTGATTACAAAATGGATGTGCTTTTTGGACCTTCATACTCTTATGTTTGGGTGGAAACTCTGACACAGGTCTGGAGCAAGCCTGAGAAATTCACATTGATGACCCCCTTCTCCGCATCATATTCATGGCACGTTTCCAAACAGTCTCACATTTTGGCTCATTATTCAACTTGTATGACACCCGGGAACTTGAAACATATTTCATTCTCTTGAGAAACGTCCATTCTTTGAAGGGAATACTAAGGTTTGCACCCTCTCCCCAAAATAGCGCAGAGAAGAGGGGGCAAACTCCAGATTTTTGCTTTTTTTCCCATTGAAGTTCGTGGGCCGTGCTCCCCAAACCCCCTTCCTCGGTCCGGCATTCTGAATTGTACACGTTGGCATGCGCTGATGTTTTAGCTGCAAAACAAAAGTTATCCGATGTAGATTGCTCCCATAGTGCCAGAGTTATAACAATTTTCCTCCAAAGTGTGTTCGAATTTAAAATTCCCGCCAAGAAGCCTGGGCCAGAACGGGGTTACTTTTCTAAATCTACTCGGCCGTCGAATTGCTCAGATGAATAGTTCACTAAAGTGATTGCATTTCATAGTTTCATTTCATATTTCCAATTAGTGTAGATCACCTGCTGACCCTGATTTATTTTAGAAATCATTTTCATAAATAATGACCTCTGTTTTGCTAGATTTACAAGTGTCCTTGACCGAAGGATGATGCTGGTTTCTGGAACACCTGATCTCTTCCCCAGTCTTTCTTGTGTTCAAATGTGTTTGTGGCATGTAGGTTGGTTGAAAAGGTCTTTAATGATTGTTTGCAAAACAACAAAATGTTGAGTACGAAATTGACGAACTTCCATCTGTTTTCGAACAACTATTGTTGTATTAATAAAACTACCTCTTCTAATACCTCAACCTTGTTGATCATGTCCTGCAGTTTTGTAAGTACTGAAGGTTGAGGTCCTGCTGTCCCAGGGAGCAGTATCTCTCCAGATCCAACAGGATGCAACGTGGTGGGACAGAACATGACAAGAAGTGTCATTTTATTTCCGACAAAACAAAATCAATAACAGTTGCTTCTTGTGTTCACTATTAACCTCTACTCATATTCTGTTGCATATATGCAACACAGAAAATAAGGGCATTGTCGTAATGTGTTACATATATGCAACATGCAGCTTAAACATGCTTTTAGCACGTTGTAACTTTTATGTGAGGCTGGAAACACTGACGAAACCTCCTTCAAGTGTTTACAGCCGTCTTGCGAATGAAAACTTGCCCCACCAAGGTCACGGTTTAGTTTGGAAGCATGCTTTGGCAAGGGAACGCTAATTCGCGTTCTTTTCCCATAAAAGTGGGAAGATAAAGGGCAAAGTCCAGATTTTTTTCATGGAGATTTGGGAGTTGCCTCGCCCTCTGTCATTTTCACTTGGGCATTATCAATTAGCATGGGTTGCATGACCTGATGTTTTAGCTTCCAAACAAAAGTTACCTGAAGCAGATAGGTCGAATAGTCTTGAGTTATAATAATTTCATGCACACTATGCGAATTAAGTTTTTTTTTGTAAAAAAACAGAGTTCCACATATTGCCTCATATTCACCTTGTATCACTGCCAGGAACATTAAACAAGTTTGATTTTGTTGCCAGGAGTCCATTCTATGAAATCAAGGCCAAAGTTTACGTCCTTTTCCCATAACAATGGGAACAGAGGGTCCAAGTCTAGATTTTTATTTTCATGAAAATGTGGGGGCACGAGCCCCCAAACCTCCCCCCCTACGACCTGCAGTATTCCGAATTGGAGCATGGTTGCATCCGCTATGCTTCTAGCTTTCAAACAAGAGTTACCCAAACTAGCTTTCAAACAAGAGTTACTCAAAGTAGATTGTTCCAATAGTCTAAGAGTTATAACATTTTATCTGCAATAAGTAGAAATTTAAAATTCACGGGCAAAGACCTCAGCGACACAGGGGTTACTTATGGATAACCTGCTTGGCGGTGTAAAGGCTCCATTAACATGGTGACTGAAGAAGAGACAATTGCTGCATGGGCATATTATTTGTTGTGTTTTGATGACTAGTCTAATCTTCCATAGTTAGTGGATGCGCCAAATAAATCTTTCTAGAGAAATTCGTTTTAGTTGTCCCTAAAAAAGAAACTAACTTATGACATGCTGTTACTTTGTAGATGGTGTGGTATTGTTGTAGGCCGGGTGGGGCAAAAACTCTTGACATATTGTACTTAACAGTGTTAGAATATGTTCACACATGCTTGCACATGTGTGTGTCTGGGCACGTGGCTTGCACATGCTATGCAGGCTTTTTCTTTAAAATTTATTTCCACTTGCCGTTCATTCCCTGAGATAGTTTGCAGCCAGAAAAATGGAACACGTTGGATGCAGTGTGCAGTTGACCTTTATATCTATGTACTCATGGTAAGAATACATTCACTCATTTTGCTATGAATGAAGAAAAAACCCCAGGAAGGTGTATTCCATATGAACACATGCACATGAGTATGTGCATGTACATGTGGATATCATCAGGGCATAAAAATAGCTCGGCTTCTGTATAAAAATCGCTCAACTTCACAATAAAAATTTGCTTGATTGAAAACCATTTTGAAGAAATTCATTCATAATAATTCGGAGGGTATGCTCATTTTTAATATTGTGACCTATTGGGTAGTTGCAAAAACTACTTGTGAGTTAGAAAGTGTATTATGTGCAAAACCAAAAAATGTAGTTGCATTTTGCAACCTAACGATTCCTAAATGCTGCTTCACACATTCTGTTGATGGATAAAACAAAGTTGTAACTGGGTTTCATTCTTGCAGGGTTCAAGTTTATAAATACCTACATACACATGATTTATGTACATGTTGATTAAGTAATTTCAAAAGTCGCATACCTCAGGACAGCTTGTTCAACCCCACGACCCACACATAGTTAAGCCTGTGAATGAAACACACAAAGTGTTCCTTTTGTGTATCACTGAATTGCCTCCTTGCCAAGTAACCAAAGTTTGAGGTGTGACACAAAAAAAGAGAAATTTACTGGACTCGTAAGTTCTGGTACTTACTGCATTAGTGCCTGTTGTGCCCATAACCTTTGAAGTAGTTCACTTCAGCATTCACACAATTCTGCATTCGCTGCTGCTACTGTTGGTAACAAAACTGGAAGTCATTTTCTGAGAGTTCACTTGACTGCTTCAACTGCATCAAAATGTGTTCCCTTGAGGCCAGACTTTAGTTTTGGGATTGGAAAAAGTCACATGGTGCCAGATCCGGCAAGTAGGGGTGATGTTCCATGACAGTAATTACTCGCCAAAAATTGCTTGACAGACAGAGCCTTATGGGTCGGTGCATTGTCCTGGTGCAAAATCCATCAATTTTTCCACAGTTGAGGCCTCTTTCTCCTCACCTTTTTGCGAAGTCTGGTCAAACCTCAATGTAGTAGTGCTGATTGACTGTACCTCCAGTAGGAAGCCCCTCAAACATTACAATTCCATAAATGACAACGATGCTTTTTTTTTTTTTTTTGGAACCAGAGAAGTATAATTCTGTTTTCAACAAAACTTTGCTCTGTTGTAGGAGTGTGCCACTGCTACATACTACAATTTTTCATTCATGTTGGTCTAATGTGTTGGCAACAATTGAAATTTTCAATTGTCTTGGGGCGTTACCCCCACACCCCCTATATGCCTTCATGGCATGGTGCTAAGCACAGGGGAACACTTTACCTTTTTTCCCCCCTACTGTGTATGAATTTCACGTTTTTGAGCTACATTTTTTTTATTGTGTCCAGTTTGAAAATGCATGAGCTTGAAAAGTTCCTGCCCAGAGAGGCTCCCCACCTTCTGTAGGCTAGTCATCAGTCCCTGGCTAGTTAATATCTGCTGTCCATTTTCAGTAGATCCCAAGAAGATGGGGAAGACTGACTACATACCATCCATTATTTCTCAATCTATGATATTTACTTTGACAGTGCAGTTCAAAACAAAAACAGTTTCTGTGGTATCGAACGTTCCTTGATTGGTTCAGGGCCCAAACACACTCTATTTACCTGCCTACAGGAGTAAGTTTTTCCGAAGTTTTCACATAAAAAGTTTGTTCGCTGAGAGCTTTCAAACTAGTACAATCGTTTAGTACACGACTGCAACAATTTTTCTATGGTTAATTTCGTTGCTAGAGAATTTCCTTCAACTCAAGATGGCAACATTTTTAGCATTTACTTCAGCAGTGACAAATTAAAACTTCACCAACCAATATTTTGTGTGTAGGGGGTAATATTTGTGTTTGGCCAGTACTTATTGATATGTTCAAAATAAGGTATTTGTTGGTTCTCACTGGAGTATGACATTTATCAGATGTCTACTGTGGTTAGTTTTGAGGATGTTTTGGGTCCTACTTGCACACTATATCCCTTCATGGCATAGTGCAATGTACAAAGGAGTACTTTTCGCCTTTGAACACTTTATTTATCAGCATTCTGATAGCCATATATTTCAGTCTTTTGACCTTGTTTTAATCTACGAGGGCCACTATTTATATTTTGAGCCTTGGCAACACTGATTGAAGTTAGGTGCGATTTGACGTTTGCACGGAATCGTCTGGCATTATTGACCAAAACGTCCTTCAAATGTTTTGTCAATAGCTTAATTTGTGTTATGTTGCCTTGGAGATTGCGCGACAACTATAAAATGGAATTAACTCATGAACATTTTCGTGCGATGATTTTTTTTACGATTTTCGACGTGGATTATCAAGACAAGAGTGCATCGATCAACTTACTTCCACATTTGGCGATGAAGCCCCATCCTTTGCCACTGTGAAATGCTGGTATAACGAATTTAATCGTGGCCGCCATTCGCTCACCGACGAGATTTGCGAAGGTCGTCCAAAATCAGTTGTTGTTCAAGAAAACATTGATGCTGTGCAAAACCTAATACTGCAAGATCGTCATGTGACATACTGTGAGATTGAGGCAACCATAGGCATTAGTTCCACCAGCATATATAAAATATTACATACATGATCATTTAGCTGTGAGAAAGGTATGTTCTCGTTGGATCCCACACAATTTGACAAAAACTCAAAAAGACGCTCGCGTCAATTGGTGCAAACAAATGCTCAATAAATACAATCGTGGTGCTTCAAAAGACGTATATAAGATTGTAATAGGTGACGAATCATGGATATATGCATATGAGCCGGAACGTAAACAGCAGTCGACTGTATGGGTGTTTCAAGATGAACCCAATCCAACAAAAGTTTGTTCGCGCTTGAAGCACATCGAAACAAATGGTCGCCTGTTTTTTCGGGAAAACTGGTCATGTGGCAACTGTGCCTTTAGAGGAACGTAGAACGGTCAACTCTGAATGGTACACAACAATTTGTTTTCCAGAGGTCTTCGGTCAAATATGGAAAACAAACAAACACCATCGGATCATTCTTCATCAAGACAATTCTTTATACTACATATTTGCAAAAAAATACACTTAACCAGAATTTTTGAACAGCATTTAAACATCAGTTTCTATTTTATGTAGATGTCTATTCTGGAGTCTTAGTGAATGTTAATGATTTGTAATAGAGTTTACAAGCATGAAAATATCTACCACAGCATGCTGTGTAAGTGGCACGGTGCTAAGAAATTTGTCAATCCTGTGCAGCATTCATCATTATCTTTTAAATCTATTCTTAGGTATGGGATGGCAATTCACTTTGATATAAAGCAATTGAATTGAAGTAACATTGAGAAGCCTACAACACTATAAAAATTAATGAGTGCAATTCAGGTGTGCTGTTTGGAAATAAACAGTTTTTTTGTAAATCTTATGTAGGATATATATTAATATCTTTAAATTTTACATTGGCATTATTCTTCAGCAGTATTATTACCCACAAATTCCAACTGTATAACAAAACCAAATTGATAAAGAATACCAAACAAGTCAACAGAAAAGTTGCATTTGCAACCACTGCATATCCTTTATGAGTAATAATGGAGCACACTTTTCACAGTTCTTGTATATCATCCAACACCCTTACCAGTACAGCACAATGAATCATAGTACCATCGAGTTTTACAGAATCTCTGACCAAAAGTCGTCCCAACATTATGATGTCCCAGAATATCAATTCATAACATACATTCTGCCAAACTACAGCTAAAGTATGTTTACACATCCAATTGTCAAAATTAATAAAACATCCGTCCAATAAATTTACTAAAGCACTTAGACTCTCCAAAATGATGCAAATGAACATAAACAATTGAATCACTCACCAAAGTGAGGGCATAACCCTCCCAATGGGTTAACACTAGCAAAAAAAGAAAGGTACTTATCTGAGGGTAAATACTGATCCTAATGATGTGTTTGTGTTCAAGTTTTGAATTTATCACTTGTTATATAACCTTTCCTTTAAACTATGCTGTGTTCTTATTGTGATTCTTATGGTGTGTTTTGTTCTTTCAGAAAAGAAGAAGAGATGCAGCAGGTTGAAGCAGTTTCACAAAACAACACTGTAAGTTCATATAATTTGTTTGTTTATGAAGTTGGGTAATAATCAGTTTTTCTATTCACATTGAGTGAGGTGGGGACGGTAAGCTAGTATGTGTAGTATCTCAGGTTCTCTCCCTGGTATGCTGGGTCTTAAGGACAACTTTCATTCTGACATCTGCTGGAACATATAGGTTGCAACACAGGGTGCACTATTGTAGTGCTATTTCCATTCTAGGAATTTCATATGGTGGCATTCCAAGTGTGAAAGAATGCTTCAGAAATCTGTTTCTTTATTGTGGTTTTTCTTTAGTTTTTTCTAGCTATATACTTTTTCTTCTATTTGTTATTCTGTTGGTGTTGAATGCACCAAATGAACACAGAAGAAAATGACTTGTTTTTTTTCTGAAACGTTATAAGACCCAACATAAAAGAGGCTAATTCTTGTCTTCAGGTGAAAAGACTATTGTGTTAAATGTGTATGTATATTGGCTATAAAGCAACAGTGTTAACCACTACTACATCATCCTTTCTTTTTGATCCCTGGACGGACTTTTTTGAATTGCAGTCATGATTGGACAGTAATCTGAATTTTTGTTAACTCACATTCAGGTATGCCTGTCAGAATTCAAATCTGCTCTTGTTTCCACATTTTAGGATTCTCCCCCAATCTGGGCAAGGGCCTGATCTGGTTTTCAATGTCTATTCATGTTTTTAATAAAAAATCAAGAAAGGCTTCAAGACTTGAACTTCAGTCTTTTTCCCACGTGAAATTAGGTTGGATTCACATAATAAAATTCTAAAAAGTACACTTAATCATTGCTTGTTCTCTTACTTGCACCTTACTTCCCCTCAGCTTCCCTTCACCATCGAAACAAAAGAGAAAACATTGTTCATCCCTTGTCATCAGTTGGAGCCAGTACAAAATGCATAGCAAAAGGATAAACACGTATTTTTTCACTTTATGTGACTATATCATCTGTTCTGAGGATAACCTGAATCTCAGCTGCTCAAGTTTGCTTGGCCGAATGCTGCTCTCGTGTGACATCACATCGAGCAAATCTCTCAGCCCAGGATATTATCCAACCACCGCTTCTTGTTGATGTATTTTACTTTTACATGCAATAATGAAAACAAAGAACATGTTCACGTGTGACAATTAGGGGTCCAACAGTAAACTTTCCCCAAAAATTGAGCTTTTAAAATTTTCCATATTTTCATTATTCTTCGGTGAAAATCGATGGTGAGCCTGAAGAAAAATACATGTAATTTTTGTAAGTTATATTTTAAACTGTAGTATTTTGTATTTGTGCATAAAATTTGAAGTCCATACAGTACACAGTAACAGAGTAGTTAATATTCAGAAAAGGGTCAGATATAGTATGTTGGCTGGCAGATTTTAATTTCTTTGTATATATACTGAAAGGGTTAAGACACTCCCTAAAATTCATAAAGGTTATATACCTTTGTGTTAGACAAGCCATGTAGTTAAAAAATGAACAGAATTAATGATGCCAGGTTGTTTTTCAAGATAAGATGGATGTTGTAGGACTTGCAATATGTTTTCACTAACTCCCTATCAATGGTAATTTTCTCCTCGCAGTAATTTATTTACATGAGGTGTAGACTAGAGATCACTATTCATCACATGAATTTATTAATATAAGTGAAACCTGTATATTGCTCTAAACGCCAATGTTATTCCTGCTGCTTTTAGTACAGAAATATGCTTCAGGGTAACACAATTATTATATGGAATTCCTATCATGCCTATAATTACCTTTCAACTGTCTGTGACTATTTCAGTTATTAGTGCCTATAAGTGCTTGAAATGTTTCCCTAGACTTTTAAATTAACGCTTTAACTGTGAAGTGTGTTTTTTGTGCCACCCCCTTTTTTTTTTGTTTGTTTGTTTTTTTGTTTAGGTTCCCCCATATGTGAATGCCATGAGCACCACCAGAACTTACAATAAATATTAAATAAACAGGAGAACAAATATGTCAGGCATAATGAAAGTAATGAGCAACAATTTTTCATGATCTGAGATTCTGTTTTATTAGAGAAAAGCACATAATAATCTATAGAATTTTCTTTACTTTTCAACGATGTCTCCATTTCTTTGCATGCATTTTCACCACCTTTCTGGAAGCTCGAAAATACACTGACTCACTCCTCTATGTGTTCTCCATCGTCTGGTAGCGTTGCCCTCCTAACTGTTCCTTCATAAAACCGAACAGATGATAGTCTGATGGTGCAATGTTGGGACTGTAGAAATGCTGAGGCAGAAGTTCCCAGTCAATTTTACAAATTTTCTCTGTTGAACTGAGCAGAGTGCGACCGTACATTATCGTGTTGAAGGATGATTTCCGTCCCAGGATGTTTATCCAGCAGTCCATGACGGGAGCTTTTGAAGTATTTGGATATAATGGCGAGCATTTATGGTTATCCCAGGTTCAAGAAATTCAACCATAACTTTTCCAGCACACGGCACTGTCTTTGCTTTATTTTTTGCCAGCAACGTGGAATGGTACATTTCTTGCTCTCCTGCTTTGTATCAGGTTCACAATGATGGATCCAGCTTTCATCACTGGTCACAATACTCAATAAAAAATAATCGCCTTCATTGCGATATCTCGGAAGATGTTCTTGAGCATGGTTTTTCACTGCGTTTTGTAGTGGTCTGCTGTTTAGGACCTAGCAGACACAATTTTTTCAATAGCCTAATCTTGCAATCATTTTCTGCACTGCACTGTGTCCTATCTCAAGTATTGTTGCAATTGTATCCACAGTGTCTTCTTTAATGATGATGTTGACTCTTTCCATGTTGCATTCTGTGGAGGCAGTACATGGGCGACCGCTCAGATGCTGATCTTTGATGTGCGTGTTTCCTTTTTTAAAATGTTATACCCATCTTCTAACACTGCTAGCACCCATACATACATCCCCATATCAACGTTGAAGTCTATTCTGAATGTCAGCAGCAGGAATTCCCCCTCTTACAAGGAATTCAATCACATTGATACTGATTTTTGAAAAAAAATGTTGCTCGTAACTTTCAGTGTGCCCTCATATTAAATATACATAAGAATAAAGAGTGACCATACCCTTTATTAATCCAAACCTCATTGAATCCATGTGTATTTAGAATGCCCTGTGGCATGTTTTCACAGTTCAGCTTTTATTTTTATCGAGGAAGGAAAGTAAAGCTGCAGTGAAAAAGAAAAGAGAAATCTTCCAATCCCTACTTTATTAATGATGTTTGCAGAATAATCTGACAGACTTAGCAAGTCATGGGAAGGTGCCAAACCTAACCTATTTGGAGCTTATAAGCTACAAGTTCCATTGTGATTGGAATTTGACTACGTTAGCATCTGTTTGTTGTGTAATCATAAGCATTTCCGTAATGTGCTTATGATTACACACAATAATAAGTTAGGTTTAAATAGAGGAAACATTTGCCTGTACCCTTGAATTTTTAGCCATGAATTTTTGGAAAGTTCTCCTGAATTATACTTGAATTTTATCATGGTCTTACAGTAGCCACCCTGTGGAGGTTCCAAGATGGAATTGTGGCCTGGGTATGACTGTTTCTTTGTGTATATCCTGTCATGATGAACACAGAGGAATTGTTGACATACACTATAAATCTTTTCTATTATTTGAGCTTAGAACAGAAAATTATTATTGCAGTTTTGCTAGTTTGTAAATGAATTAATAATGTACAAATAAAATATTGTTTCCATTAAATCAAAATTATACAACTATTGTATAATGCTCTGCTAATGTTACGGAAAAATTAAAAAGAGAATCTGAGTTTGAGGTCTTTCATTATTCACACTATTGATCCAGTTGCAGTGGATCCCTGATTTTATGTTTCCAGATTTTACATTTTCTTGCATTACACATTCAATCTTGATAGTCCTACCATAGCAAAATGTTATAAAATTTTTTGTAAGGATTTATCTGAGCTAATCACAAATTAGGTCTCCAGCATGTGAGAACAGTACTTGTTTAATGACAGTCGCTTATGGGATGTTGATCAGCTGTTTTTCCTGCTAGGTTTGTGCAAAGTTTATTTTTAATTTTAGGCATCAAAGTTGTGGGGAGAGTGATAGTCATTTACCCTTACTTTAATTGATAATTTATCTTTCCTTTGTTGTAAATAGCACAGTTATTGAGATATTGTAACGATAGAAAATAATGCTTTCATTTGAAATAGACAAGTACTGGAAGTTGAATAGAATGACTACTTTCTAGGGATTCAGTCCTAAGGGGTCAATTAAGCCCTTTGCTTAGGTTCGGAGCATCTGATGCCTGATGCTTGCACCTTGGTGCATGTTTCCTGCTATGGGAAAAGCATCGTAAGTTTGTCAGATTCTAGACTGTAGGAAAAAGAGAGAGCACTTGAATATCTCCAGTTTTGAAATTTTGGTGCTTACACCATCAGAAGACAGACACAGGCTGCATTACGGGGATTCTAGTAAATTGTGACGTAGATGGGCAGAGTTGGGGTGCTATGCCAAGTTAATAGACCTGCCTGAGGTTGCTAATTATCAAACTTTTTCTCTTTCCAGGAACAATCTAAGCAGGAGGTAAAAGAACCACCTCCAAGAGAAGAACCTATTCTGGAGCCTATAAATGGAGTGGTTCAACCTCCTGTTTCTCCACCACCACATCGTCCTGGACGAGTGACAAATCAGCTGCAATTTATCCAAAAAGGTGTGTTGAAGGTAGTCTGGAAACATCAGTTTGCATGGCCATTCCATCAGCCTGTTGATGCAAAGAAGCTGAACTTGCCTGTAAGTATTACTTATATTGGGAAGTGTATTTTACTATGATAAAGAGTCCCATCACCATACTGTGCTTGAAGTCATGTGTTGATTTCATTAGGTTTTATGCCTTCATTCAAGAAAGTTCATCACACAATGTCGCCCATGACAGCACTCGCACGGGAATAGAAGGCACATGTGTCTTATAATTAATGCCCCTCCAGCCTCCATGGCAGTTGTGTGTTCTTTGTGAGTGTCCTTTCATCAATTTCATCATATAATCACTCATTCCCATTTTTGCAACTAACCAAAAGTGGCAGAAAACATAGTAAAATAAACCAAATCAATTTTGTCAATGAACCTTACATACATCTGCATGTTTGTTATTAAAAAAAATCAGTAGTAATCCCACTTTGACTTGAATGACACTCTTGTTTCACAAACTATGTGCTTTTTGTCAGGGTATGTTTGCATGCAGATAATGTAGCTGGATCTAGTTTCAAAAACAAATTGAAAAGACTATTATTAAATCATGAATAGTATAGCGTAAGTGAATACTTAGATTGTAAATAATTGAAATTTTGTAATTCATTATATTCTTGTATGAAAAATGATATGTTCTGAACCCTCCAAATAACAATGTATATAGTTTGAATGGAGTAATAAATTCAAATTCAAATATAATGTTGTGTTAATTGCAAAGACTCTGCATTTGTATCCTTCCATTATTCATCCTTGCAATTATCCCCAAGAGTGTAAGGCATGAAGTAGAAGAAAAAAATCCAAACCATATTCTGTTTCCATTGATTGCACATTTGAATGCCATTGAAAAGCATATCTATGGATGGTACTTTAGTGTCGTTTCTTCCTCACTATTATTTTCCATTGGAGGTATATGTTTACTCAATGTTCAGGCGACATGACATTTGGACGCATCACTATAATTTTAAATTGTTCAAATGCAGATATTATTTACCATACCACAGTCTGCAAGTTCTTATGTACAGTGATTATTATTATTATTCTTAAAATGACATCTGCGATAATACAACTGCAAAGAACTAAGTCTGTCTTAATGTGCTGTTTTCTGTTAAATTAGAACTTGTTAAAGAATGTAGCATATCTAGCTTCCATTTGTAGTTATTTGTTATCACTACCATTTCAGAAAAAATAGTTTCTCTTCAAATTGTACATAATTTGGAAAACAGGCAATGAACAGCCTGAAAAGTTACGTAATGAAGATGATGATTACATTTTGGGGCATTTACCATCAAAGTGAAATAGTGGAAGTGAAAAGTCAGGTGAATGCAGGATCGGCTCGGTAGATCAGCTGATAGAACAGTAACACGATGTGCCAGACCCCCAGATTTCAAGTCCTGCGAGACAGAATTTGAAACTTAACTTTCAACTTCCATGCACTATTTAGTGACATATATATATATATATATATATATATATATATATATATATATATATATATATATATATATATATATATATATATAAACCAAAGTGGGAGCTGCTTTGCCAAAATTTGATTCATTGGCAAGAAAATCATGTCAAGCATAGTGTGTAACAGGGATGGCCACAAAATCCAGATTGATTTCTGTACTGTGGATAATGTAGATATTTAAATATTTTGGTAAATACAAATTGCTATTTTTCAAGTTCAGCAAGTTATTCTGGTAGGAATAGTTACTGAAATTAAGGGCATAAATTACGAAATAGAGATTCAAGAATATCCTTGTGTGCCTGGTAACAGTGGGTTTGCAGTTCAATACCCTATGGAAGCAAATTGTGGTTTTGATTCGACTTTAAGCTGTAGGTCCAGTCCCAATTATTCTTTCTATGCATGAAGTAGACTTAAGATAAACAAGACATTTGTTGCAGAAGTGGCCTGCAATGAAAAATAAGCAAATAATAGTGATACACCCATATAAACTTACTATTTTGTCTGCCTTGATGTTAGGTCTTACGCTTGCTCTCTCAGACACACCAAACCAAGTCTCTGCCCATCACTCTGGCAGGAGATAAGAGGCAGTGTGGGAGGGAGGACAAGACAGGTTCAGGTTTTTTTGAGCATTCTGTCTCTCACATCTAAGCAACAGGTCAGGGGTGACTGTGCGCTGGTCACCAAAGAATTCCATATTTTGAACTGTACCCAAATCCATTACCTGATTTGTGTTTTGGGTACAGTGGAAGACCTTGTGCATTTATAATGAACTGAGTTGGGGAATAAGGTAAAAATTTAAAGGATATGCGGAGATTCCGTAAAATGAATTAACAAACAGATTGGGTGATGGATTTGCTGAGAATCCGTGCAATAGAAATATGGACATGATTAATAAAAGAACATGTCAGTGTGTCCATGAAATGAATTAACTGTAAAACAATCCAGGTATCATGCACATTCAGATATCTGTATATTTTTTATATCACCTGGATAGAAAATTATCCAAAATCCAGTTTTGCCCATCCCTAGCGTGTGCCAAAAACACAAATCAGTCATGTGTTGATATTAATAAAATGTAATATACGTAAATAGAAATGCAATCTGAAATCAATAAGTAATCCCATTTCCTGGAAAATAAATATCCAATAAAAGAAAATGTGCAAAATGTCCATTATTGTTTATAAAGGTAAAGTGCTCCCCTGTGCATAGCACCACGACATGAAGGCGTATAGGGGGTGTGGGGGCTAACGCCCCACACTTTCTTGATCCGGTCGTTAGTGGGGGTGATGTGATCAGCATCATGCCCCGACTGCCTTTACCCCCAAGGGTTTCCCCCAGGTACCCATGTTATTCGACGCTGGGTGGGCAGCGGGGTCGCTTCCATCGAACCCAGGACCTTTAGCATGGTAGTCAGACATGTTACCGACTGAGCCACCACGGCCACCCCATCATTGTTTATAAGTATTAGAACTGTGAAGTCCCCAAAAGTGGTGGGTGGCATAATAGACCAAGTTAGGTGCCAAACCAGAAACTAAGGGTTGCACGTATCAACTTGAAGCTGCTAATTTTAAACACTGTAGTAAGACATTCTTCTCACAAATCTTAATGCTACCATAGCATTAGTAAATTTTTAAGAATAACTGCACAAGTGGCATCTGATGAACTAATATGGAATTAATTAGATCATATGGATGATTTTTTTTTCATATGTTACTTTGTGAATAGATTGTGATGTGTAACACAGAGCACAAAATATACACTCTTTTGTGTGGTAACAGCAAGTACTCGAAATTGATAGACAATTAACATAATTGTTTTAAAATAACGTGAAACTTTATTTTTGTACAAGGAAATTAATTTTGTATTCCATATTAGAATTTTAAGGTGTTCTGCTCCTCCTCATCATTAATCTTGCACAACTAAGTTTTAGTCTTGGAAGTATTTCCTTCTATGCTAATTGACTTTTTATATGTTCTAGGATTACCATAAAATTATTAAGCATCCAATGGACCTTGGATCCATCAAAAAGAGACTGGAGAGAAATTATTATTGGAGTGCCAAGGAATGTATTCAGGATTTTAATACTATGTTTACAAATTGTTATGTGTACAATAAACCTGGTGAAGATGTGGTAGTGATGGCTCAAACTTTAGAAAAACTTTTCCTCACAAAAGTGGCACAAATGCCAAAGGAAGAGATAGAAGTCGAACCACCTCAACCAAAAGGAACTAAGGGTAAGAAAGGTGGTCGTGTGGGGCCCGGAAGGGGTAGACCTTCGGGAAGTGGTGCTGTTTCTTCCAGTGTTTCTACTACGCCACCTAATTCAGTGCAATCTCCCCCGGTCGCAACGGTAACTGGTACAGTGCAGCTTCCACTTGTATCACAGGCACCAGCTTCAATACCAGGAAGTACTGCAACAACAACAGTTCCCACAACAGCATCAGTTACTCATGGGACTCATAACTCATTACCACAGCAGGTAAAGTGGTCAGTTATTCTGTTATTATTATTGGCATGTGATTGAATGCTAGATTTTTTTACTCTGGTTGAATCTGTTGATAATTTCCGAATTATAAACCCTGTTGTTAGCCTGTACAAAGTGCGGAAGAATGTGTAATATGTTTTGAAGCATATTTCCATGGTCATACCTAAAAACAGGGAAAAATAGGTTAACTCTAACAAATGCCGTATAAAATATGTTTTGATTTGTCAGCGGCTAAATTACTTTCATAGAAGAAATCATATTTGAAGAAACACGAAAAGAAAGTGTCTGCATGAAGTCAGTCTATGTAAATCTAGAGGAAAATTTGTTAAGTGTTTTCCTCATTAGTAAATTGTGACATCTTCATATACTTGGTATTACTTTTAATTTGAAAGTACCCTACCACAGCAAAAGGTTCGTAATTATCGCTATTGATGTGGGTTGCTTATATTTGTACTAACATCAGTTAATATTGAGGGAATACTGGAATTTTGGGACCAAAGTTGCTACCATTGAAATACAGTGTTTTGAAGGATTTCAGTTATTAATAACTCAAAAAGTTGTATTGTCTGATGTCCACTTCAATGTGGGCTCCTTTAGTTGCATCCAGTTGTTTAGCATGTCTGGAGTGACACTCTGGATGCTCTCGAAATAAAGTTAGTGGACTTAGATCACATTACAGACAAACTCGTTTGATGACTTACCCACATGGCTCTAGTTTTCCACAGCTTCTTCTGTGAAGAACACCGCCAAGCCTTAATGGTACTTGCAAATTGTGGGTCTGGCTTATATCTCATCGTTTGTTTTGGAATAAGAAATTCTGTTTTGATAAGCCATACTCATATTATGCTTTGACTGGACACACTCATGTCTTTTGCTTCTACTACTTCAGACATCTAGCAGAGTTATTGAATACTGAAATCCATCAGTCTTTGGAACATGCTGTGTAACTTATTGTATACAACAGTTTCTACGAGGGTCACTATTTATATTTTGAGCCTTGGCAACACTGATTGAAGTTAGGCGCGATTTGACGTTTGCACGAAATTGTCTGGCATTATTGACCATAACGTACTTCAAATGTTTTGTCAATAGCTTCATTTGTGTTGTTTATGTTGCCTTGGAGATTGCGCGACAACAATAAAATGAAATTAACTCATGAACATTTTCGTGGGATGATTTTTTTACAATTTTCGACGTGGATTATCAAGACGAGTGCATCGATCAACTTACTTCCACATTTGGCGATAAAGCCCCATCCTTTGCCACTGTGAAACGCTGGTATAACAAATTTAATCGTGACCGCCATTCACTCACCGACGAGATTCTCGAAGGTCGTCCAAAATCAGTTGTTGTTCAAGAAAACATTGATGCCGTGCAAAACCTAATACTGCAAGATCGTCATGTGACATACTGTGAGATTGAGGCAACCATAGGCATTAGTTCCACCAGCATATATAAAATATTACATGATGATTTAGCTGTGAGAAAGGTATGTTCTCGTTGGATCCCACACAATTTGACAAAAACTCAAAAAGACGCTCGCGTCAATTGGTGCAAACAAATGCTTAATAAATACAATCGTGGTGTTTCAAAAGACGTATATAAGATTGTAATAGGTGACGAATCATGGATATATGCATATGAGCCGGAACGTAAACAGCAGTCGACTGTATGGGTGTTTCAAGATGAACCCAATCCAACAAAAGTTGTTCGCGCTCGAAGCACATCGAAACAAATGGTCGCCTGTTTTTTCGGGATAACTGGTAATGTGGCAACTATGCCTTTAGAGGAACATAGAGCTGTCAACTCTGAATGGTACACAACAATTTGTTTGCCAGAGGTCTTCGGTCAAATACGGAAAACAAACAAACGCCGTCGGATCATTCTTCATCAAGACAATGCCAGCTGTCACACATCTCGTCTAACAACCGACTTTATGAACAGTCAAAAAATCTAATTGATGGGTCATCCGCCGTACAGTCCTAATTTGGCACCCAATGACTTCTTCTTGTTCCCGAATGTCAAGAATAAATTGCGTGGACAACAATTATCGTTGGTGGAAGATGCTGTTGATGCATTCAAAAACCATATTATGGAGGTGTCTCAAGAAGATTGGAAAAACTGCTTTGACAAATGGTTCGAACGAATGCAAAAGTGTATTGACCATAAAGGAGAATACTTCGAAAAACAATAAAGCAGTTTTCAATGCCAAATTCCTGTTTTTTCATTGTTAGGCTCAAAATATAAATAGTGACCCTCGTAATGTACCATTTTTTCTGTTCTATTCATATTCATCCTTATTATGGTAAGGCTGTAATGGATTTTTAAAAATCATCTGCGTCTAAGGCCTGGACCTTACCTGTTTCATCATCCATCATAAACATAATTATCTGTTGAAGTAGGAAAAAGCAAATTGCAAATGCTACTATTTTGCACTAAAGCAAATCTTGTGCAACTTTATGCATGTACTTTTACCTAAGACCGATTTGTGATTTGTCATTCATACCATTTAAAAAATGTGTGTATACTGTAATAGGATCCTATTCTTTAAATTTCTATGATGTATTATTTGTCATCATATTAATTTTGATTGCAATGCACAATAACATTTATTGAAAGTGGTATAGAGCTTATGTGCTACACTTGTTTGTAATTTATCTACCATGTACATCTGTCATTGTGCAGTCTCGTGGCAAAATATTTTGGATGAAAATTAAATTTCCTCAACAAGCATTTTGAGCATCTTCTTCCCTCATATTAACATTCAGAAGGTGGCAAAACCAACTTCTGTTATTATTGTCTTGTATGTATAAAAGTTGTGATCTGTATTTGGAAGTTTGGATAGGTTTGTAATTCTCATCAAGGTAAGAACAATTATTATTAATTTGAAGTTAGTCACAAATATATTTTGCCTGGTCTGCTCTTCAAGTTAGTTTTGTACAGAATATGTTTTGGATATTTTAAGCTGAAATATGAAAGTTATGAATAATTTATAAAAATACTATTTTCTCTTGAAAAGGTAAGTGTTGCAAAATACAAAAGGTATTAATTCTGCTTCCTATACCTCTATGTTTTTCATAATATTGTAAATCATTTTTGTGTGATTGGTTCAAATTCTGTATTTGTACTAGTGCTCAAAGTGAGGCGTAGGGATGTGACTACTCCATCGCCTAGTGGCTTGTTCACTGCAGTTAGTCAACCAACAGAGTGAAATGGTCAAAATTTTGCTCTGTTTGGATTTATAGAGCTGTCCTATCATGTCTCTATGAGCGTTCCACAATTGGCAGAATTGGGGTGGGGTTGGTGAACTACTGTGTGGTTCTCCCAGCTAGATCCGAGGAATCCACCAACCAGCACCAAGTGTGTTCCTCCATTTATATTGGGGTTAATCATAGAGCTGACAACTCTGCACTGTAAAAAAGTTGTCAAGAAACGGCAACATGAAGCCATGATTGTTCCCAAAGTAAAATATTCCGGAGGTAAAAGTGTCCCCCATCTGAATATCCAGGTGGGAGTACTTTGGGAGGTCCCTGGACTAAGGATAGGATGTACAGTAGGAATAAGGATATTTAAATTAGGTACCTGGAATTTTCTTAGCCTTTACCAGCTTGGGGCATTTCAGTCTACAGTTAAGTTTAAATTAGACGTAGTAGCTGTCTAGGAAATTAGGTGGCCAGGAGAAGGTAATTGTAGAACAAAAATTATACTACGGAAGATAATACTAAAGATGATTTTTATATAGAATAAGTGGTTTAATAACTCTGATACAAATTTAAATAATTATAACAAAGCAAGGAGTTAACCGCACGTTTAGAAGTAAAAAATAGATTACTTAAAAAACAAAATTAACTAAATTGAAGCAAACAGCATAATTAAAAATACCAGAGATTTATATAAAGGTGCAAGTGGATGTAGAAAAGGGGTGGCAACCCAAAGTAAATTTGATAAAAGATAAAAACTGAATTTTTGTCTGATCCAAGCGAACATGAGATTTTAAATAGATGGAAGAACCACTTTAGTGACTTTTTAAATGTTCATGTAGGAGATAAACTAGAAGTGAATGAAGTACATACAGCAGAACCTTTAGTACCAGAACCTAACTTGACTGAAATTAAAGATGCTATATTTAAGGCTAAAGAATAACAAAGTTCCTGGCATTGATTTAATACCAGGTGAGTTAATTAAATATGGTGGGAATTTGTTAATGTCAAATTCATAAATTAATTTAATATGGAATAAAGAAGAAATTCTCAGCAGTGGATAGAATCCAACATTGTTCCTGTGTTTAAAAAAGGTGGTAAAATGAATTGCAATAATTACCGGGCAATTTCTCTTCTCTCAACATCATATAAAATATTATCTAACATTCTTTTAACAAGACTAATCATGCTTATGAAGTTATTGAAGATTATCAGTGTGGATTTAAACGTAACAAATCAACTACAGATCATTTTTTTTCACATCAGACAAACACTTTTGAAAAAGTGGGTAAATAATGAAATGTATTAATATGTCTGAAAGTTGCCAAAGGGGTATGGCGAGACATCCCCCTTCCCATTCTATGCAGGAGTTTGCTACAGTGGAAACTATGCTGCCGGGCGATCGTTCTGGCCCGTGGCAGCCTCATCGAACACAATCGGTGGAGGCGCAAGGGAAGGGCTCGAAAAATCCCGGTGGCCAGGTCACCATGGCGACTAAAAATTTCAGCCTGGCGACTGTGATCTTTTGTCAACGTTGTGAACATTCCATAGAGTCAGTAACAATTTCTTACCCTTTGTCCCCCCAACCCCCCTTTCCTGCTTTCTCAAATAATTTAGTGATGTTTTGAATACCGTGATTCTCAGCATCTTATACAGATTGTTTCAAAAGTCGCACAACCCAAACTTTGGAAATGTATATCATGAAAACCGTAAGAGATCTACACCGGGTATTCTGCATAATAAAGCCTCATCCAATGAGAAATTTTTCAATGCTTAAAATTCAGTTTACTCCGTACAAAAAATTATATAAATTAATAACTGACGGAAAGCAGCATTCAAATGAACTGAGTAAGAAAAATATGTAAGAAATGATCGAAGGGTCATAATTAGGCTTTTGATGACTGATGCCATGTCAGTCTGTCATTTGCGACAAATATTGGTCATGTGCAACATTTGATGAATT
The DNA here is from genome assembly GCF_977018435.1 of Lepisma saccharinum. NCBI lineage: Eukaryota > Metazoa > Arthropoda > Insecta > Zygentoma > Lepismatidae > Lepisma > Lepisma saccharinum. Next base: position 54,835,271 of record NC_139242.1, on the reverse strand, counting down.
TTTGACTGGCGATTTTATGGGTTGAGTGAAAAGTGCCATTTTTGGGACATATCTCCGTATATGGCAACACTAGCAGGTCGAAATATTGCCAACAGTCGCATGCAACATGTGTCTTAAGTATTGGCTATACATTTACGTGAAAAATTTTATATCAAGATTTTGTGACAAAATAGGACTTCGGATAGAATCCTAGGCTGCCCCTGGTTACATTGAATTCTCTTCGCTCACTTTCGCCACTACTGAGCCTTTTTTTTTATATAGTATTTTACTACTCATTCTTACACTCAGGTGCAAGAGGTTTTTCCAATAAAAATGACCTGCTTCTGCTGTACCTCATAAAGCAACTGTTTTACAACCAGTCAAACACCAACAAATGATCCCACAAATTGTTTGAGTTGGTATTTATTGTTGGAAATCATTTCTCATATGTTTTCAGCAAATTAACAATGTTTTTTAAAACAATGTAATTGCATTTATTTCAATAAATGCTAACATAAATTTATGAACCCAGTGATAGCCTACAGGATTAGTTTAGTGCAGAAAACCCGGTGTAAATATCTCTTACGATTTTCATGATATACATTTTCAAAGTTTGGATTGCGCGACTCTTGAAACATACTGTAGTATGCACAATTGCTAGTAGCTGGTTTCCTGGCGTCTGATTTTCAGAGCTGGCACCTAGCTTTGAAGAAAATTTTTCGAACACTGCGCAAGGTTATTTACTAGCCAGTTGTGAGGTTCAAAGTCAACTATTTTTATTGTGGGCAATCTTCTGTAATTCATGATGGGTTAAGACCGGGAGATGCATTATCTCCATTGCTGTTTAATTTTTGCTCTTAGGAAGGTACAAGAAGCTAAAGAAGAACTACATACACTATGTGGAATAAAGTCATTGGACACCTCGGTTTCAACTCTGAAACTAACTCCTCGTGGAAAAAAAGAGTACAGACGGGTATATAAATGGCAGCAGGAGGCTTCTCAGATCATTCGCTGATAAAATGACTGAAAGAGCTCAGCATGTTTGAAAGAGGGATCATAGGCTGCTCCATAGGAGGCATGAGTATACGTAGCATAGCTGATGTCCGACAGGTCCCCAAATCAACTGTAGCCCTTGTCATCAAGAAGTGGAAGGAAAAGGGACACTGCAGCAATGCACCACGAAATAGGACCACCAGGACAGGAGAGTGCTGAAGAGGCAGATTGGAAAAACAGTACCCGTCCGATGCATTCGATTGCAGAAGAGTTTCAAAGTGCGACCAATTTGACTGTTCCGACCAAGATGCTTCACAAGGAGGCCCTTGCGCTCAGTTATCATGGTCAAGTTGCTGCCCATAAACCCCTGATATCAAAAAACAATAAACAGCAGAGACTACGCTGGTGCAAAGATTGGAGAAAATGGACGGTGGAGGAATGGCTGAAGGTCCTATGGAGCGATGAATCACGCTTCACACTGTTTCAATCAGATGGGAGAGTGTGGGTATGGCAATTACCTGGAGAACGTCTTGTTACCCGAGTGTGTAGTGGCCACAGTGAAATATGGTGGTGGTGGCATGTTGGGGGGGGGGGGGGGTTCAGCTGGCATGGCGTGGGTCCACTGGTACTGGTGTATGGCCACATGACGTCTCCATCCTACAGAGATATTCTCGACAACTCCATGCTCCCCACATTGTGGCACTTCTATTTAAACAAGAATGTGTGTTCCAGGACGATAATGCGACTGGTCATGTTTCCAGGGCTACCATGGAGTGGTATGTCGAAAATAATGTCACCCGACTGCCGACTGGATTGGCCTGCTCAGAGCCCTGACCTCAACCCTATCGAACATCTATGGGACAAACTGGAGCGCCGATTGAGGTCGCGATCTACTCGCCCTTCTACACTTCCAGGGTTGGTGACTGTACTGCAGGAGGAATGGTGGAAAATCCCACTCGGTGTACTATACGACCTTGTGGCCAGTTTACCACGACGAGTGGCTGCTGTTATCGCTGCCAAAGGCGGACCGACCTCCTATTGATTGCAAGAAAACTGATGGTATCCGCTGACATGTGGTGTCCAATGACTTTCTTCCACATAGTGTAACATTAAATGGTCTGACTCTGTTGTTTGCATATGCAGATGTAGACTTACTAGGGAATGATGTAAATACAATGGAGAGTAATGCTAATTTTTTAAAAGCAGTTAGCAGAGAGAGAACTAAATATATGCTTACATACCGAAACCAAGTGTTAGGTAACAATCAAAATTTAATTATCTATAACTCGTTTGAATCAGTCAGGGTGTCTACCAGTCTGGAAATCCTGGAAAAGTCAGGTAATTTTGTTGATTCTGGAAATGTCAGGGAAATTTCGTGTTGTGGAAAATTGAAATTTTTGTAGTGGTGCACTAAAAATAGATTTTTGAACAAAGAAAAATAGAGAAAGAAGAGAAATTTTAAATTTTTTGTGGACAAATTATATTTCAGGAATTGGTGTCTTGTTTTGAGCTTTGTTCATCTAGAACTGTAGTCCAATTAGTGTATTGGAATTTACCACTTCCTTGTTGGGAGGGGTGATAGTAAATATATTATTTATATTATAATTGAAATTGTTACCTTTACATGTGACGTGAATACATCCTAAATCTTGGTTGAATGGAATTCTAAATGTGAGTTTTTAGCTACACATGTCATGTACACAAACTGCCCTAAAGATTTGGTTTTGAAAATTGTGGTTCTTGTTCTGGAAAGCCTGGAAAAGTCTGGGAATTTTATTTTTGATATTTTTATGAAATTGTAGACAGCCTGTCCAGTTTTCAAATTCAAGTACTTAGGAGAAGTACTAAAACACAGGGTGGCTACTCACCCTGGGAATTATGTATGAATTTGGCTTAATTATTCTTTGTTGACGTGAAAAATTGCAACTTTTATTGATCCAAATCCCACTAAATTTAAACTTACTTATTAGTGCCCTCAGCCAAATTTTTTGCAGTTTAGCTTTTATTCTTAGCAAGGAAGGGGGGGGGGGGGGAAAGCTGCATGCAAAATGAAATAAATTCTCTCAATCCGTTTGCTTTGTTGATGCCCTTTGCAGACAGATGGAAAGTTATTGCAAGATAAGATATCTTGAAGTTTAAAAGGTAATTTTGAATTTCTTATCCAATTAACAATTTTTCGTAGATTACTATATCCCGTAACATTGTGACTTGTATTTCTAGTCTTGAGTGTGTGAAATGGCAAATTTAAAAACTCCTAAATTAAATATATATATATATATATATATTTTGTTCACTTGAATTGAGTTAGATATTTTGGATACATTGGAATCGCACATACGTGTAAGCTTTATATTAATATATTATTTGTGTGTTGGGGGGGGGGGGGGTTGAGAGGTGGGAATATGTAAGGTTAAAATTTGCTTGTACCCTTGAATTTTGGAAAGTTCGCCTTGAAAACCGGGGATTATACTTGAATTTTATCATGGTTCTAGAGTAGTCACCCTGTAACAAATGAAAATGATATTGAAGAGGAAATAAAAAACAGACTTAATTCAGTAAATGGGTTAATCCATATGAAATCATACCAGCTGGTTGCTTGACCATTTTTAAAAAAGTATTTTTTGAGTGGTGTGAGCCACATATATTGACAGTTCAGAACCACTCTTATTTTATTTTTACTATCACCGATTTGAAGATGGCGGGCATTTTTTTATCATGGCGCGCGTCATTTTCTCCATTCGTAAGCATCAGTGGCAACTTTTTCCTCAGCTCTGGTAAGTCCTACGACAATGAGACAAAATATGTGATGTTAAGCACATTTTAGGCTACAATTATATTTCTGTGTAATTTTCTAAATATTATTCCTTCATAATAAATTTTAAGGTTAAAATTGTGTATTTTAATCGCTCAAAATGACATTTTCGGACATTTTTTTTGGGGGGAAGGCAGTTTGTTTGATACTTGGATTTTTTTGTGCAAGTACCTGTGTACCAATAGAGTACGTCAAAATTATTTGAAGCTTGAGACTTTAATATTTTTTTTTCTACAGGGTCGTAAACATGTACTTTTTGTTAAAAAAATCCAAGTTCAGGGTTAATTATCTCTGGTGGGCAGTTGTTTAAAAATCTGAAATTTGTACACAATACAGTACTTCAGGATAAGTAACTTCAGTAAAAATTTTGAGTTTGAGATTTAATTGGTTTAGGAGATACAAAACTCGTGAAAAATTCAACATTTTGCATTAAATATGGCATGCCTAATTTCATTTCTTATTAACATTTTGTGTTGAAATTCTGCAAACTGTAATTTGGAATGTCAATGAACAACATTACAATCCTGAAATGGCTCTGCAATAAAGTATATATACGAAGGCGTGCTGAAAAGTAACGCTTCCTATGTTTTTATTTTCTTTGTTACCTTGTAAACGCATTTTGGATTTTGAGCAACCATACATTGCACTTATAAGACTTTTCAGCTTCTCCATTGCAGGTTTCAAACTTCTATCGCCAGGGGGTGCTGAACTATTGCGAGTAAAATGGCAGCATGTAACCATGCAATGTTGGTGAAGCACCTGAAGTAGTGTGCAGTGATCGAGTTTCTAAACGCAGAGAATGTGCTACAAATTGATATTCATCTGAGACTGAGGGAATATTATGGGGATGAATGTGTTAGACATGAGTACTGCGCGATCTTGAGTTTATCATGCTCTTAAAGAAAACGAATCCGATGACCTCCATCAGTTCTAGTTCCTGGCCTTTCACTCCATTCTCTCACATAGCTGAGATTTTTTCAATTTTTCAATTTTTTCTTTAAAGAGCATGAGCACAAAAAAATCCAAGTATGAAACAAACTGCCTTCACCCCCCAAAAAATGTCCGAAAATGTCATTTTGAGCAATTAAAATACACAATTTTAACCTTAAAATTTATTATGAAGGAATAATATTTAGAAAATTACACAGAAATATAATTGTAGCCTATAATGTGCTTAACATCACATATTTTGTCTCATTGTCGTAGGACTTACCAGAGCTGAGAAAAAAAGTTGCCGCTGATGCTTACGAATGGAGAAAATGACGCGCGCCATGATAAAAAATGCCCGCCATCTTCAAATCGGTGATAGTAAAAATAAAATAAGAGTGGTTCTGAACTGTCAATATATGAGGCTCACACCACTCAAAAAATAAACTTTTTTAAAAATGGTCAAGCAACCAGCTGGTATGATTTCATATGGATTGACCCTAAATGCATGTTACTTTTATCTTCTCGTATAATATCGAAACAATCTTGAACAGTAAGTGAGCACATGTTGTCCTCAATTTTTATTTATGGCCAATTTTTAGAGCATAGTGTGGAGATGTGCTGTTTAGAAAACATATTGTGCAATTGTTATTGTGGTAACTACCTGATGCTAATGTATTATTGTTCTCTTGCTAAATTACTATTTAAGTGTGTTTGTAATTAACTGAATTGAGTGTGAACAATAATTATCTCAGTATACAGTTAATATTAGCAGCTAAGTACTATAATCACGACATTATTTTGGAAATTCAGTGGAACCCCAGATTAAAAAAAAAGTGCTTTATATATTCCACCTTTCTAATCCCAGAAAAGCGTAAAAACGATATTCAATTTTCCTTCACTAGATATAAATTTTTTGTGAAAAACGTGTAATTGCAGTTCCACTGAAATTATCGGATGTTCAAAGTGAATATTTTAAGAAAATTTAAAATAGAGATATGGATTGTAGGTATGTACACGTGCCTTTTCTGTGCATATACTTTGTAAAAGTACTGGGTGTTCATTGTAAATTTTTGGTATGTATTGTTTGAAGGAAAATTTATTTTTACTTATATTGTCAAAAGTGAATGTATTGGAGAATTGTTATGGTTAAACTACATGTAGGTAAAGCATTTTCCCTTTGTTTCTGGACATGCATGAAAATATATGTCGTTTCTGAAATAATACAAAATCTACATTTGTGACTATTCTGCCATGAATTAGTTAGATAAAATTGTTTGATTATAATGAACTACAGAATTTGTTGCTGTGTAGAAATAAAGTGTGCTGTTTAGGTGTCTGTCTAATTTGAATGCAATTGATTGACATTCTGCCATTATATATTCCACTAGAACTATTATGATGTAGCTTTTTTATATAGTACATTTAGTTTGCTTTTAACACACCTTTCTTCATTTCATCACCAACCAAAACGAAATGTCTCAGAATTGAGAGGGAAAAAGACAAAGCAAAGTTAGAAATACAAAAAATAGTGAGTAACAACTTCCAGTGGAATCAGTTGAGGATATAATATAGGAAAGAATATAAGTTGGGTTGATCATGTTAGCAGAATGGGAGAAGAAAGCCAAGTCAAGTGTTGGAAACAAGATAGAACAGGTTTGAGAAGATGCTGAAAGACCCTAAGAAAAAAATGGATTGAACTTTTTGGACAAGTGAGATGGTCACCTGCTGCAATTCTACCTGGGTCTGGAAATGTCATTCTACCATGCCAATGCCCAGCCTCATATGGCCAACGTGACAGCAACAGCTCTGGCCAAAATTCCTGGGAAGCTTTTCTCCATACCTCTTACAATCCAGACTTGGCTCCTAGTGACTGATAGTTGTGTGAGTCTCTCTCTAAGAGCATCTGGCAGGGAAGAAATAAAAGACAAGTGAAGCACAAGAGAAAAATGCCATGCAGTGTCTACAACATGAGCATAGTTCTTTCTGTGCCAAAGGAATTTGAGAAGTTCCACAACAATGGCAGCGGTGCTTGGACATGGAGAATGCTTTGCAAAACTACCACAGTTTTGGTGGTCGTCGGAATTTCTTTTCACTATTTAGAAATGTCTTGTCAACCTTGAATGACCATGTACTAGCAAAATACTGACAAATTATCTTGATTTCAAATGACCAGTTGTTTCTTAGAAGAAACAAGTTGAGGGTAAAATGTAGTGGCCTAGAAACCTAAATGATGATAGGGCTTAAATTAGTTCTGTTTGTTCATTCATCTATATGAGCTATGTAGCATATAATATTAATCGTATATATTGCCATACATTGCCGTATACATTTTTAGAGGTAGGTGTTGCTTGTATAAGTATTTGTGGACTGCAATGGTGTACCCTGGACAAAGAATGTTCACTAGTCGTATGTGTGTGTACAGTGGAACGTCCAATGTATGTTTTTCAGGGGACCACGTTGAAATAAGAAAAAACTTAAAATGCAGGAAAATGTCAAAATTGATGAAAATTTTATAACTTTTGCTAAGTTGGGACCATCAAGAGCCGTGGTGGTCTTGTCTGTAGGTTATCTTGACTGCCATGCAGGAGACCTGGATTGTATTCCTAACCTAAGGTCAGAATTTTTGTGACCTTCCCCCCCCCCCCATTTAAAGCACCTCTGGCGCTCACCCAGCCTCAAATCAATGGGTATCGGGGGTGGGGAGGGGGATTAAAGTTGGCCAGAGTGTGATGCTGATCACATCACATCCAAAATGGCAAGAGATCATGAATATGTGTGGGGTCCTAAATGTGCCCTCATCGCAGGGTGCTATATGACGATCAACTGCATGTGGTCACAGACGCACAATAATATGTTGCATGTAACATTGATGCTATTTTTATTTCTTAATAGAAATATTGTTATGCTTAAGAGCAAGCCTACATTTAGCAGTCCCAATTCGTATTGACACATCCTTGAACAGTAAAACGAAAGTAGTTTTCGGAATATTTATAAATGTTAATATATAAATATTATGTTGCAATTATACCTCATTCTACCAGAATTGTTCTTTATTCAAAGAATTACATGAGAGATATTTTGAATATTAAAATAGCTATCTTTTTATTTTGTATTCAGCTTTCGTCACAAAGTGGCCGCGGTGGCTCAGTCGGTAACGCGTCTGACTACCATGCTAAAGGTCCCGGGTTCGATCCCCGGCCGGTTCAAATCCGGGAACTTTTCTAACGGTGGAAGCGGCCCCGGCGCCTACCCAGCGTCGAATAACATGGGTACCTGGGGGAAACCCTGGGGGGTAAAGGCGGTCAGGGGCGTGATGCTGATCACATCACCCCCACTCACGACCGGATCAAGAAAGTGTGGGGCGTTACCCCCACACCCCCTATACGCCTTCATGGCGTTGTGCTATGCACAGGGGAACACTTTTACTTTACTTTACTTTTTTCGTCACAAAGTGTTAATGCAAAATTATATACAATTTTACAAAAGTTAGATTAATTTGGCTCCACAAAAGTGCCATGCAGCATTTTTATTTACTCCTGAAATGTATTGGCTGGTATGAGTGATTTAATTGAAACAATAATTTGATACTGATACCTTCATGCCAGTGGTCTATTATATTAAAGTAATTGTAATTTGGAATATTATAGGAAGGCATCTTATGTAAAAATAAATACTATCAGCTAGAACTAGTTGTATTGTTTGTTAACTGTAGTCCAATTAGTTTTGGAAGTTGTATACTTCATTACCACATGACATTGGATCAAATACCGTTGGTGTATAAATGTCTTCTACATGAAAATTGTTATGAGTGTATCCCATTGTAGCCACCTTGAAAGGGAATTTTTATTGTAGGTTGCACCTCCCCCATCTGGTGGTTACCATGCACAACCAGCATCAGCCCCACCTGTAATGGATGGGCAGCCTCCGCCTGCAGCACCAGCACCAACGGAAACTGTGATTAATCAGGCATCCGTGCAACCTTCAGTTATACCTCCGGCGCAACCTGCCAAGGTAATTTTGGATAGGGTTTTTGACTTACATATACTTAATTTCAATGAAGCAGTTTTGTATTAGTTAGTGCATATATTTTATGTAATGTACAGCTGGGTGTGTCCAAGCATGTTAAAATGGTTGATTTGGGATCTTGCCACCAGTTTTCCCAGTTTCAAGTCCCAACCTGGACATACATTTTTTGTTACATTAAATCTAATAATAATAATATAATAATTTTTGTTATATCTTTGTTATAATGTTCCTGCATCAGTCTAAAACCACTAAATAACAAAAAAACAACTTTGTGTAATTTTTTATAAGGAATTTTAGATGGTACTGAATAAGTAGTCTATTTGTAATAACTGACGATCACATTAGTTTTATGGTAAAATTACAAATATTTACATAAATACCCATCTATAATTCTCATTTTATGAATAGAAGCAAAATTCATATTTTCGGAATTTAATTCTTTCCTGTTATGACCAGTCAATGAAATTTGGTTCCTGTGGTCGGCTTGTGAGCCCCTTATTTTGAAACTTGACCCTAGTGACGAAACCTGACAAATTTATCTTGCTTGTCTACAAATTTTCACCGCAGATTGTTTGTTTTCACTCAATTTTAAAAGCCATTTATTTTGTGCAAGCATTGCATGAGAAAATATATTTTATGATTAAATGACACCTATTTTAATATTCCTAATTTTTGAATATTTTAAAGCAAAAATTCCATCAAATGGTTAACTGTAATTGTGCTAACTTGCTTGGTGGAGTGTTAGTACAGTGCTCTATAATGCCAGGGGTCATGGGGTCGAACCCTGGCCAGGACATAGATGTTCTGTACGAGTGTCCCTTCATCAATTTCAACATATCATCACTCCTCCTCATTGTTGTGATTAGCCAAAATGGGCAGAAAAACGACACTTGTAATTGTTTTAATTTTCAGTAGGCATGTGTCGGATCCCAAAAAGTTGGTATGGTATTAGGGGGAAAAGAATTTGTCCAAATTCAGATTTTTGGGTAATTATTTTCAAAGATTTTTAGATCCCAAACAGTCTTAATATGGGTAATTGCCAATGTTTTCTGCACTATAAGTATATGAAATTTCTTGGGAATGACTTTTTATTCTAGAAAGGCAAAAGCCATCACATGAGAGGAGAAAAGGTGATAGAATTAGAGATTTTCAGTGTCTTGGAATTTCAAAAATTTTCCATCCCAATTGAAAATTTTCATTCTGCACACCCCAAATTTCCATACATCAATATCAACATCGGTTGAAAAAGGTATAGTCTGAGCACTAGTTTATAGGATCATTGTATCCCTCTATTTTGCGCGAAATGCTTTAAATTAACACTGGTGTTATGTTTTTGTTGATTTTGTATTTGCAGGTCAAAAAGGGTGTCAAAAGAAAGGCAGATACTACCACCCCAACAGCCAATGCATTTGATCCTCCATACCAGCCAATGTCAGAAGCCAAGTCAGCAAAGATCTCGACAAGAAGAGAATCTGGGCGACAAATAAAGAAGGTGATTAAGGATTTACCAGATTCTCAGGTTAGCAGCAATTTGCCTTTTGTACAGTTTCACTTTTTTTCTTCGCTGTATTTAAAAAAGAAAAAGATGAAACAAAATAGATTCTGGCATTAATTGCTTGCTTTACCAGTGCAAGTTGTGTTTGTGGATACATGAGTGGCTTTGTTTTTATTTTGAAGTTAGTGAAGTGTTAAGAGATCAATGTTACATTAAATTTTTCAAAAGGAAATTGTGTTATGAACAGGTGGGGTCCAGGCGGATTATTCAGAGCAGAAGGGAACTGGTGTACTAACAGTTAAATAATTTCCTATTTTGTTTTTATTTGAAATTATTTGTTGAAAGCACAGAATCACCATCATGTATGACAAAGTACTGCAGAAATGTTACAGTGCATGTATGATAAACTAATCCGTACACATATTCATACTCTCGGACTTCTTAACCCATCGTCATCGGCTTTTCTAGTTGATCCCATTTACACTTCAGTTACTTCAAAATTAATTTTACACAGATGTTGTCAGTGTAAATATGTGCTTAATCATGTTTTGAAATTTATTTTGTGAAGAATTTTAACATTTATTAATAATAATAATGAAAAGTTTTTGTTAGATAATTATTTTATGAAAAATCTTTTTGTTGATCCATTTGTGACATACTCTTGATAATTTGACTCATTCATATTTATTTTTTTAAAGATACTTGTTTTGTATGTTTGGAAATGTTAATTTTTTGTTTTTTAGTATAACTTGAAATAAATATTAAGGCAACAGTATGAATGGAAATATTTATTTTCATCTCTCTGTGCCTTAAATCATTTTGAAATCTTATAGAAGCTACTTGGTTTATGCGAAATTTCCACAAGTGACATTCCGTCCTAACCTTTCTAGCCCCAGCGACAGCCAGAGGAGAACTCCTTCTGCCAGCCGCAGCTTCCGATTCTCTCCGGGTTGCCTACCCAGGTACGCTTCATAACATTCAGATAACATAACTGTGAGATTGCTTTTGAAAATAACATCTTTTCACGGAAAGATATTTCATACTGTCATCATGTTCATGTGGGAGAAGGAACCCCTAATTTTTTTAACCCAGTGAAGAACAATTCGTAGTGGTGAAGAATGTGCAAATGCATGATGCCTTCCTCCACTGTTGTCTACATGTGTAGGTAAAGATGTAGAACTGAAATAAATTGCAACACTGCTGCTGCATTAAGCATTCTGTGGCACTAAAGTTGCCGTATTTAATGGTGATCATGATATTAAAGTTCCCCTGCATCCAAGAGATGGGGTTCCGCTTGAACCCTATTTGTTTGTAACATAGTAAATAGGGTTCTCACTTTTTAATCCCCCAAACTTCTTTGTTGGTTATAATTTTATGAAAATTACGTCCTTAGTAAAGCAATGCAGTTACAAGTGTTGCAGTACTGTTTATTTGGGACTCTATTGTGTAAATGTGTGTCTTCATTAGTAGTAGTTATTACAGGATAAATAGCTGTCATTTGCATATTTATGGACACAACTGTTTAGAAAATGTAGTTTTGTTGATGCACTGTCAGTGTGATGTGCATAAATGCAGCATGCAGTAATCCAATGTGCTGGAATACCATTCTAGTAGTATGAAATGATTAGTGCAACTTCTTAGAGCTTTTTAACCCTTGTACCTTGTACAAAGATTTTGTGTGTTTTAAATTTGGGTAAAATAGGAACCTTTGATTTCTTTATTCTTGCCCATGGCCCTTATTAGTTCCTTTGCCTGTAATAGTTGTCAAAGTGGGAATGCTGTAAATGAAACACATGTGCCTTGCATGAATAACATATGAAATAATATGTGCTTGTATCATGTAGGAATTTTTAACACACAAGTGTTTCTTCCAAGTCAATCCATTTGTCAACAAAAGCAATTCTTAAATTTAATGTGTCACATTTGCAACCTTCTTCTTTTATGTATTTTTCATAATGTACCTTAATCTTATCATTACGTTTGACATAGTGTTTGCTTAAAGATATTTATTTGCCATTGAATGTATTATTAATCTTTGATATAAACACATTTATTTAAGAAACTTCCAATCAAAAAATACCACTGAGCTGGTGGGTGTTTCTTGTAAGATGCCTTTTTTATAAATGAAATGCACAACGAAGAAATAGGAAAATTATTTAATGTCATCAATATTGCCTTGTGAATAATATTCTCACCCACAAATTGTGTTAATATGTGACAAATTTTACCTGAGACTTCAGCAGGTCTAAAATTCAGCATACTCATAATGTTTGTGCCTCAGACAAAAATCACTTTAGGTGTGTGAGCTGAAAAGTCAGAATATAATTTTAAGATTCTATGAATGCTTTTATGTGTACAGAAACTGTTTGTCATGGAAGGCTTTGCTAAACCGAAAAAAATATTCAAAGAAAGAGTTGACGTTTCCTCTATTTTGTATTCTAGCCTCAGCACAGTAGTAAACCTAAGGAGAAGCTGTCGGAATCCTTGAAAGCATGTAACGAAATTCTGAAAGAGCTATTTTCCAAGAAGCATTCGGTAAGTAGTCTTGTAAACTTGTAGACTTTCATTATGTAGATGATGATTTGTTATTTCCCCCACCAACTTGACAAATGGCAACTAATAAAAAAAGATAAAAACACCAACATGTATGTATTGGAAGTTTTTGATTTTTGCCTTTTTGCAGCTATATCTGATGTAGGCATTTCTTAGAAGCTATCAGTTTGAATTGTTTTGTCTACATTGCATCTTCATATTTTGGCATTGTTTTACTGTGTGGTTCAAAACAGCAAAAGTTTGAAGATTTATGTCTTTAAACAATAAAGTTTAAAGAATGTGTGAAGACCATAACACCCAATTATATGAAAGTAAGTGCTATTTTAGTTACTAGCACATGAGGATTCACTTCTCATGCTTTCAATACAATTCTGAAAGTTATACGTGCAGATATTATATTTATTCTGTACAGTCTTTGTCATTAACAGAGTTGTATCAGATACTTGATGCATGATATTCGACATGCATGAGAATAACACTGCCTTAAAAAATTCAAAGTTTTTGTGAAATACATTTCATGTTGCCTCGGGAGTACTGTACTGAATTTCAAAGAATGTTGTGCTAGAAAGTATTTGAGGACTAAAATATTTTCATACTCCTTTTTGGGTTCTTGTCAGTTTGCATATGAGCATACAAAGCAAAGGGGCTTAATATAGTTGTTTGTTTCTAGGATTTTCACTCGTAACTGCCACTTCACTTATTACGACTGGTCATTTAGAACTAACTACCAGTAATTATTTGCTCAGCTCATTATTTTTACGTGAAGTTCCAATCATTTCGTACAGTACAACCAGTAGTTTCGAATTATCTCAAAGGAATAGTATCAGAAAGTTTATTCCATCTAAAAGACACAATTTTGTTGAAGGTTTTAGCCTGCACGTGCGACTTTTCTTAAGTTCTCCAGTACCTAGCATACATTTCCTAAAATTGCTTCAATGGTATCTGCCATATTTTAAAATAGTGTCTTTTATCATATATTTCCAGTGGAAAATTTTGATATTCAACAGCACACAAAATTGCAAATGTTGCTTGAAAAACATTCACCTTCGTAACATACGTAATCAGGTGACTGCAGATGGTTTTTAAAATCCCTTTATATTAAACTGTATTGAGACATTACCAGGATATATATGAATTGTGCATTCATATTGAGAAAATCAAGAACAAAATGGCAGAATTTTGCAGATCTAAAATTTTCTTGCCAATGAAAGATGAGAAACTCTTGCAGCAAAATAAAATATTTAGTGGTTCCAGTGCAAATGTGAATACTTACATGTGTAACCTAGGGCATACCTGTTAAAATTTCTGGTCTCTTGCTAACACACTGAGCTTGCAACTTCCTAACATTATATTGTTTCTTTCTGGTCATGCGTTGAACTTTTGCAGTTCAGTTTATCTATTTCTTGCAAGATGGCTGCCTACGTGAGAATGCAGGCTGATGTAAATCATGTGCTGAAAACTCAGTTATCCCAGAATTAAGACAAAGGCAAACCCTCCAATTTCTCTAAGCTAACCTTAAAACTGTAGTATTTGTCCTGTGGAATCTGTTGAAAGTTTTATACACTGCTTTTAGCATAGCAAAGAGAGGTGCTTTGGTAAATAGTGGAACAGATCACTTACTTGGTCAGGATGGAAGTTCAATATTTTATGATTCTGGCCACATATCAGAACAAATGGCATTGTACTAGTGTAGTCAGATGAAGAGCATTAAGGAACAGATGTTCGGCAAGATGATACCCACACATCAGGTTTGCGTTACAGAAGAAGGAAGTCATACTTGGCTGGTCAGAAGTTTGTGGAGGTCGTGGCTTGTCAGAAGAGGCACATGAGGCTAGAGAATGGGACAGTGTTAAGTTTGGAGGTTGGGGGATTATGCACGCATGCGTGGCTGTTGTATCCTTCCAAACGTAACAAGTCTACATTGCTCAACTGCTAAAATTCCTCCAGCTTATCGTATGAGCAATATGGTTTAGTCATGTCATGAGGTAGGCAGGAGTATAGATCTTTTCTGGAAGAGTTTCCTCTGATTCAAACATTAAGAATACCTGCCAGCTCACCTGCAAAGTGATATATCCATATACTTATTTAAAACATGCCATTTTCTTCATGTAAACACTTGCTGTCTGATATAGGTTTGTGATTGTTCACTTGAAGTATTCACCATCTCTGTGGCAGCACTAAGTGTTATTTTACCAACTACATGGATATTACAGCATTGGGTGCTATATACTAGCATGCAACAGAGCTTGTCATCCATTGACTAGCTGAGAATAGTGTGGCTAGCTATGGTCCATAGCATAGTTCTTTATGACTCACAACACAACTTACATATGGATGAGTTCCATGTACCCATTTTTCTTCATCTTTGCTGTTATTGCGGCTTCGTCAGAGAAAGCAGTATTGAAGGAATAATAATGACAAAATATGTGCATTAACAATTCAGATGTTAAAAAATAAGATTTTTTTCCATTGATTTATTCCTTCAATATAGAAGCACTTTGCACCAATTGTGTGTGTTGATAAATATCCAGTTGGAAATGCAGCATTGTATATTTAAGCAGTAGTTTCTGATTACCTTAATAACTGTTTACACAACTCTGTATGAAAGGTGAATCCTGATAGATTTTTACCTGTGTTGAAGATGGAGTAATGACAATTAAGGGCTATTCCTACCATATTTCAGAGAAGAGGCAAATGATAAAGACACTGCAGACACCTTTTCTGCATTTCTTTTTTTAAAACTGAGATAAGTTATTTTAATGAACAAACACTCGTTGCATTGCAGTAACCAATAAGTTGCTGACCAAGGCAGTTTATTAAGGTAAAAACACTTAACACGTAACGTTTCGACCCTGTATCAGGGTCTTCCTCAGACGAAGAACTAAACTAAAATGATGAAATATCCCCTATTATTTCATCATTTTAGTTTAGTTCTTCGTCTGAGGAAGACCCTGATACAGGGTCGAAACGTTACGTGTTAAGTGTTTTTACCTTAATAAACTGCCTTGGTCAGCAACTTATTGGTTTCAATATGGAAACAAGGCTTAATTATATTACAATTGCATTGCAGTGCATCATTGTATGAAACAGTAGTGCAAGTTTACAACACTAATTAATTCATGTTGCACTCTTACATAACTTCAGGTATCCACACTTTCGTACAACTGTCTTAAGATGTCATTTGCAAATCCAGGTATCTGTGGAATTACCCTCCCCCTCCTCATTCTTTATAGCATTGTCAATGCTATCACCTTCCATTTCATCAGTATTGATTTTTTTTTTTTTTTTGCATTAAATTATCATGTGCTATTGAAGCACTAGGTTCAGTTTGTAATAGTTTTGTAGCATGTATGATAAGTAGTGAATGTTCTCCAGGTGTGTTGATGTCTGCTATAGTGCTCTGGAAGCCATATAAACGCATCTTAACGCAATAAACATTTTACTTATGAGTAGACATTAGGCGAAAGAGTCTTGCTGTTAAGTTTAGTATAAGAGAAGTAATATGGCTATCCAGTCAAAGCAGTGATAAGACAAGGGATTCATTTTGTATGTTTACTTTCTCATATTAAAGGAAATATCAAGATTAGAAATTTTAGAATGTAATTATTTTTCGAAGGGAGATGTCTATATTGTCACAGTCTACTCGAGAAACCCCAGTTATTTGAAATGCTGCACGTTAAAAATTGTGAAATCAATATTGGAAGCTTTGATCGTCCTAAGATGGGCACAGAAAATATAAACTTGAAACATGAGCATGCATTTTTTTTTAAATTTCATGTTAGGATAGGGTTAAAGTTCTCATGCGTTTACCGTGGGGTTGAAAGTAGAAGGCATACAGATATCTCGCAAATATCAGATTTTTGTTCGGCTGTTTGTGAGGAGTCATGAAGGCTAAACAATGTACTTTATTATTCCGCAGGCGGCTGTGAAGAGTGGTAGGCGTTGCATCACAAATCAGAGTGGAAGAAAGGGCACCAAAGAAGTAGGTTTCAATATCTCCTACTAAAAATGCCTTCTGGGTAGTGCTTCAAAAGCACTGTGTGATAGATAAAAGATAAAAAAAAATCCTGCATCCATGGATAGCCATATTCAAATTTATACTAACCAACTTGAATCCAAATTGCTCATGTAGCAGTCTGCATTGCTTTCTTTCATGCTCTCTTTCAATTGCAGCACTCTTGTGTTATAATGTTTTTTTTCTCTTCACCTAAATAAAGCACTGAATTTACCTTTTTTGTATGCTAGTTTTCATGACACATAGCAGTACCCTAGTTACACAGATTTACATATTAATGTTTGTGCATGGCATTTGTGTTTTAACAGTTAAGGTGAGGCAATGATCCTTCTAAGTTTCTGATAAGCTTTTGTGCACATTTCATATGAATTTTTCTGTCCTGTTTTTGTATTAGATATTCTTGTAGCATCTGTGTATTTTTCTCAACTTGGCTTTCTGCACTGGTGAAAATGAAAACACAATTAGTCTTGGGCCTATGTACCTCCTGTTTTGTTCGTAATTGGTAGCATTTTTGAGTGTGTGTGCATGTGTGCAAGGTAGAGAGAGAGAGAGAGAGCAAGTAGAGAATAAAGGGTTATGAATGTCTTTTCACATTGTGTTTAACTTATACATTTTTTCTGCATGAGTCTACCAGTAGCTTGGAAATTTGAATATGCATCCTGCAGGACTAGTATATTAAAATGATAAATTATTAAAATCATAATGTAATTGGGATTTTGGTTTTGTTGTGTACCGGTATCTGTATATACATATATATATATATATATAAAATTCTTTGTGTTTTGTTAAGTAGTGCTTTATTTTCTCTGTAGTTAAAATATGTCAGTTCCATAGTGTATCATCTTTATCCACAGATAAATTTATTTTCAGTATGAAAATACATGTTCTAGTAAATTGAATGTTTTCAATGGTATTGCACATTGTCCCTGAAGTTTACCAAAATTTGCCACACCACATAATTTGCCCCCCTTTGCAAAAAGTTGCACATAATGGAAATGTCAGTATGTAATTGAACCTTAACAGGTGAATATGCTGTCAACATCGTACATTAATTTGATCTTTCCAATAGGGAAGGGGATTTCTCTGAAGGTTATAAATTAAATTATTGTAATTTACAAAACTTTTTTACATTTATGAAGTGTTGAATAAAGTAATTTAAGAACCGTGCATTCTCATTTATCCTGTAGTCTTTCATTTTCTTCCCATCCACAGGTTCAACAATGTGAGCTTAAATGTCAGATGACCAATTTTGTGGATAAATATGATATATTAATCTTTCTTCTTGTATTGATAATTTTATAGTGCATTCATGTATATTAGTTTTCAATGTTTGTAGTATAAATTGAATTTGAGCAGACTGCTGAAAGTTTTCATTTTTTCATAAATATATGTGTATATGTATATATATATATGTGAGAGAAGTCCTTACTTCCACTCCTGTCTCTAGAGTCTATACGCCCATGTAATATTACTAAATATGATGGGTATCTGATAATCGGGGATTTTCTTCATGTACTGAAGGTACTTATTTACCATGAAGAACATGGTTATCTTATTCGAGATAAAAAGCTGAACTATCTGAAGTGGATGTTGATCATTTCCTGGATTTGCTTGGTTTTGTTTAGGATGGTGTTGACCTGATGGATCTTCATAAGAAACTTCCTTTAGTATTGTCTTTTTTCTGTCTGAATGACAACTTCTCTCTTATTTTTGAAGTATAGGAATTTGAGTTATCAGGAAATAAAATTCTGAATTTATGTATGCGGAAATTTTTGGCCATGAAACCTCATTATTTCAATGACTTGTGTCGAAAACAAATTACAAGAAAACAAAGGAATATTTTTCAACAACTATAACTGTGTAGAGGAAAAATTGTTTTTCAACGTTTAGTGATGCTGATCACATCACCCCCACTCACGACCGGATCAAGAACGTGTGAGGCGTTACCCCCACACCCCCTATACGCCTTCATGGCATTGTGCTAAGCACAGGAGAACACTTTACTTATGTTTGATATAACAAACTCTTGTTTCAAGACAACTACAGTAATTGAAATTCTCTACATCTTCCCAAGTCTTCCAAGTAGCCAAATGGGTAGCAATCTCGCCTTTGGTGTGAGCGATCATGGGTGACCCAGTGCCATGCGGACAATTGGGAAGATACTTCAAAGGATGAAAAAGTTAGAAAACGGCATCGATTGGACTTGAATGTGCTAACCATGTGTCACCCAATGAAAGAGCTTCTGTCAGGCCTTAGCCCTCTAGTTTTTAGTTTTACATCTTTCCAAAATGATTCTTAGGAACTACAGTGGAACCTTGATTTTTCATTTCAAATCTAAACCAAAATTTCATGACATTTTGAAGAGTGCATGGAAATGGTAGGAGAACGTAAAATCGCGATTACATTGTTTTGGGACTTAATCTACAGAGCATTCCCTGACATTTGCTACGAGACTCGGCGGCAAGCGGCCCGGCGAGCAGGATCCGCGACAGTCGGTAGAGTAGGCTATTAAAATTAGTTCTCATATTGTGTACTAACCTTTACTACAGAGGGTGTTGAAAATGATGTGCCTCTGCTGCAACACATCCCTGGCATCTCCGAAGGAAATTGCATTTACTCGTCTACTGTAATTCTCCCGATTTCTCGTACAATACTCTCTCTTAACTCACGGATGGTGTGCAGATTGTCTTTGTATACTTTATTTTTTAGATTTCCCCATAAATAAAAATCGCAGGCTGACAAAATCGGGTGTCCTAGAGGGTTTTGACACACACCCGTTTCTTCTGAGATGCAGCGGATAGATTTCCGAGGAGACTAATCTTTGTCCTATATCATAGTTTTTCCTCAGTAAGTACACGTGGGGTTTTCTTTCCACTTTTATTACTCTTTTAAGTTTTTATGGGGTTTAATATAGTGGTCCTATGTGGAACACCAGGAAATTTCGTTGCAAAATGTCGTCACACTTCTCCACAATTTCTCTTGGCAAAGTAACACACTGCAAGATAAATCCTTTGTTGTAATGTAAACTTTTGTGGTGCCATATTAAGCCACAATCTTCAACACACAGACACAGCACAACACACACAACTTCCGAGGGAGGATTATACTGGCGTCAGTCTGCAGCGTCAACAGAAAGGGAAAGAGAGCGAAAAGAACAGACTATAGCGTGAGACTGTCGCGGACCCCATTCACCGGGAAAGACAACGCTGACGCCGGACCGCTTGCTTCAGAGTCTTGCAGCGAATGTCAGGGAATGCTCTTTATAATAGAACACTGTACTACATAATCTGTTTGTTATTACTTTTGTTCTTAGAAACATTTAACAAGAACTGAAGCAGAAATAATTTCCTGTGAGAATTTTTTTTTTTTTTAATCATTATCCTGTATGTACAAAGGCTGTCGCAGAGAAGGTGAGACAGATTTTTTCCTGGCTTGGCAACACTGCCTATGGTTTCGGCACTGGTCTTGTCATTCTGTTTCTGTAGCAAGTTGTCATGTTGCGAAACCACGTTAGTGAGCACCTGTGTCGATTTACGTGGAACGTGTTTAGGTTACCCCTTCAGGTTTTTGTGTATAACATTGCTTTTCGCGATGAGTATTCAAGATGAACAGCAACATGCCATAAAATTTTGTTGGCGTTTAGGAAAAAGTGCTGCGGAAACATATGCAATGTTTCAACAGGCATATACCGATCAAGACAGACTGAGTACAGCCACAGTATTACCAAGGAGTCATTGACGACACTCTGCGCCAGCACGTAGCTAAAAAGAGGCTGCATTTGAAGAACTACTTCATATTGTACCACGATAACGCACCCCCACATACCGTGCGGGCTTTTCAGGATTACACGATGAAGAAAATAGAAATTATCCTGCATACAGCCCAGACCTTGCAGCCTGTGACTTTTGGCTATTTCCACTTTTAAAGCCTGCGTTACGAGGTCGTCATTTCATGACGAACAAAGAAGTGATCACCGTAGCGCAAGTTTTCTTCAGTTCGCTACCTGATGACGAATTTTCAAAGACATTCACAAAGTGGCAGGAGCGTATGGACGCTTGCTTAGCTGTCAATGGTGTCTATTTTGAAAAAGATGTATGTCTACTCGATATGGCTGATTGTGAATAAAAATTTTGTGGTTTCTAATTTTTTTGTTTAATTTTCATGATTCTTGGAGGGGTACATGTACGTGCTTGTCTTTTAACTGCTACGCAGTGATGACTTTTTTACCTATTGCACTCATTTTGGTCTCAATCGGCAGCTAATGAACTAAATTTTCACCCTAGGACATTTGCTAGCCAATGGAGGTCACTGTTTTCCTATACAGGAATTAGTCTCACCTTCTCTGCAACAGCCTTTGTATAAATAGTGGAACCTCGATTTTATATTTTGTCTGCATTTTAAGTTTTTTCAGCTTGATCTGAAAAACATAAAATCAAGGTTTCACTGAACTAGGTTCAGCTGTTTGTAGTCACCAGCTAACCCCAATATTTGCCATTTGTAAGAAACTAATCTAACTGCATGGTGGTAGCAATACTACTCTTTCTTACACAATTGAACTTCAGTTACCTGCTGCCAGCCATATTCTTTTTCTCTTTTCAATGTTTATATGTACCTTTGTAAAAGTGTCTGTAAGTTATGTACTGTAAAAGGTAAATCCGGTTGAGGTAACATTTGTAATATGCTTCTGTTTCTGAAATATACAAATTATGGTAATATCCAAAACAGAATTGTGTCATGCATGCAATATGCAGCATATTCATACATTTATTTCATTTCCATTGACTTCTAAAATATGAATTATATTTGCTCTTCGCAGGGATATGCATGGCCATTTTATAAACCAGTGGATGCGGACCTTCTGGGGTTGCATGATTACCATGACATCATTAAAAAACCAATGGACCTTGGGACAGTCAAGGTATGAAGTTATTTATTATTTCAGGCTGGCTACTCACTTGGAATTCTTGAATTCTGGTGTGTGTGATTTATTGGCTCCTCCGCAATTATGCATGAATTTTTCTCCATAGACGTGAAAAATAGCAACTTTTATTAATACAAATCCCAATGTTTTTATACATATTTATAAATGCCCCAAGGCAAGTTTTTTAGTGTAGCTTTTATTTATATCGAGGTAGGAAAAGAAAGATCATGGAAAAGAAAACAATTCTCTCATTCAGTTTACTTTGTTAGTGTCCTTGCAGAACAATCTATCCGACACTGAATATTTTTGCAAGATAAGATACCTTAACGCTGATTAGTTAAATTTGAGTTTGAAATACTTATACAATTAACATATAACATATTAGTACACTCCGTAACATTTGTGACTTGTGTTTGTAGATGTATTTCAAGCCTGAGAATGTGAAATGGCAAATGCAAACTGCACTTCAAATTAAATATGTATACCGTGTAATTTAATTGAACTAGAATTTTTGTATATGTTGGAATCACACACTCATTATATTAATATATTTGTGTGTGTGTTGTTAGTGTAAGGTGGTAGGTAATACATAAGATTGAAATAGAGGAACCATATACTTGTACCCTTGAATATTTGTAATGCTCGCCTTAAAAACCGGGAATTTTATCATGGTCTTAGAGTAGCCACTCTTGTTTTTCTGAACATCGCTATGCATAAATCTGTTGTCATAGTTGAATATATCTTGAGGCTATATCAATCACATGCTTGTTCATAAACATAGATACACCAACAGAATACATTGCAGATGTATGAAATTAACACTGCACTATATGTAGTGCACATGAATTATCACGATTCCCACGAACTTGGAAGAATTCGAGAAATTAAACTCTTTTTCATTTCCAGAATTTGAAACCAAGATCATCTCCCACCTGGTTCCTTTTTGGGGGAATATTTAAGTAAAAATACTCTTCTATTTTCCATCATTTCTTTTGAACAATGTTGTATAAACTTGAATCATTTGATAAACATACACAATTGAAGAAACAAGTATTTATTAGTATTTTAAATCATTATAGAATAGGGATGGCCCGATACCGATATAAAATTACAAATGTTCTTGAAGAACCTGAATGGTTCATTGACCTCCTTAATAAATGTGTTTTTTCAGTGTGCAATGCAAAAGAGGTGGTGTATTTAGACATTTGCTTTTTAAAAAGTAGGGCATGGAGATTATCCATAAAGATTATAACAAAAATGACTGAATTTTGCACTAAATTATAAGATATCTATAGATATATCAGATCGGTAAAGTGAGAAATTTTATCGATATGGCTATATCGGCCGATACCAATGGAGTACCAGTTAGCATGTCACATCTCTATTATAAAGTTATTTAAATGTACCTCGAACAATTGGGGAATTTGAATTCGCAAAATCAGTGGTACTGCCGGTTATTTTTGAAATAATGTTCTAACATGGTACAAGGAAAATATTCTTGCAAGTATTACTGTAATAGTTACATAAATTTTGTCACATTTATCTGATTTTGTGTTACTTATGTGAGAGTTTACTGGATGAAAGTTAGTCAGGATGGGATTGGGACAGGGAATTTTTAAAATCAAGCTCTTGGAATGGGAATGTCCTGCAACTTCCTACTTTTGTGAGTATCTTGTTCTTTAATGTCCAAAACCTTATGAACAATACTCATCCTTTTACAGGATTCATTTATAAAAGTGCATTGTGTTCATTAGGATTTTATAAGATAACCTAATTTCAGAGCAAGTGATAATTAAACCTTATTCTTTTCAGCAAAAAATGGATAATAGGGAGTACAAGACAGCAGCAGAATTTGCAGCTGATGTAAGATTGATATTTACCAACTGCTACAAATACAATCCTCCAGACCATGATGTGGTAGCCATGGCAAGGAAATTGCAAGATGTTTTTGAAATGAGGTTTGTATTAAAACATTGTCATTACTAAGTTCCCCTATACGCCTTCATGGCGTGGTGCTAAGCACAGGGGAACACTTTACCTTTTTTTTTTTTTTTTTTAAGTTTGCATGTATTGTCAATTTTCCAGTTATAATTCTTAAGAACCACAGTACTTGTGAAAAGTGCCAAATGTTGTAAAGAAAAGTTTAAAGATGTTTGCATTTTCCGTATTAATAGCAGCACTTGTTTTGTGAGCAATAAATTGTTAGTTTGTTGAGGAAGCGAAGGATTAGACAATAGGGTTTCTCAATAATTATCAACAATGTTTGGATTTCTGCTATTTTTTCCAGTCTATAACAACACCATTCTCACACGAGATGTCTGCAGCATGAAATGTACAAAAATCTCTTGTATGGCATAAAATTTAATTGCAATATTCCTAGGATTTTAATTCACAATATAATAACAAAATATTCTGTAACAAAATACAATAATGTCTTAAATGCTCCATAAAATTTTCAAAATGTTCTTGTACAACAAACGTATGTCAATACAGTACTAAGAGCATACACAGGTTAAAGGAGCACACTTGAAGTAATCTGTTACCAGCCTGCAAATCCCCTGATAGTTCTTCTGTTACCAGCCTGCAAATCCCCTGATAGTTCTTCAGTTGAAAAAGAAAGTCTTCCGACAAAACATCAGCAAGTGAACAAAGTGTACTAAACCCTTCATTATCGCTCAAAACTTGTTTTTCTGCCTACTTACTTTCACATGAACTTTTTGTAAGTCACCTATTCACTATGTCTCTGTGTTCCAGGTTTCCTGGAACCAAAATTGTTCTGAAACTTTCACACTGAAAAGAAAAAAGTGTGTTGCTTTTTAAAAAATAAACAAGAACACTAAGAAATTCCCGTTCACTTGTGAAAACATTATAAAAAAGCAATAAGATAATGTTTTTACAAAATGCTTGAAATGCCATGAAACCTAAATGCAATATCCTACTAAATCAACAAAAAAATGCAAAAAAAAAATGTCCTAACAAAGATGCTTTTTTTTTTTTTTATCTGTTTGTTATGAACATTGAGCAATGTATTGTGCTTTCCAAAAAGAAATATGCAAATGCATCAAAATCGCAGCCTTACTAATGAGAAATACATTCCCATTGGTAGTGAGATATTTTATTTTTACCTACATATCCCAATAAATATTTTACATAGTGAGAAAGGAATTAGTCTTCCATATTCTGAACATGGGACAGGGTTAGAACAAATTGTTTTGATAATCTTGGCACAGGGCCATGTTTGTATTTATAGTAATTGATTTTTCTTGCTTAAATTTTATTTGCCTGTTGTGTGTTTGAAAATCAGCAATACTCAGAATTTTTCCCCTTTCATAACAGATTATTTTGGTTTTATTTTATTTTACATCTGTAGCTATAATTTTCTAGAGTTTTGCATTTTTATTCAGTATTCACTTCTTTTTCTGGTCTCAATAATTACAATGTTACTAATTTTTTTCTTCCTGCTTGTCTAGTTCCTCGGTAACAATCCTCAGAGAATCATATAATTGAGTTGCACTGTATTTCCCTAGAACTTTTGAAATTCCAATTTTGGTTCTTCTATTTCCTCTGAATCAGCTTTGCCATATGCTTATTGTATTATTTTGTGTAACATGATTTTTCTTTCATACAAGACTTCCTGAAATTTCAGGTATGCCAAAATTCCTGACGAACCATCACAAGAAGCATCTGTGGAAAAGTCATCATCAAGTACATCAGAGACAGGTTCAACTTCAAGCACAACATCAGAGTCTGAAGATTCGGAAGAAGAGAGGGAAAAGAAGTTAATTCTGCTGCAGGAACAGGTTTGTTTACCAAACAGTAACTTTCCACAGAAGTAGTATTTTTTTAGTAATTGTCATTTGGTTCTAGGGATGTTAACAAATTATTTACACTGAGGTAGTAACAAGCAACAAAGCATGTAATTGCAACTTCTAGTGCATGTGAATAGAATATTGCAATTCTGATGGAGAAGTATAGGCCGTGTCCCAAAGGTGCAAGACCGTACTTGAAGCGAGCATCCTCCCGAGTATGGTCTTGGAGTGCGGTCTTCAATACGTGGACTGGAAGTGAAAGTCTTTCGAATTGTACTTCGACTGCAGCGCCAAATACGATCAGTAGATAGAACTGAGGACACGCTGTTTCCCTCGCGTTTTAAACACTTGTTTATAACCATAGAAATCTCATAGCATTTTCAAATGTTCGTACACATACATTTCCACACATTAGAAGAACTTTAACCAACAACTTACTGACCCATGACTCGTATTTAACCAGTGTTGCTGGCGTTCTATCTCTGCGATTCAAAACAAATGAGCAACGAGTGTGGATATCACGTGACCTAGTCACCAAGCATCTGTGCTGAGAGCTGCGTACTTTTGTGCTTCTGTTCTTGGCGCTTTCGAACTGTACTAGGTGACATCACTTCCGTCAAAACCGCACTTCAAGTATGTACTTTGCATCTTTCGGACAGAGCCTCAGTATATAAAGGTCACTGATGAAATTAATAAATTCAGAAGTTTTTTTTTTTGTAGTTATAATGAAAGGCTTTGTACAATTCCCTCCACTTTTAACTTTTCCTACCCAATATCAAGTTCCTTCAGAAATTTATTTGACACTCCTGAAAATATATTTTATTCATTGTTCATACCTCAAGGAAGTAGGTAAAAGTTGTTGCAAAAATGGCTGTGAAAAAACTATAAAACTACTGTTGGTGGAAATTTTGGTCAATTAAACTTTACCAATACCTATAGCCAATATTTACTAATACGATATAAAAGTCCAAATGGTCCTTGAAGATCCTAAACTGTTCATAGACCTCCTAAGCAAATGTGTTACCAGATAAATGCTATGTAAAAGAAGCCACACATTTACCTTTTTTTAAAAAATGTAATTACATGTTGTTGTTTTTTTCAAAAAAATAACAAAAGGGGCAGAATATTGCACCAAATTATAACATACTGTGGAACCTCGATTTTAAGTTTTTCAGGGACCAAGCTGAAAAAACTTTGAATACAGGAAAATGTAAAATCCAGGAATGTATAATAGGTAGAGGCACATATTTTTGGTAAATAAAGAAAGCAAAATATTCATACAAAAAGTCAAAATTTCGGGTTCAAGATCAGTAAATAAAATAAAATTTCTCTAATAGCAGTGAAAAAATATTTGCAGCAGAATTAATCAATTTTTCATGAATTGCATAACACTCAGGGTAATTCTGACTTCAGAAAGTGTCGCATCGGTAAATGAACTCGAAATTTCATGTTTATAAGAATCTATTTTGAATTTTGCAGGAAAATGCACTTCACACCTTTCAGAAACATGAAAAATGAACTTTACAATGTCTTATTTCACATTTCCTGCTTTCGTCAAATATGAAATATGCATGCCTCTGATAATCGGGCTTTCACTGTATTTATTTTACCGATACACTACTTCTGTGAATATCGGTTGATATAGATAGAGTAATAGATCAATCTGTGCCATTTGTGTGCTAAAATATGCCTATGTCAGTGTAGATTATTATTGTATTGTAGAAACATGCAAGTTCTAACTTACTCACAACTGTCAAACTATAATTATATTATTTACTATTTAATATCACAAAAGAAACTTCCTTGTAGTAAAAGTTAATATCAAGCCCAGTTAAATTGAAACATGAAACTCATACAATGTACTATATTTTGTGTTGAATCAGATCTGTGCTGTTTATTAAGTAGTGTAAAATTAGTGAGTTTTCTAGCAAACATTTGCTGCTGTGATACAATACCAATATAAAATGTAGTGGTGCTGATAATTGATATTCTACCGATCTGCTCCAAAATTACAAATATTTCATGAAGAACCTGAGTTGTATATTCACATCATAAATTACTGTCAGTAACTAGGTAGGCGTAACGGTGGGTTTTGCTTCTAAAAGGACCTCCATGTTTAGACATTTACTTTATGAAATGGGGCCCTTGACTTACTGTATCCGCTTGAGAATTGTCGAATTATTTTTTCTTTAATATAAAGTGTGTTTCACAGTGTGGAAATCACAAATAACGGAAATATTTGATCCCAAAAGTATGGCTCGTGTAGGTAAAGAACTTCGTGTCTCGAAGTGCTTCTGCCATTTTTTATTAATAAAAAGACAGTGAATACAAACATATGCAAATGGTAACATCAAATCGAGCACTCATAACAACTTAAAATTATAAACAACAAGAAATTGTAAGTAAGTTTACAGTCCTTTGTTTGTGTGATTGATTTACTTTGTCTTATCATGGATTTTAATGATAAATAATTACTAAGATTTATTGTATATATATTGGCTGTAATAATTATAGTTTGTGTTTATGAGGACATCCCATCTGTCTTTGTTTTGAATTGTAGTTTTGGGTGCTCTATTCACATGTATGAAGCCTTCATGCCAAGGTAACAGAGGCACTTTACTTCACCATAACACACCTCTGCAAGTAAAAACAACAGAAAACATTCAAAAACCAAGCAAAATTTTTCTCTTTTTAGGAAGGGTATAGAGGGTCAAGGGTACCCATAAAGATCGGGGGAATACAAATTACTGTGAGCTTTTAGATTCTTAGAAACACTTGCAAAATGACATAATTTTGCACTAAGTTACAGGCTGTGTATAGCAGTATTAGATTGGTAAAATGATCTTGCAATTTTACTTTACACTGATAGTGTGGATTAATCTGTTTCATTCGTAATGTATTTTTGTGAAAGTTTGGAGAACTGTAGTGACCTGACTTAATTTTATTTCAGCTGAAAACAATGCAAGAACAGATGAAAATGTTAGTGGAAGAAACAAAAAAGAGAGGGAAGAAAAAGAAAGAAAAGAAGAAAAAAGTGGACAAAGATAAAGACAAGGATATAAAACCAGTAGTGAATGATAGTCTTGGTGCTAGTGTTCCCACAACAAACACTCCGGTGGATGTGAAACCTTTATTGAGTGCTGGTGATATGAAACCACCAGCGCAACCTATCACAAAGACCCCTAAAAACAAAACTCAAAAATCGACAAAATCAACTAACTCTCAACCAAAGAGGCCTAAAGCAAATTCAAGGTCAAATAGTAAGAAAAAGAACACAAGTCAGCCTCCAGCGGTAGTGTTTGATTCTGAAGACGAAGACAATGCAAAACCTATGTCTTACGATGAAAAACGGCAGCTTAGTCTTGATATTAACAAACTTCCAGGTAAGAAAGTGCTTCAGTGATATTTTTTTATTATTATTGGAAGTGCAAGTGTCCAGTGCTGTGTTCCTACCTGCTTTGTGTGTACTTTTATTACTGGTGTCATGTAAGGTTAAAAATGAACCGTTGGTGTCCTCCTTATTTTTTAATTCATTAAGAACAAGGTGAGTACTTTTAATTATAAATAGATTAGGGTTTCTTTATACAGTATTTAAGTTGTGGCAACACCATATAGTTGCAATCTAATTTGCTTTTTGGAGGGGGGGATGGGGGATGTGTCTTCAAGAATACTACCTCATGTGTTCGTTTACACTTTTAACATATCACTAAGGTCTGAAATATGTTGAGCAGCGTAATAAATCCCATGTATTTACTTTCTCTCCATCCCCAGCATAATTATATGATTATATCGGGAACTGGAACAGTGTGTAATTTTTAAATAGAGAATTTTGTATCTGCAGACTTCAACACAAAACTTCTTTTACTTGTAATGTATATTCTATTACATTGGAAGGCATGGGGAGAGTTGAATCGTACTATATTTGCACATGTATAACACACAACCTGGTTTTGAGAGGGAAAATTGCAAAATACATTTCATATAAAATGTGCAGCAGAAGGGGTATACAACCCCCTCCCCAACCATGTTTAGCACTTGTAACGTTTCACTTTGCGACATATTCTGTAGTGGAAGAGCACAAGATGAGAAATAGGTCAAGTTCTGCTGCTTTCAAATTGCAAACTTCGCAGCACATGCAGGAAAGGACACCAAGCCACGCTTTCCAGAATTTACCAGTGTACATTAGACTGGCAAATTCAGTAATATCTGGAGAGCTTTTTATTGATACAAATGAAGACTAGCTTTTTATTGATACAAATGAAGACTAGCTTTTTATTGATACAAATGAAGACTATTTTCAGAAAGTGTACAAATGTTCACATTTATTAGGAAAATATCAGCGATAGCGACAAAATTTTAAAAGATATTTCATGAATATCGTACCTTCTCACATAGTGATATCTCGTATTTCACATGTTCACTACCAATTTAATTGGCATTCTTTGCAAAACATTTTCGAGATATCAATGGAAGTTTTTCTGCACATTGCAGCAGAACAAGAATGCATGCCTTGATGAGTCAAAATGATGTTTCATTTTGAATGTAACTGAAGGAGCTGCAGAATGGATATCATGAATCAAATAAACTTGCAAAGCAGGTGACACAATATCGATGCATCTGCTACACTAACTACAGGCTGATGCAAAATGGTGTAAGCAGTGGTGAATTGTGGAAAACTGAACCATGCAGGAACCTGTGCAGTGGTGTAGTCTGGAATACATGGAAGACTTCAGCTCAAAAATTTGATGTTGGCGAGGCAAGTGTAAGAGTGGCTGTAGCAAGAAGCCAAAAGCTCCATCCAAGAAGTGGTCTTTCTGTGGAATGTGGCTGTTCATGACAAGTCTTATATGTCTAAAACTATTTTTGAGGATGTTATTTTCAATTTTCTTGCATGACAAATACTGATGTAAAGGCTACTGTGTGATTGTGTGAACTATGCAACTTTGCTCAGTGATGCAAAACATCATGATATAAAGTGGAAAAGTTGAAAAATCGTGGGAAATGGCCATTTTCTTATACTTTCATGTAGCTGTTGGAATTATTTCATACATAGCATGCACTTTAGTTGGTTTTTTTTGGGGGGGCAGCTGGATTTTAGTAATAGTGAGTATTGTGCATGTGTAAA
Organism: Lepisma saccharinum; assembly: GCF_977018435.1. Classification (NCBI taxonomy): domain Eukaryota; kingdom Metazoa; phylum Arthropoda; class Insecta; order Zygentoma; family Lepismatidae; genus Lepisma; species Lepisma saccharinum. The sequence continues at coordinate 54,804,613 of NC_139242.1, read as the reverse complement.
TTTGATGTAGGTTTTATTGATATATTTGCGTTCAGTCACACAATCCCTTTTGACAATGAAGATGACTCCATGGCCAAGCGAGAGGTTTATATAGCACACTATGATGCAAGGGGTCCCAGGTTTGAATCCCAGCCTGGACATGGGTATTTGAGTGTGTCCCTTCATAAATGTTATCATATCACTCATCATTATCGTCTCGATTGGCCAAAAGAGTCAGAAAAGAGACTAAATAACAAAACTCAAAATCAATAACCTACCATGGTAAATCTTGGACACACACTCTCATTTCCAAAGGTACTGTTAAGTTAAAGCCAGGGCATGTTGGTGTTCCAGTGTAATTTTTCTCACATTTTACCTGCATTATGTAACAATTAGAAAAAGAATGTTATACATAAAAAAAAAAAAAAAGATGTCTGGGAAGTGAATGTTGACTTCTCTATGCCATTGCAGGATGTGACAAAATTATACAGTCAACTCTCGATTCTACGACCCTCTCGCAGAAAAAACCTTTATGCAGGAACCGTGAAAAATTTGGAAAAAAGTTGAAAAATTGAAGGAAGTCTGCCGAAAAATACGTTTTTTGCATTTGTTTTATTCGCACTCATTCTCTTCATGAGCGCTTTACCGCTCACAAGTGGGTCTGATCTAAAAATAGACACCACCACACCAAGCTTGAGTGATATCCAATAGCACTTGACCTCTACCCTCCCCCAAGTGCGCCAATGTTACCCCGCACCCGACGGCCGCTACCCAAACACGCTAGGCTTGTTTTGCCATTCTGATTTAGCTTGCTCTTGGATACGTGAGAAGACAAGATTGAATGTGCTTGGATGTTATTTTAAATCGATCTTGACTTGTTTCTTTGTCCTAAGAGCTGCTGACAACTGGAAAGGAGGGAGGAAGCTCTTTCATCGATAAATACACCACCTTGAGAAATTATGAGATAAGATTGCAGGAATGTTCCAAAATACAGATGCCTGGGAGTCTGCATCGTCTGTCCAGCTCTGACCTAGATTTCAGCAGATCCCCGTGAGTAAGCAACTCTTGGCCTTGTAGCGGACAACTTTCGGTAACCGCTTTCATTCAAAACACGTTCTTTGTTCCCTGTAACACTTCATAAAAAAGCGAAACTGTTAAAAATAATCAAAGCCACATAGGCCAACTAAAGATTGTCAACCTGCTTAATGATTTGTCATCCAAGCTTCTTTCCTTCGATCTTATGTGCATCATAACTCCCTCTTCCCACTTCATACATTTTCCTAATTGTGCCGATGTCTTAATATTTGCCAAAAAAGTGTTCCATTGGCTGAGTGACTTCTCTCTATTTTCCTCTCAGCAAACATGTAGGGGAGGGGGCCAGCAATGACGATCTTTTCAGCCACGATTTTCTTGCTTGTGTGTGTACACTGGGTGATTTCAGGCGAGGGTGGAAATGGACTGCTCTTCCTTTCCTTTGACGTCTAAAATGGGGCAACCAGTTCTGGATACATTCTCAAGAATCGAACAAAACCCATAGGACAAGTAAAAAAATAATAATAAAAAGTGGGCCCCCTTCCCAGCTTATTCTCCGCCACTGAGGTGCACGGCAATGTCAGAGGGGCAATGTGATAATTGCAGAATTCAGGTCTTATTTTTTTCTTTTAATGCTATTTACTGCATAGGAAATATTGCCCATATTATGTCTGTTGTTTAGTAAAACGTATCACACTGCTGTTAAAAGTTCGGTATTCGACAGTTGCGTTATCTTAAAATCTTGGATGCTGTTTAATGACTTGTCCTATAATATGCATTGGGTGAAAACAGATCGCAAGTTGCGCGTTTCCTTTTTCACGCTGGATAAAAATGCAAGTCGAGGAAGGAGTTTGGACTGCTCCCTTGAAGGGGGGAGGGGGTTGACTATGAAGTTGTTTGAAGCAAAGAAAACTTTACTTTTTTACGGTGTATTTTACACAGCCGAACCAAAACGAAATTTACAGCCCCCCTTTTTTGGGGGGGGGGTGGGCTATATAGGTTGTGTTGTTTCTCCCGAGAGATCTTATCTTACCAGTTAATCTTGTGACAATGCTCCAGTAGAGCCATATAAAATCCAACATTAATTTTGCCTGATTATCTCCTGACTTTTGCTGGCGCCAGTTTGACTGGTGTCAAGATTCTTCGAGTTTCGCTTGCAATAAGCAAGAGATTATTTTCCTTTCCATAGGTCTCAGTGCAAACGGGTTTCTCATGAACTAGAATTGTTAAGAATTTCCTGGAAGAGTAACGACTGTGCCCAATTGAAAGAAAGTAACATTATTTTAAATCCTTTTTTGTGAAAACTTTTTCATGTTCTATATAAATGCTGTTAACCGTCTCCTAGTCATCTTTGTGTCCGTTTGAGCTGAAAATTGGTGCAAATTCCAATGACGACCTTTTTCCCGGGAACTGTGAAAGGTCATTCTATCGAGAGTTGACTGTACAAACACATACTTGTACAAGGTATATTTTGGAGGTGGAAAGTCTGTATAATTAAAGCAGAAAACGTGATACTGGTAGTGTTAACAAAAATTAGCACCTACTCGTTTCTCAACATTTTGGAGAACATATTCAGTTTTGTATGAATAAAAAGGCTCCAATGGCGAGAATGGGCTAACCTTTATATCAATGAGGCAGTGTCAACTGGTGGTCTGACTTTATGGATGTGCACTTCAGACTAGTGTCCAGAGGAAGTGTTATCAACCCCCTCAAATACTCGCATCCATTTTTGCGTACATAATGATGGTAAATGTATTTAGTAAAAACTAATAGTGAACAAAAATAATAACATTTGCATACATCAAACAAGCAGGGCCAGGTGATTATCCGGGGTGCCAATCTGAGGATCCTCCTTGATTAGAGGCAAATCCTAACCGTGGCTATTTGTTTCTTTGTTTGAATTTATTTTTTTGTTCCACTTTATACCCAGAAAAGCAAATAGAGACAACCTACAGTTTAAAGTGGGATCCGAACCACTATGTACCTCCACTATATCCGTGGCTATTTGTTTTAAAAAGAATTGGATTTATTGTTGACAAGAGTTAATTGAAGTTACTGATGTAGAACTTAATAGGTATATTGCAAAATCATGTTGCAAATTAAGCTAAGAGATTTTTGTTGTTTTAATGTCATTATGTAGGTATTAAATAAACACATACCTACAATAAACGTGTTCTTGAACAGTATTAAAATATTTTTAAAATAAGGCTATTTTTCGTCATTGAAACCGTAAATATATAACATGGTTATGATTTATATTGGAGGAAGGTGGTAAGTAAGAGGATCAGGGTAGAAAGTAGGGGGTTCCAAAATTCCACCTCACCCCCTGAAAATTTTATCTTGAGCCACTCCTGCAAACAAGGTAACAGATCCAACGATCACATGCAGAAAATCAGTTGTAATCTATCTAGCAGTTGTTTACTTCTAATGACCGACAGAAGCAAGCAAAATCAAGAGATTAATAGCAGTACTCACTCAGTCCACTCCACACTGCCCTGCTTCGTACTTCAAACTTTTCCTTTCCCTTGCGCTTTATCTGTATTATTACTGTAGTCGCTGCATGCTTTGTAGCTAACTTCCCTCCAAAAAATCAACAACGTTAAACATTGTGTGTGTGCTTTTGCTATGTACAGTTTTTACTTTCATTATGAAAGCAAACACTTTCCACTGAAACAGGAACGATCTTTTGACAGTGAAACAATTTTGCAACGCACGAACAGGTTTATAGAAACAGCTGACTGATCCACTTTTCCCCTGCGTGAGTTGATTATTCTGCTACAGTGCCACAGGGGCAGTTTATTTTGACCAGGCTGTACTAAGCAAAGACAATGCAAGATATTGTTTTAGGCAGCCATGTCAAACTAAATTCGTAACTAGGGCCTCACATCTCGAACCCCGTTTACCTGTTTGTTTCAAGTATAAATTGGTTACAATTATGCAAACATTTTGACAAGAAACCCGTAAATGAGCAATTCTAGTTTTGTTTCCCACTGATTTTAGACCTTTCTTTTTTTATAAACTAGTTTCTTAATGTCCACATTATGCTTTTGTAGACAGAAAACTCTTAATGCAAACAACAAATTATTGTCAGTCATTCTTTAACTTATTTTGCGTTGCCTTTCTGCCATTTATGGCTAATTGCAACGATGAGGTTGAGTTATGATATGATTAAAATGATGAAGGAACATTCACAAATAACAGCCGTAACCAGAGAGCCCTGGCATCGTAGCATGCTGTGCTAATTATTCCGCCATGGAGGCTGGCTGTCAGTCATTTTTTATCGTTGGACAGTTTTATTAATCTTCATAATGGATAACAACTGTTCACTAAGTTAAGTGCTGCCAAAGATTGCTAGAATTCCAGCAGCAAAATGGCTTATTCGAGGACTGCTCTGGAAGATATGACACCAATAGGAACACCCGCCTCGTGCTATTTCTCTTTCAATACTGAGTCGCATTGTAAGTCAATAAACTCCATCTGAAGATTGGGACATGCACAAAAGAAATGGGAACTTCACAAGAAAATTTCCCTTCGCACTCTTTGAAGTTTTGAAACCTGTTTTCAAAATCATAAAGTAGAATTTTTACTTAGACCAATATTTTTTTTAAAACAGGTTCACAGATTGACCGTTGGTATTCCAGAGAAGTTGGGAAGTGACTGAAATCACAACTACTGTGCCTTTGCAAAATGGCCTCTTCGACCTTAAAAATATCTTCCCATGTATGTAGTTGTCACAGAGAGGATTCATGTCAAGCAGTTCTTCGGTCACATTGAGATGAAAATTACATTCACCATTGAATACAGACAGCTAACGGAGCTACCCCATAGACGTTCGTACTTTCATCTATTACAAGCGAAAAGGCAACAAAAACAGCAACCTTTTGCTTTCAATTGTTTGTTGATATACCTTGCTAAGTCATCATCATCTCTTTAACTGTATTTCTGATTCTTGATATTTTACATTGTATCGGTTTTTGTTATTTAGCATCGCTGTTCTGCCACTTCTGGCAAATGACGACGATGAGGATGAGTGATGTAATGGAACTGATGAAAGGACACCTACACAGAACCCGGGACCCCTGCCATCTAAGGGCACTGTGATAAACACACTGCCACGGAGGTCGGCAACTGTATTTCGTGACAATGAAATAATACTGAATGAATTTACTTTACTTTGTTAGGACACAAAATTTCCACATATTTCACTATTCACTTCACAACGAAAATGAGCAATCTCCCATTTCACTTGAAAAATTTTATATTCCTCTTTTATAGTCTTTTTCTTACTAGAACAAGGCTTAGGCAGTAACATGGTTATCTGAAACTTTTCCCAGAAACTTACTTTTCTTCAAAGCAACCCCTTCAATATCAGAAAACAGACTCATAGGCTACAGAAAATACTCATGCTTCCCTCCTATAGCAAGCAAGATTGTTTAATATTTATTTAAATTTCAGAACTGACGAGTCAATCAACTTGCTTAGTCGTTCCCACACCTTAATGGATTGCAAGAATAGCGAAAATAGAAATAGGCCAATCTGGTGAAGTTCAGATGAGTCGTGGCTTGTTTCATGAGAAAAGGAAAAGTGGGACAACTTCATATGTATAGGTAGTCCTACATGCCTGAAATGTACGTAGAGCCAACGCGGGCCGCTGATTTAAAGCATGCATTTTGCTTTCAGTTGCCCCTCCCCCCTTCCCATCTTTCTTGCCTCTGTCATGCTCCGAACAGTGTGGGCGAAGATACCATAGGAATTCCCTACTCGAAAAAAATCCCTCTATTTACGATGATGTGTGGGTTGCCTCTACTCCGGTACACGGTCTGGAATGGAACGGGATTGCAACACTGCATTTGGAACACAACACTAGCAGTGTGCGAGAAGCCCATAATACAACAATCTAGAAGAGCGAATCCCTTCTCTTTTTTTGCGTGCTGCAAACATCAGCAAACGAACACACGGGTGAAGCGGCAGATGGTATATGTTGAGAAGTTGCTATGTTGTTAAAATGAGTAGGTGCTCCATTTTTGAATGATTCGAGCCGTCTTTTGCATAGCTTCCAACTAACAAGTTCTCATGAATACATCAATATTTTTATGACCTGGTGATATATGCATGCATGCATACATGTGGGTGCACATATTTGTGTGTGTGTATTTAAGCATTTGCCCAATTTCTGACAATGTGAGCGTCTCCATTCATATGTACATGGGAGCTCATGCTTACCACTGGAGCAAGCACTCACTCATGAAGTAGGTGCTCTCATGTAGCATGTGCTCATAAAAGTTTGAGATGAGTAGGTGATTGTTTATTAATTTAATCCAGTGAATCTCATGAATAGAAATGAATGTGCATAAGCTGTGGGGCTTGCACTCCATTCTGCATGCATAGAAAGGCTGAACACCTATTCATACAGGTGTACAAATGAAAAAATTCAGGCATCGCTAGAGGCATATATTTTTGGTAAATAAAAGAGCAAAATTTCGGTAAATAAACAGAGTCAATTTCGGGTTCAAAAGCGGTAAATATAATAAAATGTTCCTGTTATAGTGGTGAAAAAGCAGTATATAAAATGACATTTTGGTTTTAAAAATGTGTATATAATCCTAAATTTGATTTAAAAATGCACTTACTACACAAAATAAACATATCTCTTCTAATAACATCTATGTCGTTACCAGAATATTAAATTTATTCCTGTATAAAGGGGTCCATTTTTGCTTCTCAAATATTTACAGCAGAATTAATCAATTTTCCGTGAATTGCATCACTTAGAATAATTCTGACTTCAGAAAGTGTCACATTTGTAAATAAAGTCTCAATTTCGTGTTTGAGTCTATTTCGCATTTTGCATTATTTCGTGACAAAACAGGGTAGGAAAATGCAGCTCACACCTTTCAGAAACATGAAAAATTAGCATAACAATGTGTTATTTCACATTTCGTGTTTTCGTCTAAAAATAAATATGCGTGCCTCTAGGCATCACACATGTTTTTAGTACCTCATTGGCAGGGGTGCCCACAGGAGGGATTCATGATGCACCTACGTCATGGGACTTTTTGGGGGGGACAAAATTTTATAGTTTAGCTACCAATTCTATATATCTTCACACAAAAGGAGTGGGATAGTTTCGTTTGATTGACTTGTTTGTCACTGGTTCGATATTTTAGCTATTAGTTTTTCTTCCTACCTGTGGCAGATCACGACAATTGGGTTGAAATAAACCACCACCTATTATGCAGGCCTTCCCGGTAGCGCAGTGGTAGCATCCTCACCTTGTAATCAAGGGGTCCTGGGTTCGATACCCAGTGGAGGCACATAGTTGTTCAGATCACATTTTAAACTGAAAGTCCAGTCCCGATTAGCCTTACTGTGCAAAAAGTCGACTTAAAACACCAAATCAATCAACCACGTCTTATGCCTTTAGAATCTGTTTGGAAAGGGGGGGGGGGGGGGGCATGCTGCATTAATACAAGGTTAGTCAAGCAGACAAACTAATAAGAATAAGGTTGATTCAGTACAATACCAGTGAGCTTGAACAGCTTTGCAGGTTTTGTTAGCAAACATGAAAGTGAGCCGTGCTTTTTCTTTCTTTAGTCTTTTAATTTCAACCGCAATGAAAGGATTCGAATTCCATGCGTCTTTCAATTGTTGGTATCTCGGCCAGTGTTAAACTGTTTGGTGTTTCTTTGTGGTAGTTCTGAGTTGGTTCGAAACTTCCGATATGTGGACTTCAGTTATTGTGTTGGATGATTTCAGGCACAATTTGTTTCACTTGTATGTGTTCCTGTGCTACGACTGACTGAATAATTGTAAACTGCTGTCAGTTTTCGTTCTGGAACTTATTTCGAAAATTTATTTAAAAAAAAAAATGAAATGAAATTATCGACATTCAAACAAAAATAAATTACTACCGGTTTATCGAAACTATATTTTGTGTGTGAGGGGGGGTTATGATGAACAATTCTCTTGGTGGGGGGGGGCGATTTTGATTAACAATATTTGGGGGGATGGGCACCCCTGCTCAGGGGAATCAACTTGGTGCTTATTGCTGGTTTCAGCTTCTGTGGCTGAATTAATATCTATTGAGTAAGGAACAATTGCAGGCCACATGCACAGAGGAACAAGAAGAATGTGACACGTTCTCTCTTAGAATGTGCTCAACTTTGCCAGAGTATATCCTCCACTAAAACCATCAAACATCGTTCATACAAATGCCTACTGTACTTCTGTTGGACTACTTGCTCATGCTACCTATTTTTATCAATATGACCATTATAATAAATTAGGTAGTGGATGTTTCCAGTTTCCTTCTCTAATGATATGTATATACAGAACGGAACATCTATATTGCGTTTCTCAGTAGACCAGGGTTAAGAAGCTTACAATGCAGGAAATCATAAAATCAAAACATTTGTAACATTTTGTCCTATTGTAATCATGAGTGAGTATTGAATGTAGAACCAGTAATCCACGGTGTACATGTAATTTGAATTGTGTTAAATTCTCATGATTAGCCAAAAGTGGCAGAAAAGTGATGCAAAATAAAAAAATCCAACATGATTTGTTTTTACCACGTAATATGAGTAGATCATGTATGCAGCAGGCCAGGTGCCTAAACTTTGTGTCGCTTATGTCAACTTACTTTGCCAAATACCAGTGCTATATAGAGTGAATATAAACTACTAAAACTACCATCACAAGATCCCTGTAACAATAATCCAAAAATTGCATACTTGTAGTACAGAAGATTATTGAATTACCTTACTTTTGCACATGGAAGTTTGAATTGTAAACTGTGTACGGTTTTAATTTCAGATTATATACAACTCCCATAATCTGTGGAAAAACTATTTGGAACCTATGTGAAAGTGGACACTAGAATAAATTACTTGGTTCAGTAAAGTGATCAAAAGTTTTAATTTTCAACACTGCTGTAATAGAACATTTCTTCTTGGTCAGCAAACATTCTGCCCTCAATTACAAAGTCTCCAGTTTTCTCAATGTTGGGGATCCATTTCCTGCCAGCCGTTCTTTCAAAACATTCCCTTTCTCACTCATAGAATGTGTCCTTGCCATTTTCAACAGCTCATACTCTTCCAGGCTGTAGTTACACATACATATGCCACTTGTGTCTTACGATGCTACCTGCAGATGTACGTAGAGAACTTTACAATAAAGCTTCAACCATGCAGTGTATTCTGCTTCATGCATTGAAGGGAGCACCAACCAGGAAAGCAATTAGCAGGCCAGGTTCTGGCCAAGTGTGCGAAAATCTGAGGAATATTAGTTGAGTGGTGTTGTCAGTTCTTCACCCCCTATTTATTGAAAAGGTGAAGATGAAAGAGCCCACCCTTCTTGAGTCAATTTGCTATTTATAGTGTAACATGTTGGCTGGTCTTGCCCAGCAGAATGTAGCATACTACAGAATTCGCCAGGAAAGGTTGCTGCCTCCCACATTGTGTTGAATAATGTGTGTGTATGAAGTGAGCTTATGCAAGGATAAAGATTCTTTTAGTTCACTTGTCAGCATCTTTATTCAAATTCAGAATAACAGCACATCAAAAAATCTTAAATCCATAAGAATGGATAACTTCTCACTACTTCTAATAGTGACCCAACATGAATAAAACTAAATACTGAGTGAAGTTTTATGAAAAATATCCAAGAACTAAATGCATTGTGATATCTTCAGGATAGCAGACATTATATGTAAAACACTGGGCAACCTTCAGCTATATTTTCCTGGCATAGAAACATTTCATAAATATGCAATTCTCTGGGTCTAATATGCCCCCTCTCCCTCCAAAATCACAGCAAAGGAGAAAAATGATATAAAATACAGTATTACTTTTTTTTTATACCTTACCAAGCAACTTTCTATGAATAGGTCTGTTGATTGTCTTTAACTCTCTAGTAGAGGCACATTCAAAATTTTGTTGATTATTTTGTTACTATTGCTATACTTATAGTGTGTAAAAATGGTAATGTTTCAATTTGTGAGGAAGAAAAAAATAGCATACAGCATTCTTGTTTTAACCCTTTCACTGAATACCTGTGACAAGATGCTATGTGCTGAATATTTTTTTGTAATTTTTTAGTTTAATTCTATTCTTACATTAGAAGATGTGTGAAGATCCGATAATATTCAGATATGTTTTGGACATGAACATGTTCTCACACAAAATTAATTGAAGCAGATATTCAATGAGAGTTATACTTTTAAGGGGTGTACTAAAGGTGGACATTTGTACATCAGCATCATCTGAATCTTCACTGTCAGAACTAAATATTTGTTTAGATCAGAATAATAATCATCTGATTCATTTCTTCCATTTCTGCTTCTGTAAAGTAGCACCGATAAAAAACTTCATGGATTAATTCCAATCAGTACCCGAGAGATTCCTCTATGTGCCCATGAAGTTTGAATACTATAAGTTAATATTTTCATTAAGAGAAATACACTAATTATACATTATGTGGAATCCCTAACTTCAAAATAGTTTTAGACTCGACAGATGAGAGAGACCAATTTTGTAATTTTGTTCTTCCGCCTGTTTGCCATTGAATATATTTTATGTTCTTTAGAAACCAGCACTGTATTTTCAAATGGCTATTAAGATTTATTAGTGTGGGGCCCTAACTCCACACCCCCTTTACCACCTTCATGGCATGGTGCAAAGCACAAGGGAGCACTTTTTTTTTTAACTTGTTGAGATGTTTAAAAACAGGTGAAGAATCTTGTTAAATTTTTTGAGTAGAGGTTATATTTTAAATTTAATGCATCGAGTTAATTATGCAATTGTAGAGAATGTGTGTGTTGTCAGTACATGACTTGCTGTCATGAAATTTGTAGGTAATAAACACTGGATAGACTTGGTCATAATTTTTTTTTTTTTTTTTGTTTTTGTTTTTGTTGCAGGTGATAAACTTGGAAGGGTGGTACATATAATCCAGTCTCGGGAACCTTCTTTAAGAGATTCCAATCCCGATGAAATAGAAATAGATTTTGAAACTTTAAAGCCTTCTACGTTACGAGAGCTAGAAGCATATGTAGCATCCTGCCTAAGGAAAAAGCCTCGAAAACCTTACTGTAAGTTAATACTTTTACACCTTATGCATGCATGTCTTTCAATATATAGAAAAATATCAAGTAGAGAAAATGTTGTAGTGCATGAGTTTATTGTATATATAGATTGATATTGGAATAAAAGTTGAAACTTACATTAATGTGATACTTGTATTGTTGTTCGAGCATTTTCAGGATCAATAAAGAATAGATTCACACCACCTTGATATCGGTGTTCATCCACAGGGATATTTCATCTGTGAAATTTAGTTCTTTTCAGTTTTAGATTTTTATCAAACTTCAGCTATTAGCATTCTCACATTTTTGTGATGGTTTTGTCATAATTTGAGTGATAGTTGTAAATTGCCATTGCATAGAGTATAATCATATGCAGAATAGTGTGTGCTTCCACCCATTTGACAGTGAGGCCTTTTTTTCCTGTGATGTCCTATGCTTACTTCTCCTTCTGTAATCACCTCATTGCTTTGTAGGCCTCAGTCTTCAAGCATGAGATGAAAAAAGCAAAAAATGTGCTTTTAGCATCTCATAATAATTAGAATGCCACCTAAGAACATTTTTGTTACCTATTCATCCTTCTAACAGTTGGGCTGAAAAGTTGGTAGGCTAACATAGTAAAAAATATTTTTTTGACAAAATTCGATTTTATTATTCAATATAGTTGCCTTCGAGGGCGATACAACGATTATAGCGGTCATACAATTTTTTGATGCCATTTTTATAGTACGATTTCTCTTTAGCCTCAAAATAGGCCTCAGTTTCGGCGATTACCTCTTCATCAGTGCTAAATTTCTTTCCAGCGAGCATTCTTTTAAGGTCTGCAAACAGGAAAAAGTCACTGGGGGTCAGATCTGGAGAATATGGTGGATGGGGAAGCAATTCGTAGTCTAATTCATACAATTTTGCCATCGTTTTAATTGATTTATGACACTGTGCATTGTCTTGATGAAACAGCACTTTTTTCTTCTTCAAATGGGGCCGTTTTTTTCGTGATTTCATCCTTTAAACGCTCCAACAACGCTATGTAATAATCGCTGTTGATGGTCTGGCCCTTTTTGAGGTAATCGATGAATACAATACCATGCGCATCCCAGAATACTGATGCCATAACCTTGCCAGCCGACTGTTGCGTCTTTCCACGCTTTGGATTCGGTTCATCACGTGCAGTCCACTCGGCTGACTGTCGATTGGACTCTGTTTGGAGTGTAGTTATGGAGCCATGTTTCATCCATTGTAATATATCGACGGAAAAATTCGTGTTTATTACGGTTGAATATCGCTAAACATTGCTCCGAATCATCAAAACGTTGTTGCTTTTGATCGATTGTGAGCACGCGCGGCACCCATTTTGCACACAGCTTTCGCATGTTCAAATATTCATGCACAATATGTCCAACACGTTCCTTTGGTATTTTTAAAGTCTCAGCTATCTCGATCAACTTCACTTTACGAGCATTTAAAATTATTTTGTGGACTTTTTTGATGTTTTCGTCGGTAACAGCCTCTTTGGGGTGTCCACTGCGTGCATCGTCTTCGATGCTGATTTCGCCTCGTTTAAATTTAGCAAACCACTTCTCAACGGTTGATTTTCCTGGTGCAGAGTCCGAATAATGTTTATCAAGCCAAGCCTTGGTTTCAACAGTATTTTTTTTCGCCAAAAAGCAATGCTTTATTAACACACGAAATTCTTTTTTATCCATTTTTTCACAATAACAAAAGCTGCTTCACTCACAATGCTATATCTCACGAACTAATTATCCGGCAGCTGTGAAATTTATACACGTATCTTTTGAAGGTTAGTACTAAGTAAAAATCACATGGATTTAATTCTAGTAACGCCATCTATGAGTCAGCCTACGAACTTTTCAGCCCAACTGTTATCACTTATTTTGAGAATAAAACATTCAGAACAATGCCATCTGTAGGACCACCTCGCCTCCCTACAGAGGCTGATATCAAGAATATATGTAGTCTTAACCAATACTTTACATCATGTTGGTAAATTGGAAGTTGTTTTTTTTTAAACCCACTGTAAACTTTCCACATAATACTGTAAAGATGAAGACAGGCAAATACATTTTTTTAAACTTGTACTTACATTTCAAAAAGTTGCATAGTAAATTAATGTTTTACTATCCAATGTTTAACATTATGCCATTTTTTAAAGATTATGGTGTTGTCTAAACATGTTCCGTAAGTTTAGTGATTTTAAGAAAGTATTAGAAGCCATATATTTGTATATTTCTTTTAATAAATATTCCTGAATATTAGAGAAAAGTTGCTTTCTATGTATATGTGATGTATTTGTTATAGAGAACCTGAACTAACTACCTCTTAGCACAAGGATATGTTCAATATTTTCATGTTTATAGGGTTCGTTTAAAGAAATTCCACTCCTAATGAATGTCATTATTTCTCTTGGAAGCTATTAAATTTATGTGTTGCTCACTTGCTCATGAAGAGCAAATATAAAAGCTAGTTCATCCTAATGAAAGATGTTATCTGTGTGTTAACAATTGATGTACAGTCATCAGATATTCTATCTGGGAAAAGTGAGGGGCAATTCTCTCTTTCCACATTGTCTAGATAATAATGAGTCAACAAGTGTCGATGCCAGCAACAGCGAAACAGAAATTGAAAGACCTTCATGTGATGAAGTGTTGGGCAAAGCTCAACTTTTGAGTGATCAACACCTTGCATGAGGTAAGCTGTGAGCGGTTTATGTCAGTTTTCCCAAGAGATATTTTGAAAGGCAGCAGAATTTGTTTTACCGTGGTTAAATATATTTTTTTTCTTTAATTCCAATATTAATGCATGAATATCTGACGGTCCAAATGACAGTTGAAAATTTTTATTAGTTGTTTGTGCTTTAAAGTAGCTCTTGTTTTTTTTTTAAATTTTCACAGACCATAGATTGAAGAATTCCTAAATGTAGTCTAATTTCTTTGCATGCGATGTTATATTTTTATCCCGTTACCCCTCTCTCTCTCGTTTTTAAATATATGCATATACAGTGCTATAAAAGAAACTCGTACATGACCAGTTAAAGAAAAAAAATGGCATTTTGATTGTATATATTAAGCTATTAATATATTTTCATTAAGAGTGTGATTTATTCAATATTCAAAACAACACATTTTCTTAAATGCTTCAATTTTTGAAGGTCTGATTCCTTTGACTAACAGTCCCATAGAGAACACGTTTAGTTATTACAATAGTATTACAACAACTTGTAACTCATTGATCAAAATAATAGTGACATACAAATGTAACTTAACGTGTGCAACAATCCCCAAACTATATATTGGACAAAGACAGTGAATCTTCTCTGCATTTGCTTTGTACAATGATTGAATGGAAATAATGACAGTTAATGATTTCATAAGTAAAGTATAAAGGAAAAGAACTGGTAGTTTTTCCCATGTAGATGGTGGTAGGGGCCACCAAATTTAATAGAACCATGACAAGTAAGTCTAGTGGAAGAAGTTAGTAATTTGCATCTTTTATTCCTTAAACATAAAGTGGTTTTGTTTTGTGAGGTACATTGGATGACACATACCAAAATCAAACATGCTGCTTTTAAAAAAAGTTGACAACATGGAGTGCAGTCTGTGTGTACACTTAGTTTCTTCCTTCTCCTCTTCTCTTTCTCTCTGGAGGGAGGAGGAGGAAAGTGCTCCCATGTGCTTTGCACCATTTTAGGAAGGCGTATAGGGGGTGTGGAGTTAGAGCCCCACACTTCCTTGATCACGGCCAAAAAAATGAAGGTTAAGTAGAGATTCAGTTGTTTTGAGTCCAGGGAGAGAGTACAATGGGTGGATTTTAAAGTAAAAGACAATGTCTGTGAACACCAGCAAAGTGGGAGGCCAGTTAGCATGGCAACTGAGCCAGTGAAATAGGTGACCGAGCAGTGACGAGCAGTGAATCCATGATGACAAGTGAGACACTATTGATGAAATTGCCATAGAATTTAACTAGTCATGGTGATGAGCTCAAGTATAGGAAAGTCCATAACAGATGGGTCCATATACACTTGTCTAATGATCACAAGTGTGTATGGAAGACACGTCAGGAGCATTTGGACCATTATGCTCCTGAAACCCATCGTCTGAGGCTATCTCCCCCCCCCTCCTCTCAAGTCACAAGTCTCCATTAGGCAAGTTAAGCTGACCATCTTCTGGGATGTCAGTGACTGAATTGGTGCACTTCCAGGAAAGATCAAACTGTAACTAGTGTTTGATATAGTTGTCACGTTCATTGGTTCCCCAGGCGGCTGCCTTTAGAACCGTACCCTGCCCGCCCCTCTCCTAATGAGCCCGGACCTCCTTAGCAAGACCACCCCAACAAAGCTCCAGGCAACGTGTTGTTGCCATGCTTTAAGTGCAGCGGAGGAAAGTCGACGTGCTGCACTCAAAGCATGTGACATAAATAAATAAAATAAATCGACACAGATAATTAATTATGGTGTTTCATTATTTCTGTGACACGAGAATACATCATAATCATCTGATTCGTCCAATCTTGATAGCATTTTGTAACGTTTAATAAGAGAATTTAATGTGGCTTACCTTTATTCATCATCGTCACTCTCTCCAACATGAATGATGAATCCCTCCTGGTTACGATCAGTGTCGTGGTGCATGTACTGGCTTCAATCTTGATAACATGCTTGATGCATGATGACCATAGCTGGGAGTCAATTGTCGCTGCACCATCCCGCAATAGCTGACACATGCTAGCACTTTGTGTAGGTGTCACATTGTTTTTCCGCACGAATAATTTGAGCTGAGACCATACTAGTTCGATTGGATTCAACACACAATGGTAAGGGGGAAGACGCAACACTTCATGTCCATGTGAGTGTGCAAGCTCGTCCACTACATATCTTTTTTTTTATGTTTGCAGATTTAATATCTAATAAAACTGTTTTTATTGGAGCTGGGTTTGGTATCGGGGATCCTGTCCTGTTCCATGAACGAGACAATATCCTGCAAATTTGTATTCATTGTTTAGATTTTGACCAATAGGCGCGAATGGTAACTAGAATTATCCATGATAATGACGCATTTTGTATCGATTCCAAAAGATAATTTTCGAACCAATTTTCAAAAACTTTTCCTGTCATTTCATCGTGGCTGTCCGCTTCGCAATCTCCAATATTCTTTGCTGACAGATAGAGACAATTTGGTACCCATCCCTCACTGCCCCCAGCATGGAGCACCATAATACGTTTCTCCCTCCCTGATGGAGACTTCAAACTACAATTGCATGTACCATCGTCCCACTCCTTCTTGACTGCATCGTAGGTGTCATAAACACTGCTCTCTTGTTGCTGAATTTGTGAAAGGCAGCGAAGAGAAGTCCTTGGGGGGAGGAAGTGACTTGGCAACGTCCAGCCTGTTGACAGCATTCTCACCCTGCACGCGTCGCAGGATTGCAATGTTCTAGAGGGTGGGAGGATCTGGTTTCCAAAGGAAACCAGCGTGCTTTGATGCCGCCTGGGGATCCAAAGAACGAGGCAAGTATACTGCGACAGTCTAGTGAATAAGTTGAAGGTCATGATAATATCAAAATGCTCTGAACGTTTCTCTGAAAATTAGTATTGCTGATTCATGATAAATCCCACTCCCATGTGGCTGTGCATACAGTGGATACACAATGTTTTCTGAAATTGAGGTGTTGAAACATCTCCTGTACAGTCTGGACTTGGTGCCATCACACTTTTACATGTTTGGACCTTTGAAAGAACATTTGGGGAGGCAGTGCAAAGGCCACACCAAAAATTTTTTTTTAGGGCATCCACAACCTTGAGGACAGATGGGCTAAATGTGTTGCAAAGCAGGGTAACTACGTCGAAAAATAAGACTCAAACCATTTTTGCAATTACTATTGGAAAAAAAAGAAAGGAAACTGTTATTGAGACATTTTGTGTTAAACACATCTGTTTTCAATTTGCATTTAGAGCATCTTTGTATGAGGATGATAAAGACTCCTACTCCTGTATAAAATTGATTTTCACATCAGCAAACTTTTGAAGATGAAGCTGTGAATATTTTGAAAACAAGACACTCGAAAGATTGATTTGGAGTACTTAATATACTGGCATTTATAGATATTCTGAATAACATGAGATTGTTACAGTGCTCAGACATTTGTATTGTTATTACCGGGAATTAGTAAGAGTATGTGGATTGGTTCAAAATTGTATCAGCTCAGCCCTGCTATAATCAAAACTGAATTTTTATATCGAAGACTCTTCTTCACATAAATCAGTCATGGAAATAACATCCACATATAAAGCATTTGACCATTCTGCAATGCCAAGAAGAAGGGAAAAATGGAACTACATAAAAGTTCAGACAACACTTGAGACTTGACGAACACAATGGGCTGTAGGGTGAAAGAAAGATTCATGGTTAGGGATGGGGAGGCAACACTTCTCCATGCACACATTAGAGGTAAGTCCTTTTTTTCCCCCAATGCAGAAAGTTTCACGAAAGACATCTATACAAATCTTCGTGACTTCCATATTGGTCAAGATGTCCTAGAAGAAGCCAGGAAGTTGTTTGTAACTTTTTCATGTCACAGTCGCCAGGCAACAATATAAATCTGCCAGATTAAGTGACTTCTAGCTAAAGTTTACAATGGAGAAATAATGATATTTCATAGAAATTTATGCGAAAAATGCTGACTCAACCAGGAGTTAAAAATGTGGGTTTCTGGCCATTGCTCAACCAACTGAGCTGCCGAGCCAGCTGTGGCTCTTCCTAAATTTTTTGCTTCTGCTGTTCTGTCTGCATTTCAGTTCATAAAGAGAAATGATGTTCAGAAATGAAGAGTTCAGTGAGGCCTTGTAACCATGGGAAAAGTTAAGGGGTCATTCATTTGTGGTGACCAATGGACACATGTGAAACCCCCATTTGAAGCAACGGCTGGAAGATAATAATTAACTCTTTTTTTATTAAATGTTAAATATTTTTTGTTACTTCAACGGGGATTTGAAGTGAGCAATTGCATTGCTGGTGACAAGTTTCCAATCATGTGAAAGGGGCCCTAATCAGAGAAATAGTTATTCTATAGTGTTTATTTGCCTTGAAATTTTGAATTTATTCAAAAACTCTCCTGGTATGTTAACACATCAACATAAAATTTGCCGTACCTGGTGCACTTCAATAGTACCTTAAATATAAAACGTAAATGAGTTACTAAAGATATATCCGCGAAACTTACTTGTAAATGTTCTATTACCGTATTTACGCGTGTATAATGCGCACTCTGGTTTTGGATGGGTAAAAGTGACAAAAAATTATATCTCGTATATAATGCGCAGTACAATCCAGTTTCAAGAAATGGCTTTCTTAGTTTGAAGGTTTTAAATCTGTTGCTATGCTGATCAAGAGTGAATGACGTCATACCTATTCAATTGCTCATTCCTTCTTTTTCAAAATATATACTTTTTCTTTCCGGACATGTAACATTTACATGAGGCACATTCAGGACCTTTCAGATTAGCAGTTAGCAGCACAAGATTTCTTCCATTAAGGAATTTACACACTCCATGTATGTCATATTATTTGGTCAGTAATACATTTTAATTTTTATTATCTTTTTCCTTGTTTTCTTTCATCCAAAGTGCCATAAAAATCAGAACGTTTCTTCATTTTTTGAACTTATTTCAACCGCATTTCACATTAGTGTCGTTATCTTGTATGGAATACTGTTTCCATATTCAGAAACTACAGGATTCAAGCTTTACAACGTATAACATGATAGGGTTCCGTAAACATGAAAAATCAATGCAAATGACCCAAAATCATGGAATGACCCTGTACAGTTTCATGTTGTCTGTCTGAATTATTCCGTGCGTAATACGCACCACAGTTTTTGGCGGCAAAAATTTTGGAAAAAAAAGTGTGCATTATACATGAGTAAATACGGTAATTTCAGTGGCCTCTGCCACGACTTCCGGTTCCTCTTGTTGTTTCCTCAACTACCGCAAGGGTACAAGCCAACCATGCCAAAATTGCCAGCATAGATATAGTTGACATGTATAACTCCATCCCAATCGACCTAGCCCTCACCTCAGTGGAAAGATGGCTTTCTGCCAATAAGGTCTCACCAGTAGAAGTGTCAGAGGTATCAAAGTTATTGGTAATCTGCCTCAGGCACAACTATTTTCAATTTCAAGACCAGTATTTCATACAAACAGAAGGTTTGGCCATGGGCAACCCCCTGTCTGCTCCCATAGCAAACATTGTCATGAACCTAGCTAAAAAAGATATTCTTCACTCACCAGAACTCCGATACATATGATATGGCAGATGACACCTTGGTTGTTTACAAAAGGGAAGAGGAAATAGATCTACTCATGAAAAAACTTAGCAACATTCACCTCACCCCAGGTTGAAATTTACAATAGAACGGGAAAACCAAGGCATCCTTAACTTCCTAGATCTAGCCATCAAAAGGAGGGACGACAAATTCACCACCACAGTCTATAGAAAACCAGGGCAGGGAACCAGTATATCCACCCCCTCACCCCCCTGAAATTAATAGAACATTTAAAAGTAAGTTTCGCGGATATATCTTTAGTAACTCGTTTACTTCATATTCTCAACCGTGTTGTTTATTCCCCTCAACATGAAGTACCTTAAACATTGTAAATTTGTTCATTTCGGTAATTCCCTTCTTCCCCCTTACAAAACAATGCATGAATCATTCTCAAATCTAGAATTTACATTTTGAACATAGTTCTTTACACACCAAATTATTATAATAATTAGTAGCATTTCAACTCTGTTCATTAGTTTACTTGATCCCAATATCAGTAATATAATTGTTTCATGCCTTGTCAAAATACTTTAAGATTGTTTGAACCAAATCTCTGGTATGTGTCACTATCTGTTTACATAAGTCATGAGGAATGCCAATAATACAAGAAGTATGCTCTCTCTATCATTTAGCTCCTATTTCTAAATCCCATTATCTTAATTTTGAAAGAAGGGTAGGGTTCCAATTTGACAAAATATTTAAATGTTGAAGAATGAGATTTTCTAAAGATTTTAGATCGTAATAAGTATTTTGAGCTAATGCTTACTTGATTTAATTTTAAGTCATATGTATGGCAATTAAGATGTATGAAATTGACATTTGTGGTGTTGTTATTGTCCTGATGTTTTCTGGAATCTTTAAGTCGGCAGTGTTACCCAAGTCATTTTCCCTCTATCTACTCACCTGGATCTTTATTGTCCAGGAGCTGAATATATTTTTCTTAATGATTGTTGATTGTTGCTCGCTCGCTCTTGTAATTTCATTTCCATATCATCATCATCATCCTCCTTCTTTGCCGTTTGTTGCCTCTGGCTAGGCTGGCATAGAAGTCAAGCCTCTCCATTTTTTTCCTGGTCTTGCACCACTCCTCTCTTTCCACTGTATTCCAATCTTGTCATCTTCTCCTAACACACTCTGCTCTTTCCACTAACATCTTGGTCTCCCCTTGGCCTTACTCCCACTCTTTGTGCATTGTAAGCTCTTACTGTCAATCTTTCTGCACCCATCCTCCTCTTGTGTCCGAACCATCTCATCTGTACCTGATCCATTCTGTCCTCAAGCTTCACCACCCCAATGTGTGTCGGATCTCCTTATTCTATCCCTTCTAGTCTTCCCCAATGTACTCCTTAAAAATTTCAACTGCACTGCCTGCATCCTTTTTTTTTTTATCTCTCTCTCTCTCTCTCTCTCTCTCTCTCTCTCTCTCTCTCTCTCTCTCTCTCTCTCTCTCTCTCTCTATCTCTCTCTCTCTCTGTGTCATTGTCCAAGTCTCTGCTACATACGTAATTATTGGCACATAGTATGTGTTATATATTACCTTCTTGAATTTCATAGGTACATCCCTGTTCCATATTAATCTTCAAACATTTTGATATAGTCCACCACCCATTTGTCCTCTTCTGTTTACCTCCTCATCTATTGTTCCACTTCTCTCAATTATGCTTCCTAGATATTTGAAGATCCCCACTACCCTCAACTCTTCGGCATCTATCTTTATTCTTTGTTCATTTCTGGCTGTTTCTTGTTATTAGCACCTTGCTCTTTTCTGCACTGAATTTCATTCCTGCACTTCAGATTTCCTCATTCCAACTATCAAGCATTTTCATATCGACTTGTATACATTCCTTTTTCCAATGAAGTTCTAGTTTTTTGATGAGTTTTGAGCCTCTTGAAATTTAATTTTGAGGGAGGGATGTATGTGTAATATTGGAAAATAGCAATAAATGCATTGTTGGTGAATAGTAAATAGGATTTGAGAAAATGTTTCAATGTGAAAAGTGATAACTACTTTTGCAACCTTTGTGACTTTTGTCTTTAATTTCTGTTTTAACAATTTTTTCCAATATTGGGAAAGATACACTCCTATCATTGTAACACAATTATGGGTATAATTCCTCAGTCACCATATTGTTACTCCAGTTACAAATTGTCGGCAATTATGATCATCTTGCTCCTAAATTTTGAATTTATTGGATGTTGTGTAGAATGTTCCAGTGGTAAATTATTCATGCATATACTTTTATTGTATTTTCAGTTATAGCTGTCTAATAAAGTAGATATAAATGGCCTATAACTTTGTTACATGTAGAAGTTTAAGTTTTGTGATTACTCTTTTAAGCATAGAAAGAATGCCCTGCATATTTCATTTAGAGAGGTTTTGTATTAAAAGAAATAATTTAGTATATTTTTTACTTTGTGTTATCTTAAGTCTATAACCAACTTTTAGTTGCAAACAAAATAATTTTCTCATAACAAGTAAGTTCTACATTTAACTGTAACTGCAATATGCTCCAGTAAAAAAAAAAAAAAAAAAAAACTGGTGCAACAGCCTGTGAGGGCCAGGGTCTGCCTACCGACTGCTGGCCTCACTCCCACCTGCCAAGGTGGAAGATCATCCAACTAGTTACCGGGTAACGTGTGATCAGCATGACAAACCCTCAGTCGTTATTGTAGGTTTCCATGATCAGTTTACGCTACTCATTTTTAGCTCCCCAGTTTCCTCACGATGGTGAGTGGCTACTGGTCCCATACACAGGCTGAAATCAATATGCTCCAGCACATTGGCATATTTCCCAGTTTATTGGTTACAGATTTTTTTTGAGGAACTGCTGAGCATTTGAATCTGATTTCATTCCACAAAAGTTTAGCTTCGCTGCATTTGTACTCTTAAATATAGGGTTACCAGATGTTCTTTTTCCTGGACATGTCTACATTTTAGTCTTTACAAGTCTAAGAAGGAATTTGGAAGAAAAAAAATATCATAAATGTGGTACATTTTGAGCATCGCATAATATGAATGAGGAAAATACGTGTTTCAGTTGAACAAACAGAAATCTTTGAAGTTACAAGTGAATGGATTGCACTCTCAAACTCAATAGTGAAATTCATTTTGATTCCGAAATGCAAAAGGAAAAATTTTGTTGTGCTAGAACAAAGACTGTAGCTATAATCTGCAAAGTTTTGGGACCACTGTAATACCTAGGTGGAATTTCTTGTTTTGAGGTAATCCAAAGTGTTTCCCATTCTGATTCAATATTTTGATTGTAAAGCAGGGTGTAAATAGAACAAAGTAATTTAACTAAAAACCACCCTAAATACAACTTTCTGCTGAAAAATTGTAATGATTACAGTAATCAAGTTTTACTGTTTTCAAATATCTTCTAGTTCGAAAGTTCAGCGCAGGCACATCGTGGTTCAGAACCCACTTTAAACTGTAGGTCCAGTCCCGATTAGCCTTTCTGTGAATGACATGGGCTTAAAAGCAAACTCAAATGTCTTCTAATGTGAACTAGGAAATGTATTGAAACTCAGTTGTAGACCTACTGTCTGGCTACTGTACTTCAACAGTATGGTTACCGTACTGAAAAAAGAATGTGAACAGTAGTGCATAATATTTGCTAAAATAGGTTTATAAATTCATTTATTGACTCTAAGCATAGATAGTTTAATTCTTGTCACACATTTCCAGTGATTTAGAAGCACATTGGAAAAATATTAGTTCCCCCCTTTTTTTCACTTTCAGAAATGAGTAATCCTTTTATCAACTTTATCTACGGTGTTTTCAAAAGCACTGTTTTATTTGTTGGGGTTTCAAGCGGTAAGGGCCTGTTCTTCGTTTTACATAATTTTTTGCTGTTCTCACATGAATATAGAACTCTACCCTCGGAGGGCCAAGGCCTGCCACTGTGGCTTTTCATTGGTGCGTGGCCAGCGCATCGAATCCCATCCCCACTGTTTTCTGGCTTTCGTGACCAGAGCCTGCTACTTCTTTTCAAGTAGCTTCCCAATTGTCCTCTTGACGCTGTGTCAATGTCGAATTTCACATGAATATAGGAAGAACATTATGTCAATTTATGACTATGACTATAAATAGTTTGTTTGCACGTTTCTACATGTGTGTTAAATACAGTGAAGCTACACACTACACATTTTTCAAATTCAAACTACTGTATGGTGAGATAGTCCTTACCTTGAACACCCAGATTTCAAGTTATGGTGATTATTTGTTTAATATTCCAGTTCATAATGCAAATTTTGAGGGTGTATTATTTGTATCAGCAAAATGGAATGACGAGAGAAATACGTTTTTATAGTGTGTGTAAAACATTTGGTACAGGTCCAGGTTGGGAATTGCCTTCATCAGCAATTAGCCAGAAACGAGCAACTCTTCTGGCAAGACTGGATCCTGCTGCACCACAACCCAAGATTCCATACTGCAAATTCAGGTGGCCACCTGCTTGATCGGTGAGCTTGGGATGTGCTAGAGCAACACACTATAGTCCTGAATGTAGATCATTGCGACTATGGCTTGTTTTGAAAGCTACGATTACACCTCTTCAAGACTAGTATTTTGGCGATACATATCGTGTTGGTGATTTCTTGTCACAATATTTTAGCGATACGTATTGTCAGCGATATATCATCACAATATTTGGCGATATATACCGTGGAGATGACATATCGCCGATATCACGGTATGAAAAAAATATTGTATCTAATCGCCTGAGACTATATTTTCTTGACGATATATTACAATATCAAAATTCCAATATCATCCATCCCTATTCAAGACCATCGATGACAGTGCAGGCCATACACTGGTTTCTCAGTGATATACAATAAAACGATTCAGCTGACAGCAGGGGAAAATTGCCACAAATTTGGCCGGGGACTATTATGAAGGAATGCAGTGACCTTGTCCTCCACAATAATCTAAGTAGATTGTTAGTGAGCATATAATAACTTTTTTTGAAATGATCCTTGTATCATATTGGGATGATATTAGTTGTTTCTGTCCAGTGATCAGTTCACCAAATTTTGTTTTTATAGCTGTTTCAATTTCTGTGGTTTCGATAGTTCACTTGAACAGATGCCATACAAACACAACCATTGCATAAGGGTACTTTTTTCAGCTTTGCTGTTTGGTACCCCAAAAATGAAGATGGCAAGTTGTTTACTTATGCTGACAAACCTGTATGGAAGATGCCTAGTTACTTATGATGACAAACCTGTACAGGAGTAATTAGATGGGGACACGGTGCAATACGATAATATAACATGTGATACATAATACACTTCTCTGGTTAATTGGAAGAAACTTGCCTCCCTGTACTCGCATACATAAAAGGAAGTAAATGCCACATATTGATTAATTTTTACAAGGATCAGTACATTTAAAAACTCACTCTTGTTGCTTCAGCTCCATGTAACTTGAACTGTTTGTACATAAATATGATGATAATGGAAAGTTATGTATCTTTTTGTTTCAGCTATATTTTGCACATATGCTTGGTACCGTACATGAAGTGGTGTTTCAAAATGTAATTTTTTATTTCCAACCTCATATATGGTCATATGTTTCAGCTGAACTGACTACATGAAATAGCACACGGGACATGCATTGTAACTTGCTAAAAAGTTATATTAGAACTGCAGTTCAACATGGGATCAAAACTGTTGTTTCGATCACACACAAAAGTGTCTTTGACATTTGACATTGTGTATCAATTCTTGATCACTAGGCTATGAAACTAATTTTTACCCCCTCCACAGTTTAGATCTGTGGTAGATTTTACACAATTTCAGGCATACTGTGGTTGTATGTCTTTTGGGATCTTCGTTTCTCTCTCCTCACAAATCAGAGGTAAAAAATAATGTGGTGCAAATATCCCATGCAAACCTGTTTGGAATAAAACGCTGTGTAAGTTGCAAGTTTTCTTTCATCTATTTTGTGAACTTTCTATCAAACAAGAAACCTATATTTTTTTGCTTTGTTAATTGCAGACAAGAAGCCGTCAGGAAAATCTAAGGATGAGCAAATGGCTGAGAAGAAACAGGAGTTAGAAAAAAGGTTGCAAGATGTTACAGGGCAGTTAGGAACTGGAAAGAAAACACCAAAAAAAGGTATGTATGTTGCTTTTGAAGTGAAAAAACATTGGCTAATTTTAATCTGTATAGTCCACTGTAATAAAACTTGATAATAATATGTATGAGCAAATATGCTTTCCATAAGAAATGTGTATTTGAATATTTGAAGACTTTTGCGCACCAAACCTAGAAATACTGCATAGGTGCGTTAAATTTATGCCTTCATTAAAACTTTGAATAGCTCAAAAATTACACGCTCTCAAGCTCATAATTATCTAGGTAATTTAGTACAAGAATATAAATTGCTATTGACTTGAAAGTTATGCAATCCTATATGAGGGATGATGCAATCAAGATTCGTATGAAGCATTTTGGAGAAGACTCCTTACGAATGTTGCTCCCAAGTCTCTTAGTTATCAATTTGGGTTGTTAGTCTGCTTAAATGTTTGATATACTGATGTGCACTATTCCTGTTCAGTGTAACGACAGTTGGAACTTTTTCATGGAAATCGTTAGTTTATTTAGTATGTGTAAAAAGCAGACAAACCTAGAGTTTATATTTTTGAGGGGAGCAAGGTGGAGAGAGAGAAAAAAAAATTGAAAATTTTGAAACATTTTGTATGATGGGGGGGATGTAAAATACAGGAATGTAAATCGTGGTTCCATTGTGTATACAGATTTCCCACATTATACACTTTACATGTACCATATTACATTTTCCTGAATTTTACTATCTTCTCACCTTTGAGACACTAGTCACTACTCAAAATTTAGGGGTAGAACAGATTAATTTGTACTCTTATCAAAATCAGTTGATATTGGTGTATTGATAAAATTTACAGATTTTTCCGATACAATCCATTGTTTTGCAAAATGCACATCTAAATAAAGTTTTCTCTTTTTTTAAGCCCCCTGGTTACAAACATTAAAATTATCGAGGTTAATGAACCAATCATGTTCCTCAAGGTATATTTACAGTATCAGTAAATTTTATATGGGTAGTTCATCATTATTGGCAACAATTTCTTATTGGCCCCTCCCTATTTACAGATCCTCAAATAGGTAAAGTTTTCTAGATATTTTGTTTGAAGTAGACAGGCATATATCAGTTTGTGTGCATATATGTATATGTTTTATTTTTTCAGAAGAGAACAAATCGGTTGATGTGGGAGGAACGTCGAGGCTTTCGGCTACCAGCTCGAGTTCTTCTGACTCAGATTCCAGTAGTTCCAGTTTATCCTCTAGTTCATCCGAGTCCAGTGATTCAGAAGCAGGTTAGGTCCTTGGAAAGGCATAACTTAATGCTATTTCATATGAACCTGTTTCCAGGCCGTTCATTGCTCATTCCCACAGTGTGCAACATTTTTGGTAGCCTATGTGTAATTAGAGACAACTTGGAATAAATGCTATTTACGGCATTTGTGTTCAGATGGGCCAAGTTTAGTCACTAAGAATAATAAGAGTATTGAACAGCCACTGATGAAAAAGATTTTATTTATGTGATATGTAGGTTTGCAGTGATTTTCGTACAACCTGTGGACAGTAGGGTGGTACATAATGCCTTGACGCAGGTTAAACAGTACCATGGTAGGTACAAGTACAGATACATATACAATCTCAGGCAGTTTCACGGACTACTAAGTGATCATGGATCCTGGTGATTCGTGGCACGTTTGTAATATGATTTCAATTTTTGCACAATTTCCCCCCCTGTATGAAAAGCCTATATTTAACAAGTTCAATCAGTGACGAAAATAATTATACTAGATCTCAGTTGACACATTGCAGTGAGTGTGATACCAGTTAGGGCTTGTAATTTTTTGCACAGAAGGTTTTAGCTGGGAACTTCGCTGGAGGCAAGCGAAAACGGTCTCTTGAATATATTGTTCCGGTCTTCGTCGGGATACTAAGGCTGAAGTTGAGAATCATGCATCCTTTTATACCTTTTAAAAAAAATAAAGTGCATGGTTGGTGTGAAAATGAAGTCTGTATGATATGTGGAATTATGTTGAAGGTACAGAAGTTGTGTGTTCAGGTAATATTTTTGTGAGGAGAAACATTAGCCAAGAGTGCAGAGTGTGTTCTTTGGGGTCAGCCAGCTGTAGGTATTTTGACGATGTTGCCCTCCTTCAAACGGAATTTATACCATTAACTGACGCCACACCTTCCTTTTTGAGGGTTTTGTGTGCAGTTGAGATTTTGAAAAATGCTGGTATATGTAGAAATATGCATCTACATAAATATTTTGGGAAGCATTTTTTTGACACATTTTCAGAACACAAATCAGAGAACCTGTGCTGGCCAAAGCTAGTGGCAGGACTGCTGGCAGTCACTATTAAGATTAGTATTTTGACTGTACACAAACAGATGCAGACAATGTGAGTGGTGGCTGGATTTGTGGTCTTTTCAGAATTTAAATTACACACAAAAAGAGTTGAAGAGGTGGATTTATATCAAACTTCTAAAAAAAAAAGTTTGTTTTGTTATCTTTATTTTTTGGTTATAAATATATTTTTTTTGCAAATAAGAAATATTATATATGGCTAATTTATGACAAGTGCAGAAATTTTTATCTTTTATATATGTATATATTTGGCTAGCTGGCCTCCAAACACATTGTTTGCACTCCATGGCTTCTGCAAGTTTGTGCAGAAAGTTGAATCAAGCTCTTGCTTTGGTACTAAGTGCATGTACAAGAATTATTTTTTTATGTTAGTTAAAAGGCCAGAGCTTGGAATTTGTGCAAATCATATTTTGTATTTTATTTTCAAAGAAATAACTTATGACAGTCCATGAAGAGTAATTAATATCAATAATTTAAAAGTATTTTCCTTGAGATATGTTTTCATACTGTATCACTGTTTCAGTATCATGTGATCGTTGTAAAGTAACAATAATAATAATAATAATTAAAACGTAGTCCCTTGGAACAGGAAAGAAATAATTTGTCATTTATTTACTGTAATAACTTTTTCCTTGTAAGTAAGTTTCAAGAACAAGACAATAACTTTCTGTTTCACGTGAGTGCAAAGTGGTGTGAGTGGATTTAAAAGTTGAATACACAAATACTCTTCCTGATCTGTGATTTGCTTTTATTACATGAATGAAAGAATGAGTTTTTTTCTATGAGTGTATGTTGCATGATTGGGAGCATGAACATAAAGCATTCGGTTGCTTGTCTTATGTGCGTGCAATGACAGAAATGCCATTCTTGTATGTTTGGCTGTATGGTTGTGAAACAGAAGGTTTTGTTGGCCAACCGATGAGTTTCTGTAAAGATACCACAAATAGGGAAAAAAATGCACTAGCTGTGCAGAACATTTAAACAATAATTTTTTGGTATTTTTTAAATTTAGATCCCAATCATGGCGCTTTATTAAAACAGTTTTTATGTGTGAGTGTGTAATTATACCTGATTCTAGTTGTGAATTTCATTAATGTGTTTGTACATTTTGAGAAATTTAAATTTTTACTTGGTGAAAAAAATTCTAGCAGCATTGTGTTAGTGTTAATGTTGTAGCATATCTTGGTAGACCTGGCATTTTTATGTGTATATTCGAGTGTGCGATTAAAAGAATGAGTGAGCTTTCACCAAGGTATTGATGCCATATTTAGCATATAACCCACCTAGAATTCCAATGCTACAGAAAAAAATACAGTATCAAAACAAAGAATAATAAAAAGCAATGAACAGTCTGTAGGGGGCCGAAGTGTTAAAAAGTGCAAACTTAACCCGAGGAAATTGTTTAGAAAGGTTCCAAGTGAAATTCCAATACTGTGTGCATTTATAGCACAGGTGTCTGTAAAACCCAGCATTTTTCACATCCTCAACTGTACATATTCATTTTGCAAGCGCCTGTGGAGCAGTCTTGTTTTTTTGTAGTTCAGCATTTTCCTCTCTGTAATTTTTTCATGAATAAATAAAAAAGCAAACAAAAAGCATTGTTGTATACAGTGAAATATAAATAAACATATGGAATCAATTTTATAATGATTATTCTTTAATTTTTACTTGGTACTTAGCTGTAAGAACCAAAAAATACATTCTGCACTCTGTAGAGGTGATAGAGTTTTTAGATTCTGATGCTGACAAAACTTGCATGCTAATTTGTGTAGAGTAATTTCATATAATATTCATATGATGTACAATATTTTGAATTACCATTGCAAATCCAATGAAAACAGTTTTAATCTTAATGGAAGTCTTCAAAAATTAGTATCTATATAGATTGTCCCTCTACCATACCAGCAGGTAAGTAGGTGTTCTTTCATTTTTTAAACTTGTTCAGCTAGCATCTAGTATCCCAGGGCCTTGATTTGACCGTGGAAAGCTGTTGTTGAACATATGTATGCATTGATGAAATTTGATGTAGAGAAACATTTTGTCCTTATATAAATGTTGATGTATACTAAAATCTGACCAAAATGTGTGAAATTCCAGACAAAAATAATTTGTCACGTAGTTCAGTTGAAGCAGTTTCATACAGGGTTGGGCATGTAAAACCAGCCCACCTTATATCACTTGGTCTGAAACTAAACTTTCTCCTAAATTAATGTGTGTAAGAAAACTAGAAGAGGTGCAGCTATGGAGGGAGGGTGATGTGACGTGGCCAGATGGGGAGAGGAGTAGAATGGCCGAATGTAGAAGAAATAGTTTGAGACCAAGAAGTGTGAATGTCTGACAAGATAAGGCGGACTGTTTTTTTGTGCCCAACCCTGTGTAAAATTGGTAATTGAAAAATCATTCTGTGCCATAGTCAATATATCAAGAGTGGTTTTATAGAAAAATCGCACATTCACAGAGCCAGTACATGGCGTGAAAAAGCCACTTGATGATCACTCGTCAAAAAATTGCATGGCACAATGAATGAATTGGTAGGAGTGGAAGAAAATGTAATTTCGAAAAGAAGAAAGCAAGGAGTTCCATGTAGATCAAAATTTGCTTACTTGAACATTGACTTCCAGTAATTCAGTATTGAAATGAAATTGCCTGGTATTTTCTTGCCATGTGTACCTACATATCATTAATATGTGAAACGCTTAACTAATGTTTCATATAATGTCAGGAAGGTTCCTCAAAGGTGGGTCAGTTGTCAACTAAATCCAACAGCAAACAATATGAAGAAACTAGCAATAATCATAGTAAAGTCAAATCTGGAAGAAAATATAGCAGAATATTAAAACTAAACAAGGACAAGGTAGAACCACCAAACAATAGATAGATCTTTGGGGCCCATGTATTGGATGGATGCAAGTTGGTACTTATGGAAGCATTCCTTTTTCCATTTTTTTTTAAGTACTCTTAAGATCATGTCACTTGATATAACTGCACAAGGCATAAAAATCCACAGTGATCAAGAACGGCAAAAATTTGGAGCTTGCTATTTGACTGTTAAATCCATATAAATTTGTAAAATGGACAATTTTAAGGAAAAATGAACACTTTAGATCCACAGAATTGATGTAAGGTCGGTTATTTAGATATGTATACAAAAGGATAGTTAATGACCTATTTCAAAAACACTGAGGAGCACAGAAAAACTAAACAAGACACTTTGAAGACTGAAATACGTTATCAGAAATAGATTAAATAATAATGATAGTGACAATCAACTTGTGCACAATAAATGTCTGATGCCAGTAAAGAAAAGTACTTCATACCAAATCAATTTCAAGATAAATTAATGTATTTTTAAAACATTAAATAATAATTATTCAATAGTTCTTTCCTTTCCATCCTTGAAATGCACTCTGGTGTCGAATATTAGTTCCTTGGACATATTTTTCTGGCCCAGTTCTTCAATTTTTTGCTTTTGCTACTTTCTTCAGAACTGAACCTAGGACCTCGTCACTGATTTCTAATGTGTGGAGAACAAAAATCAACCACTAACACCATTTTTTTCAAGCCAGCTGAAATTATTTTTAAGAAATTTGTCTTCTATTCAGCAACAGTTTTCAATTTTTTAAAATACTTTGCTGCAGAAGGATGACACATCTACATAGATCTCGTTAACACAGTCTTCAGAGATATTGTTAATATTTATATAATTAACCCAATTGCAAAGAAATGCTTAATTTGATCATTCCTATCTTCACTAGATTTTTACACAAAGGACGTTTTGTGGAATTGCATAATGCACCACCATTCATTACGGACACATGAAAAGAACAGTTACGTTACATGGCAGAGCGTAATTATCATAAATTGGGTCTTCGTGGAAAAAGAAAATGGGAGCAGGGCAAACTGTGGGGGTGAATAAATGACTTGTTACACTAGCAACTCCCATTTTACAGCATGCACATTGATCTTCAGTACATCCATCTTTTCAAATAACATTTTGTAAAAGTTTATACACATTTGATTAAAGTTCACGTTATTAATCAACATAGCTTTCAAAGTTTATATCGAAAGGCAAGGAATAAAGAATGAGGGAGATCCGACAGACTGGGGGGGGGGGGGTGATGCTTCAGGTCAGGCACAGATGAGATGGTTCGGACACATGAAGAGGATTGATGCAGAAAGACTACCAGTAAGAGCTTACAATGCACAAGGAGTGGAAATAAGGCAATGGGGAAGACCAAGATGGTGGAAAGAGCAGAGTGTGTTAGGAGAAGAGGACAAGATTGGAACACCATGGAAAGAGAGGAGTGGTGGAAGACCAGGAAAAAATGGAGAGGCTTGACGTCTATGCCAACCCAGCCAGAGGCAGGAAAATGTAAAGGATGATGATGACTGAGAGATAATCTTCTAGCAGAACCACACTGCAGTGATTTCCTTACAATGGAAGCATATGTATTTGCAATTCAGAATTGTTGGTGGCATTTGTATAGAGGAATAAATGTCACAAATATTTGAAGATGACAATATACTGCAAAGCACTACACGTTTGCTAAGTGTGTGTTCAAAACATACCTGCTGCTGGTTGCTTCTTACCAGTGTGCAGAGTGACAAAAGTCTGCACATCAATCACTTCTTATGCTTCCACATAACTGCAGTAGTGCAGATCTCTAATATAAACCA
Organism: Lepisma saccharinum; assembly: GCF_977018435.1. Classification (NCBI taxonomy): domain Eukaryota; kingdom Metazoa; phylum Arthropoda; class Insecta; order Zygentoma; family Lepismatidae; genus Lepisma; species Lepisma saccharinum. The sequence goes on along the minus strand of NC_139242.1, from coordinate 54,772,079 downwards.
CACACTAGCTGTACCCACCCAGATGTGAATGACTCAATGTTACTATGCCATAGCTCATAGTAATAGTAGAGAAGGTGTATTGCTCCAGTAATTCTATGCCATTGAGTCAGTTGCAAAAATAGGGACAGTTTAGCATCCTGTTTATGTTAAAAGAAAACAAAAAAACAGCACAGACTCGAAAAAAGGGACTGTCCCAGCTAATACAATACATCTGGTCACCTTCAATAGCAGAGCAAAATTCGGAAATAATCTAGATAAGTCAAGTGCAGTAAACTAGCAAAATTCTTCTTCAGTAAAGTCCAAAATAAATCAAAAACTATATTTAATGCAGAGGTAGACTTTTTTGTGTGATAATTCGTGAGAGATTATGAGTCTACAACACAATTATGTTGTTTGGCAAAAATATAATTGTTACAAAATATCTTTAAAAATAAGTGCAAAATGTAGTATGAAAGTTTCATTTTCACAAAAGACAATCTTTGGAGTTCGATAACAAGAAGTAGTACATAATCAATTTCTTTGTGTAACTTGTTTTTTTTTCCCCTCAATCAAAATAAAAAAGAATCCAGTTTTTGCCATTCTGGATCACAATGGAATGGAAAGAAGTATTGGAGAATTATATATCAGACAAAAATATGCCAAAACATTGTTCTGTTTATGTTTGGAGTGTTTTCATTTCCTAGGAGACCACATTTGTTGATAGTATTTTTAATTAAAAAAATTTAATATAAAAAGAGGAAAAAAAGCGAAAAAGTGGCATTTTGTTTCTATTGATATCAGTGGCGGAAACTACTTGTGCTGTAGCACATCTTTCATTCCTCAAAACATGAAAGTTTATATAACTTAGTAATCTACATAAAGAGATGTGTTTAGCTGCTAATGAGAAATAGATCACAAACTTTGTTCAGTGTTAGAGTGCATTTCAATTCTATTGAAATGAACAGGTACTTAACGTGCAATTCAAGCTAAACACAATCAAATCATTAGGAATATACTAGTACTGATGTATTAGTACAGGTTGATGATACTGGCAACCAATTCTATTCAAATGTTGGTAGATCCTGCAAAATTTAAAAAGAAGAATAATTTTCATCACTCCCATTGTAATATGCAGCATAAGTGGATTTTGTAAATGACTGTTCTTTTACTATTCTATCATTTTCATAAGTAAACATAACAGTATTCTTAAAACAAAAAGTAGAATAAAAGTAAAATTCGCAAAGATAAGTAAAATAAATTCTGAATTTAGTTATCTGGGCATAACTAATAAATGAGACTAACATTCAAGAACATTCATATAATACACTCGTTCATGTAATAAAAATTGGTATCCCACCTCAATTCTAGCAATTCAAAAGTGCTAGATATTCATAGTTAAAGGAAATATGGAAATATTCATCAGGTCATCATTTAACCTTTATTGGATGGATGTCTCTTCTGCCTCTAAGTCTCTTGTCTCAGAAGGTTTTCAAGCACTTGCTTCAAATGGGCAGATATGCACAAAAAATTGTAGAACAACTATTTACTGTAGACAGTTGCTTTTTTACCTCACCTCAAAGTATTGCCTTCTTGCGGGAAGGGAAATTATGGTGTCCCCCAAAAAATGGAATTACAACAACATTGACATTTTTTCCTTGTTTTTTTTGTGTTCTTTCCAGATTTTTTCAGAAAAAAAATGTTATAGTTTCTCAAGAACTGGTCTTTTGTGGTTCATAAATTCAAGCAAGTAAGTTACGTAAAAATTGCTTGAACCAATTGGCTGAACTATTGAATGATTTTCAACAACACAGTTGCATAGTTACAGGAGTACCACATCAATTATTATTATTATTTTTTGTTCAACTCTTAAAGGATGGACCGTGACATGGGTGTCACAGCAGGTATTTCCCTTAAGAGACCATGTCATGGGCAGCGGAAAAGGAGACCTTCATTCAGTACACTTTTACTCGAAAACTATTTGAGATATTTGAATGATTTTTGTGGTAAATTGATTAGAAAGGATGAATCTTAACAGTGAATATTGAATTTTTTTATCACTTCTATATTTTTAAAGATATTAGCTGTCAAATATCTCAGTTTTTGGATCGGCTTATAGAGCCCTATTCTAAGTTACTGTAAAAATTTAACCTTCCAAGGCTTTCTTGCATCCTTCCTGTGTAAACTAATTTTTATTTTTTTTCAAATTGAGAGGCCCATTGTGGCAATACGCCATTGCTAACATTTTCAAGACCTCAATATGCCTTTGATATCTCCTTTTCCCTTCGCTATGTTCCCGGATGTTCGAGTCCTACAAGTTCAGCCATCTGCTGATAGATGACTGACCAGGTTTTACTACATAAGGTGTGGCTTGGCTTTCTTCTTCTACCCTTGGCATTGTCTTTTCCCTTGAGGGTGGCTTTTGACCATGCTCAGACCATTTTGGAAAATCCAAAGTTGATTTCCTTCACCCAGCTATTTTTTCATTGTTTCATTTGTTTTATTTCTATTTTCCAAAAGGATATATACATTAATACAGAGACTGTCCTAATTGAATCTTACATAAATTATAGCAAAATTAAAGTTTGTTTTAAGTCAATTAGATGCTCAAAGAGGGTAATCGGGACTGGGCCTACAGGATAAAGTGGGATCCAGACCACTGTGTAGTTCAACCGGAGATCGAACGTGAGACCCCTTGAATACAAGGTGAGATAATTACGTACTACTATTTCCTTCGAGGAAACTCAAGGACTTATTTGGGGAGTGGCATCTGGACCCTCCCCAAGAAAGACTTATCAAGTGTAAAAACTAAGTAATGAAAATATACTTGGGTAACATTTATTACATAACCGATGGTTATAATTTCCTTTGAACTTATTGATTGATTTGTTATTTTTAAGTCCACTTTTTGCACACAAAGGCTAATTGAGACTGGACCTACAGTTTAAAGTGAGATCCAAACCACTACGTGCCTCCACCAGGTATCGAAACTGGGACCGCTTGGTTACAAGGCAACGACGATATCACTGTACCATCGAGAAGGCCCACTCTTTGAACTTATTGGAAGGCAGATTGGAATCGTGGGGCTTCGAATGACAGTACCAAAGATTTATGCTTGCACGCTACTATTTATAACAATATGCATAAAATATTTATCAGGAACTTTACTTTTCGCCAACCGGATCTAACATTCTTTTTTATTCAATAAATATTCAATTCATCATCAATTTAAATGAATTTCTTTGCCAGGCCACTTGTTTTTATGCAAATTATGCCGATCTTAACTACAGGTAAGCTAGATAATGAATACGTGCTGTTATTCGATCTATTTACTTATTTATGTGATGATAATATAATTTTAACTTAAACATCATATTATTATTCCTGACACACTTGGTTCGGTGTATTTCTAGATACGTGCCTTGGGAGGCCCTACAGAAATTACAGGGAAAGGTAGTGAGGCAGTCTGGTCCCCTTTCAAACTGTAAATCTTGTTCTTGTCCCAAGTTATGTAAACGCTCTCTCGTTCTCGTCTTGATCTCTGAATATAATTTCAATTATAGTCACACTAACTTCAACGCATTTTAAAGGTACAATTTGTGTCTATATAAAGAACATGCTTGGGCAATACATTCACATTTAGAGAACACCGATCTATTTCATAAAGAGGTAAGACAACTATGCTGAAGGTAGATATTTAAATTTTAAAAATAATTCACTGCACATTCAGTTATACTGTCACTTGAGGATTTCACCAATGAAGCGTAGGCTTGTGTGGCCTGTCATGCCGGTACAGTGTACAACGTTGCTGCTGATTGGCTCGTTCCTAAGCGACATGTGTTGCGTGTCGCTTCGATGCGAATTCTCTCTAAGAGGGCGAGTGACAATGAATTCAATTACATCTTCATAGCTTGTTCATGACTGAAAGAAGCTACTCGTGTCGCATGTCGCTCGGACTAGGCCTTTCTCTCAATATCTTGTATCGTGTCGCCTCGGTTTGTTGTTCGTGCATGTTTTGCTTTAGATTGAATGGGCTCCTGTTGCTTGATGTGAATGTTCCATTTTTCGTGGGGACGAGCCAGTCAACAGCAACGTTTCTCACTGTAGCTGCAGACCGAAGTGACAAGCGACACATACCTCTAGAGAACAATCAACAGCAACGTTTCACACAGCTATAGGATAACATGTCACACAAGCCTGCGTTCAAATTGGTGAAATCCTCAAGCGACACTGATATTTCACACCATCTAAAGCAAAATATTCACTGCGCATGCGCGAACAACAGACCAGGGCGACATGATGCAGTCCAAGGGACACACAAGCTGAATGGTTGGTTGCATTTATTGCCGAGATCCAGTTACCAAGAGACACGTGTCGTGTGTTGCTTTGATATGAAGTCTCCCTACAAGTAAGCAGCTTTTGAAGCATTCTATGAATAGTTAGAAGGTAAACAGCAGTGACAGCACCAGACTTCCTTGCATGGGAGAACTACTGGATACCTGTCAAAAGATTTGGGTGGACCACATCTTCACATAAAAATATTTTGATATTCAAATTTTACGTGATCAATACAAAGAGGGTCCCTGCCCTTGCAGCCGCTTCTGTAGCCTTCTTAGCGCATATGCTCTTAAGCTGACAATAACTATTAGTTAATCATTTTCAAATTCCATTTTAACATGAATTAATTCAGAGAACAACAAGTGTAGCATATTAATAAGCTCAAGACCTTCTAATGTCACTCTCTGTTTGCATTCATCACACCTACTATAGTTTATCAGAAAGATCTATTTTGACGGACATCTTGATATTAATTTACATTGAAGAACGAGATCAGCTCCTGCGTGGCCTAGGGACACGAGCCAAACCAATTGGAGGTAGGATATTTATTCCTTCTCATGTGCGAGCCAGCGAGCTGTAGCTATGTATACAGTTGTGAAATATAAATATATAGTTTGAAAAGTAATAATAATTCAAAGGAATTTGAATGGTACACTTCTATGGTACGGCTAAATGATCGGGCAAGAAATTTTATGTTAATTGCGAAGTACTTCCACATTTATGGTAAACACCAACAAATACTGCTGTTTCACTACATCTAACACGGATGATCTTTCCTCTTGCAGCCTGTCACCACTTTTCCTCGCCGTTACCTCATTTCTGCAGGTTTAATTTTTTTTAGTAGTATCTCATAGTCTCGGTCTCGACTACTTTAAACATACCTGAACGTTTTTAATCTACTTCATTATTTATAGATTATTATAATTGCAATTACAATCATAAAGATAAATCGTAAGTTTCAACTTTGAACCTGTGTGCCGTCGTTTCACATATTCAGGTGAATTCAGTTTTCCAGGGTTCCAAATGTTGAAACGAGATGCCAGACAATAAAACATGTTACTTATCAGCCCCATAGATCAGCACCCTGGGCAGGATTGTGGTTTGGTGCCCCCCTTTCCTCCGCACTACGAAGCACCGACATTTTATGTGTGTCTTTCGATACTTTCTTCTTATGCAGGGTAGCGACAGACCTGGAAAACTGGGAAAAGTCAGGGAATTTTGTCTTGATTCTTTTTTTTTCTTTTTCTTAAGATATCGTAATGGAACTCTGCACGGGAACAAGAAATCTTGTTGCTAAGTTTTGGCCTCAACTTTTAGGCCCCTTTTATGCACAACACAACCACGGCGCCAGAAACCAGTGATGGCAGGGGAGAGAGAGAGAGAGAGAGAGAGAGATTTCCGGAGGGACAGAAAAATGTGTTGAGCCTCTAAATATTACGTGGAAAATGCATTGAATTATCATTTTTTCTTGTCCGTATGGGAGTAGTAAGGGGACAGAACTGTCAACAGATGGAGGGGATGGGAGCGGGTGGCACCGTCGCCGTCCGATAGTTGTCGGACGTCGTAGTAAGGCATTTTCTTGGACAAACTGAAGGAACATGGAAACAAATAGGCTCCAGTGATACATACGATTTTTGTTGAATATCGCCACCCGACAAAGTATCTCACTACAACATGCGACAGAAATTGCATGCATGCACTTGTCTTTGGACTGAAACATCCAACAAAAATTGCATGCATAAACAAGAAGAGCTTTAGACTGCAAATATGCTGCTGGAATTTTATTACTCTTCTGGCTCACTTCACCTTAGTTAATGTAGCAGTGGTTACGAAGGTTTTCTTTCATCATCCTGATGTTACTGGGTTCGCACAAGTTAACATACGTTTACAATGACATTGCACTATTCTTAGATATCAAGAAGAATCCAACCAAACGGGATATATATTGAATACTATCACGAGAAAGTGAAACATAAATCTGCATTGGTGAATGTTATAAAAATTGGCAAGTGCACTTCCAACCTCAAATTTACTGCAACACTAGTATTGCAATGAAATTAACGCCATTCTCCATCCTGTCTGTTTAAACTCGTGAGATATGGTCATTAATCTCTCACTGAGTGAAGTTAATGTCCAATATTATGAAATAAAATACTAATAACAAATATGTAAATATTTCAATATATTTACTCGAATCATTCAATCATAAAAGCAAATCACTTTCTTCAAGAATTGACTTTTCTCTGCCAGCCCTGCTAAATTTCCATCTACTGATTTATACGAGGGGTGGCCATAAAGTAATTTCTAATTAGTAGGGACATTGATTTTTCACAAACGCGAAAACCGTGATAAATGGTAATTGGTGCGAAGTTGTGTTTATGAATGTGCAGTGATGTCTGGACACATTTTTCGCCCGTTCAAAATATCGAAATAATGCGAATTTGGCATAAAATGCCAATTGTTGCCATTTTTAGCGTGTTTTTTTAAAAAGATGTCCTAAAACAACGAAAAATTCCATGAAATCCAAAATTCTTGTCTTTTCTAGGCCGTGTTTGTGTACATAGAACGTTCAAGTTTTTTAACATTTTATTCAAGAGTAAACTGTAATGCTTGTTATACATGGAATAATTCCGACAGCCACATTAAATCATGTATTTCCCATGATTTTTTCCAACTTCTATCAAAACCATTTGCATCACAGAGCAAAGTGGCAGGGTTCTAACAGGAGATTGAGTGCATATCTGCAGTCATACGGGAGCCACATCTTCAGAATGTGCACGTGAGATGTGTTTTGAATTACCAAGCTAAGTGCCCACCATTGGCATATGTCGAGCGAGAAATAATGGAGCTCAGTCTTTAGAGCGTCTGACTACCATGCGAGAGACCCGGGGTCGATCTCCTGCGGGAGAGAACCGGGATCTTTTTCACCTATTCAAACTGCTCCGGCACCCACCCAGCGTCATATCAAGCCGGTACCTGGAGGAAACTTTGAAGAATAAAGGTAGCCAGTAGCATGGTGCTGATCACATCACTCCCACCTTCAGCCGTGATCAAGAAAGTGTGGGGCCCTAACTCCACACCCCTATACACCTTCATGGCAAAGTGCATGGGAGCACTTTACTTTTACTTTCTCAAAAATCTGTTGTCACGAATATACGTAGACCATGTGACCTACAATTTAAAATAATAGTTTAAAATCACAATGGAGTAGTAAGTTTCGGTATATTTGGCAGAAAAATGTTCTAAAACAAAAACGCGAATTTTGGGAAACGTAACACTAACAAGTCAGAAAAAGATAATGCCAATTTTTGATGCCATAATATGTCGGTATCTGTCACGTGAGATTGATTGATTTAATTTTTTTTGCTGCGTCGCCACTTATGGTCATTATGCACCCTTCAGTATATACGGGGAAAATCCCATTATCTAAAAACCCTTACCTTAAAATTAAAAAGGGGGCCTTGAAAATAACTTTCAAGATATCAAACTCTCACGAAGAGGCATAGGCCATGTGACTTACAATTTGAACCAGTAGTTTAAAATGCGCTAAAATGAAAATGAGAATTTTGGGGAAAAATAACACCGAATAGTAAAGGATTAAAAAAGTACACCAATTTGAAAAAAAATAACAAAAAATCAAGGTCACTATCGATTAGGCATAAATTAAACAAGATTATCAGTAGTAATTTATTGCATTAGTAACAGTGAGTCCTAACCTAATTTTTGGCATAGTATGCCCATGGCATATATGTGTCTGACAGAAAAGACTGGAACTATCTCTACCGCAGTGTAGCTGTCAAATCCTTGTCCTGCCAGAAACCTCTTCAGTTAAATAAAGAGATGAAAGTCTGTACATGCAAGGCCAGGGCTGTACAGGGAGTGGTCCAAGATCTCTCACCTGAAGTGATGCAAAGGGGTTGTGCACATTCGATTGACCTTCCGTGAATTGTCTGCATTATCGTCTGACCATACTATCACTCACGATGTCCGGTCTGCACACCTCACACGATTGCTGGTGGCTCTGTGCCAAATCCTGAGCATGCAAAAATCTGATTACTACACGTAGGCTACATTGCAGTCAGTGGGAGACTTTATGAGAGATGCAATCTTTAACCTAGAATTGTCCTAAAACAGCTGCATTGCAACTGTACCAGATTACAGCTACATGCCACTTCTTCCTGCCTGCATGTGTGTGTGTCGCTCTCCGACCACTAACTAGTCCTGCGTATATGCACCATTGTAGCTTTTGTCAGGATGCCCCTCGTATATGAACTTTCAGAAGCTGTTATTAACACAGTGTTCCTGTTTTTACGTGTGGTTAGCTAAATCTGGTACCTATACAATGCAATTCTATAAATGCCTTGCGTTATATTTCTAAATACCTACATACCCTTTTCGTCAGCAATAATGGTATAACTGCATGTTGTCAGTTTCACAGTATTTCACTTGGATATACTGTACTGAAGCAGAAATCCCAGTGATAATGTAAGGAAATATGACACTTTCTTTTGTTGTACAATTCAGTTGTTTCACTTATATGCAAGAGTTAAGTTGTTTGCTTTACAGAGAAGAGAGAAGTAGCTTTATGCATTGAGAAATGAGTCCGCACTCATGGTTCTTGCAAGCAGAGGGTTCCAAACCTCAGTGGAAATATCAACATATAATACCGAGAATGGATAAGGAGACTGATAAATTACAAATTGTATTTCTTAATCAATTTCTCTAATCTCATTTAGTTGTAACTTCAAAAATAATCAAGTACGAGGGTGGTTTGAAAAGTTCTCGGAATCACCACCAGATGTCAGTGCTAGGACAACGAGGTTCCCGCATAGTAATAGGCCATCCTTTATTAATAAACAAGTGGCGCGCCGGTAGAGATCTGTGGTGTGGACGTCACTTTGTAGTTGTTCCCATGCAGTGCTTTGTGAAGATGGAAAAAATCGAGATTCGAGCGGTGATTAAGTACTTCGTAAAGAAAGGTATGAAAGCAAAGGAATTCATGCCGATTTTCTGAACACACTGGGGGACTCTGCTCCTTCATATTCAACTGTTGCAAAGTGGACAAACGAGTTTAAATTTGGTCAGGACAGCTTAGAAGATGATCCACGTAGTGGTCGCCCAAAATGTGCTACTACCCCAGAAATCATTGAAAAAGTGCATAAATTGGTCATGGAGGATCGCCGACTGAAAGTGCGTGAAATTGCTGAAGCTATAGGAATGTCATCCGAACGGGCGTATCACATTTTAACAGTTGAATTGGATATGAGAAAATTATCTGCAAGATGGGTGCCGCGACTTTTAACACAGGACCATAAACGCATCAGAGTGGACATTTCCGAACAATGTTTGACTCGTTTTAAGAGAAACCAAACAGATTTTTTGCGCCGGTTTGTGACGACAGATGAAACGTTGGTCCACTACTATACCCCAAAGACAAAACAACAGTCAAAGCAGTGGAAACATGTTGATTCACCACCACCAAAGAAAGCAAAGGCAATACTGTTGGCCGGAAAGGTAATGGCGTCAGTGTTTTGGGATGCGAAAGGGATTCTGTTGATCGATTATCTTCCCACTGGTCAAACAATTACGGGACAATACTACGCTAATCTCCTCGACCAACTAAAGCATAAGATACGGGAAAAGAGGCCAGGTTTGGCAAGAAAGAAAATCATCTTGCATCATGACAATGCGTGCCCTCACACAAGTATCGTTGCCATGGCAAAAGTTCATGAACTTGGTTACGAATTGTTGCCACATCCGCCTTATTCGACTGATTTGGCTCCCTCAGACTTCCATCTTTTCCCCAAACTCAAAAGTTTCCTCGGTGGACGGAGATTCTCTTCAAAGGAAGAACTAATAGCCGAAGTTGACACGTATTTCACAGGCCTGGAGGAATCTAATTTTCGAGATGGGATCAAGGCATTGGAACATCGCTGGACCAAGTGCATTAGTGTACAGGGAGACTACATTGAAAAATAAAAAATAAAATCACTGTTGTAAGTCGTTTCTTTCTATTCCATTTCGAGAACTTTTCAAACCACCCTCGTATTTTATTTTAAACTTGCTGCGTATGATAAAATTCCGTAATCCTTCCCTAGCTTGTGAATTGAATTTTCCAAATTCACTATTTTGCTGTTTGAATTCAAATCATAGAGAAGAAATTAAGTCAATTTCATAGAAGATAATATTGGTACTTAACAAATCCATACCTGGATCTGTATGAGTTTATTATTTCCATTTGCAAAAACATCGATTTAGTTTTTTGTAATTGTCAGGGAAAAATGTAAATTTTTTCCTGGAAAACCTGGAAAAGTCAGGGAATTTCATTCCTGCTTGTTTGTAGCCACCCTGTTATGCAATGGTTTATGATATTTACATATTACAAATTGTGAAATGATGAAACAAAGAAAAATGCAGTAAATAAAACAACAACAATAGACGACGACAACAACAACAATAATATACTAGACCTTGGTGGCGTCCCTTCATCATCATCGCAATTAGCCAAAGTTGGCTAAAAAATGACTAAATAACAGAAATTGAATAAAATAAATAAATAATATGTGTTAAATTTGAAGATTAATAAAGCCGGCGAATGGCAAAACTGTCATAAAACTAACAACAATAACAGCAGCACAGCGTAGCGAACATTTTTATTTTCAGAAAGGGTTTGTGTTCCTAGAAACTCTTCTATCCCTCTCCAGTAGTTGGCTAAAGCCAGATTGAAGTTCTTCATAACTAATGGGATAAAAAATGGAAAACATTTAATTCATAACACTACTAACGGACTTATTACACCATTCGCATGATGTAATTAATAAATAAAATAATTCTAATTGCATGATTATTAAAAAGCAAACATTTCTTTGTAAATAATAACGTAAAGTGCCTGTTTTTGACCAATCCCTCCCCAGTTGTAGGTTTGTTATCCATGAAATATCAATCTGGAAATTTTGTTCACAGGTACCTGTCATGGAGTGATCTTTACGCTGTAAATATCAATTTTTGTAGTTCCCCCATTGGAGACATGAAAGCTCAAAATTTTGAAAAAGAGAATCAAGAAACGATCAAAGAGCTATAACACTAATTCAGCCAAAATACTCTGATATTACATAACTTCCCTAACAAAAAAAATCCTAAACTTTGAATTTTGATCAAAATCAAAATGTTGAAAAAATACACGAAACAATGTAGCTTGAAATGTACTGAAAACAATATTTTTTACCCAAGCTATCATTTTCCTTAGATGAGATCATAATTACATCAACTGTCTACAAAGCCTAAAAATGCCGCAAATCATAAGTCAAACATGGCTGTAATTTTTAAACGAAGTCAGGTTTAGGAAAATACTACCTTTGCATAGGGGTTACAACAACAAAAATATATATAAAAAGAAAAAGTTGGCCATTTTGTCAATTATTATCTTTTTGGACCACATGGTATTAAATAACCATATTTTGCTTTAGACCTAATATTAATTAAGATATGCAAGTTTTATTTTTTTGATTCAATTAGTGCATATATTGCGTATGTGAAAGTTTTATAAAAATAGATCAAATACATTCACAGAGGTTGGATTAACCCCAGAGTCGGTTTTATGAAAGGATAATGTTGGAAAAATTTCAGCTTGAAATCATTCACACTGAGAATCAAACCTGGGTTTACTACGTGGCAGTCCGATGTCATATTTTCTCTGTTTTTCTCATATATCAGTTTTTACTCAGTTCTATATTTTTTCACATTCACATTCAGAACATAAACATCTGTCTTACTCAGGATTCGAACCCGTGGCCCCTGCTGTCGTAGCATGCTGTGCTAACTAACTCGCCCCGGAGGTCAAGTACTAGACTACTGGGACTCCTTATTCATTGAAGAGAAGCTTTCACAATTATGTATGTTATAAGCCACATATTGTTGCTGCAGGACTCTATATTATCATCTGGAATTTTGACACGAAATGGTAAGATCAGCTTTTGACAATGAAGATGCCAATCGACTCGAACAGGAAAACCTAAGGACATGTCTGAGGAAAGAAATTCCAGTGCTGGAGACAAGGGTTTTATGACCTGTCAATCACTAATTGCCCGGGTACTGGAGGAAGCATGTTCTTGAGGAGCCTTGCAAAGCAGGCCTGGACAAAACATATGGTGTTGTAAACACTTTGCGTGCTCTACCGGCAGGAGGAAGGCGAATTCGGAAAAGGCCTTTCCATGATATATCCTCTTAAGGATGGCTTGTGACCGGTGTCACAAGCAGCTTTTGCTCGTAGTATTTTAACATACTGTAACTTGGATAATGATCGGAGATACATGTTTTGAGTTTTGCATAAGTCTAGAGGTATGTAATTAACAATTAGTAAAGTTTAGTTTCATTGTTCCTATTTGGGGAGTGGGGGACAATGTCCGAAAGAAATGATTTAAAAAAAAAATTGTGATTTATTTTCATTGGTTTCTCAATTTTGCCGTTTCAAAATGCACCTTTGGCGATAGAAGTACAACCTTCTGACATTCCTGGTGCCAAAAGCATGGGTGGGGCTGTTTTAATGGGGAAGGGGGAGGCAGCAGGGAAAGAAAGTCAAAAGCCTCCAGCCACCAACAAAGGGTTGGAAAACAGCAGACTGCTCTTTGCTGTTTCACAAAACTATTAGTTAAAATGGTTACTTTCCCTTTTTTCTTTTTCTTCTAACTGATTAGGGAAATTTTATTTTTTGCCCATCAGGATTATAGCCCAAAGTATACTGAACAAAACGAGGTATCATTTGTACCTCTAATGTTCTTAGTTCCGGAAATATAAAATTTCATTTAGGAGCATGCAGAATTTCAAATTTCCTGCTGAAAACATGCTCTGCATTAGTGAATTGAATTTTTTTGTCTCCAAAAGTATTAGCAATAAGTGCGTAATTTTTTCCACATCATTGGCAAACGTACCAGGCATTATGCGGATACCTATTGGAGATTCACGTCCTTGCGTAGCCTGCGTGAGGGTCCGATGAATTTCAAATTTCATGTAAAAAATAGTTACTTTCACTTTTTTCTTCTTCTAACTGATCATGGAATATTTTTTTTCCATTAGGATCATAGCCCAAAGTATACAAACAAAACAAGTTATCATTTGTACCTCTAATGTTGTTTGTTTCGGAAATATAAAATTTAATTTAGAAGCATGCAGAATTTCAAATTTCCCGCTGAAAACATGCTCGGCGTTAGTGAAAATACCTAGAAAGTCACCCTCCTCGGCATCTAAGGGTTAATGTGGGAACCTCTCCAAATAGGAATGTTCGTGTATTTGTAAATTTACCATGGAATTTTTAGCTGTTAAAATTCATCATTCGTGCAGATTTACCACTCCAAGAAACTTGGGGAGGTATTTGTTCTTACAGGCAGGCATGTGATCTTTTGTTATAGCTGCGAGTTTGCAATAATCACTGAATAAATCCTCTGCTTTTCTGCAGGAAGAACATTTGAACATTGTTTGATAACAAGGGGAAGTTGCTTCCTGCTGATCATTTCCAATTTCCACATTGGTTTCGCACATTTCAGCAAGGAATGAAGCATGTTTAGTTGCAATGATTTTCTCTCGACCTTTGTATACGAGGAAAGTAACAGGTCAATACAGTAACAATGCCAAAAAGAAAATAGTGATCAGGTTGAGAGGGAGCAATTTGTTATGTTCCTCCACAGTTACTTTCCCTCTGCTCCGGTAGTTGGGAACATTGAGACTCTCAGGGTCTACACTGAGACCTTCTCAGGTGGGTTTGAAGAAAAATTCTGACCACCAGGTAGAATTTGATATGTTTTTTTTTTGTTTTTTTTTGGAAAGTCAGTCTTAGTACATCTGGATAAAAGCAGCACGAGATCTGGAATCCGGGTATTTACTGTATGAAAATATCTTGACTTATCTTTTTGAGTTAACAAATCTCTATACATCAAAAAGTATAAATTTTGAACATACTGCCATCAGTAAGATACATAAAGGTTAGTACTTCATCATATTTTAGATTTCAATTGGCATTAATACGTTTTCATCATGATGATTAGTATTTTGGAACAATTGAATCTACTTTTCTGATGATATTTAATCTTTTATTTATCAACCTTTATATTTTGTACCTTATACATTTTTTTCTTGGATTTATTAATGTTACCAAATAATACAAGGGCAAAACAAATTTTAAAATGCTTATTTTTTTATTTTTTTTTCCAAAATTGAATCGTTGGTCTAGGATATTTGGCTAGGCAATCATAGATAAGGGCAGGGGGTGGAGACGATCGCCTTGGGTACAGAGGCAAAGGGGATGCTGAAAGAGAAAGACTTGTGGAAGAGTAAATGTTGCTCGAAAATATTGTCACTTTATTAAATTAATACAGTTTGCAAGGAAACAGGTCCAAAAATTAATGCCTTATATGCAATGGTCACATCAAGTTTATTTCCTAACAAATGTTGTCATACACACTATGTTCATCGAGATGTGCGAAGCACTGAGTAATAACTAGTTACTAAGACTTTGGAGTTGAAGTAGACGACTGGACTTCCCCCAATATTTTGATGCAAGGACTTTCGTGGATTTCGCCCCCTGGCAATATATACAGGCCGAAACTTCAAATTGAATATCGCTACCAACGTCTGCATGAACACAGAGTGGCATTTTGGCACAAGGATGTAGGTGGTACACAAGTCAACCTTCTCATCATTTCCATGTTAAAGTATCGTGTAGACTACAGTGTATCTTACCAATGTGATACATGAACAAATGAAATATGGAAACCCTGTATACACATGCTGACAGACCTGCCTAAACAATACAAAATTTCTAATCACAGTGCAACAAATACCTGTACATTATTGTTCCGTATGGAAAAGAGTACCTTCTATACTTTCGAACACCATTTTTATTTTAATGAAACAATAATCATGTAAACATATATAAACTACAGTCCAGCCAAGGAAGATGAAACTACCTGGAAAGGACGATTCCAAACACGAGAGGGGAAGCAGGAAGAAGCACTCGCTAAACTACCCTGTGGTATTTTACTTGTGTTTATTACCGCTTTCTGTGTTGTGTTTGTGATGGCTCTTACAATTCGCAAGAAACCGTAGTAGAATAACGGAAATTTGGACGTTTTGGCCTCTGTTGTACATTCTACAAAACACGCTCGTTACACTAGAAAAATGTTACAAACCATTCAGTTACTACATTTATATTTATAATACTACATACAATAATACTATTATTAGTGAATACTATCCTGATTAATGCTGTGTACATTTGTGCTAATTATAATATTAACTAAGGACATAAATTTAATTGAGTGATCTAATATAAAGCTACTTGTTTTAGAAACAAGTTCATCTACTAATGTGACGTGATGGATACTTTCCTAATATGTTCTGTTTGCTGATAATAGTATATGGATGGCTTTAATTTCGTTCTGAACCCTTACATAATACATCTCTCTATGTATTTTGGCGGCGATGTTACTACGTTGAAACTTCATTGTTGTTTCCACAGCAGACAATTTTCAAGGAACCCAAAGTGCCGTCACCCCCTATTTAGCCAATGAAGACGTCCGGTTGGCGCATGCGCACTTCCGTCCATGGTCTCGGCTAAGGCAGCCAGACAGTAGGGAATTTAGAAACTAGTAAAATTGGAATATTGTGATCAAAGCTCTAAAAACCGTAGCTGACACTTGACATTTTGGAGAGCAGTTAGAGACAGGTTAATGGAAGATGCAGGTAATTCCTAAGTGGGGAGAGATGAAATATCAGATGAATCAATGGGTTGTTATACCATGTTGTCAACTTGCACAGTTACAGCTTTGCTTTGCATTCTTCTTGCTCCATCTACATGGCAGAACTCAATGCAATACTAAAGGTGCTGTACGTGGGCTGGTCAAAGAAAGACCGGACTTTTGCAATACAAACTTTATCACCGCAATTACAACATTACACATTCTTGTCCCCTTTGAAGTAGTCTCCAATGCTTGCAATGCAGTGCTCCCATCATTTCTGCCACTGTTCGGACACCTCCTGGAATAAGTTTTTAGTGATATCTCTCATCTGTGTTGTCGAGTTCTGGTGAATTTCATCTACACTTTCAAAACGACGACCTTTCAAGTTTTTTTTTCAACTGGGGAAACAGAAAAAAGTCCACTGGAGCCAAGTCTAGAGAGTAAGGTGGGTGGAGCACGATGGTTATCCAATGAGCAGTCAAAAACTGGCTGACAAGCAGTGATGTGTGACTTGGCTCATTGTCATGGTGCAACACCCAACTCTTGTTTTCCCACAGCTCAGCCTTTTTCTGCACACAGCATCCCTCAAATGCCTTAAAACTTTAACATGGAACATGGAGCTCCTCGTTCACAGTCCGACCAGGAGGAACAAATTCATGATGCCCTATGCCTCACCTTCACATTTGATCGACTCATGTGCGACTATGGCTTGGTTTCCACGTTAGCCATAAACCCAAGCTTCATCTCCTGTTATGATGTTTTTCTTGAAGTTTTAGTCTGTATTGGTACGGACAAGGATTTCTTGACTTATGTGAATATGGTTCTCTTTTTGGTCAACAAGTTTAGCACCAACATGATGCATGTGAAGTTTTTCAGTCAAAATTGCATGACAGGACCTGATGCTGATGCCGACTTCCTCAGCAACATCTCTAACAGTCAAATGACGATTTGCGTGAATAATGGACCAAACAGCATCAATGTGTTCATCATTGTTGATGTTGAAAGGAAGTCCCAATCTTGAATCTTTTTCTATCGATGTTCTGCCCTCTTTGAAACTTCGAAATCACTCATGACACTGCGGTCGGCTCATACAGTGCTTCCCGAAGGCTTGCTGAAGCATTTGCCATGTTTCACTGAAAGATTTCCCCAGGTTAAAGCAAAATTTCACTCAAACACTCTGCTCCGTCAGGTCTTTCATCTCCACTGTGAAGTGAACGCGATGAGATTTTACTGCACTTGTTTCCTTCAGCAGCTCTAACTGGGATACTGGTGACCGTAGTATGATGTGGCAGGCAACAGTGTGTTTATAAAGGTTGCCCCTAAAGAATGTCACCTGCCGGAACTCGCTACGAACAATGGTTCGCTTGCTATGACAAAAGTCCGGTCTTTTTTTTTAACAGACCACATACTTTGCCGAAGTTCACACTTTGCAGTGTCTCCTCATTTATTTGGATTCTTTCAGTGTTCTCCAGAGTCTGGAACCACTCCCTTCCAGACATCCTATAGTGCAGTGAATTTTTACCACCCTTCTCTGTCAGTGTGGGCATTAAAGGCAATGAAACAGCGGCTGCTGCCAAAGTATGCTAATGCAGACAGCGAAGTACTTTCCACCTTGCATCGGCCAGGGACTATCAGAATGTGTTCAGTTCTTTCCTCCTTGAAATTTGGCTGGATGAGGTAACGGGAAACAAGCTCTACACTGTCATGGGTGCATGTTGTTCCTCACACCATCCCTCCTGCAGAGAAGGGATAATACCAAGTTGGCTTCTCATTGGATACAGCCATTTCACCCATAGTCATTTGCTGGAAGGGCTGGATCTTTCGATCTGCTGTGTATTTGTTATTTTAAATATTCGGCATATTCTTATGGAATGCACAGGTTTTAATGTCCTCAAACTTTTCATCTCCATCACCCAGAACAATTTATTTCCACAGTTTATCCCCATACATACAAGTATAACTGTAGAAATATTTATCAACTAGCAAGTCAGACCCAGTAATGTAGGGATAAAGAGACATCTTCATCAGGTTACAACCATTGAACCGCCGTCACCACTAGGCAGTGAACAGTGGAAGAAGAAGGTTGTGTTGCAGTTGACTCGTCCGCTATAACAATTGAAAATGAACGCTCCAATAGAAAATCCCACCAAATGTGAAGTGTGTGCAGTAATTCGATTTCTCTGTGCGAAAAAAACTTTCGGCAGCTGCGATTCATCATGAACTGTGTAATGTTTACGGACCAAACGTGATGAGTAAAGGTGTCGTACGTTTAAAGATGGATGAACTGACATGCATGATGTGGCAATAATTGGGTGCCCATCTGTAGTCAGCAATGAACTCATGCAGGATATTGACAAAACAGTCCGTGAAGTCTGTCAGTTCATGATATCTGAACTTCCTGTTCGCTTTCCCAAAATTTCTTGGACTGTTTTGTATGAGGTGGTGACAGAAAAGTTGGGATACCACAAGTTCTGTGCTCGTTCGGTTCCAAAACTCCTTTCTGAGGAGCACAAAAAACACCGAATGGGTTCTGCTTTGGACTTTCTCTTGCGTTATGCCGAGGAAGGAGAACAATTTCTTAACAGAATTGTGACCGGCAATGAGACCTGGGTGTTGTACATGAACTTTGAACCCAAACAGCAATCAATGGAGTGGGGGTCATATACACTCACCAAAGACACCCAAAAAAGCTCGGCAAACATTGTCTGCCAGAAAAGTTATGGCAACAGTCTTCTGGGATGCCAAAGGAGTACTGCTAGTGAAGTTCTTGGAGTGTGGTTCGACCATCAATTCAGAAGTCTACTGTGAAATGTTACGACAACTCAGATGAGCCATCCAGAACAAGTGTCGGGGCATGCTGACATCCGGTGTGGTGTTGGTTCACGATAATACTTGCCCGCACACCGCTGGATGCACAATAACTTTTGGAGCAGTTCCGTTAGGATGTTTTTGGTCATCCTCCCTATATCCTAGATTTGGCACCGAGCGACTACCACCTCTTCAGGCACACGAAACACTGGCTTGTGTCGCACTGCTTCAACAATGACAATGTGCTTATTTAAAGTACTATTTAAACTCCCATGTAGTATTTTAGTTTAGTTGTAAGTATAACAAATCTTCCAACTAGATGGAATCACAGTATTACTCTTCTCTATCAGTAATTTTCTACCATCAACATCAACAGCTAGAATAACAGCATAGCATACCTCATTATTGCTGTGATATGAAAAGAGCATAAGGCAACATGCAACTTACAAAATCAGTACATGAACATGAAATAATTTCCTATTTGAAAAATCAGTTAAGCCATAGACTTGATTTCCAAAAAAATCAGTTGTTATGGACAATGTAATAATTCACAGACACAAGGCAAATTGCAACTCTAATGTTTCTCGGTAACTGACTGGGTCATTTTATCTGAATAGTCTCAAACTGTTTAAAATGTACAATCTTTATATACGATAACGAACAAGGTTGAACACTAACAACTCAAAAATGTATCCACAAATGGCTTGAGGATGCTTATATGAAGTTGATAATAGGTAGAGCCACATTTTTATGGTGAATAAATGGTCAAGATTTCAGTACAAAAACTGTCCACAGTTTGGGATCAAAAGTGGTATATAAAATGGCATTTGGGTGTTAAAATGATGAATAAAATCCCATTTTTTTAAAAAAAAAAACTATACTTATTACAAAATGAACATCAAATAGCCCTTTTATGTAGTTATCAGAGTCCATTTTTCCTTCTCAAATATTTACAGTGGAATTAATCAATTTTCTGTGATTTGTATAACTCGTGACAAAATATGGTAGGAAAATGCACTTTACACCTTTCAAAAACAAAAAAAATTAATACTACAGGGTGTTATTTCACATTTCGTGTTTTCGTCAAAAATGAAATATGCATGCCTCTAATGATAGTTTTTTTTATTATTTTTTGTGATAAAATTATTATAGAGGTACGAATTATCCCCATTCAATAATAATCTGACAAAATATGAATGTTAGTTATAGAGTATTTACTTCTGAACTAATGCCATTTACCAAGTAGATTTGTTGTGAAAGTAGCCCGCCCATCCCTTCTGCAGCCATCAAAGGATCATTATAAACTATCAGTCACAGATAATACACATAAGGAAAATACAATGGATATATATTTATAGAAACAAGAAAATGAAAGAAATCTTTATGATCATGAAGGCAAAATATAGTTTCTTCTAATAGCATTGTTCAAAGCAATCAGTTGTCAGTGGTGCCACGCAAACAACTGATATGCCCATATGAGTTTTATGCATACATTTTATGCTTTCTGGTAAGATATCAGTGTAGGTAGGTGTGATGTTTTATCATTGAACATATTTTTGGGAAATCACTTAAGTATCTTTTTATGTCATGTACTGAATAGAGCATGCTCGTATCTTTTGATGTCTTGGAATGAATAAAAATACAGCACAAAATCATACAACAAAATTCTAAAGTTTTGCAAGTTTTTCATCTGCGTTGTCTCCAACCTTGTGGCAGAGTAGTTAACGCAACATGCTGTAAAACAAGGGGTCCCGAGTTTGAATCATGCGCCTGGGCATTGATTTTCTTTGTAAGTGTCTTCATCTTAAAGTGGCACAAAAGCAATGCTAAATAACAAAAATTCAATCACCTGCATTGTCGAGGAAGAAATGCAAGAAGAGTAGAGCAAGGCAAAGATGTTTAAATTCCAGCTTCTTTAAACTATTTTGCTGTATTTTACTTTTCTTCCATCCCTTCCTTGGCAACGTTGGTGAGAAACTCATGAAAAGTCAGAATTTTCGTGCTCTGTTTTGTGCTGTCTTATTCCCAGACATCAGCAGGTAAGAGTGTGAAGAATTAAAATGTAAATTGAACTTGAGTGTAACTATTGAAAAATGTACTGGTGATCGTAGTATCTTTTCTCATGAGTTACGCTTCTTTTATACCTTTGGAAACACTACAGAGCTGTGATTTTCCTTACAGGAAAGCCTGGGAGGTCGCCTAAAAAGAAACTAAAGAAGGAGCACAAGGCTGCTGTAAGTTCTGCTTCTTTCACTTGTAGCAATACTTTGTAGTGGCAATTCAGGTTTCTGGGAATGAGTAGTGTGGCTTTTGTACTGAAAACAGAACTTGGTGCTTTATGTAAGTGGTATTCATAAAATGGCCAACTCAACCAATTCACATGTCTTTGACAACCTTGAAAGTGATTTGCTTTTACAGGAAGATATTCTGCAGAGTGTTGTGTTTATTAAGAACATATAGTAGTGACCCAATAGGGATGATACATACCATACTCATTTTTCAAATTTCTGAAGTTCGTTCACAGTGTCCGAGTAATTGAAGATCATGTGTGAATGTCTGTAGTGGAAAATATGTCAAGTGATATTATATTTACTACGACAGGATTTTAATAATTAGATCCATTCTGTCATCCAAAAATTTTCCAAAACATAAAAAATTTAGTCATGCTTTGTTGGCTATGTGTCAAAAGGGAAATTAAAATAGTTTTTATGTATGCATTAGATATACGAGGAGCATACTGAAAGTAATGAGCAACAATTTTTCATAAACCAAGTTTTTTTATTAAAGAAAAACATACTACATCATAATCTACACACTTTACTTTCCAACAAAGTCTCCATTTCTTTGGATGCATTTTCCCCACGTTTCTGGAAGCTTGAAAATACCCTTATGGTAGAACTCCATTCCAGCTGCTCGCAAGACACTGACACATGGCTTTCTGTATTCCTTCATCTGGTAGCATTGGCCTTGTAACTATTCCTTCACAAAACCGAACAGATGATAGTCGGAAGGTGCAATGTCGGGACTCTAGGAAGAGTGAGGCAGAAGTTCCCACCCCATTTTCACCCTTGGTGAACTGAGCAATGTGCAGGTGTGCATCATCATGTTGAAGGATGAATTTCCTTCCATTGCGTTTATCCCGCAATGCACGAGGGAGCTTGTGAAGTGTTTGGATGTAAAAACGAGCATTTATGGTTACCGCAGATGCAAGAAATTCAACCAGAATGCATCCCTCTGCATCCCAGAAGATGATGCCCATAACTTTGCCGGCAACGAGGGACGCTGCCATTTCATGCTCTGCTGCTTTGTTTCTGGTTCATAATTATGGATCCAGCTTTCATCGCCCATCACAATACTTAATAAAAATCACCACCTTCATTGCGATATCTCTGAAGAAGTTCTTGAGCATTGTTTTTTCGCTGCACTTTGTGATCTGTCATCAATAAACTTGGGACCCAGCAAAAAACAAATTTAAATTTTCTGCACTGCACTGTGTCCTATCTCAAGTATTGCTGCATTTGTATCCACAGTGACCCATCTGTCTTCTTTAATGATGTTGTCAACTCTTTCCATGGAGGCAGTTCGTGGGCAACTGCTCCGAGGCTGATCTTAGATGGTCGTGTTTCCATCTTTAAAATGTTTTACCCATCTTCTAACACTGCTAGCACCCATGCATACATCTTTATACACACACTGAAGTCTATTCTGAATTTCAGCAGCAGGAATTCCCTCTTTATCAAGGAATTCAATCGCAGCCCTTTGTCTAAATGAAACATCACTGTCAGCATTTTGAAACAACTGTCTGTGATCAAAGCTAATGATGTCACTCTACCTTGACGCGTCCAGTAAAGTTTGTATTTGCGATGATTTACGTTGTTTGCGTGTAGTGATGGATTCTGATTTTTTTTAAATTGTTGCTCATTACTTTCAGTATGATCCTCGTATATACCATACCCACAGAAATTATTTGTCACAGTGGTTCATTATCACATTATTTGTTGGCTCAATGGTATTAAGTGGTGTTTCCAGGTTGAATTAATATTTAACCCAGAATTTTTCTTTGTAAATGCAGGATATTTAAGTTTTCATGTATTAGAAAGGAATACTTTCTTCTCTTTGAAAGAGATGGAAGGGAAGCAACATTTAAATGATTATAACATTTACAGCATTTCACAGTTTTCTCTGATGTTTGCATGTTGTTTATAAAATCTGCCGGTTCACATCTACCCTCTGTCCCAAAATTGCACTAATTGAATATAACTAGTGTGAAATGATTGCAACATGCCAGCCAATTGTTAAATGTTGAACTTGGGGAACTTGCCAGTGAAGTTCCTGGGTTTGAATCCAAACTTGGCCATGGGTTTTATCATCAAATTCATCTAATCATTCACTCATCCTCATCGTCACGATTAGCGAAAAATGGCAAAAAACAATGCTAAAAGAAAAATACAGATATAACAAATGGTACAATTGTGGTGTTTATCGTAATACGTCATTCCCTTTTTTCTTCTGCTGATCATTGGGAGAGGGAAACTGCATGTGAATAGGTTACAAAATTTTTACAAGGAGCTGCAGTTAGTGTATTTATTTTCTTCCCTTCCTTTGCAAATAAAGTGAACACTGAAAAACTTCCACATTTGCTTAATAAAGCAATATCTCAGAAGGTGGTAAGAACAAGCTTAGAAAACAGAGAGTATCCTAAAAGGAAATGCAGGATGAATATTTTTCAAATGATTGTTTTAAAATCCACTTTATTCACATGAGCTATTCAGGATATATGCACTGTTTTTAGTAGGATCTGAACCATTGAGATGTGGCTCCCAGCTCAGATCTGGAATTGCTTCAAACAGGATTATAGTATTTACAATAGATTCTCAAAAAACTCAACATTATATTGTTATAAGTAATTCAGACAGTTCCAATGTAGCTTGGTTAACACACACACTCATCTTTGGTGTGAGAGATCCTAAGTTCAATCCCTATTGGGACCTCCAAAATTTTAATGTTGAACCAGAACTTTGAGAACAACTGATGAGTTAGTTGCAAGGAATAGTAACATACTTCATTCTCAAAAGCTAGAAAACAGCCGCAGTAAGACACAATGTAGTTCCACTTGGCAGGCCTTGGCCCAACCCCCTATAAGTTATTGCACAACCAAAGTTTAGTTTTTTAGTAATGCTTAAACTGTCAAGATACTGTTCCAATATGGGCCTTTAAAAAAATGAAAAAAATAGATACTACAGAAGGAGCAGCTCACATTTGGATTTGTAAAAAATTAAAACAAAATTTACAGAGGTTGGCAAAATTTCTTTTATGTCAACTTTATGCTCAAATATACTAACCAGAGCTGAAAATACAGTTTACTGTAGGATTTGAACTACTGCATTCTGCTTCCACTGGGAATTTAATGCATCACCCTTTGATTACAAGGCAACATTTTTAGCCACTGCAATATAAGGAGGCCCATCCCCAACAAAATTTCCACATAGTGTTTTCTAGTCGGAACCAGAAATAATAATAAAAGAAACACAATACAAGTAAATGAATGATAAAACAGAGAGATAGTCAAAAGTCATTATATATTTAAAAAAATGATTGGAATCACGTAAAACAGGCTTAAGATATTATTATTTTTTTTAAAATGTGGCTATCATCAGTGTCCCTATAGAGCTCAAAGCAATAAGTTGCAGATTCTGTGGATTGATGCACGTGGAATTTCAACTCATTAGATGTCCTACGAGTTGATAATTGTGGATTCTGTTCAAATGCTTCTCAAACCAATTCAATTATTTCCTCAGATTTTCTTGGGCATCCTGTTCTGCTGTAGCACAGAGGTCCAATTTTCTGAAATTTAATTAACAACTTGAAAGTAGCTTTGTCTGTTGGACCTTTCTTAACTTTTCTCACAAAATTGTCTAAATGTCTCACATTTCAAGCCTTTTATCTTGCATGTTACTGCAAACACTTGTTCTTCCATGTTCATCATCAGCGATGCATCTAAAATAAAAAATGTGACAATTACACAAATCAATTAACATTTTGTAAATACACATATTTGCACCAAAGATGCACTGTTACAGGAATGAATGTAAGTTATAGAAAATTAAACACTGTAAAAGTAAGCATCAGAATACTTGACTACTCTTTTGAATGATATATTTTTATTGTATTGTATTGGTTGGTGGTTTCTGTAAGATACAGATATAATGCTAAGTAATACTTGGAGGAACAATTACATACAATGCAAACTTGTTTGTACTCAGAAATAAATAAACTATTGCAGAAAATATGTGAAAGGTAAGAATTTATTAATTTTCAAACCTGTTTTATTGAGTTTTGCCATGTGATAATTGACTAAGGATGACCAAAGGAAAACAGAAACAGCAGCACCACATGCTTAGCAATTGGTATAACATTCATTGTTATTAATCAGTTGCTATTGATGTTTTAACATTGACTTTTATTTTGTTCCTTGCGAATCACAGTTTATTTAGACCTTGACATTTCATGTTGCAGAAGAGAGTATTGCCACCACAAAGAGGCCCAGTTCCAACATTGACAATGACAACTGCTGGTCAGATAGTTCCAAAGTCACAGCCAAAAGTCAAGCCCCAGCCACAGGTTCCTGCAGCTCCAGAAGCAAAAAAGGTCATAACATCTGATGCAAATACCATACGTATCCAGCAACCTGCAGAACAAGGTGAATACATCTATTGTGATCTATTGATAGTTTTCTCTTTCAATTTTAATTTAACAAAGTTGTGAAATGGTTGTGGAAGTCTATGTCAATATGGACCAATATGTAGTTTGTGTAGATACTGATAACAACATTCTACTGATCCAATATAAAATTGCAAATGTTTTTACCAGACGACTGCAGTAGGTTTTGCTTTGAAAGAGAAATGTCTTGTGTAAATATTTACTTTTCAAAGGTAGAGACACAGTGGCAGAATTTTGCACTAAATTGCAGTATGTTTATAGACTTAATGAATCAGTAATTTAGTAATCAACATGTGTATCTACAAATTATATATACACACAGAAGCCACATACAAAATTAAGTTAATACTTCGCTAGTTATTGTAGTTCAGCTTTAATACTGAAAAGAATTAATAGACAACATGTGTGTTTTCTGTGTAGTTTCACTGTTTTTTAAGAGTAGATAAGCTGAAAATATGAAATCAGATAAAATAAATTTCCTGTGACTAGTTGCAGTGCACTTATGTCTGTACATTAATAATATCACATGTAATTCATATTTTTAAAAGAAAGTATCTGCTAATTCTAATTTGATGACCAGATAGAAATTAAGAATAAACTAAAACCAAGTGTTGCAAGTTGAAAAGTATGGAGGGTGTTGATTAATTGGCTGTTAAATAAAGGTACATCAAATATTTTTACCAATGTGATATTACTTTAGGTTTTCATAATTCTCCTATTTCTTATTTCCTTACGAATATTATTATTTAAAATCATAGCCCTCTTGTATATTGTTTTTCAATATAAATTTCTGAATAGGTAATTTATTTTCCTATTATGAAACCCTAAGAATAAAGCATATACATTTAGTTTCTGTTGTGTCATTTTATATCAGGTTTAGTATCACTAAGTATCTCATATCTGTACATTGCTATCGGAAAGTATTCACAATAACAACTTACTGAAAAGAGTTGTGTGAAATTGCAGCTAGAGCACAGTTATGCCTAATGCCATATAATTCAATTTTATTCACAATTTATTTGTTAAAACGTAGCAGTAAGGGCAGCAAACTCAATCTGTTACTTTTTTCAGCTGCAATGAAGACCCCTCCAGTTGCCAGCCATGCCCTTCCTCCTCAGCCTGCAAGACCTTCGGCCACAGCAACAGCAGCACCCGTTAAAAAGCCTCCAGTCGTCCCAGTTTCAAAAACAGTAATCAGTGAAAATGGTAAGTTTTTGGCCAAAGTTTTCTAAAATGCAGTTTTGCATATGTTAATATGTCTTGCTGCAGGTGTCTTATTTCTTATATCTTCCTCCCCAGGATGCATTTGTGATGTTGCAATGGTAGGAGTACTCAGTAATCGTGTTGTCATTTTAAGTTAGAATGTTGCTTTTATTATATGATATTGTAATATTACATACTCATGAACAAGTAAAAGTTTAAGTTCATTGATAATTTGATTTTACAAACGACTGTCAAGTAGCAAAAATGTATAATTTGTAAAATAGTATATGCACGTATCAGGATCATTTTTTTAGAAAAGTAATTACATGCTCATAACTGTTTACTTATATAATTGTGGAGTTCAAGGTTACCTTATTCCTTTGTAGTAGTCTCCAGCCGAGTATAGCACATGTTTACAAATTTCTGGCAATTTTTTCATTCCGGTGGAAAAATTGTTTTTCCGTATATCCCTGACCTGCATTATATTATTGATGGTCTTGAAGCGACATCCTCGCTGAGGATTTTGTAGCTTCCAAAACAAGTCATAGTCACAAGAACTCATGTCCAGACTATAGTATAGCGGCCTTAGTGTTTCAAGACATTTCCATGGCACCCAAGTCAGATGTAGGTCTACCTAACACTTGCAACGCTCAGTTAGTGATGTTAGTTTGCTTGCCTGAAGTTAACTAAACACATATTTTAAATTCGTAAATATTTTGTGTGCAAAAAGTACTAAATGAGCACACATTTGGAACAATATCATTCAGGGTGGCTACTCACTGGGAATTTGGCGTGAATTATTGGCTACAGGAATTATGCTTGAATTTTTCTCCATAGACGTGAAAAATTGCAACTTTTATTAATCCAAATCCCATTGAGTTTATACATATTTATAAATGCCCTGAGGCGAGTTTTTCACAGTTTAGTTTATATTTTAATCGAGGAAGGAAAATAATACTGTGTGAAAAATAAAACAGAAATCTCTCGATCTGTTTACTTTGTTAGTGTCCTTTGTAGAGCAATCTGACAGACCGAAGATTATTGCAAGATAAGATATCTTGAACATGATTGGGCAGATTTGAGTTTGAAATTCTTACACAATTAACAATTTCTCGCAGATTAGAATATATACTGTAACATTTGTGACTTGTGTTTGTAGATGTATTTCGAGTCTGAGTATGTGAAATGGCAAATGTAATCTACGGATCTCAAATTAAATGTTTTAAATATACCATTTAATTAAATTAAATTAGAATTTTTGGTTACATTGGAATCACACAGACCCTTTATATTGTTACTATATTTGTGTGTGCTTATGTGTGGATGTTGAGAGGCAGCAATACGTAAGGTGAAATAGAGAAAACATGTGCTTGTAGCCTTGAATTTTTGGAAAATTCACCTTGAAACCGGGAATTATACTTGAATTTTATCATGGTCCTTGAGTAGCCATCCTGTCATTTCACTGAAAATATTGGAACATTTCACGGTACCTCTGTAATCCAGCCATTGCACCCCAGGGTGTCACGGTGCACACTTTGGGAATCACTGGTATAGGGGGTTGCTTTAGCACTCTCCAATCCCACCGCTCAAAAAGTTACCCCACAGAATTTGCAACATGGCACCTTGAGTTGTGGTGGAGCGCAATCAGATGTCTCAGTAGAAGCATTGGTAGTTTCCAATGAATAGCTGCATGAAGGCAATTCTCCAGAAAGCTACTGTAATGGTAACTCTCTTCGGTAGTGTGTAACGAAGGAAAACTACTTCGTAATCATAGGTAACAAGGAGCATCACTTTAATGTTGCTGAGTGCTTGTTGGAACTTTTGCAGTCTTGGCGAATCAGTATGCTGGACCACTTAACCATTGTTGGATATTGAAGTGCCTCATCACCACAAGCTTGCACAAGTTCTCTGTGACACTTATTTTTTGCATATGCAACTTGAATTTTGATTAATGCAATTTGTTCTTTTTGTGAGAATATTGTTTTAGAGCACACAACTCGAGTAAGCATACATATGTAAGTACAGTGAAACCATGATTTTTACGTACTCATATTTTACATTTTCCCGCATTATACATTCATCTTGATGGTCCCAATATAGCAAAATGATATAAAATTTTCCTCGATTTTACATTTCCCCGCAATTTTTTTTTTTAACTTGGTGCCTTGAAGAATGTAAAATCAAGATTCCACTGTATTTCTAATTGGAATTAATCTCAAGAGTAAACACGGTGTGAATGCATAAGTGCTTTTTACCTATATTAATTAATTGCTAATGATATATCTTATTATTGTAGAGGCTGCAACAAATGTAATTGTAAAAAAGGAGCCTGTGTCGCAAGTGGCAGCACCAGCGCCAACGGTGATTGCCAGTGCAGACATCAAGACTCCAGTTAGCTCAGCTGTTCCAGCACCATCACCACCAGCATCACAACCTCCAGCAATAGCAACAACAATACCTGCAGCCATACCAACAAGTGTTGTCACGGTGCAGGCACCTAATCCGCCTTCCTTGCCTCAGCAACCGCATTCCGTTCCACCTGTAGTTCCTCCTGCGAAACCTGAGCCAGCCCAGGCATCTCCGAAATCTCAGCAGACTTCTTCTGTCATCACCTCAACCAATGGCGTGCCTCCTCCTGGCCCTAGTCCTGCTCCTCCTGCAACTGTACCAGTTGCGCCACAAACTAAGAAGGAAGAGAAGCCAAGCTTGCCACCTGTTACGACTCCTGTCGCTAAAGTAGTGAATGAAGGTGAGTTCAACATCAAAATGTTAATTGTGAATGAAAATTGGTGAACTGTAGCTCGGATATCAGTACAACCTCAGCCAGTGATTGCAAGTTTAACCTCTTCTGGAACTAAGCAATAAGCACCATAACTAGAGCTACATATTTATGGTAAATAAAAGATAAACATTTCGGTACAAAAAATTTGGGGGATTTCAGGATTGAAATCTATATATAAAATGGCATTTTGGTGTTAAAATGGTGAATATAACCCTAAATTTGATTTAAAAACTACACTTATTTCACAAAATAAACATTTATCTTCTAATAGCACATTTATGGTTATCCGAGAATTAAGTTTATTCTTGTCTAAGGTAGTCCATTTTTGCTTCTCAAATATTTACAGCAGAATTAATCAATTTTCTGTGATTTGCATAATTCACAGGATAATTCAGAAAGTGTCACGTCGGTAAATAAACTCTACAGTAGTGTTTGTTTATTTTGCATTTAGCACTTAATTTCTCATAATTTCATGACAAATCATGGTAGACAAAATGAACCTCACACCTTTTTGAAAAAATTAACAACGAATTACTGTTTGGTAATTTGCATTTTGTGTTTCCGTCAAAACAAACTATACATGCCTCTAACAATAATTGTTAATTCCCAGTTGGTGTATCTTGCTGTTCACAAAACTCATGCATTCAATATTGGCAAGTTAATATGTGTTGGCATTTGTTTCCTTTTTGAAATAGAACATTAGTTACCTTAGTGGAGAAGTATTTTGAGTGATAGTATTTTTCTTATTGCATGTTGCTTTTCTCCCTCTTCAGGTTAATCACAACATTGAGGATGAATGATGATACTGATGACAGGCCACTCACAAAGAACACTCAATCAGACTTGAACATGGAACCTTCGATGGTGAAGTCTATTATTCTACATACTTGCCAAATGGTGTGTGGGTTCTGGATTCAATATCAGCCAAAACATTCTTCATTATGTCTGTTCTTTCATTTATTTATTGATTATTCATCCCCTTCATTGTGATTGGCCTAAAACGATAGGAAACTAACATTAAATAACAAATACAGTGAAACCTCGATTTTACATTTTTCTGCATTATACATTTAATCTTGACGGTCCCCACGTAGCAAAGTGTTAAGAAATTTTCCTCTATTTTTTTTTTCACATTTTAAGTTTTTTTCAGCTTGGTCCTATGAAAAACGTAAAATTAAGGTTCCACTGTATTTAGTTAGAATTTGATCCTTCTCGTATTTTCATTCTGAGATGATTCTTGTAAGTTTATGGACATCTGCATGAAAGATGCAAATTTTTCTCTCTTGTTGTGCTTAGCCCCTTGTTAATGTATAATATTATATAGCTATTGATGATTGTAATTGCATGTAACTCTTATGTACTTTCAGGCATTGTTAACAACTCCACAACCCCTGTCGACAAGAAACAACCACAGACGCCAGAGGTTAACAAACCAGCAGTTGCTAACTTTGCTTCTGCTTTTAAAAACAAGGTAGTGTTTTTCATTCATTTCATGCATGCATCTGTAACAATTCCTGTTTATTTATCATTAGTAAAAAAAAAGTTAAAGTGCTCCCCTGTGCTTTGCACGACGCCATGAAGGCGTATAGGGGGTGTGGAGTTAGGGCCCCACACTTTCTTGATCATGGCCAAAGGTGGGGTGATGTGATCAGCAACATGCCCCTGGCCACCTTTACCCCCCGAGTTTCCTCCAGGTACCCACGTTATACAATGTTGGGTGGGTGCCGGAGCCACGTGAACAGGTGGAAAAAATACAGGTTCTACCTGGCCGGGGATCGGTCCCGGGTCTCTCGCATGGTAGCAGGGTTGGCTTTTTGGCCAGGTTTTTTTGAAAATCAACCCGGGTGTTTTTGTTTTTTTCCAGATAAAACCCAGACAAAACTTTTTTTTTCCAGGTTATGTTTATAAATGTTGTAATGAAATGCACTACATTACAACATATACATTTCGTTACATCAGTAAGTGAAGCCTCTCACATAAATAGACATGGTTCTTGCTTTCACCATGAGAGGGCAGGTGCTGCTGATACTGTTTGATACCTGCTGCCCTCTTGCGGCAAATTTTGGTATTTCAATTGTTAGCTTCTGCAGCAAGAAAATTCGGTATTCACTTGGCATCAGACGCAGTTACAATTAACATCGCAATTCACGATCGTACAGGCCGATGTGGCATACATGACCAAGACCGTTAAGCACGAGGCATTTCCATGTCCTAGATATGCTATAGGGTCCCATATGCATTTCGTAGGCAGGCATGTGCTTTCTTAAAAACTTCGTACAACATACATTGGTACAACATACATTGGATTATGGTAACTTGTATCCTAGTTGGATTATGTGTATCAAAGTGAAATACTTCAAGTATGTACGCTTGTGATTTGAACTTCAAATCAGTGATTAGTGAAGAGCTTTAATGATTGGTTCACGCATGAACTCTGTCTTTTCTGACGAACATTATTTTTGTACGATCAACAAGAACATTAATTATTAACTATCGAAAAATGCGATAAAAAATTGACGTTCCTACAAATCGAACTTTTTCATAACTGCCAAGTCAAAAATAATGTTCAAAATTTGTCCTTCTGTCAACCTTAAAAATTGTGCATGCCACTACTGTACGGACGCGATAAGAAGCGGCGTGCAATCAGAACGGCAGAACGTGACCAAATTCTGTCTCCTCGTTGGCTGCCATGTGGCTGGGGGATTTCTACGTTGCCACGTTCGCACAAACACACGGACATTCTAGTCAGCTGTTGGCAAGCTCGGGCATTCTGGCCAGCATGAAACATTTTATCTTCCTGCTCTACACAGCAACCAAAAACCTTCACTGAAAGAACCTTTGTTGTGTTTTTATTAAGGTACATTGAAAGCATCAGCTACCGGCATCTTTTTATTTATGTTGTATCGTATCACAATTATCAACAAAAGAAAATGCGTCTTGTGTTATGAACAACACTGTGGCAAATCGTTCTCGTTTGATTTCATGCCGCCTCTCTTTGCGTTCTTTGTCACGCCGCGATTGTTGAAGCTTCAGAACGTACAAATGAAATGTATTTCTTGAAAATTAGGGCAAATTACGTATAAACAAATTACGTACAACTTCGTTTCGTTAACACGTTTTTAAATTATATTTTGAGGAACCTACAAAAATTCACCTCCAAAACAGAATTTTACAGAACTGAGTATTACGGAGAAGAATTTATCAAGAACAAATCAATTGTGTGTGAATTGATTGATTGAGT
Organism: Lepisma saccharinum; assembly: GCF_977018435.1. NCBI lineage: Eukaryota > Metazoa > Arthropoda > Insecta > Zygentoma > Lepismatidae > Lepisma > Lepisma saccharinum. Next base: position 54,739,282 of record NC_139242.1, on the reverse strand, counting down.
TGGTGTTTTAAAGTCCACTTTATGCACACTACGGCTAATCTGAAATGGACCTACAGTTGGAAGTGGGATCCGAACCACTATGTGCCTCGACAGGGTATCAAACCCAGGACTACTTGATTACAAGGCGACAACACTTACCCTACCACTGTGCCATCGGGGAGGCACATGTGGGTGTGTGAAGTGAGATAATTTGGGAGCTATATGAGAATACAGGCTCTGGCAATACAGAGTTCAATAAATTACAACGAAACGCTTGGCAATTGCTCGATTTCCTTAACATTAATGATACATTTGGTACATGTGTTATTAATGCTTTGTATGTAAAAACATAAAAAATGAATGAAAGAACAGAAATAGTAGTTAAAGAATCAGTTGTTTTTGCTTACTGGCTACCATTGCAGTGGCGCTATCCCAAGATCATCTTCATTGTTGGTTAGTAAAGGAACATCTTCATCTGAGCTACTACTGTCAATGCTGTCTTCCCGCCCAAGTCAAATTACAAAATCCTCCATTTGCTGCTCTTCAACTCCCTCCTTTTCCCATGCTTCGGAAATAATCTTCCTTGTGTGTTCTGTAGCCGAACGCCACCTATCTGCTGTCACATCCCCGATAGCTTGTTCTGTCAATTGCAAAATTTTAGACGGTGTAAAAGGTGGCGAAGTGTTCCTCTGTGCTACCAGCCCTTTGACCTGTGCCCAAATAAGTTCGATTGCATTGTACATACAATGATAAGGTGGGAGACGGACCACCGTATGTCCCGCTTCTTCTGCAAGCTTGTCTATTCGATATATGGGGAACTGGGGTTTGTGTAACATAAGGAGCTGCAGTAGTTCAGCCTTCCTCATGTTTCTGTGGGCTCGCGAGAATCCTGAAGTAGGTCAATCCGGCAACAGAGCGTAGCTACCAGAGTGGGTGGTCCCACGCCGCTTGCTAGCGCGTCCCGACAATAGCTTGAACTTATTGGATAATTGCGACGTTTAATTGCTCATTGTTACAGTTTAGTAGAGACATACCAATCGCCAATCAAAATTGATCTTCGAGGAAAGATTGTTTAGAGAAAACGCAATCAAAAGTTACTAAAAAATTAAAGAGAGCAATATACTCTACTACTTACACAGCAAGAATATATCTAACCTTTTGTCCTTAAATAATTTATGCTTCACATTCCATACATCCTGGTAGCATTAAAAATAACTTCTTGTTAACGTAGAATTAAGGTTAAGAAACATAAATTCTAAAAACCGAGTCTTTAGGTAGGATAATGTTGAAATCTAGTCAGATTATTTTGTAGAAATGAAAAGTCAAAAAACCCAAAGGCATTTTACTTATGTGTACACCCAAATAAATTTATCTAAACGTGGATAGTTGTAAATGAATTTGTATTCACGCACGGGAGAATGTAATATGAATCTATGAATCAGTTATTTGTAAAAAGGTTGATTCGATTGTTTGTATGTTCGTTGAATGTATGTGCTACATGACGCGTGGTACCACTCCCAGCCAACAGAATGATCTCAATCCATTCTTCCTTCGTTAGTGGCATCTCTCTTTCATTGGTTCACCTGCCTGAAAAGGAAAAATAAACATTAATCACCGTTTTCAACATCTGTGTGGAGACTTATGTCTCACCCTGTATAGCCTTTGCATCCCTTATAATACACAAAAGTGTAATTAGCATGTAAGAGTGTTGAATTGATTTTCATGTTTTTTTAAGTAATGAGTGAACGGAACTAAACAAGAATTAGTTTTAATTCTTGCTTGAACTGTGTTTACCTTTTTGCTGGCTTCCTCAAATAGTAGGGTTTTTTTGTTTTTTTTTAAGTGGAAGTTGCAATTCAAAGCTTTGTTTCCTCCCCTTTTTTTATTTTATTTTGTCTTTGACATATTGCTCAGTAATTGCGAGTTGAATGTGTTTAATGGACAGAACCTATAATTTGCGGCACCTGGTTGATTTTCAAGTCGTCTAACATCCTTTAGTCTTAACACGTTACTTCCACTTACCATCCTCTGGGCTAAAGATTTGGAAATCTTTCCCGGTGTCACAATATATATATATTTTAAAAATGAAATACATTTTTTCTTGACGGTAATATATTGGAACATTCAATTTGTATTGTTTTAGTTCACTGAATCAAAAACTATTTAATATTTTCTGTTAACATAGTTAAGAATTGACGATCAAGGTCTCGCACCTTGAAATGATTAAACTAAAAACATACATAAGCCGTACCGCAACAGACCATTGAGGATCCAGGCCTACCTACAGACTGCCGGCCGCACTCCCACCTAATCCTACTCTAAAGGTGGGAGATCATACAACCAGTTATGGGGTGATGTGTGATCGGCACGACGAACCCCCACTCGTCGTAGGTTTTTATGATGGGGTTACGCTACTCATTTGTATCTCCCCAATTTAATCATGATGGTGAGTGTTCACCAGTCTCATTCACAGGCCAAAATCTCAGAGTGTTCACCAGTCTCATTCACAGGCCAAAATCTCAGGAGACTCGAACCTGCACACGTCCCATAGCCAGAGCCCAAAGCATTACCGCATAGCCACAGTGCGGGACAAATGATTAAATTATCTAAAATACTATGTTCTTCAAAATTTGACCAATAGTTTGATTCTACTCTTGCTGGATGGCGTAACAGTTAATAGATCTATAATCAGTTCCCAGTGTTGCGCATTTGCAATACTATAATACTTGATAGCTGTGGTGGTTTAGTCAATCTCCATGGCGGAGTGGTTAGTACTGCATGCTGCAATGCCGTGGATCCCAGGTTCGAATCCTGGTTCGGACGTGGATGTTTGAGTTTGTCCCAATTATAATACAGAGAAAATTGAGAAAATATAGAGAACAAGGGGGATACTACTGCTTGGGGGTATTACTTTTATTGCAAATGTAAAAAAAAGTAGACAGGCTGGCTGACTGCCATGCAGAAGACCCGGGTTCGAATCTTGGGGTGGGTGATCTAAGGTTGGAATTTTTCCGATCTTGTTTGTCCCTGCATAAAGCAGCACTGGAACTCGCCATATCACCTTCAAAATGGCCGAGATCAAGAATATGTTGGGCCCTACCTCCACATCCCCTGAATGTGCCTTCATGGCACGGTGCTACATGCACGGGGAACTTTACGTTAACCTACTATACAACATATGGTAGCTGCACACACTTTTTTAAATCTGCTTCAATCCAGTTTGTTTTCCCATTATTATTGTGGGTGTTTTAAGTTTAAATATCTCCTCCGTGTATTAATCATGCCAAAATTGTAAGGCTGACATATTTGTCTTGACTGATTTCATCCAAATGGAATACCGTTTCCATCCTCCAAATATATGGTTGCTATGAAACTAACAGTTCCCATGGACAAAACATTAGTGGCCCCATTTGGATCCCAACATACTTATGCACTATATTGTTAAAAAAAATTGAAGTCTCTTTTCTTAATGTCCAAAAATGTAGTTTAGGCAGATATTTGAAACTGGTATTAGAATTTGGAGCTACCTCAGAATATGAAAAATCAATTTTTCATCCACCATCTTGAAATGCTTTCAACAAATGCAAATGCAAAATAAAATCATTCCCTGGGTGTACCTATTTGCGACATGAATTTGAGCTTAAAAACTCTAAATTTGCTACAGATATCGTGGTCTTAAAATTGGTGACTTTCCCCCACCTAAACCACACACTATATTACAGAGTTTTTATTAAAAAATTCAAGCTCAACTAATGTCCTAACGTAGCAGAGACTTGGTTTTCTTAATCTATGAAAAATGTAACCTCAAATATCGGCATAACTTCAAGCTCTCACAAGGCATGTTAAATCAGTCTGTTGTCCACCATCTTTAAACATGGTGACAATTTTTTCTCAAATACAGTATGACACCAATCCTATAAGTTATCTTGTAACTAAAAATTGCAACTCAAAAGCTTTACATTTATTGCAAAATGTATGTTTGCGATTTTACCACCACTCCTCTCCTAAACTATGAACATTTTAAAAGTTTTACTGCAAAATTGCGGACCGACGGATTATTTACAATGACTCAGTTTAGTTCCTTGTACTCTGAAAATGTTTTGGGGAAAAAGAGAGCATGGTATAGAGCGTGCATGCAACATGAGGAAAATCAGTTTTTCATTCACCATCTTGAAACACATTGTTCAATTTCACTCGCATGTAATACCTTTGCAGTCTGTCAAGTTTTCTAGCTGCAGAAACATGTTATCGTGGTCACTAAATAGATGACTTGTCTTTCTTTGCCCATCCACCCCACCCATGCTCCTCCTAAATCGTCCATTATGTATCAATAATTTTATTGTGAATTTACAGTGCAAGTATTGTCACAATGCTCCTGAAAGTTTTATGCACAAAGCTTGAAATTGTAGTCTCTAAAAAAGTTTGAAAATGTCAAAAATGGTCAAAATACGAAAGTATATGTATGCATTGTATTTAATTGAGTACCCCACACCCCCTATATTTAAGATAAAAAGAAATTGTGGTAGATTATGAGAGTGCTCGACTTCTTGGGCATAGAGCTCCTAACCACAAATAACTAGAGGCTTGCATATTTCGTTTTTGACGAAATGTGAAATAACACATTTTAATGTTAATTTTTCATGTTTCTGGAAGGTGTGACGTGCATTTTCCTACCGTGTTTTGTCATGAAATGGTGCGAAATGAACTGCAAAATAAACTCTTAAACAAGAAATTTACCATTTATATACAGACGCGACACTTCCTGAAGTCTGAAGTATCCTGTCAGTTATGCAATTCATGCAAAATTGATTAATTCTGCTGTAAATAGTTGATAAGCAAAAATGGACCCCTTTATACAGGAATAAACTTAATATTCTGGTAATGATTTAATGTGCTATTAGAAGGGATATGTTTATTTTGTGTAATAGTAAAAGGTAAAGTGTTCCCCTGTGCAGTTTTTAAATCAAATTTGGGATTATATTCACATTTTTAAAACCAAAATGTCATTTTATATACCGCTATAACAGCGAAATTTCATTTTATTTGCCGCTTTTGAACCTGAAATTGACTCTGTTTTTGTACAGATATTTTGCTTTTTTATTTACCAAAAATATGTGCTTCTACAAATAACATTTATCCTACATGGGCAAGCAACCCATTACATTCAATCAATGCACTGAACTGGAGGGAGGGAGGGGTCACTGTCTCAGTGGAAGGCATTGGAAAGAAAGCAGAACATTTGCACACATACTAAATTTTGAGAAATGAAATGAATCATTTGAAAAGTGTTTGATTTAATTATACCACAGTTACCTTTATTCTACTTTCACGACATTTCAATAAAATGTACTCAATTCTCCTTTGTAATGTTTTATACATGGAAAAATTTATTGTAAAAGTTGATCGTCACAGGTGAAACTATGTGGCTTGCCCACATATGGATGTGACTGATATCTAAAGTGCTACCACGTTTCAAATGATACGCTTTGTTCGTTCAAGGTTTTATCTAAATATTTCAGTCCCTTTTGATTTTTTGTTTCTTGAATATATGTTCATATTAATTCTTGTTAAAAGTCTATTTCTAGCATGATTTGAGAAAAAATATCCTGAAAATACCCACTGTGACTTATAGTACCACATTAATTATTCTGAGTATTTTAAGCTTGGCTAAGCCTTTATTTTACAAGTTTTCTCAAACTGTTGACAATTCTAGAACCTCACAATTATTTAAAGCAATAATTTACAACATTTTCTGAAAAAAAAACCATGTGGGGAAAACTGGGCTGGGCCCACCCTGCATGGTAGTCAGACGCCCTAATGACTGAGCTACCATTGCTATTTATCATCATTAGTGTATGCATAAATTATATATTATCAGTTAAAATCATTGTAACCATGTTAGGAGTGAAATGTATTATGTGTATTGTCAAAGTTTGTGTTAAGTCCACTGTATGCTCAGATAGGCTAATGGAAATTGGACTTTAGGTTTAAATGTGCCTGCACTAGGAATGACACCCATTGACTACAAAATGGCAGTGTTAGCCACATTGCTTTATTATGGCTATTATTATTATTATCATTATTCTATTACATAGGGATGGACCGACGAGAAATTTTTGTTGATACTGATATAAAATGAACTGATATCAATAATCTGTATTTACCAATCCAATATAAAATTTCAAATGAACCATGATGAATGTGAAAGTTCCATTGCCTCCTTAATTTATGTGTGTAACCAGCAGGCTGCAATGGCTTTTGCCTGAGTAGAAACCGTGTAATTTATAGGGCTGAGACTTAGTGATACTTATACCAATTTTTAGTTTTCCTGTGAAACTATACCACATCAGTCCTCCCAAGTTTTACTTTAAAATATTTAATTTAACAAGAGCTAATCATAAAATCCATTTTGCATAATTGCCAAAACATTTAGACTTTGAATTGTACATTTATGTTCATTATAGAATATTGGATTTGTATGGAATATGCATCCTATTCCTAACATTTTGCTTCAAGTGTTCATAATTAACTGTCTGGTATACTAGAACATCAGAACTTGGATTTTGATACATTTATCATGTTTAGAGTGTAAGAAATATATCATTCTTGTACATAGAATTTAGTTCATGGTGTTAAGTTAAGATTATTTTTTTTTTCAGACTCATGTGAAAAATGCAAGTTCCTGGTCCTCGTTGGCCCAGGCTTCATCACCACAAAGCACCACACCTAGCTCAACACACAAATCTGCAATGGACAGCTTCCAGCAGTTCAAAAAGCAAGCTAAGGAGAAAGCAGACAGGGTGAGTCCACAAAGCTTGGGTACTCTTGTTTGTTCAAGAGATTTTATGAGAAGGAGCATAGGGGCTTCATAAAATAATTGTGTTGTACAGTTGTTAAGGAGCAATGATACTGAAATGACACCTTGCAGTGTACTTGTCACTATGCAAATTAATTGTGGCTAGTGCATTCTTAAAATACTAGTCTTGAATTGATTTATTAATGCATATTTTCAATAGTAAATTTTGTTTGTTCAAAATTATTTGTAAGTTCCTATCCACAGTTGCAGACATTTGGTCAAAAGATATTACATTGAACAAGTTCTTGCATCACATTAGTTGGTCAAACTCATTGTGAACTTTTCCATTGTTTGTTTCCAAAGAGAAATTTAAGGCTAATAATGAGAGCCTGATCTTCAGGATCAACACTGTATGTGCCACAAAATATTTTGCAAGCATCCTTAATGCACTTGTCAACATTTCTAGATAGTTTAACAAAATTTGAAGGGGACAGAGGAGAGTTTAGTGAACTAATGTCTGGCTACACAAATGCTTATTAGTGTCATCTGCTAAAATTAAATCTAAATTAGTTATTATAATAGGTTACTGGCATGCAGGATTAATATAAACCTATCTAACTTTGCAATAGGTTAATATTGAGACCTTCCAGATGATGCAGTGATAATGTCATAGTCCCAATTAGCCTTTATGTGCATAAAGTGGACTTGAAACCGACTTGAAACCAAACACAACCAAGGTTAATATGATTTTTTTTTTTACTCAATGTAAACTCCTCTCAGTTATCAGCTTAAGTGTGTGAGATACAGTTTTGCATAAGATACATTTATTTCAATTTTGTCAAAATGCTCATGCTTATTATAAAAAAGAGAACAGTGGGTTCTAGGGTATGGATTTCTTCTCACAGTGCACTTGTAAGCTCATTGATGTATTTAAAAATTATAATGAGTGTGCCATTATATATCCTAATATAGGGATAAAAGTCTTTAGTGAAGGCAGAACAACAACAGATTAAATTAACGAAAGTTATGGAGATCAGCTCCTTATGAGCAGCACATTAAAACACACCAAAGAACTTAAATTAATTCATTTGGTTACTCACAGTTGAAGAAAACTGTACCTCTCATTTTAAAACCTTGATCAAGACAGAAGTTTACTTTTCAACAAATCGTTATCTAAAGATTTTGTCAAAGTTCATTTTAAGAGCATTTGATGCACTTGTAGGCTAAATTGAGACTAGATTTGCAGTGGAATCTTAAATATGTTACGAAGCACTTCACTGTTTGTATTAAATGTTCATTAATCTCAAAATCAAAAGTCAAATGCAAAAGTCTTGTTTGAAGCATTTAATTTAAGATTTTATTTGTGAAATTATGAGTGGTAATCCTAAGTCTGGGTATTGTCTGAAGTATGCAAGAAGTGTCAGTCTGAATATCGTGCTGTAGTATCTTGTGTACAAATGCAATTTTTTAATAATTCAGCTCTAAATGAATTATTTGACTAATTTGTGGACAATGGACCTCCGTCAACAAAGAAAATTCACATTGGTTATGTGTATGCAGTTCATAAAGGTTTCAAAAATTGTAACTAGAAATCAGAATATTTTATCAGTAGGAAGTTTCTCTGACAGTGTTCTATATTTATTTTGACTTTGCAGCAACGAGCATTGATAGAGCAACAGGAGATGAGAAGGTACCAAAAAGTACAAGCTGAGAAGGAAAGACTACGCTTAGAAAATGAAAGGAGAAAAGAGAAAGAAGAAGAGGATGCTCTTGAGAAAGCAAGGTAAGTGCTTTCGAAACCTTGAGTAATTGCTGTGAAAATTGTGTCCAAGAACACTAATGATAACCAGAGCTTGAAAGTTTTTGAAGAGTCATATCTCTCTCTTTGTTTATAGCCTTCAAGATGATGCTGAACGTAATTGTAGTAGATTGCTGCCTTTCTGTTAGAACCAAAAAAATCATTGATGCTACTTTGCATTTTAGTCATGTTTTGCTTCCCTCAAAATGCTACAACAGAAAATCCATTTTACTTTGGCTCATGTGCAAAGAGTGCACAAAACCTTAAGTTGCGAATATATTCTTCAAGTAGAACTATTCAAGTACTTTCACCATTACTCTGACGGTCTTGTCATTTATGAAAAATTCAGCCTGGCTATGTGGCCGAGCATATTAAGTGGCCATCTTCTAACAAGTAAATTAGATTCATCTTCATTGGCTGGTTTGTTCATCTTGTTATTGTGATCATTGTTTAATGGCTCGTCAACATCACTATCATCTGAGTCTTGAGATGAAACACTCTGCCCGGATCTTCTGTTCTGTCATCCCTCCTGGGTAATTTTCAAATGCCAAATCTCTTCCATGTGGGTAATTTTAAAAATTACAATTGCTCATCGCTCTTCAAGGTGCATCTTCTACACTCAAACCAAATAGAAGACTCCTTTTGCTGCTTTGAGCCATCATTGTAAAATGCAGGACTTCAAATTTCAAGAAGTCAGGGGTTCCAGGTTTGAATCCTGGCCTGGGCATGGGTTTTCTTTGAATGTCCCTTCATCAATTTCATCATATCATCACTCATCCTCATCATCGTAATTAGTCAAAAGTGACAGGAAAGCAAACTAAAGAACCTAATTCAGTCACTCAATCAAGAAAAATGCTCTTGTGGCTCCTGAATTGGCACACACCTCGTCTCCGAGCACAGATTATATACTGTAATATGTGCAAGTGAAAGATAAACACAGCTAGCAGAGTGCCAACCAGGAAGAAGCAGTGCTTCCATCTCGATGTCATTATGGCAAGTTAAATGCTCTGGAGCTTGTGAGGAGTGCCATCTCATTGCGGAAATGTTAACTAACTCAAAAGAGAGAGTACCAGGTCCATAGCTCGTCATACGCAGGAGGATTGAACCAGAGAATGTCGAGGATGGATATATCTGTCAAACCGATTGTAGATAACTGGGCATGACGGATATGTCCGTCATATCCACTCAAAGGGTTAAACTGACTACAAGCAACATTAATAAAAAAAAAAAAAGGGCAAATGTAAAACTACTCCCTGCACATCTTAACATGCCATGAGTGTATATGGAGGTAGGGCTTAACACATTCACAATCTCGGTCATATACGGAAGTGATAAGATGAGCATCATGCTTCAGTCACCTTTACACCCTTCAGGATGTATCCCAGAGCTGCTCCATACACAGACATTGCTGGAAAAATTCGCACCTAAAATCATTCATCTTGGCGATCGAACCCAAGTCTCCTACACAGTAGCCAACTGTGTTAAAGGAAGAAGAATAAAGTTGACTTTTTTAAAGAAAAAATTGGCATATTTGAAAATTGAATTCATTTAATAACAATGGATATTGTTTTGTAATTCGAGTATGTCATACCTTCATATGTATACTAAAGATCAAACAGGACAACTGAAATATCATATGTAGTTTTCAAGAAATGGCACATTAGTTGCTGATGTGCGGTGCTGGTCGAAATATCAACCATCCGTCCTCAACAGAAATACAGGTGTTGTTCCAAAATCATCAGGATGCTAAAGGGTAATAAAGTTAATGAGTGTGAAATATATATTCATTGTCTCTTTTGTTCCCACAGGAAAGCTGTCCAGGAGCAACAGAGTAGACAAGAGGACATGAAGCCCCCACCAGCACCGGAGGAAAGCCCAAGTCAGAGCCAAGGAGGGGAGAAATCTGCTGCAGAGCGAGAAAGGCAGAGGCTACGAGAGCAGGATAGGAGAAGAAGAGCTGCAGTAAGTCCCCTTTTCATGGTTTTAACTCCTTTATTTGATTTAACATACATGTTGGTATCCTGCTGGCCTCCATGACAGAGTGGTTAGCATAGGACACTACGATGCTAGAGGTTTTTTGAATACTGGTTTGGGTGTTCTTTGTGAATGTCCCTTCATCAATTTTCTCATCTCATGACTCATCCTATCTTCACAATGAGCCAAGAAAAGAAAAGTAAAATAAACTAAATCAATCAATCAGTGTTGGTATTTTGACTCTAATTCAATATGTTGTACGGTCACAGACACTTCTAGGTTGAAACAATGCAATTAACTTTCAGTGAGTTTGTGACAAGTATCTGTGACTTAACAAGGAATATAGCCACTATTACACAAAATTCATACATGTACTACACGTTATAGTTCTTAAAAATTTCACCTTGTTGCACAGATATGTATTTCCAAATTTTAAATACTGATCTCAGTGATGAAACATTCCCATTACTACACCATGTACAGTCCACAAAGAACTTTATAATTCTGTTCGGAAGGACCAAAAAAACCTAGTAGGAAGCACGGTGAGGCTGGCCCCATCTTGTATGGGGAACACTTCATCAATAATAATCATGATATTTATGTTTAGAATCAGACCTTCCTGATGGCATTTTCTGTACACAATATAGAATCACTATTAATGATGGTAACATGTGACGTTTGTCCACTACCAACCACCCATTTGTTATTCAGTACTGACCAAAATGAATGATGTACAAAATATGAAAGTGTAGCTAAGTTTTGGCCCATTTTATCTCTTCTCTGGCATTGATGATGACATTATTTGTACTCAGAAAGCTGTAGAGATACAATGACAAACTAAGGAAAGCAATAAACCCAGTGTAAAGTTTGGGCTCAAGCCGATTGTGCAGATCAGGACAAACTTTGTTTCTGAACTCTGTCCAATATCTTGTAATTTCAGTGTTTTTACATAGTTACATGCAACTTATCAATGTCTAAACACTTTACATCTCTCCTTTGCTTGAATAAACATATTATCACTAAGTTGTTAATCATTTAGCCTGTACAATCTGATAAAGAAGTGTCTGGTCGTTAGTGGACAATAATTTACTATACCCTGGAATTTGTAATATTTTTAGTTTAATCCATAATGAGGTCTTATCAACAACTTTATGAGAAGATATAACCTGTCCATAATTAAGCATAAACCCTGCTGTAGATCGCCATTTTGACATTTGCAGTTTGTTCACACTATCCACATTTATGACAACAAAAGGTATAGTGGTTGGTACTGCACAACCTCCCTCTACAGTATTGTAGCTGAATTAGCATAATGTTTTACCATGTTGAGTTGAAATCAAATGATCCCATATTCAGTTTCTGGTGAGGGTGCGCACCAGTGATTTGGATCCCACTTAAAACATAGGTCCAGTTTCAGATTAGCATATCTGTATATCAAATGGACTTCAGCTATAATGTTGGCACATTAAGATGATCTCAAATTTGTACCTTTTTCTATTTCAGATGGCTGGACAGATTGATATGAACTTGCAAAGTGACCTGATGGCTGCTTTCGAAGAATCTTTATAATGAAACTTTTTAGTAATTTGACCTTGGCAAGGAAATCTGCTTGAATGCATAATAAGTGACAATTCGAAAGAAAGAAAATACAAAAACAGTAACACTGTAATGATTGTGCAGTGGTGGTTGTGTCCGAACTCTTACAATGATGGGGAGAGTGCTGTTGTGGGTGCTGACAAAGAAAAATGTGGTGATTATGTGTGTGTTATTTACTTTGTATTTGTTCATGAGCCAGATATCATGAATGTGTTTGTAAATAATAGGAAAAATGTAATTTATTATAAAACTTTGTCCTTCTCATTCCTGTGTGTCCAGCTATACACAGATTTTTTTCTTCTTTTGTTAGTGATTTGCAACATTTGAGTTACATACTTTTATAACGTTAATATGTAGTATACTTGGTTGAAACAAATTTTTTGACAGTTGGCAATAGGTGATGCAAATTCATGTTTACAGAAAAATTGAGAAAATAACGGGGTTAAAAAAATAAAGGTTTGAAATTCCTTTCTGAAACCTTGGAAAGAAAGAAAACAATGTTAATTTGGTGTTGTGAATTCTGTATTGCATTCGTTTATGGTGTAAATAACATATGTAAACTCTACAGAGCACATATTAGTTATAACCTTAAGTAATTTCTGATCTGATGTGGTGAAGTGAAGGCCATCATATATGTATATACACACATGCATACATGAGCAACACACACGAGATTCTGATCAGACATTTTTTAAACTGTGCGGTGTGATCATTGTGCAGGCAATCAGGTAAATTATTTGTTACATGTAGTTGTGCAAAATAGCCTTCATTTTAGGCTGACCAAGTATAAGAAGAAGAAATGCAAAGTGTTCCTTGAAGATAGAAAATAAGTCAAACCGTGATTCTATAATCTTGATTTGGAGAAATATGTTGCTACTAATTTTTTTATGAAAAAATAAAACATTATATTTTTTATTTTATAGCTTATTGTATGTTAAAGGTTTTCTGCAGAAAATTCCATAGCAATTGTAAGAAGACAGATAATTCATTGTTTACATAAATGTGCATTTTTTTTCATTGTTTCATTGTGCTCTTGCAGATGGCAGTAAAATGTTTTTGTTACATTAGTTATTCTGCATAAAAGTGGAAATAAATAAAAATATAATGTTAGCAGTATTTTTCCTGTGATAATTTTGCATAATAATAATTGTTTTAAATTTAATTGATACGTGTATAACTGTAATCATTTTTTTACTGCCACGCCCTAGAATTGATCTGTTCATTTTTAATCAGTTAGGTTATCACATTTTTCTCAGTGCACAATTGTGAAGCTAAAACTGAGGAATAGCAATATTGTTAAGGTAATACGAAAATAATGGATTTTTTGCTACAAATATTTTTTGTTCTGTTGGAAATTTGAGTGTAATAATTCAGGACATTAGATTTTTAACAAATATTATCTTGAAAATTTAAATAATTTAATAACATCACTGTTAAAATGAGGTTATCATTTGTGCCTGTGTTGTACATGTTTCATTTTTTCCATAATTTCTTGATGTATGCAGTGTCTGGGTGAAGAAAGGAAAATTGAATGTTCTCATCCAATTGTAAAGACTGACAATGGCATCTGATAATTGTGATGGTTCAGTCAAAATCATAAACTGATTGGCGAAAGAAAACATTAAATATCAAAATTGGTTAAACGTGTTGTGGATATTGTTGCTGTGAAATTTAATGTAAAGAGTTTGCTCAGGAAAATAGATTTTATAATACTTGCTGCAATAGTTCAGTCGTGACCATTTCTCAGAAATAGATATTTCCTTCACTTATCTTTTCTTTTTTTTTTTATGCATGTTCATTTCCCTCACTGATTTTCTAAATGTGAATGACTACCGTAGATGTCGTGGTCTTATGAGGAATGCTGTATATATTTCATGTGGTGAATGTTTGTGATATTGCCTCTGTTTTATGGTTGACAACATCTGTGCAATATGAATCTCGGCCAATCAAAGTTCTGATTTCTGAAAAAATCACCACCAATGGTCCTATGTTCGATCCCTTCCATGGGAATGAATGTTCCTTTGTGAGTGTCCCTTCATCAATTTCACCATGATTCATTCTCATAATTGCATAATTTAGCAGAAAAACAGAGAAAAATACAAATATGAAAGTGCTTATTTTGAATGATTTGTGGATAAACAATCACAAGTTAACATGTGAAAATGTAAACAATGTTTTTATTATGGATGGTCACAAAATCCAGATAACTTGATTTCAAATTATCCTATATCTGTTTCGGATGGAATGAATAATTCAGATATCCACATACAGATAATGTGTATAGTATGGATATCCGGCTAGAACGGATTTCATGAAGGATTTGTAGGAAATTTGTACAGTGAAATACGAAAATTATGAATAAAATAATATGTGGGTAGCCCATAAAATGGATAAACTAACACTGTCCGGATAATGCACACATTAGGATATCAGAATATCCGATATCCGTATATTTGAAATCCGAATAAAATTTTATCCAGATTTGGTCATCCATAGTTTTTATATGAAACTTCAGCCACATCTACACTGTGTACCATGTCACTTGAAGGTGGACCAGTGCAACATAGGCATAACCTGTCATGCCACTAAAAAGTGTGAAAGCTTGCTAATTAATAGTTTGTTTTCGAGTGACATTGTCTGCTTTGTCACTTCAACTTGGCCTTTAAAGTCTTGAACCCTCTTCTAATACATAAATATCAAAAGATTTACAATATTTGGCATTCATATATGTAATAAATGGGTATGTCTCGCACCCTGATTGTGTAGTCTAAGGCATCATGCTTTGGTCCCAGCTACAGGGTACATACAGGTTTGAGTCACCTGAGGAAACCATAACAACTTTTCTCCTGATATTAAGGCCTGTGTAGTGGACCAGTGGCCACCCACCATCATGAGGAAATTGGGAAGCTATGAATGAGTACGTAATGGTAATTCGGTCATGGAAACCTACAATGACTGGGGGGGGGGGTGTCATGCTGACCACACGTCACTCCATAACTGGATGGATGATATCCCACCTTCGCAGGTGGGAGTGAGGCCAGCAGTCGGTAGGTAGGCTCAGTTTCTCACAGACTGCTGTGCCACAGGTTATTTATTTTATATGTAATCACAGAAAATTGCAGTTGTAAGTATGGTATCATGGTATAGTGGGTAAGACAACTCACTATAAATCAGAGGTCATCTCTCTCCCATGCCTAAGTCTCTGTACAAAAATCACAATGCTACCATGTTAATAAGATGACTAAAGAAATTCCTAATGTATAATTGCTTCAAATCTATCAACAACATTGCAGGATAAAGAAAATGATGTGGTTTGAATGTCAGTCAATTTGATATGAAACTGACAAAAACTAAATATTACACAATAATATGCCTTTAATGGAACGTACATTTTTGCAAGTGGATGGTAGCAGCAGGCATCAAAATTATAGAACTTCCATAAACCATTTTCTTGGATAGGTAAAGCCCGTTCGATAAAGATCCAATTTATTGTGTATTTACCTTTTGCATCGGATTTCGGGGAGGGTCATTGAACCAATCAGGTTGGTCCAGTTGCCATGATGACGGGAAACACTTGTGGTATACTGCATTGCCAAACATATGCCTCAGAGCAACGGTTTGGAGTCCAGGGCATTACTGCATTGCCAAACATATGCCTCAAAGCAACGGTTTGGAGTCCAGGGCATGGCTAAACTTAACAGTCACAATAGGTTAGGAAATAAATGGGTCTCCACTCTCTACTTCTCTCTACACTGCAAGCAAAGGATGCACGTTGACAGCAAAAGATAATATTTAAACTGGACAAAAATCGTTCACTTCAAAACTCCCTCACCTGGAGGCAAAAAAGTCTGGGTAAGTTATTTTATCATGCAGGCTTTAAGTAATTTATTCCAGTATGTTTTTGATTCCTTGAAACATGAATACACCTTCGATAAAAATTTAACCATATGTTTCTGCACTTAAAATAGTGGCCACTATTGCTGCATTCATGTAAAATTTAAGTTCTGTCTTTCACAAAGTAGTCATATGACAAAAACCTCCAGTTGTGTCACAAGAAAATTCCCAAACACAAAAAGAGGCACAAGGTGGTATCCATCAGGTGGGCCTATCGGACACGTTTTTGTGTTCAGGATTTTCCTGTGACAGATTTGCAGGTCCTCTCCAATATGCACAAATAACAGTGCTGGAGTTCCTTTCTTACAAGTGCGAGTTTTGAAAAAATTGTCTCTTCTGTTAAAATTTTATTACAATACTATTATTTTTCAGAAAGTCAAGAACCTCGCCCTCTCCCTGTAGAAGTGAGGCAATATAATGATGTTCACAGAACATAAAAAATAAGCACATCCATAAAACATATTATGCAACAAACCCCACCCAACAAATTAGAATAAGTAGCATAGAGTGCATAGCTGTGGCAGCTGCTGATATTGTTTCGGTGTTATACAGGGTGGCTCAATAAGTCACTTAACACCCTCAGTACAAGGCCACTGGAGCGCGCAACATGGAAATGGTGATGACCAATCGTTATTAGGCCAAGGGGGAACTACATTGACGCCACCCACACGGTCGGCGGCCATCTTGATGTCCGCCATCTTGAATTCAACTTCAGAATTTTAAATGGGAAGGGGGTTGTGCGACATATCAAAATGGGCTAGAATTTCACGAGAAATGCAATGGTGAAGGTTTTTTCGACGTATCTTTAACCAGTAAAAAGTTATGACTGAATTCTTGTACCAATTTGCTCTTTTTCGAGGTGTTAGAAAAATGCCTTAAAATTTGTCTAGCGCTTCGGTAATGCATCGAGATCAAAGTGACGTCTATGGAGAGACGTTTGCATGCCATTGCACATTATTTTAATCGGATACATCCATGAAGAGCTGTGCATTATGAATGGTTGTCGCTAACAATTTACAGTGTGACGCTTCCATTAAATGAAAAGTCCTTCACAGTGACAAGGCTAATGTTTATGTTCATAAGGAAGTTCATAAACAGAATATTCGATGATTTTTATCTGAAAACCCATTTTCGACAGATAAAAACTGAATGGTTAGTGCTGGTAAGTTAATGGTGTGGCGTGCTGTGTGGAACACGATTGGTTAGTCAATTTTCCATCAACGGAACCTTAAATGCCTAGGGCTACTTGAATTTGTTAAATAAACAGTTTTTTTCATCCTTGCTTATGGAAGAAGGTACTTTTTACAGACTTTTTTCAATAGGGAAGAACACTTATGGGAACGTTACGAACCAGTTTTTGTCCAAAGTTAGTTATCAGATGACAAGGGTCACATATTCTGTTTATGAACTTCCTTATGAACATAAACATTAGCCTTGTCACTGTGAAGGACTTTTAATTCAATGGAAGCGTCACACTGTAAATTGTTCGCGACAACCATTCATAATGCACAGCTCTTCATGGATGTATCCGATTAAAATAATGTGCAATGGCATGCGAACGTCTCTCCATAGACGTCACTTTGATCTCGATGCATTACCGAAGCGCTAAACAAATTTTAAGGCATTTTTCTAACACCTCAAAAAGGAGCAAATTGGTACAAGAATTCAGTCATAACTTTTTACTGGTTAAAGATACGTCGAAAAAACCTTCACCATTGCATTTCTCGTGAAATGCTAGCCCATTATGATATGTCGCACAACCCCCTTCCCATTTAAAATTCTGAAGTTGAATTCAAGATGGCCGCCGACTGTGTGGGTGGCGTCAATGTTGTTCCCTCTTGGCCAGATAACGATTGGTCATCGCCAATTTCAAATTCCATGCCGCAGTGGCCTTGTACTGAGGGTGTTAAGTGACTTATTGAGTTCCTTGCTTCCTGGCATATGAATAAAAACATTACTTTGTAGTTCAGTAATGCAAGAATTTGGATGCAACTGTGAGCTGGTTAAGAAAAGGAAGCAAGATTTTGTAGAATACCAATTGATGCATAAGTGGTGGTTGCTGGCTCGATCAAGAAACAATACCCAGGGCCAGATATCTACAGAACTTGGGATGGTGAGAAGATTCAGCTCAGTTTTACATGTCTTAATACCACAGGGTAGCTGTTGTTGCTAGCTGTCAGCAACAACCACTGAAACAGCGTTCTTCCTGGTCAACTAAAGTCTTACTTACATTGCCCACAAAATTTGCTTTCCAAGCTTCAAATCCCCTTTGTTGTCCTGGATGAGATGAGATGATATAACCCATACTGCTATAAAAATCTGTAATGCTAAAATTGAAATGCGCAGTGTTTCAAGTTTAATGTTGACATACAGAAATAGGAGTTCTGTTGTGTTGTTTCTCCAAGTTTTGCACATTTTTATGTTTATCTTTTTACTTTTCACATATTTCTTAAACTAAAATTTCCTTACTGGGGGCATCAAGGAACAGGGATTTGCACCTCAATTGTCAATTCTTCACTCTGCTTTCAGGCTAAGGAATAGGACAGGGAGGGATTATCACACCCCTATTCTTCATTCACTTGTTTTTGTGCTCAAAACCTAGAATGGAACTTGCTTACTTTTGGTGACAGAGTTTCAAGTTCCACTTTGTAATTGTTTCGAATTGTGTGTGTGTGTATGCTTTGATTCACATAATTTATCAGTGGTATACTACTGCAGTCACAATAGGACGAATACTGTAAGTAGGTTACTAACGCAGTTTTGTCAAGTGTCTGATAAGGAACTTGGGATGAAGACCAATACTGGACTAACATTGTTCAGAATATTCAGGAGGATAATTAAAGATACATTATAATAACTATTGAAAGATAGAAGAGTAGGTTCCTCTTTAAATAACATAAGTACTGGCTTTAACAGTTTAGTATTATTATAAAACTTGATTTTTTGTTATTGTAAACTCAGCAAGGGTGCCCATCCTCCCCCCCCCCCTGGTTCATGCCATAATAATGTGTCTATTACTATCTCATTAATGAAATTCACTTTATTTTTTATTTTTTGTAGCTTTAAAGTAAATTAATTACTAAGAAAATATATTCTGAATTCCACCTCATCTCACATATTGTAGCATGGTGCCAACCTTTTTTTTACATATATTTTAGAAAAATGTATAAATGTTGAATTTTATATTGTTTTAATGGAAAATCCCTTTCTCAAAAATCTTGAGAGCAAGTTCTCTATCATTATCCCCTCAACTGTTGACATCTCTGAAACTTACACCCTTTTCTTTTAATGTCTGTATCGGAAGAGTGTAGCAAATTGCCAATGTTAAACCTACCATGATGTCAGGGCTCGAAAGAACCAAAAGTCCACAAGAGTACATTTAACTTCCACTAGAAATTCTTGGCAAAAGCAGACAATTGTGTTTGTTGGACTCATAAAATTTATTTTTGATGTTTATAATATCTAACAGAGTTAATGGAAGGGTGGACCAGGAACAACTAGTGAGAGCCTTTTGTGGAATCCTTGTGTAGACTGGATGAAATGAGCCTGTGAGCTTAGGATCTGTGTGATAGCGCTATTCGCACACTGGAGGCTGAGATGGGCAGATTCACAGCGATTGTATTAACATGTTTACGCTAGTGGTGCAAGCAGATTTACCTAATTGCATCTATTCAAGTGAAGACTTAATACAATCGGTGCCTCAGAGGTTGTTTTTCTGGTTACACCATGCTTGGATGCAGGGTCAATAGATCTGATAAATTTACAAAAATTGAGGGGGAGAAGAGATTCTATCCTCCTGTTATGTCAGAACAAAAACTAATTTTGTGTCATCCTATATCTCCCAATATGAAAAGCAATTAAATTTCTTGGTCAAAATGGGAAATATTAATAAATTAATGCTCCAGACTGCTCGGTGGAACTTCGGCTCCTATTTTATAGACCGTGTTAAAAATGTAAACATAAACATTGGTGAGGTCTTGCCCGGGCCTCCCGGAACTTCCGGTTTAGGCCAGTCCCTGTTGTTTCCAGTGCAGATTCCCCTGCATACGAAGTATGAAATGGGCACTTGTTTTCATTTTTATCAGTTGTGCGACAATAGTCAAGAAAGGTATTTGTTAAAGTTCTGCTATGAAGGAGTGGACGTCTAGAACCCGTCGGATGATCAACTGCAGAGCAGATTATTAAAATATGACATGTCTTTGTGGCTGCCAGTTGTATAGTATACTACAAGTATCTTGTGTACAGTGGGATCCATGAGTATTACTGTGCAAATTGTCCATCGCCATGTTTGTGCACTTTGTTTGACCCAATAAGAGCTTCAACAATTAAAAGAGAACTCAAAACAAGCTGTTGACAACTTCTGCACCAGCATACATAAAAATCCATCGCTTAAAAACACATAGGATGTAAGAGAAAATGAATGAAAATAGTCATGGACAATTTGCATGGTAATACTCATGGATCTCACTGTACACGCACGACGAACTCAAACCGTACGAAAGTTTAGATATATTCAATTATTTTGTAAATGGAAAAGTGCGGAAAAGAGAGTGCAGAAATAATGACACATACAAATTATAGTAAATATGTGTGCTTTCAACTTCGCCTTTCCACCTGAGGGATTTAGGGAAAACCTATGATATGGCATGCCACTTTTATTTGCACGAATTTACTTCAAACAATAAGGGAGTTTTCAGACTGAAGCGACAAGCGATATCGGGATTCCGCACAGAAGCATTCGATCTAAAGCAAACCATTCAGCATGCTTGCGCAAATAACAGACCGTGGCAACACGATGCACAGTATTGATAAAACAGCCTAGTCCGAGCGACATGAAAGCAACACCTGCAATTTGTCGTGTCACTTTAGTTCGGAAGGTGTTGTTTATTTTTGAATGTTTGTTTCCAAGAGGCACGTATCGCTTCAGTCCGAAAGCTTCCTTTCGAACAAATTCGCCATGAGAAAATACATGTGTCGCTTAGACTGGACTGTTTTCTCAGTACCATGCATTGTGTCACCTTGGTGTGTTGTACTCGTATGCGAGGTGAATTGTTTGCTTTAGAATAAAGGGGGCGTTGCTTGTCGCTTTGGTGTGTAACCTCCGTACCACTTGAAAGTGAATCCTCAGTGATCAATGAAATTTTTTGAATCGAAGGGACACGACAACCTGCTTGTGGCACTCAGATTCCCAATGGCGTGTATTGTGCCGCCTGAGACTTGATTTTCCATGTGCGGTAAATGCTTATTTATGGACTAAATGGGCCTGCGTCGCTTGTCACTTCGCTGTAAACCACCGCTGCCACGTGTTGCTTAGGCTTGAAACCTCACTAAGAGGTGTTCTTTTCACCACAGCACAATATTCAGATAAACGATCAACATGCTTGTAACAAAATGCAAGCCATACAAATCCTTTCCGGGTATCAATCCTTTCTTCGTTCAACTTGTATCCACATGTTTCATCTCTCTACGTCTTTAGGAAACCTATGAAGTGATACTTGACTCAATAAATTTGTTCCCGATCGAACTGTGCAACAATATGATACACAACTGACACCCTATTTCCTTGTAAAAGAATCTCCACTTTGCCGTTTCATATTAACGTCCATAGCATCGTAAGCGTAACTGGATGTTCGAGGGGAACCAGACAAGTGCGCATACTCCACAGTAGCTCCGCCTTGAACACCGTCTATAGGGTAGACAAGACAGGATAATTGGAGTTGGTGACAATTTATATTATGACACTAACCAGTAGTAACCACTATGGGTGAACCCAAGGACGAACCCACACTTTTTTTCCAGGGGGGAGCAGCCCTTGAGATAGCTTTGGGGGAGGGGGTGCTCTGCAAAAATGTTGCTAGCTCCAAGGACACCATCCCACCCTCACTTTGAATACTGGGTGGGAGGCAAACAAACCTTTCTTCTGGTGCTCAAACAACCCTTATTCCAGAGGGGGAAACAACACTTTCTCAGGGAGAAAATGTTTTACTTTCATCTTACTTTCCACGTAAAATGCACAATGATCAGAATAAAATTTAATTCATTAGTTTTTCAGTGCCTCCAAGATGGTGCAGTGGTAGCGTCGTAACCTTGTAATCAAGGGGTCCAGGTTTCGATATCCGGTGGAGGCACATAGTGATTCGGATGCCACTTTAAACTGTAGGTCCAGTCCCAATTAACCTTACTGTGCACAAAGTGGACTTAAAACACAAACTCAATCAATCAAGTTTTTCAGGGCGAGGGCAAGTGCCCCCTTACCTTCCGCTGGATGCGCTCATACTAATCACTGAAATTTGTTCCACTGGGAATCGAACCAATCTCTCCATACTTATCAATCGATTAATTCGAAAGACGTGGCAGAAGGCCAT
Source organism: Lepisma saccharinum (assembly GCF_977018435.1). NCBI lineage: Eukaryota > Metazoa > Arthropoda > Insecta > Zygentoma > Lepismatidae > Lepisma > Lepisma saccharinum. Next base: position 54,716,880 of record NC_139242.1, on the reverse strand, counting down.
TAGTACATACAGGGTGGCTCAAAAAGTCACTTAACACCCTCGGTACAAGGCCACTGCAGTGCGCAACATGGAAATGGTGATGACCAATCGTTATCAGGCCAAGGGGGAACCACATTGACATCACCCGCATGGTCGGCGGCCATCTTGATGTCCGCCATCTTGAATTCAACTTCAGAATTTTAAATGGGAAGGGGGTGATATGATATAACAAATCAGGCTACAATTTCACGAGAAATGCAATGGTGAAGGTTTTTTCGTCGTATCTTTAACAAGTAAAAAGTTATGACTGAATTCTTGTACCAATTTGCTCCTTTTCGAGGTGTTACAAAAATGCCTAAAAATTTGTTTAGCGCATCGGTAATGCATCGAGATCAAAGTCATGTCTAGGGAGAGAAGTTCGCATGCCATTGCACAAGATTTTAGTCGGATACATCCATGAAGAGCTGCGCATTATGAATGGTTGTCGCGAACAATTTACAGTGTGACGCTTCCATTGAATTAAAAGTCCTTCACAGTGACAAGGCTAATGTTTATGTTCATAAGTAAGTTCATAAACAGAATATTCGATGCTTTTTATCTGATAACCCATTTTCGACAGATCAAAGCTAAATGGTTAGTTCTGGTAAGTTAATGGTGTGGCGTGCTGTGTGGAACACAATGGACATTTCCACTCATTTTTTTTTACAACAATTTTAAAAACTACACCCTAGAAAAATTACCCCTGCAAGTTCTCGCGTTTCTCTGCGTCCAGTTTAAGGCAGAAACGAGACTTCCAAAGTTGCGAGGCTAGCGTTGCGCTGAAAACACGCCGCGGCCATGTTACTACGTCACTCCTTAGTGAGAGCTCGTTTGTCGTCTGCTTCGAACGTCCAGTTCCGGATGGGTAGCCCACGGTGAGCGAACACGTGCAGCAGTTTTACAAATGTGTACCGATTTAAATAATGGAAGAAGGAGCGATAGGAGAAAGGAAAGCTATGCTTTGTAATGATCATTCTTCTATAGCCTGACAAGTTAAGTCCCGATATGCGTAGATCGCTGCGGAGCACTTCGTATTACGTCATCCTCCCCACCACTCTTCTACTCACTGGTCTGGCGTTGAGAGTACCAGTGGTGCCAACTCAGCAAAATTAAACTAAAACAAATATGACAAACGATTTTCACTGTTTAGCGTGACGGTGCATGCAGGCTCCTATTATATCAGTGGTTCATTTTATTTAATCCGGCCTTTGAAAATGCGTGCGGTGCGCCGATCGTAAACTGTAGTATTACGCACGTGCGTTAAGGTTTATACCGAAGAGAAACTACTGGGCGAATGACTTCATTTTCTGAATGCGACATCGAGCAGTGGCCAGTTTTTTTTTTTTTTTTTTTTTTTTTTTTTTTTTTGTTTAACCGAGTGGGGTGGTTGTTCGTTTGTTTATCGTACAACAATCACTACGAGAAAGCAATCTGATAACATGCTTGCCTGTGTTCTTTTCTAAAGCATTGAAATGTTCATACTCTTTACTCTTGGTTGCAAGATTCTTACTTTGAAAGAGATGGACTTATGGACGAGCGTGTAGATGAACTGAAGCCGATTACGGACACAGATTCATCGGTAGACACAGACTCGGATGAGTGGGAGAGTGAAACTGAAGAAGGAGAACTGGAAAACATTTAGAAGGTGAAGTCAGTTCTATCGCTTATATATTTTTCATTTTTCTATCGTTTTATTTCATACATTTCTCATGCTGCTAAGAAATATCATTAATATAACTTAATTCATTTAAGGTTTAAAGGGAAAATATCAAAATGTATTTAGAATTTAGCGCAATCAATAGGTAGCGTAGGTGACGGGATACTAATTCATGCCTTTCACATTCAAATTTCGTTGAAAATTCTCAGAGGATTCAGCTCCCTCCAGTTTGCAACACTGCGAATGAACGTCGCCGCAGACAATGGAGTGGGGAAATGTAATGTGAGGTGCGCAAACAATGGATTGCAGCGTCTTGTTTTTAAACTTGTCAAGTTATATGAAATATCCCTGCTGTTCACGTACAAGATATATGAAAGGGTTCAGCTGCGTGTGTGTTCTCAGGCCATGCGAAAAATATTGCTTATAAAATTGGTTGCTGACCAGACTCTCCATAAAGCAATTTCAGTTTGTGTTCCATTTCTGTTTATCAAATTATGATCAAATATTTTTGTGTAGATAAGAGAAAATACACTGAGAAGATTACATTAGTTGCACAGTACATATCTATACTTAGTTTATGTATAATTATTACAAGGAAATAATGTGTATAACCATGGGCGTATTTAAGGGGGATTCAACGGGTCCGACCACCCTCTTTTTTTGGTTCACTAAAATTACCAGTTTCCTTGTTCTATCCACTTGTACATAAAAAATTCCTTCGGACTTATTTCATTCTCTTAAATTAGAGGCGTATAGGATGGAATACGGATAGGAAGGAAATTTCGTAATTCCACACACCAGATGGAACTGCAGACCAATATCTGCAATTTCCTGATAGTTTCGGAATTTCTGCGATAAGAAACTACATTGAGACTGTCAAATCAGTTATTTTTTTCCCTCTCGAATCATATTAAAGAAATTTGGTTCTTAAAAACGTAGTGACACAAGATGAACAGAAAAGTATCAATACTAATAAGTAGTGTGACTACACACACACAACTTTGTCGGGTCCAACACCCCTTTCCCCCGCTCCCCAAAAAGCTTCCGGCCAGCAGTGTCCTGGATTTTCACTTACGAAATAAAGCAACCCTAATCATACCAAAAGTTGATCCATCCCTCCCCCCCCCCCCGTGAACTATATATACGCCCATGTGTATAACAATATCCCATACTGAAATGGTACGATATAATTATTTTGAATTTTGTACTGCGAAAAAAGCCGCATCATCTCGTTACCCCGAACGCATTAATTGGTTGGTTCACAACTTCAACACCAAGGATCCTATCGAGACGAGACATGGCAGCCTTGGTCTCGTTCTCGTTGAGAGTTGTAAATGTCTGTCTCGTGTTTATTTGTAAATGTCTCATTGACAGTCTCGTCTCGATTTATAAACATCCGTTTCGGTTTGGGAGGGCAATTCTCGTTCTCGTCTCAAGTCTAGAAAAATATAGAATTAACAACGTATGCAAAGGCTTATCATTATAAATACAAAAAAAAAAACCTTTCTTAATATATTTTTTTTTACTCCTCGTTTCGACGGTACAGCCCTTGTAAACTAAATATTATCCTGCTTATATATGTAAACCAAACTGCAGATTCAGAATTACCAGGAATGAACTGGCGTTGTAATTATTATACACAAAATTCATGATTTATCTGAGGAAGTCGCATGTTCCAGGTTTGACTCGGCCTGGGCATGACTGTTTCCTTGTGAGTGACATTTCATTGAACTGGAAATTGTTACATGGGAGGATATTTGATCGAGGCTTTGGGGACAGCTAGGGGGATTATTCTATTGTTAATGTTAGTGTTGCTCACGAGACTAGGCATGTTCCGTCTCGTCTCATAAAAGGAGATGGGACAAGTGAATGATTTCGAAATGAGATGGGACAGAAGAAAAAGTTCGTCTCTTATCGAGGCAGGTTGGGTGATACTTAGATTGTGAAGTTGGTGGTAGTGTGTGTGTGTGTGTGGGGGGGGGGTTGTACTCCTGCACCCCGACTTCGAATACTGCTTGTAGTTATTCATCTTCATTGTAGCGATTAGCCAAAAGTGGGAAGAAATGTGATGTTAGAGATGATACATAATAAATTAACCATGCGTTCTCATCGTTGCGGTTAAACAAAGTGAACGGAAAAGCGACGTAAAAGTAGGCTAAATACAAAAATTTGCAATATATATTAACTGAAGAAAACTGTCATTTACTGCAGGAAATTTAAAAACTCACCGTACCTTTTTATACCGTATCACCTCCTATATTGCAGAAATTGGCGTGTAAACCAGTGTGTTCTAAAAGTATTATCTTAAAATTTGTGAAGAAAATATTATGACGAAAATAATTGTAATTCCAGAAAAGGCATTCCTATAACATTAAGTTTTTGCCAGTCAGAACTAACCTATGTATTCCCAATGAACAAGGCTGTTCACGTGTTCAGCCATTGACTGTTACAAGGTTTGCTTTGTCACCCTAATGGGAAAACCATCTACCGAGTGGCTGAATTATAGTAAATACTACTATACTGCTAGGGCATAATTCATCTCACAGATTTTTGCACTGGAAGTTGTAAGATACTTGTTTTACACAGTAACAAGTGAATTTTCTGTCGCTTCCGCGGCTCATGCTAAGTTGACGGGACGAGCAGAAGCCCCGCCTGCTCGCATTTCTAAGTGATGACGTCAGAGGACCTCCTGTCTGTGGAGAGGACGTTTTCAAATCCGTGACGTAGTAGGTGAATTTCAGCGGTGTTTGAAAGCGTGTTTCTCGAGAACCGAAACAAATATCACCGAGATATTTTGCACATCTCATGTTTGTGTCATTATCTGTAAAATGAATGGATTTAAAACATTTTTCGTGTCAAAGTGGAAATGTCCATTGGTTAGTCAATTTTTCATCAACGGAACCTTAAATGCTTAGGGCTACTTGGATCTATGACTTGGATTTGTTAAATAAACAGGTTTTCTCATCCTTGCTTATAGAAGAAGATACTTTTTAGAGAGTTTTTTTTTTTTTTTGAATAGGGAAGAACACTATGGGAACGTTGTGAAGCAGTTTCTGTCCAAAGTTAGTTATCAGATGACAAGGGTCGCATATTCTGTTTATGAACTTACTTATGAACATAAACATTAGCCTTGTCACTGTGAAGGACTTTTCATTTAATGAAAGCATCACACTGTAAATTGTTCGCGACAACCATTCATAATGCGCAGCTCTTCATGGATGTATCCGATTAAAATCGTGTGCAATGGCATGCGAACTTCTCTCCCTAGACATGACTTTGATCTCGATGCATTACCGATGCGCTCAACAAATTTTTAGGCATTTTTGTAACACCTCGAAAAGGAACAAATTGGTACAAGAATTCAGTCATAACTTTTTACTGGTTAAAGATATGTCGAAAGAACTTTCATCATTGCATTTCTCGTGACCCATTTAAAATTCTGAAGTTGAATTCAAGATGGCGGACATCAAGATGGCCGCCGACCGTGCGGGTGACGTCAATGTGGTTCCCCCTTGGCCTGATAACGATTGGTCATCACCATTTCCATGTTGCGCACTGCAGTAGCCTTGTACCGAGGGTGTTAAGTGACTTTTTGAGCCACCATGTAGAATAATTTTTAAAATGATGGTTGGCAACATTGTATAGCATTATCCTCGGATATAATCTGTGCACTTTTAGAAACCTTGCTTTAGGGCATGTACAATCTGTGCTTTAGTGCCTTGGTTGGTTGGTTGGAAACTTGCGTTGGCGGAGTTCGTGTCGTCTGTAGCTGTGGTGTGTAGAAAGTACTCCGAGAGAGGAGGAATCTTAGTCAAGGGACTAAAATCTTCTTCATATTTTTAGTGCAGTGTGTAGGTGGTGTGATTGACTTGTTAATTTTTGCAATAATTCAAGATTTGCTACGCAGTGTTAAGGTTGCGGATTAATATCTTCAAGGTATGTATTGTACACTTATTATTTTTCAATATCGTGTATAATTTATTTCGTAATATTTACTTATTTCTGTATATCCGTGTATGTGAATAGTTATCCTAAAAATAGCGAAACGAGTTCATTTGCGGGAGTTATATAAATTGTGAATACTTGAACAACTTACCATCATATCTTCATAAATGTTATTGTTTGAAGTAATGTATTACTGTGGGGGTGTGACTTACTTTACGAACGATACAAATGTTTGGGACATTTCTTTTATTTCGTAATCGTCAGTAACTGAAAGTCACACGTTGCCCTATAGGTTGCGCGGTGGTTCCCAAAGTATGCACCGCAAAATGTTCCAATATTTTCACTGAAATGACACTTACTTGTTAGTCTACACATGGTTTTAGAATCAGACCATCGCATCAATCCAAATAGGCTTATGTAGTATTTTTGGTAAATTTCTCGTATCGGACAAACGGATTTTTTCAAATTTACAGGAGAAATTACTTACCGAATGCAGTTTCTTTATAGTTGTGGAAGTTCGGGGAAGTGTTTTCTCGCATCGTTCATTGAATTTTGCTGGTTAATCATATTTTTTTCGATATAAATGTGTGACCGTTGCACGAGAGCTCTTGCATCTATTTACTTCCAGGTGGATGTAGCCTGTGCGTGATGACGTAATCTGGGCCAGTGTTTCCAAATATGCGTTTATGTAACTGGTCACACGTTTAAATACCTATGATCAGTTGAACGTGATCAACGTTTTGAAAATGACGTGTGCAGGATGCTAAATTGAACGAAAGGAGTGCTAATGGAACCTAACCTAACAGGCCTAACCTAACCTAGTAGGCATACCTCGTCCCTGTGATGGTCAGTGGGGCATCCAAAAACCATTGACGTTAGCCTAAAAATTCACAAAAGCCCCACGGACCATCACGGGGACGAGGTATGCCTACTAGGTTAGGTTAGGTCTGTTAGGTTAGGTTTCATTAGCACTCCTTTCGTTCAATTTATCATTCCCGAACAAGTTTCCGACATTCGGACAACATCGGCTTCTAGCAGCAGCAATAGCGTGTATTGTGCTCTCGTGCAGAAAGCAAATAGTGGCAGCAGAAATAGCTCGTCGGAAATAGATTTTCGTAGAGAACCACATCCATTCGCATTAAAATGGATCAAAACTTCATTCCCGAACACGTTTCCGACATTCGGACAACATCGGCTTCTAGCAGCAGCAATAGCGTGTATTGTGCTCTCGTGCAGAAAGCAAATAGCAGCAGCAGCAATAGCTCGTCGGAAATAGATTTTCGTAGAAAACCACATGCATTCACATTAAAATGGATCAAAACTACATTACCGAACACATTTCCGACATTCCTCCTCACCGGTAAATAATGAGCAATTGTGCCGATTTCGCTTATCTTGCACTTTCTACGCGTGGTGGGGTGGAAACATTGCATATGGACTACAGTGGTGAAACTGTGACGGCCATTTCCCGTGTTACGGAAGGGAAGAAGCAACCAAGGAAACTTACTCGATATGTCGCAAATATAGCTATTTTCGGTGAAATTAGCGAAGTCTCACCTTCAGGAATGTTTGTCAATGCAGAATACGTAAGTACGAATATTAAAATCAAAAGAAGTAGGAAATTTCAGCTGTTTGTCCGATACGAGAAATTTACCGTACTTTTTACTTGTAAATTTTTTCTGAATTTGAAATGTGTTTACATTTTAACTAAAGACAAGAAGCCTAACCACACTATCTGAGCGTTGCAAGTGTTTTGGATAGGCCTACATGCTGACTTAGGTGCCGCGGAAAAACTGGAACCACTGGATTACAGTATACGTCCCCTACGTTTTACACACTAGACAATTTTACCAGAAAACTGCTGCGTTTCGCATCACTTCTTTAAGTTTTGATGGGAGATTTACTATTTTGAAGAAGTGATGATAATACAAACGTTATATTTTTGAAGTAGCATATAAGGATTGAATAGTTTTTCCCCCCTCATATTTATTCTCAAAGTGTTAGATCGCAAAGTGTTAGATCGATTAAGATGTTAAAGCATTGCACAGTGTCCTTAAATCGAATACTGAGCTTTGATGATAATCTGTTTGATGTAAAAATTACATTTAATAGCTTAAATTGGCACAAAACTACAGAACTCTAGGTGTAATGCAAGCACAGGTGGGCCTGTAGCATTCCAGAGCAGTAAACCTCCAGTAATGGACAGTAAACAATATCAATTTTTTGATGAAATTATTATATAGTAAGTTGTTTGGTTAACGGTTCCGATTGTTTTATGATTTCTCCTAGCACAAAGACTAATTATCGTAGAATTTTGGAAAAAATTGTCACACGAAATTTGAACCTTCCTTAAAGTAATGAGCACTGTTTGTACTCAAAAAAGTTATTTATGTTGAAAAAAACAACCTTAAAGATTACCTTACGCAATCATGCGCACTTCCCATGGACAAGATATTCTTCATCGACAAGGGACAGTAAATATCGTAGAAGTGTGGGAATGAATGTAAAGGTAAATCAGAACCTTAGTATAATGTATTTAGGAACTTTATTTTATTGCTAAGAGAACCGAACCTAACCATGAAAGCATATGTTGAACAAAATTTTAAATAATCACTAAAACTCCACAGTATGTGTTAACAGACGTACATCGAAATCGAACCATGTAAAGATTGTATTTGTAGCACGATGTAATCGCAATAAAACAAAAGGGAACTTGGGCCGTTGTGTTGTTTGGTATAGCACGATGGATTCTTATGCCGAGAGGGACCACGGGTCACCTGTGCTGATGCAGTTTCTCAGTTGAACCTCCACAGAACAACTCCTACCATGGTTAAAATATTATGAAGCTCTAGGTATATGGCAAAATACATGCAAACCAATACTCGTGAGCGTTCATATGGAAAAACCTGATATGCCCTCACAAATGCTCGAGCAGAACAGCATTCTCACTGCTTTCTCCTAACAGTGTTGCCTTGTGGGCTTAGAGTTTGAAGCTGCCAATCGGATGCAAATTCACTCTTATCTTTGTGTCAGTTTTGGGTAGGGTTACCAGATCGCTCTGAGGAAAATGTAGGTCATGTTGTCCCAAAATGTATGACTTTTAGTCAAAATGTATGACACAAAACATTCACAATAAATAATACAAATTTCTGCACAACACATTAAAAAGTAATTTAAAAATGACACTTTTTCAGTTTAAAAAAAATGAATTAACGAATTCTTAAATGTACTGTAATAGTATACTAAACAATGCACTACTACTACATGTTTTAACTGGTGCTTCTCAGAAGAGAAAATTGCAGGTTGAGTCAAAATATATTGATGAGAGACTGAACATTCAATCTTCGAAATTATAGGGACCAGCACTGAACGTTTTACAGACTTTATGAAAAGAAAATCTCTTGTGAGTCCATTGTGCTGATGGTAGTGAAAGTAGTCTATCAACATTTGCATTATGACCTGTAGTGGCTAACAAATGTTCAGCAATTACCATAGTTTGAAATGTTTTTTTCTAGTATAATTACAGGATTTCTACCAAAATATCAAATCCAAATTTTGGTCTTTATCAGGACTTTCCTTGAGCTTATTTTTTCGTTTTGATTAACCTTTATTTATTCGATCCCTACTTAGTTAACGTTGGAAAGTAGTAATGATATCTAATAATGCATCCTTGACTGCATTTGGCAGACTAGCGAGGTTCTGGCATCTAGATTCACAGCCAGTATGTGGGGCTTGTGTTGTCGTCCCTATGTGTATGTGATTGTTTCTTCATCCATCTCATCTCACCACACCACCATTCATCCTCATCTTTGTGATTAGCCAAAGGGGCAGAGAAGTGAACTAAAATAAACTAAATCAACCAGTCAGTAATTGTGATAGCAAAAATTCTGCACCACAAGTATAGTAGCGTGCAAATTAGTCCGAACAAGATGCATACTTTTCCAGGTATACAATAATCTTAAAATACGTTGCAGTTTTAAGCTTTAGTTTCACTTTTTTAATCTTCAGTTTCACTTTTTTAAAAATAATAACTGCACATTCTCTCTCGATAATGCCCTGTGCTATGAACAACGATCCATTTTTACTCAATAGTTCATTGTTGAAGACCCGAAGTGGAGTCTATTGTTGAAGTATTTTGTTATCGTTGACAGACAAAGAGTCAGTTGTGTTGCAAGTTATGTGCCAAGCGGAAGGTAAGTTTTTTCGTGTGAGTGGTTCTTATTTCGGCTGCTACCCAAATGGATACAATGCCATGCAAACGGTCGAAAATTGTTACATTATCACGGCATACTGCAATGAGAAACTGTTGGAAGAGAAACTACCTATTCCTGATTCACTGTGTGTCAGATTAAAAGTAGGCTCCAGAAGTCCACTAGTAGTTAGTTCCTTCATACATTCCAGGCGCAAGATTTCCCAATTCAGAATCAATCTGATTATCAGCAGAAAGGCTGTCTGCATCATCTGGTGCAACAGGGAGAACCTCATGCATTTCTGACTGAACAGAGGTAGGGGCAAGAGAGTCTGTTGAAACGCATGTAGTTTCATTTTCTCCCGAAGTCACTGTTGCACTGCTGATTTCTTCAACTGCTGCCACATCAATGCCTCTTCTCTCAAGTCTATCTTGGAAGTGTTTAATTGCAACTTCACATTCATCTCTTGTTGGTGTCACTTGAATATTAGTATTACCATCTTGTAAGTTTGTGGTCAAAGACATCTGCTCCGAAGCATTCTGCACAGAGTTTGTGTAGTCTACGGCCTTGGTGGCTCACTCGGTAAAGCCTGCGTTACTCCCCTACTCCCTGGCTACGGGCCTGCTCTGCTTTATAACATGTGAATAATGGACAAGCATGAAAAGTAAATTATTGTTGACCTACTCCCGTCATTCAGTTACCTGTAGGCTAATTATAATATGACTACAACTTCCAGCTTACAATTTCAATGTATTTTTCTTATTTTAATATGTGCTCATACCAAATAAACAACCTGCTTATCAATGAAATTATTGTAACAGGTGAAAGAGGCACTTTATAATAGCTAGAATTTTTAAATGCCTGTGATTTTCCTTCTTCAGCAGAGGGGGCTGACTACAGGATAAGCTGGCACCAGTAGTCAGCCACTTTCGTGATATGGGGGCTGCCCACTGCAAGTATTTGTCTCGTAGCATTTTAAACAAAACCACGTTACAGGGATTACTGTTCTAACAGTTGGGCTGAAAAGTTCGTAGGCTGACTCATAGATGGCGTTACTAGAATTAAATCCGTGTGATTTTTACTTAGTACTAACCTTCAAAAGATACGTGTATAAATTTCACAGCTGCCGGATAATTATTGGTTGTCCAGCGAAAAGAATAGACTGTTGGGTATATGAGAACAGCGTTGCCGCTTGCCGCAGGGGCGAGTAACGGAACTGCTGGCAGTGAAAGTACAAGACCAAACAAACGTGCGTGGCGCTTGAATCGCGGGTACGTACAAATTGAAGAAATAAGTTCACGGTGAGCTATTATTAAAAACAAGAAACAAATTCACAAAATTACATAAACTGAAAGAATAATTCTTAATGAACTTACTTTTCTCTCACATGTCACTCCAGAGGGTTAATTCCTTCCATTGCAGAATCATCACCAGAATCAGTTTCTTCTGTCAGACCATCACTCTCGCTGGAATCTTCACCCAAGTGGATTATTATCTGATCAACGTCATCCTGCAATTCATCTGCATTCCACATTTCCTTCTCTATGTCCATGACATGTTTTACGTAATTTTGCCAGTTTTCAACTGTTACTGTCTTAAATGATTCAGTGATTAAATTTTCAATGTCTTTAGTTTTGAATGTAGTGTTGTTACACCGCACATAATGCTTAACCTGTGACCACACAAGTTTAATCGGCTTCAGTTCGCAATGATATGGGGGCAAACGAAGCACCGTATGCCCCATCTGTTTTGCCATCTCATCGATCTTATACTTATCGTACTTAATTTTATGAATATTTCTAAGTTCCAGGAGATCTCTGCGTAACATGTCATCATAACGAATGCCACGAGATTTCAACCATTCTCTTAAATCATTCTTCTTCCACGAGGTTGTCGGCATTGGCTCTTGCTTGCGGCTATGATAAGAGGCATTGTCCACAACAATAACAGATCCCGGAGGGAGATTGCCGAGCAACTGTTCCCGAAAATACATCTCGTACGTTTCTCCATCCATTTCATCATGGGCATCTGCTGTATTCTTTTTGCACTGAAACACAAGTTGGGCGTTTTGCAGAAAACCGCATTCGTTACCCGCATGCACTAAAGCGTATCGCGCTCGGCGAGATGTTGGATTTTTTAAACTAGTGGAAAGACCTGCCAGAAACGCTTGTTTTGCAGTTGTAATTGTCTTGTCTTTCCATTCATAATTGACTGAGGTTCCGGTGTTCACTCAGGATTCATCAGTGTAAACAATATTTCTATTTTCACGCCTAAACGTCCTAATTTCTCTTAAATATTTATGGCGAAGAGAAATTAAATCTTCTCCTTCCATTAACATAGATTTGTTGCCCCTTTTCTCATACGAAAAGCCAAGTTCTTTGAGGAAAAAAATATATGAAATGTTGATCTTTTAAAATTCTGTAATGTGGAGTCAGATTTAACAGCAGCAAGAACAGAATTAAGTGTTGGGGGTTTGTTTTTAAAAAAGAATTCGTGAACTTTACGTCGCACATCACTTCTGACAAAATCATTATATTTTACATTTCTACTTGTAATTGGCGATCTTTTCCTGGGTCGTTTCTTACCTGGTGTTTCAAGAGGACCTTTTGAAACCTCGCCCCGAATTTTATACACAGTAGCCCGAGAAACTCCAGTTGCTTTCGCCGTCTCGCTGGTTAACCAACTTACACTGCTATCCAGATTTTTCTGTTTTAAATAAACAAAAATATTCATTACTATTTGCCTTTCTTTACTTTTGAGAACCTCACCACGCCTTCTCTTATTTACACTACTTTCGCTCACATTTCTGTCTTAAAACCAACTGTTTTTTTACAACACAACACAACCCAACGCACAGATCCGCCACAGTCATTCCTCGTCGAAACCAACGGTCAGTCACCCTCCCCTTCCATGGAATTTTGTCTACCGCAGTACTGGCTGAGGGGGTGGGGTGGAAAGCAGTCGACAACGCTGGACTCGCCGTTCCCCTCCGTGCACGTGCCCCTGCACAAATAAAATTAAAAACACGCGCTGCTGGAAGGAAATTTTGCTGGTCTGAAAGCTTAACCAGTTACAGAATAGTGTTTTACATTCGAAACAAAAGCAAGTGAGTTCACCTTTGCGCTCAGTAGTGAAAACAATATTTAAAAAGAGGGAGGATGTCAGGAAAGTAAAAGCCCATTTGAAGCAACAGTCTATTCTTTTCGCTGGACAATCTATAGTTCGTGAGATATAGCATTGTGAGTGAAGCAGCTTTTGTTATTGTGAAAAAATGGATAAAAAAGAATTTCGTGTGTTAATAAAGCATTGCTTTTTGGCGAAAAAAAATACTGTTGAAGCCAAGGCTTGGCTTGATAAACATTATTCGGACTCTGCACCAGGAAAATCAACCGTTGAGAAGTGGTTTGCTAAATTTAAACGAGGCGAAATGAGCATTGAAGACGATGCACGCAGTGAACGCCCCAAAGAGGCTGTTACCGACGAAAACATCAAAAAAGTCCACAAAATAATGTTAAATGATCGTAAAGTGAAATTGATCGAGATAGCTGAGACTTTAAAAATATCAAAGGAACGTGTTGAACATATTGTGCATGAATATTTGAACATGCGAAAGCTGTGTGCAAAATGGGTGCCGCGCGTGCTCACAATCGATCAAAAGCAACAACGTTTTGATTATTCGGAGCAATGTTTAGCGATATTCAACCGTAATATACACAAATTTTTCCGTCGATATATTACAATGGATGAAACATGGCTCCATAACTACACTCCAGAGTCCAATCGACAGTCAGCCGAGTGGACTGCACGTGATGAACCGAATCCAAAGCGTGGGAAGACGCAACAGTCGGCTGGCAAGGTTATGGCATCAGTATTCTGGGATGCGCATGGTATTATATTCATCGATTACCTCAAAATGGGCCAGACCATCAACAGCGATTATTACATAGCGTTGTTGGAGCGTTTAAAGGATGAAATCACGAAAAAACTGCCCCATTTGAAGAAGAAAAAAGTGTTGTTTCATCAAGACAATGCACCGTGTCACAAATCAATGAAAACGATGGCAAAATTATATGAATTAGACTACGAATTGCTTCCCCATCCACCATATTCTCCAGATCTGACCCCCAGTGACTTTTTCCTGTTTGCAGACCTTAAAAGAATGCTCGCTGGAAAGAAATTTAGCACTGATGAAGAGGTAATCGCCGAAACTGAGGCCTATTTTGAGGCTAAAGAGAAATCGTACTATAAAAATGGCATCGAAAAATTGTATGACCGCTATAATCGTTGTATCGCCCTCGAAGGCAACTATATTGAATAATAAAATCGAATTTTGTCAAAAAAATATTTTTTACTATGTTAGCCTACGAACTTTTCAGCCCAACTGTTATGTCCAGAACATGGTAAGATAGTCCCAACGAGCCAACCAAGGTTAAAACCAGCAGTCAGCCCCTAGAGGCTGACCACTGGCAGGAAGCCAGAATTCACAACCCTGTACTCAGCCTCCCCCCTGTCGACGTAAAGTAAAGTAAAGTGTTCCCCTGTGCTTAGCACCACGCCATGAAGGTGTATAGGGGGTGTGGGGGTAATGCCCCACACTTTCTTGATCCGGTCGTGAGTGAGTGATTCATGTGATCAGCATCACACCCCTGACCGCCTTTACCCCCCAGGGTTTCCCCAGGTTATTCGACGCTGGGTGGGCGCCGGGGCCGCTTCCATCGTTAGAAAAGTTCCCGGGTTTGAACCGGCCGGGGATCGAACCCGGGACCTTGAGCATGGTAGTCAGACACGTTACCGACTGAGCCACCGCATACAGACATTAATATACAGCTTAAAACGTCTTTGAAACTATTCCTTATTCCTTCTAACACAACTACAAACAAAATATTTGGTAATTCTTCAGTAAATAACCTTGTTACCTTTGTTATCACAGTTGCTGTTGTTACTTTTTTCATTAGAAAACATCAGTAATACAAACAGCTCCACTGGATGGTTTATTCCTTCTTCACCAGATGCCACCTCCTTTCACACAAAGGCTGGCTGACTCCTGGAATATGGTTTTCCAAGTCTGTTACCAAGTATAGAGAAAAGGCTTAGTGGCGGCCTTATAAATGTACATTTTTTTGTGATGTGGCTGATTACTGGAGGAGGCTGACTTTAGGAACATCCACCCTATCTTGTTCAGATTAATTTCCACGCTACTGTATAATTTCCTGATTTTTATTGACTTTTTTACCTACTTGTTGATTTCTTTACTTCTTCTTAACTTTCTTGACTGGTAGACACCCTGAATAACTCTGTTCTCTATACTCCCTGTTTTACAATAAAAAATATTGAATAAGAATGGGAAATACCTTGTTTCATCAGTAAACCCCAAGGCAAGAAATTCCGCTCAGGCACTGAACAGTAACATCAGAATGTAGACCCAGAACTTTGTTCATTAGTTGTTTCTGTTTTCTTGTTTGTTCTCTAGCAGGACAGACTTTTATTTTCATTTTGGGCAATGGACTTGTAACTTGCATGATTTTCCTTTGTTCAATGAAACATGTACATATTTTCCTAATTAATATTATGTGACATTCAAAATATAGGACATTTATGATATTTTTCAAATTTCTTCCGGATGCCGGACATACACTAAAAATGTAGGACATGTCCGGGGAAAACCGGACATCTGGTTACCCTGGTTTTGTGCCAATTTTCTTACAATAATTGCAAGACTGTGGCAGAGGTGGATGAGTAACAATGAATGAGAGCTGGAATTAGAGGTTGAATTAATAATAATCCGATTTTAATCGGATACATCCATGAAGAGCTGCGCATTATGAATGGTTGTCGCGAACAATATATATATTGTCAAAATTTCTTGTGCATGCATTCAGATGCTTTTCCTTAAAAGTGGAAACACTTCTGGTAAACGGAAGTGAAAGAATAATGCAATCTTAGACAAGAAAGGAAGATGCGAGTTACCCTGTTATTGTCTCAAGCTTGTTTGTTTTTGAAATGCTTGGATTGTTGTTAGAAATTACTAAATGATGGTTTGAGTGAAGTGAAGGGTGGACTGTGTTTAGGTTGCATCATTTGAATCTGTGTAGGCAGGCGTTGCTCTGTCTGCAGATAAGAAATGACCACTAGAAATGGATATGATCCAGGGATCCCAGGTTTGAATCCTGGCCTAGACATGTGTTCTTAATCTATGTCAACATATGTTGCACATCCTATTTCAACATCCCCATCTTTGTGATTAGCAAAATGTTGCAGGAAAGCAAAGTAAGATAAACCAACTCAATCAATCAAGTGTATTTCAATCAGGTTTGATTTATAGTATGTACATATCATTGGTTGCAATCCCTCTTTAAGAACTGTAATACCAGTTCTCATGAGTCGTTTTGCAGGTGTAGTTTACAATGGATATTTTAGTTTTTCTCCATGGTGCAACAGCCCTCTGAGGGCCAGGGCCTGCCAAGCAGCTTTCAATTGGGTGATTCATAGTCAGTTCATTGAGTTCCTCTGCCTTTCAAGACCAGAGCCTAAAAATTTAAAAGTGGTCCGTTGATCCCCTCTAGAAATTGACATTGTTCATTTGGAGTTACAAAAAAGCAGAAAGCTTGCCATTTTTATTATTAGCATCATAAAGTTCAGTTAGTACTCAAACCATGTGAAAACTGCGCTGATGGACAAAATGTGAGTATATAAGATACAGCAAATGGGGTTATATTTTCTTTTTCATATTCCACCATTTAATGAAAATAATTAATGGTTCCGCACTTTTCAAAATTACAAAAATTAGTTTTATGTGAGAGCCACAAAACACAAACTCCATTCTAAAGCTTTTTCTTAAACAAGGTATGTAGAAGTTAATAAGATAGAGTAAACTTGCATGCATTTCAGTGCATTATCTCTATGAATTGAAAAATTAAAAGAATGAAAAACTGCTGTGCTAGATATTCACTTGTATGATGGATGAAGTAGAAGAGTCTGCCTAGAGTTATAATAACAATAATGATGATAACATTATTGTTTGTACTGTTCGGGTTGTATCAATGGCCCGATCCCCCTTCACGAAAGATTCTGGCGACGTCCATTCCTGTAACCACATCTGTGGTGGATGTGGTCGGCATCCTGATTATGGCACTGTACGTTCCTGGTTCAAATCATGGCTTTGGCATGGGCGTTTTTTACGTATATCCCAGGACCTCCTCGAAAGCGAAGTGGTAACTCTGTCGCCTTTTACTTAAGAGGTTCTGGATTCGATCCTAGGTTGAGGTACATTGTGCAGTGGTTTTTAACTGTAGTTTCAGGCCACTATTATCCTATCTGAGAATAAAATAGACAAACTTCGACAAATGTTTGCGTGTATTCCATTCACGAAGTTAATCTGATCGTCATTCATTGACATCGTCGCGTTTAGCCTTATAAGGAAGAAAACTGTGTAAAATTAAAATACACTAATTTAATACCAGGTGGGTATAAGTACTATACACGTATGCTAAGGATTTAGCTGTTGCCACAGCTCTCAAAAATCTTTATATTCCGTAATAGATTAACATGCTTATGATAGTCAGAGACAAAAACTCCATATGACCTCGATGTGGAGATTTAAAGACCAAAATCATTCTCCCCGTTGTTGTTCCCCTAGCACGCTGGAATGAAGAGCGATAGGGGAATATCATGGGTTGCGACCTTGTGGCATTAAACTTCAACAGAGTCCCTAGTGACTCGGATTTCAGATAAGTACATCACATCGTAGATAACTTTGAACAGTCTGGGTTGAAAACACATGATTGCAATGTGGATATAAACACAGAACGTGGTGTTTGCTCAAAACAACTAACGCGACCTTGTGGTGCACATTTGTAAGAGCTGATGACCTGCAGAATGGGTGTTTCAAAAACATTTGTCCAAATGCATTGGTGCTCTCTCATGATAAGGTTAATAGGAAAACCTATCATCAGTTAGTTATGGGGGACATGTCCTGTGGCGTGGAATGTTTGCAGTCTCCAAAAATCTGGCGATGTTTTAAATCCACTTTATCTTTATGCACAGATATGCTAATCAGTACACCTAGTCATATGTGGGATCCCTTGATTATAAGGCGACGACATTCCCACTACGCCACCTGATATATGAAGGAATTTGTTATGGAGATAGGTTCTCGTCAAGGAAAGGGGTCGGACAGAGCTCATGAAATAGAATATTTCTTTTGACAAAAATACAATTTTCTTTCGTATGAATTTGGGAATTGTGTAGTGAATGTTTTACACTCAGGGCAGTGGCGTGCCCAGGATTTTCGAAAGGGAGGGGTTACATACACTTTTTCTGGTAGTCACCCCACATTTTGCCATATTTTCCTACCTTCGACGTTCTTTTTTTTAGGAATACTGGGCCAAAGGGGATTATGCCCCCCCCCCTCTTCGGCACGCCACTGGCTCAGGGTTTGTACAGAGTGACTCTCAAATTGCACATCACCACAGACAGTTTTTCGCTTCTGCGTGTGTAGCCTCTCTAAGGCGGCCCCTTAGGATTTTTGTTAACATTTATGCCATGACCAAAATGCTACCATGTAAAGTGAAAAATCTTACGGTATTTCAGATGCCTTTGCATATTTCATGGCATTTCTCAAGGATAGAATCAGAAGCGAGTGCAGATATAATGGCCGAGTGAGATGTGAACAATGTATCACTTCACATTTTTGAAAGCTGATAACTATTCAACCGAGAGGAATAACGTTTTCTATAATAAGTCAAAATCAACAGCTTAAATACGTACATTTATGGAAGAATTACGTCCCGCACCGTGGTCTAATGCGAAAACCTTGGGCTCCAACTACGGGACGCGCGCAGGTTCGAGTCTCCTAGGGGGAGGCGTAACAACTTTTCTCCTGAGATTTCGGCCTGTGTATGGGACCGGTGGCCACCCACCTTCGCCAGGAAATTGGGGAGCTACGAAGGAGTAACGTAATCCGGTCATAGAAAACCTACAAAGACAACTGGGGGTTTGTGTTGCTAACCACACGTCACCCCGTAATTGGTTGGATGATCCAGTGGGAGAACGCCGTGGGTTATTAAGAATTGATTTGCAAACACCGGGCGCTGGCTCGTGGACACGGATATATCAATATGCAGGATATTGAAGGTTAGCAAAAAAATGTATAGGTTTTCAGTTTGTTTGCACGATGACGTCAATTCATAACCACGTTCTATTTTAAATTAAATTTATTTGTTATTAAATTAAAACCGCGTAACTCGTACGCCTTTCGTGCTGTATGTAACGTGCTCTGCGCTCATCGCAATTGCAAATGCTATGTGAAATGCTTCTGCTGTAACAATGCTATGAGATTTTTCGAAGCCTTTGTGCTGGCAAAAATGTTAAAGGAAAAGTTTCCGTCTAAAGCGAGCCTAACTTTAGAAGACAACTTATTGGGTTCCCAACAGCTGTCTCAGTTGTCGCCCGAGATATTCCGAGTGTAAGAAGCTGTGATTGAATCTACCCTTGGTGTGTCTGCATAATGAATTGCACGTGCGATGCAAGTCAAAGTTCATATGTTTGGCATGTGAGACTAGATAGATGTTTTATCATTAGGAGGAGAGTGCCCTGACGACAGTGGCGCAACCACAGGGGGGGCAGGGGAGGCATTGCCCCACCCAACCTTGGACAGAAATGAGTTCTGGGGGGGGTGAACATTGACGGACAAGTGTACTTGCTGGGGTCAATTACCGCCCACAACTTAAAATTTTATGCAAATAAAAATACTTTTCGTAAAATTCTCTTGCTCGCTTCGCTCGCAATGTATTATTCTTGTCAAGTTTCGAACCATAGCTAGGTCGGCCTTGGGCGCCGACCGATCTAAATGAAATAAGGTGTAAGATTGATTGATTTGATTGAATTGTGGTTTTAAGTCCGCTTTATGCACAGAAAGGCTGATCGGGACTGGACCTACAGTTTAAAGTGGGATCCGAATCACTGTGTCATGTGCCTCCACCGGGTATTGAGCCCGGGACCCCATCACAAGGCGGCAACGTTACCACTACACCATCGGGGAGACCTAAAAGTTGTAAAAGAGAGAAAGCATTGACTGCAAAAAAATTGGATCTAAAAATTTTCTTGCTCACTTCGCTCGCAGGTTGTTTTCTGTAATGCATTCTAAATTACCAGAGAGAGAAGTAACACTTGTATTAATTAATTTTGATTTAAATGTATGAACAATTGTTTTGAGGAAAGGGAGCGTGCACAATTTATGCTGTTGATTTATTGTGAGATGGATGAATTGATTGTGTAATGTATTGAAATAATATATATTGTATATAATATGCATTAAATAAACTGAATACGTACACAATTTAGTGTCCACGTCGCTCCATGTTGCATATGTGCAAAACATATAGTGCTTGAACGTTATACATGTTAATGTAAAAGAGAATTATATTTGGAATGCATTTATCAAGCATTTTCTTTCAAAAATAGTTTGTGTGCTTGTATTTTCCATTATGAATGTGTTGAAAAAATAATTCAATAATTATAATAGTAACATACGTTTATCCTGCGACTTGCCACCCCCTCCCCAGACAAAAATTCGTGGTTGCGCCTCTGCCTGACGATATAAATGATACGAAAACTGTATTTAGCATTTCTTGTGCTTTTAGGCACTTTCCCATCTCATCACCGTCGTTATAAAGAATAAAAGTAACTTTTTTGTTCGTTTAAACCCGTTTGAGTAGCAAGCTAGTTTATTTTAAATTTTAATTAGGGTATTTAATTAAGATGTGATATCTTAGTCTGTGTGTTCTGGATTTAATTATTTTTCCGTCTTTCGTGAAGTTTACATGTTTATGTATCATTGTTCTTAAGAACTGAGTATTTTTAGTACATTTTCTTTGATTTGTTGTTTCGATTTCATGTAAGAACTGTGTGTTTGACATTTCAGGAGAATTTTGTTTTTAAACGAAGCTGGTATTCTCTCCATTGTTTTCTTCCAATCCGATTACGTAATTTTTTTGTTCTACTGCAATAGTGATGTGAGCATACAATACAGGTTGAGTATTATATTTATACTTACCAGTGAACCGTTTGTATACATGAAAAATTCTTTCAGTGCGGATTCATACTTTCTTGCACTCCCTCATCTTTGATGAAGAGGACTTCAATAGAACATATTTGCTTATCTTTCTCGGTTGACAGATAGCGTTTCGTCTGGATGCTTACTCAGTTGACATTCTTTGAATAAATTTGACGAACTAATCTCTTACCCGCCCTTTGACCAACCTACAGTTTAATGTTCAGTCCACAATAGATTGCATCAAGAGTGACAGTTAATTTAGTCACGTGGTGTTAACAGACTTTCCCTTAGAAGTTCAGGAACTCCAGAAGGCGATTTAGAAAATTTGTTCATCGATTGACACAATCTTTGGGCGACTGACGCTTAGTATGTATTGTGTATTGAAGTATAATTATATTTTATTATAAACCCTGCAATTGACTGTTAAGTATTATTTATGTGTAATCATAGTTTCCTGTGAGGTTATTGACTCCCTGCTTCCCTTCCTTAACCCGCCGACGTTGCTACGATACCAGGGGTCCCGGATTCGAATCCCGGCCTTGGCATGGATGTTCTTTGTGTGTGTCCCTTCGTTAGTTTCATCATATGGTAACTCATCCTCATCTTCGCCATTAGTGAAGAGTGGCAGAAGAGCGAAGTAAGATAAAGGAAATCAATAAAACCCTTCCTTATCAACAGCATGTTGATTTAGTGAGGTATAAGTTGGCGTCGGCAGGGGTTCATCCAGAATTTTCCATGTGGGTTAAAGGGGAGGGGGACTGGGTATGCAATTTAAAGTGGGATCTTGAAAGTTTAAACCCTCTGACTCCGCCGAGTGTCGAGCCCGGCATCCCTTGATTTTCAAGGTGACGGTATCTGGTCTCGAGTCGCGAAATACGTACAACTTATCATCGCAGAAACTAACGTATAATGGTCATTAATGCAACCAACTTTTCTTGATAATTTATTTCCACTTCACGTCTCGTTATGACGCTACGTCCCATGTAAGAATATAATTTTATTTTCAGCAATGCAACCATGCAGCATAGGTTCACCATTGCCACTTGTTGGATTCTGTTTGTAATTATTATAAACAAAATATGACTCGGGTACCGCCTGGAATGCTGAAAAAGTCGCATAATATAGTTAATTTGGTATACATTTTCAAGTATCACATCAAAATCTCGAACGAGAGTCGCGGTATCGTCTCGATTTCTACAAGCAATTAGCATTTCTATAGTAGTGTTTTGTTTGTCCGCTTCTATGTAGCAATTGCAGCATACTGTCATAATGTGAGTTGATTGATTGAATTCTTTAAGTTTCCTTTATGCACAGATAGGCTAATCGGGACTGAACCTACAATTTAATGTGGGATCCCAACCACCGTGCAATGTACCTCCACCGGGTATCGAACTCGAGGGGGCGGGGGCGACGACGTTACAACTTCGCCATCATGGAGACCCTCATTAATCTGAGGACAAAGCAAAAGGAGCTTTCTCTTCACAAAACATCCGTATATCCTCTGTAGATTCTCTTCTATTTCCGAATCGCCATCTCGCAAATTACAACCCTTTATTTCATCCACATCTTCACATCCCATCGATCTTTTCTGTGTGTGCTAGTCGGACCTCTGACTATAGAAACTGGAAGATGAACTTAAGCTTCGGCATGATAGAGAAATCCCCTTTTTCCAGCTTGTATTGTCTTTTAGTTCTCCGTCATGACAAGCACGTGCATGGTGCAATTAGACAATCTCGTAGAAAACATTCCTTGGGATTAACTTGTTCTTATGTTCTGCACGTGATTAAGATATAAGATGCAGCGTATGTTGTCAACTGTATCATTCACTTATTTCAGTATGAAGTGCTTAATACGCTGTTTGCGTGTCTTGTTGTCCATACGAGACATATTCTGAACTTTTAATTCGTTCATAGAAATAAACTATAAGCAACAATACACAAAACACATTGTATCATAGGTGTAACTAGATTCATTTGATTTTTCTTATTTAGCGTCGCTAGATGTAACTAAAAAATAGGATTTTTTTAGGGGGTCTTAAGTTCACAATGTATAAGTTATGTATTTTATTTTAAGAAATGTTCAAGTATTATTTATATACGAAATCCCTGACCTCGTCCACTCGTTATAGTTACGCCTTTGCGCGGTTCAAAGTTTTGCAGAAGGAATTGCTACAGGGAAGTACCATGTCAATAAGCGATGAGTTATGACATATTTTAGATAGGCTGTGTTACATTTTACCATCCTTCCACTCATCGATGTTCTTTTTTATGCAAGCTGGAGGTTATAACTCCTCCCCCCCTCCGAGCACGCCACTCTCCGCTGGCTAACCAATTTCGAATTTTGATCAAAATGTTAAGAACGGAGTGCATGCGAATGTAACGCACACTCTGGCAACGTCAAACCCGAAGGCAACAAAGGTCCTTCAGCATCCCGTGGAGTGTGGGGTCCCCACATCCATCGAACCCCATGGCATCTCACCTGCCAGCATTTTCAGTGGGGTGTAGGTTCTAGAATTCAAGTAACTTATTTTGAAGCTTAGGGGTTTCACACCTAGAATTCCTCAAGAGGTTAAAATTTACAACCTCATCCCATCGTTACGAATACAGCCCTGCTCATTTCCATTTGGTAACCTGGATTTAAGTAGAGACTCAATATCCTTAAGCTCCCCTCAAACACTCGTGCTCGTCTCAAGAACTACTTTTTGTCTATAATGGCACGTTTCGAAAAACATTTTACCCCCGAAACGAGGCACATTTTCTAAAAGTCGTCGTTTAGAAGACAGGTCAAAGTTTGTTGCAATCTTTCAAGTATACTTTTGTGTATGATGCCACTCGAAGTGTAGTGGTCTTTCCGAGCCAGCATATCAGTGCAGTGTACTAATTTCATGTAGTTGTTAGTTTCATGAGACTGTTATTAGTCACCGTAAAAATTACAATATTTCACCGTCAAAATTTAACAACTTGCCTGTGAATTTTAACAAACTGGACACAACCGTTTTTTAAATTTAAATTTGAATATTGTATCATGCATGCCGATAGAAAGTGATTGTAAATTTCAGTTCCGTGTCCCTTAAATATATTTTTCACAGCAGAGTTATTAAAATTAACTAAGTAATGGCCGTTAATACTAAGTCGTCATGGTCTTTTTCACGGTGGTTGTATAGTAGCTGAAATTGACGGTCTTAGACCGCTATTTCTTCAGTCAACTCTTTACGGTGTAGAGGAAAAATCTCACGCCGTTTATGCCCCGTACCAAATCGAAACTCTCCCCTTCGACCATTGAAATGTCGACATGTGCGAATCGATTGGGAGGTTAATCACCCCCTTTCCTAAAAGTAACCGCAATTATTAATTAACATAAGTCATATTGGTCTTATATTTACCCTCATACCCTCTCCCCTTTTCCATATGGGGATCGCTCCACACCGATGGGTATAATTGACTTGATTGATTGATTTGGGTTATTTTACTTCGCTTTTCTGCCACTTTTGGCTAATC
Organism: Lepisma saccharinum; assembly: GCF_977018435.1. Lineage (NCBI taxonomy): Eukaryota > Metazoa > Arthropoda > Insecta > Zygentoma > Lepismatidae > Lepisma > Lepisma saccharinum. Next base: position 54,692,520 of record NC_139242.1, on the reverse strand, counting down.
GCGAAGATGAGGATGATGAAATTGATGAAAGGACACTCACAAGGAATGCCGATGCACATACCGAGATTCAAACCCGGTATCTCTGGCGTCGAAGCGCTGTGTGCTAACCATTCCGTCACGGAGGCCGGCAATGATTAACTGACAATCGCCAACTTTACGTCTAAGATTAAGTCGTCACCCCCGTGGGCACCGGGAGGGAGGGGACTGACTGACACCTTGGAAATCGACATAGTTAATTTACAGTTACAGAAAAAGCAGAAAGTATCAAACTTTCATTGTTAATAACAGAAATAAAGTTCAGTTAGTTAGTATTCGAACAGAACAAGTAAAGTAAAAACGACTCTAGATCGAAAAACTGTGTAAAATACAGGAATCATGTTATGTTTTTCCATATTGTAACATTTAATCCAAAGAATAAATGGTTGTACAGTTTTCAAATTTCTAAAAAGTAGGGTTTTATGTGAGATGTCAAAATAATAAAATTTATGACTGAAATTACCGCCTAATTTTTACAATTTTTTCTTCAACGAGCTGTGCAAAAGTTAATATCAAAGATGAAGAATGATCATGCATTACACTAACTTAGGAATTTTTTGAAAAAATGAAACAGTTGTGCTGGATATTCACTCATCTGGTGGACCGAGCAGAAATTCTCTCTAATCATGATGATGGTGATAATATATTGAACTTAAAGTGGTTTATTGTTATTAGATTGTATTAGTCATAATTACTGTATAACAGTAATAGTAATAATTACTGTTATTACTTCTACTATTAAAGCTTTATCAATGGGTTGATCCCCCTCCCTACAAAAATTTCTGGGCACGCCCTTGGTCACTCCCGAGACAAGTAAATCTTCATTGCACCTAACGGGTGCAGTATAAGAAAGTTCATTCGCCACCTCGCCTCCAAGACAATTCGCCACTGAATGGTGACATTGTACTTGTACCTTGCAGTCAGTCAGCTCTCACCTTTATGGTGGGATCGGTCACGAAAGAAAAACAGGTGGAAAGTGTTTTGTTTTCTTCCTTTCTCAAGGCACCGTTTACGTTTACTCCCCTCTTGCGAAAGTCTGTGATCTGTAATGGAATGCAGCCCAAATGTCTGGGTGTTCGATGAATCACGAAAGAGACAGTTCATGTGCAAATGTGGTTAGCACTCTGTAATCTTCACAGATTGAGGTGATACAATTCACTCCATCGAGTATAAGGTGTGCCTTCCAGCCTCTTGTGGTGGCGAGGTTTTCAGGAATTTTTTAGGTCGCTGGGTTTTACACATCGGTAACTTGAGTAAAAGTGCAGCCCCGTCGTGTGTAAAGCAAGACTAACAGTTGCATTGATGAATGTCTGTAGTTTCACTGATAGAAAAGAAAGTTTCTCCAGTGCAACTAACTCTGTGGCGTTCCCAAACCCGGAGGTTCATTGGCGCAACATCGTAAGTTTTCCATCTCTCCCTATTCTTCGCCAGACCAGTCCACTCTCTACCATCCTTTCCAGTTTCCTTAATATTGTCATTCCATCCATTAATTGGTCGATAGATTTTTCATTTCATAGTACTCGAACACTACTTAATCTAACATTAATTGACTAATGGATATCTTAAAACTGTCGGTTTGGTGTCATTGCAATACTTTTTCGATTATCATCCAGCGAACGTGTTCTATGCGGTACTCCATGGACTTCATTCTTGCAGACTAACGAGACTGTTTGACTTCTGGACCCACAGCCAATATAATCCTCTGAGGTCTGTGTTGTGTCCTGTCCATGGGTGTTTGACCTTTCATTAGTTTTATCTCATTACTTTTCATCCCCATATTCGCGATTAGCCAAAAGTCGAGAAGCAAAGTAAAATAAATAAATCACTTAAAACCAGCGAATATGTATTGCGAAAGAATTTTGATAGGGACTCCTCGATAATTTTGATGGAATGTTACATTAGAAGTACAAGATTCGGCAAGTCAGTGTGTGTGAAAGCATTGTGTTTCCCTTTCTCATTATATGGTGATCTAGTCAACACTGGCGAAAAGTGGTAGGGTAGGGGCAGTTGCTCCCCTACTTTTTGCCTCTTCTTGTCCCCCTCTCCCCCCATTGTCCCCAGTTTGGCATCCAATCGTCGCTACTGCTGGCGAAGTAGGGTTTCTGAAAACATTTAGATTAAATTCCAATTAACAGGGTCAGTTTTGTGAAATGTGCTTAGTTGTTTCTGTTTACTAGCGAACACATTCAGTCAGATTGTTTGGCTTTACAGCAACACACCTTGCAACCAAGAGGTTTTGCTTCTGATTGCCAGTGGAGGGTCCTGCGTTAGGGAGAGTTGGGCTATAACATTTCAAGATTAATTGATTGATTTAGTTTATATTGTTAAAATTATGGATGTTATTCCTATCATTAATAATATATTGGTTTGTTGATGGAATCATCTAATTTGTCAATCGATAGATGAGAATGGGTGTTGAGTGAACGGAATATGGTATTCGGCTGTTCGAGTGTAAATGGAGGCTCTTGTGCCTTGGGGCATCAAGATGACGTATCAGAGTATCGGAAGAACTTGAACTTCATTTTCAAGGCAATGGTCGCAGATGAAAAAAATCTGGGTCAGGAACAAGTACATACTTTTTGTTCCAGTACAACAGTTACTTGGTTGTTGCTCACAGACCTAAACGTTGTGGCTGTTTCTTTACCTTACGGTTTGTGTAGAGTCAACTCTCCGACTCTCAAGGGTTCGCGTGCGTAACAAATTGCACAATGATATCTAAAATAATAGATATGTACAGTGTTTTCGTGTTGGAGGGGAGGAAGAGGATGCCTTCCACAGCTGCATTCAGATGTACCCAGGTATATAGGAAATTGATGTATTTGTGTAAGGAAATCCCTCTCTTTTCGGAGACATAAATGCACATTATTTTTTTAACGGTGGTTAAATGATAAAAAAATAATAAAATTACGATATTTTCTCGATTAGATATATTTCCCTAGCGTACGCTGGAGTGCTGAATTTTCATGTATGTTAGTCGTTTTCTCGTTCTGTAACATTTCTTGTTCGTAGAACCAATTTTTAACTAAATTAACATTTCCGGATCTCTTTATATATAAACTTCCGGAAACAGATCATTAACGCCACCTTCTGGTTCAAGGATTTAACGTGACCGTGCAATGACGTAACTTTCCCGTCCTATGAATATCTTGCACTGATTTTATTGCACGTATACACTGATGAATGGCGTTTGAAAAAATGAAAAGTTATTCTTGGTTTTAGAACAAGTGTACATTTGAAAATCTAATCGACAATATTTGTGTAATGTGACTATTATTGAGGGGACAACCGGAAAAATATGAAAACTTACCTATGTAGCAAGGGATGCTTAATCTAGTAGGAGTAGGAGCGGGAGGACTTTAATTCGCACTCTTCATTTCTGAAGTTAATTACCTATTCGTGCTTTCTTCTGTTTGCTGTGCTAGGAGTCAAGCGTTCAACTGTATTTTAGAAACTGTAGATAAGCCGCATAACGGAATGGCCTGTTCTTCTGATAAAAATTACCACGTATGTAAGAAACTCGTTCGTCTACGCTTGTTTCTCCTCCATTGCTGCTTTACGAAAATCGTCCGTGGTCCAGTCGTTATGACCTAATACAGGGCCAGTGTGGTTTGCAATAATAATAAAAAAAACACCATTCTGTAAAGAACTGTGCAAAACATGTGCTCAGAACAATCGACATCACGACTGTTAGAGATAATTGATCTTTTTATTCAGAGTTTCCTTCTGTTTGCCATAGTAAGAACCTGATGGGTATTTAATATTTCGAAATGATATGTTGGAGCATTTGCTTATGTTCATCAAGAGGACGGAGAGTGTGTGGTCGATGCTCGTAGTATTTTGTTAGTTTATTATTATTGAGTTCCCAGTTACTTAATAGAGGTTACGAGATACATAGTGATGTCAGTTGGATGCTGTTAAAGGTCATCCATGGAACATCTCTGTTTTGATTCATTCTTACTGTGAATACACAAGGTGCGTTTACTTTAACGTTCTTTCATTCGATCAGCCATCTCCATCATTTGGAAAAAGGGAAAGCTAGAACTTACAAGGCTGCTGCCATTTGAAACATCGGTTTTCTCAAGGTTATCTACTCGCTCAGCTTCCGCCTCGGTTGAGTCACACGATATAGTCCCGTCTGGCGGAGTCTGTGTTTCTAAGCTCCAGGAGCAAAGCTGTTCGTACACGATCAAATGTACCACGAACAACACATTTGTTTTCATACTTAACGGAAATGACGTCAGAATACAATACACGTCATGTTGCTTCTTGAATTCGTAGTTAAACGTCAATTTTTTTATATTTAGAAACTGTTGTAAATGCTGGGCAGTGGTGTTCTTTGCAAGTGTCTTTATCAGTTTCGTCATGTCGCTTATGGTCGCGATTAGCCAGAAGTGGAAGAAAAGCGATGCTAAATAACAAATCAAATTATACAGGAAAGAATAATGTATATTTCTAAAACAATGGGTGATAAGGTAATAAATTATATTCGACATCGGACCGTGAAATTTAATATTTCTGTGTTGATCTTACATTCCAGTTAAGATAAACAAAGGGGAAAACAACTACTTATATATAGTACAGGCTGCTTCAAAATGATGTGAACGATTTCAACTCCTTATATTTTTTTTGTAATTCCTAAAACTGTCCAAGTTTTTTTGATAAAATTTTGAACACAGTATCTCACAAATGTTCTATGTGAGCTCCCTTTGTTACCCTGCATACACCAATTCGGTAATCCAATTCCGCCCAGACCTGTTTCAACATGTCTGCATCAACAGTTTGCACTGCAGCAGTAATGCGCTCATTCAGTTCATTGACATCTGTGGGTAGAGGAGGTTTGTACACGATGTCTTTTAGATGTCCCCACAGAAAAAAAATCACATGGGGTTAAATCTGGGGATCTTGGTGGCCAACGTAGTAACTGTTGATAATTTTGAGTAGATCGCCCAATCCAGCGGTCTGGCAGTCTGTTATTAAGGTAATTTCGAACATGGCGATGAAAGTGGCATGGGGCTCCATCCAGTTGATAGATGTGAAGTTTGCACTGTCACCAGTGGCGTGCGGTGATAAATCAGGCAGGGGAACAGGTCACCTGCACTTGCTCCCCCTCGCATGGGTGTCTTAATATAATACAATAGATCGAGTAAAATTCAACCCTTATTGAAATGTCAGAAGTGACAAACATGAGGCACGTTAAAATTATATGACAATAATAAATTTAAAGCAAATGTGATATAATATAAAGAAAACATTAAAAATAAAATTGTTGATGCGCAACAAAGAAAAAATTGATAATATAAATTTATGATTTGATTTAGTTTATTTTACTTCGCGTTTTGTGCCTCTTGGCTAATTTGCGAAGATGGGGATGATTGATGAAATGATGAAATTGATGAATAGACATTCACAAACAACCAAGCCCGACCAGGATTCGAACCCGAGACCCTTGGCGTCGCAGCGCGATGTGCTAACCACTCGGCCACAGGGTCGGGCTATAAATTTATGAGTCATCAGAGAAAGAAAATAATATTTTGTCGTGACCTGTTTCATCTCTTTATTCGTAGATTAAGTTGACGTTTTTCATAGAGTTCAGTATTCAAACGTCCTCAATGCAATAATGGCACACAGATGGTTGAGTTTTTTCATGACGTTCGGTAGATTAGTCAGGGTGGCTACTGTAGGACCATAATAAAATTCAAGTATAATTCCCGGTTTTCAAGGCGAACTGTACAAAAATTCAAGCAGATGTTTTATCTATTTCAAACTAAGGTTTTACCGTCTCTCACCACCCACACACATACACACCAACAAATACTTATATTAACAATATATGGTTTGTGCGATTCCAATGAATCCAATAATTCTAATCCACTTGGACGGTACATATATATAATTTAAGGCGCGGAGTTTACATTTGTCATTTCACATAGCTACTAGGCAGTGGCGTGCCCAAAGGGGGGGTTGGTAGGGAGTTTACCCCCCCCTTTGGCCCAATATTCCTAAAAAAAGAACGTCAATGGTAGGAAAATGACAAAATGAGAGCGGACTACCAAGAAAAAGTATAGGTAACCCCTCCCTTACAAAAATCCTGGGCACGCCACTGCTACTCGGGACTATAAATACATCTACAAACACAAGTCACAAATGTTACGGGAAATAGTAATCTACGAAAAATTGTTAATTCTATAAGAATTTTAAATTTACCTAATCAACTTCAAGATATTTTATCTTGCTATAATCTTCCGTCCATCAGATGGATTGTTCCGCAAAGGACACTAACAAAGCAAACGGATTGACAGAATTCTGTTTTATTTTCCACGCAGCTTTCTTTTCTTGATAAAAGTAAAATCTAAACTGTGAAAAACTTGTTTCAGGTCATTAATAAATATGTATAAATTCAATGGAATTGGGATTTTAAAAAGTTGCAATTTTCATGTCTACAGAGAAAATTTCAAGCAGAATGCACGCACAATTCCCGGAGCCAATAATTCACGCATAATTCCCGGAATTCAAGAAATTCCCGGTGAGTAGCCACCCTGTTAGTAGAAGTTGTTAATGTGACAAAACCCGACCTGTTCCAGACTCCCTTCTCAGTATTAAACAAGGACAACAATATAATTTGCCACTGGTAGAATATCCAGGTAATCATTTTACAGAGTTGTAACTCGTTTGAAAATGCCTTGTGTATGATTTCGTTTTAGTTTTTAATTCAGTTAGGATGTGTGTTGGTTTGTTGTATTTTCTGCAAAGTTCAATGAACTACAGGCTTTCGTACTCAGCCGGTCGATCATACAACACTCGCAACATTCGCTTTCTTGTCCTGCAGCTGCGTGCCTTGGAACTTTGGTCTTGGGGTTGGTGGAACAGGTGGATGTGAGCTGTTCCCTCGGAAGCTATTTCGCAGCGTTTAGCCAAGGAATTTAGCAGACGCTTAGACTGTAGAAGATTTTTTCAGTTCGTTATGAATGTCAGACGCAAGTTCTCAACGAGATTAGGAAGTTATGGACTTTCTACACTCAAAAGTATCACTTATGACGCGATTAAACTTCAGCACATAGCAAAAACTGGAAGAAAAGCGAATCCGCAATATCTCTCTGAGGGAACAGCTAGAGTTTTCAGCTTCCGTGGTGCCGTGGGGATCGTTTACCTTCGCGCGTGGTCGGAAATACTCGGCTTCAGGCAGTAGAGGGCATGATACTAAGAGACCATGGTAGAGCATGGGGTGAGAACCATGATGCATTGGGGGTAGATGACGTCAACAAACGTCCAGCCACGGTGAAAGATTTTCTTCAGTGTTACTTTTGGAAACGTTGATTTCGGGAGAAAGAAGTGTTCTTATTATGTTAATATAAATAATTTAAATAACCCAAAGCGCAGTAAGTAGGAGGGAACAGCCTGTTCCCTCTGTTCCATGGAGGGACCGCCACTGACTGTCACGTTCAAGCTGCGGCATAAGCCATGTAGTAAGCATGTGTAGGAATGTTTGTACAGTCACAGTTTCTTCGTGAAAGAAGCACGGACCGTACACTTAGGCAAAACACATTAGTCTTCGGTGAATCACGCACAACTTCATTGTTCACTCTTCCTGTCACATGGAACATAGCCTCATCACTGAAACAAAGTTTGTCAATAAAATCATCACCACCACTGCATAACTCTAGAAATGACTCACAATTTTTTTTGCGGGATGTGTGATCATTAGGTGTTAAATGTTGTAACAACTGCACTCGATAGGGATACATCTTTAAAGGCCTACGCACTACGCGCCAAACAGTTGCTCGAGGCATTGTTAGCTCTTGACTCACTTTCTTTGTAGACTTTTGGGGGCTGTGTTGAAAACTAGCTCGAACTCTCTCGACATCTGCCTCAGACGTGGACGGTCTACCGGACGATTTTCCTTTGCAAATGCAGCCCGTTGTCTTGAATTTATCATACCACTTACGTATGGAGTTCTTGGATGGTCGTTCTTTACGAAATTCCGTACGAAACTCATGCTGAACACTAACAACAGACCGACTAACGTGAAACTGTAGGACACAAAAAGCTTTCTATGCACCACAGGCAGCCATCTTGGAACTTATCACCCTGCCACCTACTGGAGAAATTTGGAACTACTACGACCATTGCAAACAAAACTTGAGGATATGGTTGAAAGTATTTACATAAAACTTTATTTGTTGATAGAGTTTTATCGCTCGTGGAACGGTTTCTTATCGTTCAAACCATTTTGAAGCACGTGTATTTGTGGAAGTGCTATTTTGTGTCAGCATGGTCACAGACTTTCGAGTTTCTGATAACCATCTTCCATTGAAAAGAAAGTTATATTTGTTAAGGCTAATCTTTTTTTTTTCGTATACACTCAACTTTCGGTGAAATTTGAATTTGATGTCGAATTTTTATTTCGTGTACATGTGCAGTTTCAGACCTTTATAGATTTCCGATAAGAACGTATTGACGTAACACTTTGTGCTATAATCCATACGGCGAAAGCAACCATGGCCACTTTTTGCGTGGATGTAGACATTCTGGATCGTGCTGGACATCGTTTTCTTTTGTATAACACCGTGGACCTGTGGTTCTCAATTTCCTAAAAGTGCACCTCGTCTGAAGTACGTATATACAGGATGTGACGAAGTTTCCGGACTGCAGCTGCAAAACCCAAATACAACTGAGAGAGGGAAATGTTTGCTTTTATTCTTACCCTTAGTACGCCGCGCGGTCTGACGAAAGTAAGCCCAGTGTCGCCAAGGCTTTGAGCGCGAAATTTGAATTCGTATACATAATGGAGAAAAATCGAAATAACTCTGGCACTATGGGACCAATCTACTTCGGATAACTTTTGTTTTGCAGGTAATACATCGGTGCATGCAACCATGTAAAATTTGGATGCCCCAACCGCGGGGGGGGGGGGGGTTACGGGCGGGGGCTGCATCCCCCGAATTTCAATGAAAAAATCATAAAAATGAGGAATTTGCCCCCTCTTCTCCAGCTACTTTGGGGAGAAAACCCGAACTTTTGCTTTTTTCGTTCGCACTTGCATCTTGTGTAGCTACTGTGGATCTATTTATTCCCTGTTGACTCGGCTCTTTGTGGAAATATGTCCGGAAGGAAACGATTGTGCGTTAGGGAAATCGATGAGCTGTTATATGATACGAACTGTTTATGGTGAGGCCTTTCCTAACAGAGGAGGGAAGGGAGCCTTTGCAATCGTTTGTTTTGTCTATACTTCTGGATAGACTCACGCTTCTGGCTGGCTATCGTCAAGCTTCATTGCATTTCTAACATAGAGGCGACAGAAAGCTGACACCGCCAAACCTCATCCAATCCCCTCTCTCCTTGACCCCCCCCCGGCCACTACTTCAGCTGGATCACCAGGTCTAAACACAAAGAAGAATGTGTGCCTTATCAGTACTAAATCACAGCGTTGGAAGCTTGGAGGAAAACAGCCTCGTAAATACCAAGCATTTATTGTGTCTGTCAACTGACCAGCGAACACGTGAGCCCAACTCCCAAACACGTGACATATTCCGAGAAAGGAGGGGGGGATTTGGAATTTTCGTAAACACGATTGCAAAACATGTTCCCGAACGAACTGCCAGTGTTTCAACCTCAATATACAAATATAAGTGTGGCAAACCCTCGATAATTGTATCTAAAGCTGTTCGTTGCATATCTGCAACAGCGGCTGCAAGGGACATACTTTTTTTGTTGCATATATGCAACGGGGGCGAACTAAGGGTTCCCCCATGCCACTAGTGCACCTCACACATCTTTTGATGTAAATCATCAAAACTTTTACGATTCAGGAATGTTGTGTAGAGCCTTTCTCACACTCCTCTGAATGCAAAGGGTGTTCCGTATAGGACGCCGAATTTGAATCGAGTGCTATTGTTTTGTTTCGAGGTTGGCAGGCCTGTTCTTACTAATGTTGGCATCTGTTGTCATGCCGATTAATGTAGTCAATTGTTTTCACTCGTTTTTTGTGGTTTCCTTCCGAAAATCCTCGAATAATCCAGTACCGTGAAATCCATCCATCCGCTGAGTGAGAACGACTGGGTGGTGTGGGTTGTGGCAGGTGGAGTGTGATCTTACACCATGTGATTTCTTCGTATGAGGGTATGTGAAATCACAGGTGTACGCCAACAAACCAGGAACCCTTTTGGAACTGAAGGCGGAAATCATACGGGTGATTGGAGGCATAGGGACAGACATTTGCGAGAGGGTTATCAATATTTTTGTGGAGCATATACAGGGGTTGGACAAAAATATGGAAACACCTGCAGAAATGCACATTACCTTTATTAATATCGATTAGGACCACCTTTGGCACGCAGAACGGCCTGCAGTCGACGTGGAATGGACAAATACAGGTCGCGTATGGTTGTCAAAGGGATGGTATACCATTCTTCCTCCAACGCAGCTGCAAGTTGTTGTAGAGACGATGGTGGTGGGGAGCGGGCTCGCACCTTGGTCTCCAAAACCGACCACAGGGGCTCAATAATATTGAGGTCTGGCGATTGTGGAGGCCATGGTAGATGTGACACTTCATCTTCTTGCTCATCAAACCAGCCCTGGACGATGTGAGCTGTATGAACAGGGGCTCTGTCATCTTGAAACACGGCATCACCATCTGGGAACAAAGTTTGCACCATGGGATGCAGCTGGTCACTCAAAATGGTTACGTAGTCCCTGGCAGTGACATGTCCATGCAGGGTGATGATCGGTCCTGCAGAATACCAAGAGATGGCTGCCCAAATCATCACTGAACCACCGCCATGCTTCACTTTCGGTAACAGACAGTCTGTATCTTACGCTCGTGCTGGCGTTCTTCACACGTACACTCGGCCAGCAGTTGGAAACAATGTAAAGGATGACTCATCCGACCAGATTATAGTCTTTCACTGCTCCATTGTCCAGTTTTTATGGGCGTTGCACCACTGTCTCCGTGTAGCAGCATGGTCAACAGTCACGAGTGGTTTGGGAATTGCAGATCTGTCATGGATACCCTGCTTGTGGAGTTCTCTTCTGACTGTTTTGACGCTAACAGGGTTTGTAAGCACTGTATTCAGCTCAGCAGTGACTTTTGGAGCCGTGGTGATCTTCTGCTTGGTTACAATCCTTCCCAATGTGCGTCTGTCTCTGTCACGCAACACACACTTGCGCCCACGCTGGTGCTTCGCTGATGCGGTTTTTCCGGAAGTCTCGTAGGCAGTCATGATCTTCGAGACTGTGCCTCTTGATACACCAAACATTTCCGCTACTTTCGTCACGGAAGCTCCCACCATACGCGCACCCACAATTTGCCCTCTTTAAAACTCTGTCAGCTCAGACATGATTCACGATAACCTGCACGGACCGGTCGCTGAACTGTAACTGGCCCACCTCGCAGGAAGTGCCAGTGACCACAGCGCCACCTACCATTGAGACGCAAATCGTGTTTGAAATGGCTACCTGTTTTATACCAGGTGTTTTCATATTTTTGTCCAACCCCTGTAAATGCATGCAGACTCAGTAGTGGTGGACATATGCCTGACATAGTCTTTCATACGTAAATGGGAGATGTTATTGTTTACATACACAGTGCAGCAATTTGAAATCGAGACTGATTTTTTTCCCTAGGTAGGTGGCGCCACTTTGCAAGCGTTCTGTGATGCGAACAAGTAACGGGTATCTCACGAACAACCGACGCAGAGATCGTTGGCCTTGAGCGACATTGCCACTTGTGGCGTTGTTGAATGTGGCCACGTGTCGTGAAAGTGCGTCGTGATTTAAACATGGAACAAAGAGCAAACATAATGTTTTGTGTACTCTTGGGTAAAACTGCTACGGAAACGTTTCATATGTCGTAGCAAGTCTATAGGGACATTTGTTTATCCTGTACGCGTGTATTTGAATGGCACAGGCGTTTCAGTGAAGGACGGGAGCCAATTGAAGATGACTAGCATCCAGGTGTAGCATGAACGGTGAGAACACCAAAATTGGTTGAGAAAGCGAGGACAATCATTACTGAAGACTGAAATTTCAGACAGACTGTTACTGCTGCCTTTTATCTTGAGGCAATGAAACGTTTGATGCAAGGAATAACACGTGTGAGGCCCGAGTATCGGGATGATGGCAGCTGGCGTCTGCTTCATTACAGTGCCCCAAGTCACAAGACTGTGATTGCGAAGAAGATTTTGGCCCTAAATCGACTGTGTGTGTGTGTTGTAACTCTCTGCCTACTCATCGGATCTGGCTCCGTGTGATTATTTTTTATTTCCTAAACCAAAATCTGCACTCAAAGGTTCCAGCTTTGATGATATACCAACAATCAAGAAGACTACGACATGGATTTTAAATAGCTTTACACAAAACGAATTCCATCAATCCTTCCATCCACTGGTAGGCATTGCACTACGATGTGTGGATGCAGGAGGGTCCTACTTTAAATGATCCAAGGTAAGTAACTTTTTATTTTTTACAGCACCAGTCTCGATTTCAAATTGCCGCACTGTGTATATGTGAAATATAACTATTTTCATGATATTTTCCGTATGTTTATTTAATTTTCTAATTCGGCGTCCTATACGGAACACCCTATACTTAACGATGTCAAAATGTTTCCCCTTAATGACAGTTTTCAGCTTAGGAGACAACATGACGTCGACAGGGGCTAGATCTGGAGAATGAAGGGGATCAGTAATCTTTAACAACCTCTTTTGTAGCCGGAAACTTCTTGTGACGAGACATTGTCGTCTGAAGAGGTTACAGCTGTCCGTTTACTGATGTCTAACCCGCCGGATTCGTTTCAGAAGGCGAGTAAGAACTTCTGTGTAATACGCAGCATTGTCGGTAGTATCAGGAGCAGTTGCGGATCCAAAAATTACTGTTGGGAGGGGCAAATTTCAGAGTCTGGTACAGAACCGAACCTACAATTGCAATGTTTTATATGAACAATATATGGTTATTTTAGCAGGAGACAGCTATGCTCTACGGATTAGCTTTTTTAAGGGGTCCAGAGTGAATACATGGTTATTTTAGTACTATATTTTAGGTAGTCTACCTCACATTGGTCCGTCGAAAGAAACAATCGTGTTGTAGATTATGAATATTTAGTGAGTTTATAAGCGACATAGGGAGTTTGAATGTACAAGTGCTACCAATTTATTTATTACAGACTCAGCTTTTGAAGTTACGTATTCCATGTCATCGTTGCATTTCTCGTAATTTCACACTTAGATATTTAGCTTCCTTTACTCTTCTAAAACTTTTCTCTGAGTTTCATCTGTGGGTGTTTATTAACATTCAGCTTAGCCTGTAGGATTATAAAGTGGGTCTCCTGGGTGGCTATCATCAATTTTGCCGTATCACACAAATCCTCGAAAGAGTTTATCGCAATGCTGGACTTCCTTTCCAACTCTGTTATTGAATTATCTTATATTACAATTATTACGTCGTCTGCATAGTCTACTTGTGCTTTTGATCTCGAAATATTTTTCTAGAGATGGTTCCAGGTTTAGATCCCACAATTTTGGACCTAAAACTCGTCTCTGTGAACATTCTTGTGTTGTTGATTTTGAGGCCGTGAAGTTAGGGCATCTGATATGCTTTCCTGTCGGTGCAATAGCTTCCATAATTCTGTCGAGGGTTCCTATATGTCTCCTAAGATCCTGAAAAGATTCGGCTTGGTTCGTACAGGTAGATGTCAGTTCAAAGCCTCACAACGCCGTCAACGTCTCTACCATCTGTGAGGGCCTCTTTTTTTCAGTTGGAAGAGGGACGCAAGGTCATTTGTACCTTACAGCCTTGCGCCGGAGAACCAACTGCAATCGACTTGATATATCGCATGCAAATACACTCGATATAAATGTCGATTGTATCTGTGTATGACAAGATCTCGCTTTCATGTCCACAGCGATCTCTTGTAATACAGCATTCTTCCATTTGAGTCTGCAATACTAACATGGTTAAATCTAATGTAATAAAAATTGTACAAGCACTTGAAATACCTATCACTCAACCCAACCTACAAGCTTAAGGAATTACTTCGCAGACCCAAAAGGAAAAACCGTTAGTGGTCTTACATTGCATACCTACACACACACACACACACACACAGTGGCTATCAAGACTTACTTCATTACATAGCTACATTTTCCTGAAGTAACATGGAAGATCTCGGAGATTACTGCTATTACTGTAATTGTACCTTGGTAAGCTGGCCAAGTTCACCCCAGCATAACAACAGTGGACACTGATCCACAGTAGGACCTTCCCGACCCAGCAATATTCCAGAGCTGACGAACTCTCACAGCTCAGAAAACGTCATGTACTATCACACCATAGTATAGGGCCACCAACGCAGAGGCAGGCCCAATGTCCTAGGTGGAACTTCCACGACGTCTCCTTCCGAACGGTAGGGAAAAACCTTATCGGGAGAGGTCCTACAGTTTGACTTGCCATCCAAATAACAGGAATCCGCGAGATATAGGGTGGAAACTTAACGTGTATAGTGCTTTTAATTAAAAAAAAAAATTGTCTTCGTTAGCAAAGTGTTTAATATGGAAACAAGGCATAATCGTGTTACAGCAAGGATCCAAGTTACTTCAGGAAAATCCTGTGTGTTATATTTTGTTAGAACCAAATATAACACACAGGATATAACTACGTAGTAGATAAAATAGCAGATAAAGAGAATAACTAGCATTCGTTCTGCAATCTAATCTATCAAGCTGTATACAGCAGCGGTGATGGGTGATGGGATTCTATGAGTTTACTAGGCACCTAACTGAAATCTGGTTGGCAGGCTTTGGCACTCTAAGACGTGTTGGCCACAGGGTTTATCTATTTTATAGACAAACAGCTTTGAACACATATAGCATTAATAAGGCTCCCAATTCAAATGATGGCCTGGGAATGGGTATTCTTTTTTGACTGTCCCATCATCTTCATCTTCGAAAGTAGCCAAAAGTGGCAGAAAAGTTAAGAAAAGTAATCCAAATCAATGTAGCATTAATAACATAAACACGCCGGTTCGGTGACCGAGTGTGTTAAGTGACGGACTTTCGATCTTGGCATGGGTGTTCTTGTAAGAGTCCTTTCTCTAATTCAATCAAATCATCACTCATCTGCATCGTCGCTATTAGCCAGAAATTACAGAAAAGCGACTGAAAAATAATAAAATTCAAAAACTTGCGTACTATCCTGCAGATGTCAGCATCTCTCCACTTTGAATGGAAATCCGGTATGAGAAACTTTTACTTTAAGTAAAAGTACAATGTAATTCTTATGCGTGTCTGGTCGTCAGTTTTTGGATGTTGGATGTACGTAGTTTCATAGCTACTGTAACTAGCTTCAACAATGAACAATAACTGTTAAACATTGTTGTGCTGTTTTGTGTTAGGTCACGTTCACTTACAAAATAATAGAATGTAAAAGTAGTAGTTTCGAACTCGATGAAAGTAAATATTGAAAATGAACGTGAAGTTAGTAAATCTCTGGATTTAGCTAATTTTTTTTTTAATATAGTCATTTTGACATCGTTGCTCTTTACCTGTATCAGTTCATTTTGAATTTCAGAACGTAAATAATTATTGTGAATCTCATTTTATTGTATACGTCTGTAATGTTCTTGTGGTAATCGGTCATATTTCGAAAGAAATTCCACCTAATACGTGAAGTTTCCTCAATTTTCTGTTGTTTCTGCTGTGTATAATGTTTCGCGATGTTCTAGAACCGCTAAGTTATGAGAAGTCAAGAATTGTGTTTATGCTTATCAACCTTTTGTAAAAGAACGTTTCATTGTTGTTGTTTGGCTTCCTGGATATTCTAAAATCAGATGGCTACCACCCGGTTTATTTAAAATTCTAAATAGTTGACATATTCAGTCGAAGTGTAATGTTTCACTAGAATTTATAACCGGTTAAAATGTAGTTTTATCGGCCACAAAAATTAGTCCTTTCCACCTATCTTCTCGCTTCTATTTATTACATTTAAAAAAATAATAAGGCCATGGGAGGCAAGGCCTCGGGCGCTTGCCCACTTCGCCCACCCGTTGCTACGCCTCTGTTGTTATCATAATTCCTCCCATTGTCACGCTAAACTGTCAGGCATGAGAAGTAAAAAGAATAAACAAAAAATAAAGACGCATTCTCTGCAGTGGAGTCGGGTCCGATTCCCATTTAACGCATCTTGTAGACTCGTTCTGATCCAAATTTGAACTGTAGGTCCAGTTCCGATTAGACTATCATGAGCATGAAGTGGACTTCTCGAGCCTGCTAAACGTGGTGATAAAAATACAGAACGAATGAGTCTTGAATATTATTAGGTATAATAACAATATATTCAAACCATGGCAGTTGGGAGGGGCCATCGCCCCTATCGCCCTCTCCGTGGATCCGCGCTTGGTCAAGAGTGTGAATAATCCCTGCCGAATAAAAAAACAACAACATGTGAACAACATTGTCTCAATTTTCTATTTTTGCAGGCGAGCATTTTTTCCCCTTTTCTTTGGGGAATCCCTTTTGCACAACTGAATACTCTGACGTTTGGTCTGAGGGTCATATTGGTTACACCATATTCAGTTTTTAATATTGCGTATGTTTCTGTTGCCGTTTTCCCGAGTTTTTGCATGGAAAACTTTGTTCTATTCTAAACTTGTGTCGAACCAGAAAATGCTACTATTCAACTAAGTATTTCACGTACTCAACGTGATATGTGTAAAAATGAATACACAGCCAATTATACTGTCAACCTCAAAACTCGACATATAACCCCAGTCCGGAAACTTTGTCACACCTTCTGAAAATGATGAAAGAGTTCACTTTAATGAAAATATGTTAACATCTTTAAATATGCATTTTTTTATATTAACAATATATTTTTTTAGAAGTTCTAAATTATTTCTATACAACATTTGTGAAGTACTGTTCATTCATTCTGTTCCCTAATGTTTGAAGTAAATATATTTTTACTTAAGTTAAATGTATGATATAAATATTAATTAAATCTTAGTAAAATTAATACCAGTTGCAATCTTTCATGAAAAATATTTCTAGCTAAGTCGCGATCAGAAGTTTCTTCATTTGAGGAGGAGTAGGTTCAAAAACGAGAAATAAAGGCTTTGTAATGTAGTTTTGGTATAGCATTTATTTGTAATTGATTCGTACTTTCTCATCTTATAGGCCTATATTTTGTGTCAACCTACTTTCTTAAATCAAGTGGACACCCTCAATATACCATTGTTACTCTTTTGTCAATCTCCCGGGTTCGTGTACCTGGTTGAGAGCCACTGTTGTAGACATTATTCCGGCATGTTGCTTCTTATTCAAGACTTAACCAACTTCGATTCTTGCTTCGGGCACAAATCACTGAGATCGAGCGGGCGGTAAAAACATGCGACATTAATTAGTGTAGAACAGTAAAATAAATTAAAGAATTCTTTCGGATTTCTGCATTAACGTGGGACACGCGTTTCCATTGTAAATGCACGTGTCATACAAATGTCAGCCATAAATTAATTGACGTTGATGTAGTTAAAAGCTCTGTCCCTGTTGCATACATTGTTATTTTTACCTGGGCACTGAAATACACGGTAGTCTCTTCTCCATGATTTTTTTTACAACATTCTCTAACTTGTGAAGGTGATTAGGATGATTAAAATATCATTAAATTGTTAGTTCCTCACTGCCTCTTCCATATCTGACAATGTTCATTTTCCATTATTTGCATTCAACGCATTGTCTTACATGCTGTATTATAAATACTTACTTTTTACTAAATGTGCATTTTTTCTTTTCTTACCATGTATATGAAAAATTGTAAAGGTATGGCGCAGTAAATTTAAGAGGACGTTGAGCGAGTCGAATTAACTCTTTCGCTCCAGGAGACTGGCAGTTTTTATGTTGCTGCCCAGCTGGTAGTTTTCAGTGATAGTGATTGATTGTTCGCTTCATCTATAAGCAGGGGCTTTTCTGACCCGAAATTCTTGGAAAATTCGGGGCAATTAGCCTTGAAAATGTAATGGAAAAGTCTGGAAATTTTGAAATACATTCAAGAACCTGAAAGAGTCCGGGCAATTAACCTTCTAGTGAAAAAGTCAGGAAAATTTGAAGTACATTCAAGAACCTGAAAAATTAGGGCATTTAACCTACTAGTGAAAGTTTAACACTTTAAAACTTGATTATTAACCACAAAATTCTCCAGAAAAACGTGGAATAGTCAGATAATTTGTTTTGAAAGCGGGTGGACACACTCGTAAGTCACGTGATAGGTCAGTAATATTTTATTAACGTGCACAAACAACCAATAAATAGCATACTGTATGCAAACTAATTAAAGATTTATCTCAGTTAATAAATTTAGGCGACTGATGCAAACAACAATTTCAATGGAGAACACTGTAACTGCTTGGTATGCCGAGATGATATCGGTGTGTGGAAATCTGTTTGAAAATTTATGTTGTCCTCATTCGCCGTTACTCTTGGCTGAGATGCTATGGAGTTTCAACTTTGCTCTGAAAGCGGAAATGCAGCTGTTAGCAATTACACAGGACAGATTTAAATTATGGAAAGACTGAAAAAAAAAAAACCTCTGAACTGTCCTGAGACATGGTTATCAGTATTTTGGAAACTTAAACACTAAATCAAATGAATCTGACAGATAAGCTTGTCCAAAGGGGAAAATGAGGAGATAGCCCTTACCTAATAGCCAGAATATACAAAGTGTATCAGTATCTAATCAGGCCCATAGCCAGCTTGAAAATGGGGGAGGGGGCTGCTGGGAAACTGGAAGAGAGGCACTGTTGTGGCATAATAGAGGTGAAACTGAATAGAAAGATGACCACATGATGTAATTTGGTTTGTATGCTTGCACGTAAGGTTGAAAAGAATGAAGCAAGGAAAACTCATTATAATAATGATAAAATAAATATTTTCATTACTTTGCAGAAATTATAAACTTTTCTATTGACAGAACGGTGCAGCAGGTAATTTTACTAAAATAATTCCAGTTTCATCCCAGCCTAATGTTGTTACTTCGAATCATTTATTCTGAAGAAGCTTTCTGGGTTGATATCCCCAGAAAACCTCTTCAGCATTCGCCGCCAGGAAAGCTTCAAGAATTATTTCAATTACTTATTCTGTTGAAAATACTATATTAGTTATTAATAACAAATTAAATTTAAAATTCTCTACTTCATATTTGAATAAGAGTTTGGCCCAACGTTCTTCAGATACCCTTCTTACTTATAGATATCTCGCCTCCCCTCTCCCTCTCTTCGTATTTTGTTGAATTTCTTGAAAGTGAACCCTCATTCTTGACGAAGGTAAAGGATAGGAATGAAAGGACAGTTCTGACGATGTGGTTGTAAATTAAAAATTGTAATTGTCTCCTGTGTTTACATAATTAACTAACTCTCTAGCCTTCTTAAACTCGAAGGGTTATGGCTGCAGAAACACAAGCCTTCCATCTGTCCCTATCCTGAGCAAGATCAATTCAATCTTTTCCATCCCTATCTTAGGTCCATGTCAACGTTATCCCTCCATCTTCGTATTGGCCTTCCTACAGGTCTCTTATCATCATGGTTTATATACAGTAGACTCGCGATTAACCGAGTCCCGATTAACCGAGGTTCCGGGTTAACCGAGGGAGTGGTTGGAAAACATCGAGTCTACGCCGCTTGATCTACTCTCCCTACAGCGTTGGCGTTACATTGCACGTCAAAGAGAGGAAAGAGGTTAGTCCAAAAAACTATGAAAGACTTTTTGAAAAAGTAATCTTCTCATTTATGTTGTACTAGTAATAAATAATTACTATACAGTTTTAAGTGTTGTTTCGTCATTTACGACCTATTAGCACATTATCTCCGTATCATCAGTTTTTTTCCGTATCCGAGGTAGTCTCGGTCCCAATTAGCTCGCATAATCGCGAGTCGACTGTACTTATCTAAATTGGATTCTCCAGTTGTCCTGGATTTCAAATTAGTTTCTAAAATTTAGTGGCACTTAAGACAAATTTAGGGGGTTGTGCCCCATTGACTACGGGCCTGTATGTAATTGCTCCGGTTTCTTAATGTTTTAACTCCAATGAAGATATTTCACATGCCCCTTTAGAGTGTCTCTTTTTTTTAATAAAAAAATAAACAGGCCGTCGCGCCGAAGGTATATATTCTCTATACCTTAAGTTTTATGCTCACTTAGGTATTATTCAAATTACACTAGTCTCTTACAGAAGTTTAGCTCTTTAGAAGAAGTTATAAAATGTTTCCATTGTCTTGCGTTTCATGTACTTGCCCCAATTGTCTTATGCGTGATTTACATTATTCTCACACATGTTTACTTTCCGAGACTTTGTGTTTCTTTCTATTGCCGGTAACATATCGGTGTCAAATTCGCCTTCAAGTTCTTCGTACTGATATTTACACGTAGGAATGTTGCTTGCTAGCTTTGGTTCTTGGTTCATATTTTCAATGGGTCATTCGTACATTAATAAATTCTGTTGCTTGCTTGTGAAAGCACGTGTTATTTGTGAAGCTTTAGAAGATATTGTGGTATTTTCGTTTAAATTCCCTACCGCCTATCCAAGGAGTCTGTGGAGCAAGGTTGTGCATAACGGCAGAGAAGGAGAGAAAGCCTATGGGCGGAACAAAGCAGTGCACGCTGCTGAAAACAGCTCGTAGCTGCAGCCGCGTTGCCTCCTCCAGGCAATCCCTTTTCGTATCGCGTGTTCATTAGTCGAGCTCTCTGGAGTCACTACTTGCGCATAGGCCTTGTTTTCGTTCGCTTGCTTCAAAGACTCCTGGGAAAAGAGTAGGGAGAGAAAGAGATAGCAAATTATGATAGTCATAAGCAGTAGAGTGAGCAAGAAATATAGACTACTGGTTTGATTTTTATTATTAGCGTCGCTATTCTGCCACTTTTGGCTAAGCGCGTCAATGAGAA
Organism: Lepisma saccharinum; assembly: GCF_977018435.1. NCBI lineage: Eukaryota > Metazoa > Arthropoda > Insecta > Zygentoma > Lepismatidae > Lepisma > Lepisma saccharinum. The sequence goes on along the minus strand of NC_139242.1, from coordinate 54,671,566 downwards.
TGATATGATAAAATTGATGAAGGGACACTCACAAAGAACATCCTTCCCAAATCCTGGATTCGAACCTGGGACCCTTGACATCGTACCCTCTGATCATCAGACCGCCATGGAAGTCGGCAAATACACTTGTTAGTTTTATGTGAGGAATTGTGTGCAATGTGTTGTTTACGCTGAACTCTAAGGTGGCCGACCCATATTCGGTAATTTGCAGGTTCACACTCTGGACGCCTCCGTGGCAGAGTGGTTAGCACATCGCGCTAAGACGCCACGGGTCTCGGGTTCGAATCACGGTCTGGGCATGGAACATCACTCATTCCCATCTTCGTAAATTAGCCAAAAGTGGCACAAAAAGCGAAGTAAAATAAAGCCAATCAATCAATCAATCAATCACACTATGGACGGACGTTCAAAATGTAGTATTTTTGGAATAGGTACCCTGTATCCGATATCCGAATTTCGATCCTAGATTTGAATCCGCCCATCCTTAGTTCCAACCCCGCGGACGGCCAACCCAACCGAAGTTTCGACCGGGATTGTTCGCGGTCCCTCCAGGCGAATGTTGTGATGGTATCTTTAACGAGGACCACGGAGCGCTCTCTTCCCATCCATCGTAATGTCGCTTCCCCATCGCGGTTGACTATAAAGCACAAATAAGCGGCGGTAATTGAATCAGACAGTCATCTGAGGATCGCTTGTCCTGAGGCAGTACTGTTGGTTTGACTCACCTTGAACTTGCAGGGGAAATACGAGCCGCCTACTCCTTGGAAAAGGATGAACGATTTGTCAGAAGATGATATGAGCTGGTAATCCCTGACATTTACGTTGCCATTTGCACAGATTATTTGCGGTCCGTCGCTGGACTCCACTGCAATGAGCTTCCTCGCAACTTTTAAAAGGGTTCTTCCCCGTAAGCATCATCCTAATATGCCTCATAAGCTTACATACTAACAACTTCGGAACTCGAAGCTAGGAGGAGGAGCCAGCTGCGTAGATTCATATAGATATGGTTTCGGAAACCAGCGTCATTTCCTTGCGTACATCGAGTGCCTCGCCCGTGTCTGGATGGTTCAGTGTTGATTGCTTTTCCTGCGAACCTTCGGCAGAGGACTCGTACTGCATTCCGTAACAAGGTCAGTAGGTTTTCACAGTTATCCACAGCAAGAAACACTGTACAGATTGCCTTTAGGGCACTTTTTTATTAGTTCCTTTTCCTGGCCCCTTCCTTAGGATTAAAACTGAGTAATAAAAGTGTTATACATTTTCTGTATTGCACTCTTTTTGATCCTCTTCGATTCATTTTATAGTAAAAATATGAGCTCTTCTGCAGTGTTTTCCCCTAATTTTCATCACACTTCGGGCCTTTATCCTTCCTTTTTCGGCAAGTGTGTCACTCGTTTTCATCCCATTTCAAACATTTGTGCAGATTGTCCATTATATTTAACATTTATACAACAAAGATATACATGGGCGAACGTATATTATTGGAGTATAATAAATATTGCCAACGATCAACAAGTTCACTACTGGTTACATAAAAACCACCCATTGGCGGATTTGCACGTGACACGTGTCTCTCAAAGCCAATGGCTAAGTATTACGAAAAGAAATAATAACTATACAATCTCAACAAACAACAAAATGTTCGAGCAACATAAAATAGAATCCTTCAATAATATCCTTTTCTTCACTGCCAGAGATTTACTATAGTCTGTGCTGGGTCTCTTTGAAATTCATATTTGCCGCCACCGGAAATCGAGTCAGAACATATTCATTTTAGGTCAATAAAGTTAATAGTATGATAATGATGTTGATATACACATCAAAATATTCCATCTGTGGATGATAGTAAAAGCAGAGCTAAAATTACCATACATTTGGCCTTTGTGAAAAATTAAAGGGAGGGGATGGATAAATCAATGGGATAAGATTCTAAAAACGATAGTACGCTATTGAAACAATACCATGTCAGTAGTTAGTTACTGTATTTGTTGGGTTTGCGTTTTTAAATATAAATATTTTTTGTGAGGCATATTCACTCTTCTGAGGACTTATCTAGACTGCCCTTATCGTACAATAACTTCGTCTCTTTTCGACAGCAACTGTCAGTGAGAACAGTAAATGTCTGTTACCAGTGGCGTGCCCAAGGGGGGTTGGAGGGGGTTATAACCCCCCCCCCCTTTGTCCCAGTATTTTTTTTAAAAAAAAAACGTCAAAGACAAAAAAATGGCAAAAATGAGGGCTGAGTACTAAAAAAGTTACAAGTAACCCCTCCCTTTGGAAAATCCTGGGCGCGCCACTGTCTGTTACATGGTTGCCTACATACTGAGTCCTGCATGGGACTTTCGCATGCTCGTGATCGTTTTGAGTTCCCCACCCTCCAGCATACCGCTCTCGTAATGGAATGATTGACAGGTGTTATCGCCAGGCAAGAATTCGTCCTTTGTTAAAGAGCCTAAGTTAACAGCACTGTCAACCTAATACCCATACATGGACGGAAACTAGTCTATGGAATTACAATTTTAAATAATTCCCAAATACAGTATACATTATAGTACGTAATATCTTCAGACCAAAACGTAAAATGGAACCCCCTGGTTACATGCTGACGGACCTGCGTAAGGAATTAAAAATATCCTATCACAGTACAACAAATACCTGTACATCATTAGCCCCGTCTAGTCCGCTGCACTATTTGACTCTGCACTAACTAAATTTTCAGAAAAAGAGGAGAAAAAGTCACAATTTTTATTTTCAAATGGGATTTGCATTTTGTATTTAATTTTTGTTATTTAGCGTCACCCTTCTGTTATTTTTGGCTAATCGTGACGTTGGTGATCAGGTGAGATTTGCAATTTTATATTCAATCGGTAGAATATTTGAGGATATTTTGAACTAGAGATATATGTATTCGAATTCTACACCTCAAGATCGATACACGTAGCATGATTCGCATTTCAGAGTCCGTCACGAGGGCCTCCGCAACAGTGTGCTACTTTCGCTACTTTTTTAAAAAATACAGAATACATTTTCCATCGCTGTGTATTCTGTAGGAAGTGATATCCTTAAATGGTATTAAATACCGTGCTGCAGTGTAATTTGGGTTGCCTATCCGTAAGGGTGGATGTTAAGGATGTAATTTTCTTATGGGCGTGCTGTGCCATACGATTGGTTTTTGCTCTTGGCGAAAAGCAGTAGTGGAGCAAGTTGAACAACTGGAAAGTCGATTGTAGGCCACACGCTGTCTTGGGATTCTGTGGAGCAAAGCAGGACATGTTTTCGTTCGGTTGCTCCAGAGATTTCCGGGATAGAGTGTAGACTGCATGGGACCAACTAATAACCATCTGGCGCATGAACGTTTTTGATTTGGGGGCGGGGAGTACAAAGTTCAACCTCCATATCTCTCTTTTCTACATGGACCGTTTCACATAGCTCTCAATTCTTAAAATAAAATTTGCATAAACCTCTACTGCCAGTAAGAAAGCAATATTCAGCAAATATTTTTGAGTTTTTTTTAGAAATTTAAGGCTATTTTCAAGGTAGTATTAACAGGTTTTGAAAACGTACAATTCAGGAACAACATGGTCGATCTTCATTCCATAGTTTTACACCCATTGTAAGAAGTTTTTACATCCCTGTAAAGTCTTCCAAAAGAACAGGTCACGTAAGGTAATTAGTGCCACGATGTAGCAAATTAGGTTAATAGAAACGTTTTGCAATTAGCAACTAAAACTAGATTCTTTGAACGGCAGCAATTTGCGTATTAATATTATTTTAGGCTTTATGGACAATCTGTAGGAATACCTGTTTCATTTGCCAGCAAACCATTTATTTCTATTATTCAGTGTTTATTTTTGTATTGTTTATACATCGTGATTGCCGATGCAGTTTGAGCTGAAAAACAATGTATTGTTATGTTCGTGTCGGTAACATGCTATTGTGCCTTTGAACCCGTGTGCGTGCATGTTGTCATACTTAGAAGAGATAAGCGCGCAGCAAGTGAAAGCAATTCGTGCCACTACAGCGTACTCAGAATTATTTGCATAAGCACAGTGCTCCTTAGCAGATGAGGAAATTGAAAGTATTTTTAAGTGCTTCGTTATGCAGGCGAGTTTTATTAATCTCATCGAAATACATATTGTGGGATGAAGTCGCCATGATTGCGACCTGGCAATGCACGTGGACTCAAGAATTGTTGACAAGAAGGCATGGCCGTCGCCAGACTTTTCTGTAGCGAGGTCAGGCTAGTGATAAAACTAGAATTGTACAAATAATAACTATTATTATTACTATCACGGTTATGATTATTATACAAACTATTATACACTAATAAATATAAACCACTTTTATAACTATTATTATTATATCCTTGGAGAGACTTTTTACTCGATCCACGAGAAGAGTGAATATCCAACACACCGGTTTTACATTTCATACTGTACACTGAAATACATACATACATTTAACGCAGTTTGGTTCGAATATTAGCTAGCTGAACTTTATTTTGTTGTTAACAATAATTAATGAAAATATGTAACTTAAAATGAACGATGTTAATTTCCAGGGGGGTCGACGGATGGGTTTGCCCCTTTCCGATGCCCATGCAAGACTTTAGCTTGTTAGAATACACTGTGCTGGCCTTGATGAAACAAGTAAAAGTTTCTGAGTGTACAATGAACATTTGGTGTCAGGTAACTACAATTTATCACGTATTTTTCTGTATGTTAGTCAGTGGTGGCGATTTTTTGGGGGGGAGTTTGTTCAAGAAACAGGATTTTATTTTTTACATCGTAGAGATAATAACCTTTATTTCATAAAGCGAGGAATTTTTTTCACAGTGACCATAATATAACTTACAGCAAGATACTGCTTATTATATTAATTTCTTTAGCATGAAGTTCTTACGGCCCAGTACAACACAACTTCACCTTTTCACCAGTCCTCGAATATCTTTCTGGCGGTTGTACAGTCACGGACACTTCTGTTACAACCCAGAAGTATCCATGATTGTATATGCAAAAGTTGTAGTGCTATTTCCAGATGGCACATTATTTCGATTAACTGCTTTTCCCAGACAAGTAGAATGAACATAGAAAACAAATTATTCAAAGCTACACTTAGCTTGTTATTAAATATTAACACCAGGTTTTATTATCCTATATGCATGCGGTTTGAATAGGTGTTTTACCGGACAACAATTTTATCCAGCATTTTCAAAATGGGTAAGGGTGTAACAGTACACTCAAAATATTTTAAAAATTGACGTCCTTGGAGAATTGTGTTGAGGGTTTCATACTAGTAATTCTTATTATCGAACACAGCTCTTATACCTCTATAGGCTAATCACAAGAATGAGGATGATTTATGATTAGATCCAGTACCTGCAACCTGACCATAGGCACACCGAAGAGGGTATATGGTGGACAAAACTCACCCTTTTGGACTTAATTTTCTTGAAAAGAAAATAGGTCATTATTCTGTCCATAATGGCATTCAAAATGCTTTTATAGCAACCTAGCCCCTCATTAAAAACTTTCCAGTTGCAGATATGGCTCTGAAAAAACTTAATTGTTTTTATTGAAGGGGGAGGTGGTATTCATTTCTGCAACTACCAAAGAAAGATTACAAAGTTTACATTTTTGTTGTGTCAAATGAATATTTGAAATCTTCCACTGCCTACTGTCTGGCACTTTAACTTGTATCTATAGCCTCCAAGAAACATCTCCCTTAGGTAATATTTAAGAAACATCAAGGTGTGTTCAATGGAAAACCACATGTTTTTGTTTACAGAGAATTTATTGCAAACTCTGATATAATTACATTATCAATGTTCAACAGTCCCATCTAGTTCCATACACTTAGGCCAGCGCTTGACAAGAGCATAGATACCACGGGAAAATAATTATTTGAGACGGATGGACAGCCACTTTTGCACTGTCATCCCGGAACTGCCTTCCACTCAGCACACCCTTCAGGGGACCAAAGACGAGGAATTTCGATGGTGTGAGGTTGGCTGAGTATGGAGGATGTGGAATTTGCTCCAACCACAGCTCCTTAATAGTTGCCATTGTTGCTCTAGTAGTATGTGACTTCGCATTGTTATGGAGGACACACATACACACTTTTTGGAACTTTAGCTCGTTTTGTATGATAACATGGACTGATCCAACACTAAACGCACAGCTATGAAATTAGGCAGGTGGCAGAATTTTGCGCTGTTGCCATGTCAGAATACAAGCCCGTGTGTTCGGAGCTTTAAGAGCAGTCCGACATGTAGATATGGGACTCCATTTCTGGGGCCTGTAACGAACTTTCACTACTAGTTGATATGAGTGATTTTGATTTGTTGACATTGGTTATTTATATTCTCTAGAGTAAATAGCAATTAATAATGCAAATACAAAAGATTGAAGGCTTCGGCAGTTTCTATAATAATTAATAGAATTTGTGCTGAAATTAATATTGAAAGTCCAATAATTTCTAATATTGTTCCTGTGCTTCCAATAAAATACAATTCATTTCAATATTTATTGGAGTTAATTTAACATTTTTCCCACAACATTTTCTAGGGTTAAGAGGAATACCATGAGAATATTCAGACTACCTGGATGCTTACACAACATGAGATATTGTATCAAGATTAGGGTCAATTCTATCATTTACAGCACTTATTATAATAGTGTTTATTACCTGAGAGGCCATAGCAAGCACCCGCCCCACATTATTTAACATACAGCAAACATCATCAATCGAATGATATCAAGCAGCACCACCATCTGAACATACATATTCAGAACTCCCTATATTATTAACCAATTTTTAAGGTGGCAGAACAGTGCATTGAATTTAAGCTTCAAATATAAGGACACCTTTTCTTAAAGAATGCAACCTAAAATCAACTTGGGCTTCAAGATAGATCATCCCCATTAATAGAACAAATAATATTCTTTCATGATCATACAATACTAATTTTAATTATAATTACAACACTAGTAGGATACCTATTAACATCCCTATTTAACAACAAATTAACTAATTGAATATTATTAGAAGAGAGAACTCTAGAAACAACATGAACAATTAATCCAGCATACGCATTATATTTATTAGACAAAATTAATCAACCTTCGAAAGTGCCCCAGAGAGAGGTCTGTCTCATGCTAGAACTAGGCAACACAGTCCGGTTGATGTTGCCACAGTGCACAAGAACCATCTACTTTTGTCCAGTTCTCGCTTTGCTTTTCCCATATGTGGCACCAGTGCAATTCTGCCTAGCCACCTATTTTAATGGCCGTACGTTTAATGTTCAATAGTGATGCCACCTCCTTGACTGTGAAGTGCCAATGCTGGACCTGAGCAAGGAGAATCCTTCACACTAGTGACTCCAATGTTGAACTTCTCAGTACATGCATACACTTGCGTACAGTCATGGAGACTTCTGGGTTGTAATGATCACATTGAAAGTTAATAGGATTGTTACAGCCCAGAAATGTCCGTGGTTATACAAGTCATACACCAGTCACTGTACTTAATTCTAATCAGACAATGAATCTATAGATTTCATGCCTTAATAAACAAAAATCTTAAAATGCTATGTTGCTCTTACTTGGTGCACTGTTGCAAGGGTGCTGTCATCTTGTCTGTTTCCCAGGTTCCCATGCGTGCTATGCCGACTCTTGGTAGCTCAAGGTAGCCTCCGCATACCCTACACACAATGTTATCTGTCTTAAATGAGATTTTTAGTACAACTTTTCCGGGTTTCCACTGAACTGCCCTTGTATTTTACTTGAAGGAGCTATTATAATTATTTCCATCAATTATACTTCAAATACACATTACTGGATCATAGTTTTCAAAATAAATATTATTACATTGACACCAAAATAGCAACAAAACTTTGAAAATAACTTAAGTTCTAGATGGAACTTTGCACTACATTTTGTTGGATTTATATGAAGTTTTACTTTGATGGAAATCAAGGTGCCTTTGCAGTATATCTTTTCACTCCTATGAGTTGGTTGATTATTTTTCTTATATTTTTCTTATTAGCAAACAATAACAGTGCAAATGAAACATGTGAAGAAGAATGTAAGTTTTATCTTGTTGCTTTACTTGGCTTAGAAACAAAATTTGCAGCAGGGCATTATTGCAATCCAAGGTCACAAAGGGAGTCACCAGCATATGTGTTTTTCCCTAAGCAAACACTACACAATGAGCCTGTATTTACCTACAAATGACAGCTGAATTTACACAGCAAATTTTCCTCAGCATTCAGGAAATCGAGCACATGTTGGGTTTATTTGTTCCATCCACTCACAGATGGGGAAAACAAAGAACGTGTGATTAGTTGAATCCTTGGCTGTGATAAAGGTAACAAAATTTTATTCAGCTGGAGGAAATTATTTTCGTTTGTAGATACAGCATCTTTATTGCACCACACACTAAATGTCAGAAGGTGTAACATTCTTTCAGTGTAGCTATGGATGTTGTTGCTTCTTTCGAGAGTGTTAGCTATGTGGTCAGTTACATCAATGAAGCAGTCCAATTTTGTTGTGCGATTCCAATAGTACCATTGCCAGATATACAGTGTGTCTACAAATGATTGAAGTGGTTTCATGATGTTGTTACTGTACATGTATTATTGAACGTATCATGAAGTAACTTTACAGTTTTGTAGAGAAACTCAACATATTTTGTGACACATTAGAAGTTATGGAGGTTTTCTGTTCCCCATGCCATTGTTGAGCATATTCGTGACTATCTGAAACTCAATGCTTTTTGTGCTGTCTCAAAATTTAGAGTTTACGGCCCCTTCTTCTACAGTGAACAAGCCATTACAGGATACGTTTATCTTCACATGTTAGAAAATTGGCTCATGCCACAGTTGCAGACAGACCGTGTGAACTTTACCTACCAGTTTGATTGTGCTCCGCCCCACTTCCATCGCAATGTCCGCGAATTGTTAAACATCAGACTGTCTTAAAGATGAATCGGCCATTGTGCAAATGATGACAAACTGCTATCATGCCTCCATGCTCCTCTGACTTAGCTCCGTGTGTTTGTGTGTGTGTGTGGGGGGTGTAATTCTAAAGGTGGATTGTGCATAGGAAGGTGGTGTACACAATTATATATTTAGTATATTTAAAACATTCTCCTCTCAGAAATAGAAATCAAGGGCAATTTTAACGGGATTTTGTATTTACCACTCTGGTTTTGCTGAGCTCTTCTCTACTTTTATTTGAAAAATGTTGATTTTTCTCAATTTCGCAGGGGGCTTTAGCCCCATCAGCTCCTCTGAGTATGTGAATGCACCCATGCACATAACTGAGATTCTTCCAAATATTAGTTAATAAATGCTTGAATCGTGTATTTTTCCATCAAAAGACTCCATTTGGTCGAATTTATGTGGAATCATTGTGGAGAAAATGACTAATGTTTGACGACAAAAAATCCATTAGGGATTTCCTTGGAAATGGAAGCAGTAGAACTGCCATCCTTCAAAGATGAATAACAGTATTGAGACATTCAGGAAATTACATTTGTCAGCTTCTTAGTTATCTTTAACCATTTGCAACAGCCTAATATTTCAAGGTCATCTGGTGTAACTTCAGGTTAATCATGTTCTTATATACTAACTTGCATGATCTGTAGCTTTGTCATGGTATGTTCCTGCTGGCTCCTGTAACATATCTTGAAGTGCCTGATTGTAATGGTTTCACAGTTGAATCAAATATGATGTTCACCTTCCTTAATGATAAAAAACTTATGTCCACTTCTGCTTGGTAGTGGACATGGCTTTCTAATCTTCACATGTATCTGAATGCAGTTCTGTTTGAGCATGAAAAGTTTTGTCAAAATGGTCTATATGATGAATGTTAACCATGTTGAAATGCAGGAAATGATATTAGCTGTTAGGAATGTGATAAGTACAGATTTTCTTCCTTGTATTTTTTACCCTTTGCCCGTTGTCAAAGATAACACTGTTATTGAGAAAAAAATTCCTGCCAAAATTAAATATGGTGCATATATTTTTGGTTTATTTTCTAAAGATGCCAAGTAAGTTTATACTCAGAGACTCCATATTTCAAGTTTTTTTTTTTTTTTTTTTTTTTTTTTATGGACACAAAATAATAGAAATAAAATTATGCGAGTTGCCTGGAAATGTTAAAATTGTGATGGTTTATGATATGCCATCTATGCTTGAGGAACATGTGGTGTAAATATACAGAATGAGGCAAACATCACTACACAGGAAAGCAAATACCTGTAATGGTTACAGTTACAGTACATGTTCAATATGCGCATCATCTGTTTGAATGCATGCTTCTATCCATATAAAACATCTGCTAGTGTGGTGGTGGTGATTTAGGAGATGGCACCTGTTACATTTTCTTTGAGGTGGTCTAGGCTCTTAATTTTCGTAGCGTACATAATGACATTTATGCTTCTGTAAACAGATTTTTCCTCGGCTCTATCCCTACAAGTAAAAATTCAGGGGTGTTTGGTCTGGCAACCGTAGTGGTTATGCACTTATGTAACCTGACTTTTATCTCACCCTGTACTCATTGAACTAGAAGCACTTCCATGCATGGCTTCCTTTCCATTATAAAATTAATAGGCACACTGCGAACCATGTCTAGCTTGCTTGTTAATGATTGAAGAGTTTTATTTTTCTTTAGAGGGTCTTCTATACTACACTGTAGTTCAGGCTCAGAATTAATAGCAAATGCCATTAACAGAGATATATGGATAGATTCATGAAGCTTGTATATAAAAACATTATCAATGTGAAGCCCTGACACTCAATTTTGAAATCAAATTCCAAATTTATCACTGACTCAGTTTGCAAATAACCTTGGTGCAGCATGTAAACAGTTATTATCCATTTATATAGGTATATAATATTGAGCCTAATCTTGCATTGTGTTGGTGCCGTGATAAGATAATCAGTGAAGAGCATCTGCAAGATAAGCCTTTCAGTTGATATATTGTGAACCAGTGCTTAAAGTGGGAGGGGATGGAAAGTGACATCCTTGCATTTATCTCTGAGATGCAAGAACCCCCACCTTTTGGCAAGGTGCCAAAACTGGTGAGACAAAGACACTATATTTCCCTTTGCATATAAGGTTTAGCATAGTGTGGGGGCAAAAGTGGTGAAAAGTGCCCCCCCCCCCCCTAATCGCCGCCACTGTCCACACATGAATTTCAGGGAACAGTTGTTTCACTAATGACCTGTAATGAAGGAAATATGAACATTACTTTTCATTAAATTATAATTTTGGCACTATATGTGCAACATTTTTCTCATTTATATTCAATAAATCATCAATTCTTTTTAGCAAGCATTTGGACCAAGATATTTGAAAAATCTGGCTAAAGAAAATGTTATAGTATGCCAAAAGTAGGATGCATTCCAGTGTAATGGGCAAGACATTCAAATAGCACCTGGCTCCATACAGTCAGTGTAAGATTCAAAACATACAATCAGTGTAGACCACGGCAGGATGTTTATTTTCTGAAAGATATGTGCTTACAACTCGAATTGTGCACTAAGAAAACAATATGGAATTTGACATAACATGCATAAGCTAAATTGGACATAACATGCTTAGTGCTTATGGAAGATTAAATTTCCTGTGAAAGTAATATGGTTTTATGCCCTAAACTTCTGACTGTAGAAAGTCATTGTATGTATGTACTTCATTACCAATGTGAACATATAAACATCTTTCAAACAGATTCCAAGTGTCAATTGCTTGAAAGCCTGTAACAGATGTAACATAGCACCGTCTACTGCAACAGCTTATCTTTATGGTTCCTTCAACCATGTGACCAGCTGATCACATGATGCAGGGTTGCCAACCCCATGTTTCTATGTTGTTGGAACCATACACATGACACACACGTTATTACTTATGATTGGCAAATTGTTTCATTTCATGGCCATGTCCATTTCCTTGTGGAATGAATTACAGTTACACTTTCTTGCAAGAAGTAACTGTTACTTCCAAACATAATTGTGCATCACCATGTTTATTGTTTTTGTTTTATGCAATGATAGTTTCAAGAATTGTAACAAATAGCCAACAAGCTGCTTATAACCTGTGAGCCAGTATAATCAACAATCTGGGGCCTCCCCGATGGTTCGCCTTGTAATCAAGGAGTCCCAGGTTTGATACCCGGTGAAGGTACAAGTGGTTCGGATCCCACTTTAAACTGTAGGTCCAGTCCCGATTAGCTTTACTGTGCATAAAGTGGGCTGAAAACAACAAATCAAATCATCAACAATCTGTTCTTTAAAAACACGTGGAATGCAAGAAAAAAATTAATGAAAATAGTTGTGGACAATTTGCTGAGCAATACTTGTACATTCCACTGTACAAATCTATATGCAATGAACTTCTAACGTTGTTCTTTTCTACCCCCAGGGAATTGAAATATTAATAGGTGTGGATTCAGAGAATGGATCATAGTCACATGGGACACAACATGCCATCAAGTGGAGATCATGGAAACTCCCACCATAGCACACACATGGATGACATGGATATGGGTGATGGCTCAAGCAATCATACAATGGGAAGTATGGAAGGGATGTCACATGGATTGGTGAGTAGTTGTTAGCAATTTAAGCACATATTAAATCACATCACACATTAATTATGGAATTTTGATACCTTTGTTGCAATGAAATGCATAATGGCACTTGGAATGTTCTCTTTGGTGTTAGATCTTAGCATGCAATATCTGTGCTCAAGTTGCCAACTGGTATGTTGTAAGGAAAGTTCTAGAAAAATAGCCTGTATCAGCACAGGTACCAATATGTAGCAACAACTGTGAGATTTCTGCCACATCTGTCTTATCTACAGTGTTATATTTTACATACTTTTACACTGAAACTTGCTTGCATTTAACCTAGTAACATTTACAGAAGATGCTGGAAATATCCTCCATTTTATTGTGAATACACAAATTCACAGGACAACACATGCTGTTGTTTTTTGATTGTGTTTATTTAGATGTTCCTCACAGCTCTGATTATATTCTTTTGTAGATCTTGCACAGTTCTAAGATTGTTGGAGTGCCTTGTGTTTGTCAGAAGGCCCTATAAATAAAAATTTGATGAGCTGTGGACACAAATTTTTGAAGATCAATCAATCTTGGAAGAACTCGTGGAACATCTTCATTCTCGTTCGATATATTTCAGTTTGGACCACCTTGCTGGAACCAATAATAATGTTAGTCTTCTTCCAGCATTGTTATGAATTGATGGATGATGTCTGCATACGTTGCTGAAGTGACAGTTGTTTTTTTTTTTTTTTAAAAAAATGACCAACACAATTCACTACCTACAGAAATTGCACACCACACTCCCAACTTTTTCAGAATGAAGTGGTACTTCATGTAATGGGTGTAGATTTTCCACAGCCCTGATTCAAGTATTATAACTGTAGATATATACATCTAAGTCAAACCACACTTCATCACTGAAGATAATATTGTTAAGCTGGTTAATTCACATTATTGTGCAGGATTCTCTCAAATCATTGGCACTTTTACTTTAATCTTGTCTGCCCATAAATTCAGACGTGTGGTAGCTCTCTGGCAGGAAGAATAAGATGTCCCTACCTGCTGTGACAACTACTGAAGTGACTTTCGAGAAGAGCACTGCAGTCTTAAGCTGAACTTTCTTCAGTAAAGAGTGCATCACGACTTCTAGGCTTATCTTTAATGCTGTCTGCACCACAAAACCATTTCAATAGATAACACACAATTGTTTTCCCTGGTACAGGAAATTCAGGGAATCTCCAATGAAAGATCTGGATGCAAGGGCCGTAAGATTTTACAGCAAAATGAACTTTTAACATACATGGTTTGTCCAATAAGTATTGGGATTGATTTTGTCAGGCCAATGGAAAGGAGTGGAGGGCTGTCTCTGTGGGTGGGTTCGGTGTTGCGGGATGTCACGTGAGCTAGGAGACCCAGCTCAGTTGCCTCTGAGCCTTTGGAGTGTGTAGGTCACGCCTGAAGTGAAAGTGTGTTTAGTGCTCACGTTGAGAGTCAAGATGCAGCGAACCATCGATCAGCGTTATGCGATCAAATTTTGCGTTAAACTGAACAAATCTGCTAAGGAGACTTTTGATATGATCCGTGAGGCTTACAAGGACGAAGCCATGTCCAGAATGCGTGTTCTTGAGTGGTATAAAAAATTCAAAGATGGCCGGGAAGATGTCAAAGACGAATAACGTGCTGGACGTCCAACATCGATCCGAAACACTGAAAATGTGGCCAAAGTGCGAGAGCTTCTGAACAGTGATTGCCGGTTAAGTGTTTGTTTGATAGCACAGGAGTTAAATTTACTGAAATCCACTGTACATTCAATTGTGACCAATGATTTGCAAATGCGGAAGGTGTGCGCGAAGTTTGTGCCGAAGGTTTTGTCAGACGAGCAGAAGGAACACCGTGTGACAATTTGTCGTGAACTGTTGGAACGTTTGGAGACAGATCCAAATCTTTTGGACAGAGTAATAACCGGTGACAAAACCTGGATTTTTAAGTACAATCCGGAGACCAAATGGCAAAGTGCTGAGTGGCACACAAGCACCTCTCCTCGACCAAAAAAGGCCTGCACGAGCAAATCAAGAGTAAAATCGATGCTCATCGTCTTTTTTGACGCAAAAAGTGTGGTGCACAAGGAAAGGAGTTTGGGCCTGCTGGACAAACAGTGAACGGGAAATTTTACGCAGACGTGCTCGAACGTTTGAGGATTAGGGTCCGCCACATCCGAAGGGAGATTGCCGATTCCTGGCTGCTGCATCACGACAATGCACCCAGTCACACGTTGCTAATTGTGAGGGAGGCACTGGCCAAACACAATGTGGCAATGCTGCTGCAAGCACCGTACAGTCCAGATATGGCTCCCTCGGATCAAAAGGAGCCTGAAAGGACATCGTTTCGGAACGATTGAGGCAGTCGAAGCAGCTTCGACGGGGTGCCTAAACAGCCTTGCAGTTGCTGACTTCCAGGGGGCGTATGAAGAGTGGAAAAAGCGCTGGCAGTGGTGTATTGATGCAAGAGGGTCATATTTTGAGGAATATTAACACACTGTACATACGCGTATACCTTCAATAAATTTCTTTTTATGACTTCAGTCCCGATACTTATTGGACAAATCCTGTAAACTCTGTTCTTGCATGAAACTCGTCACAGACTGAATTCTACTTCTTACTAACCCCCACACACGCACACAATCATGTACAGCTATCGCATGCTGCAACATGTTTCCAAGGTTACCCACACATACCACAAGCAACAATACTTGGAAGTACATTTTTAGTTTTACAGCATTCATTTCCAATGAAAGTTGGAAATCAAAGTTAAGGGAGTTTTGAATTGCACTTTATTCATATTGCTTAACTCAATCAACTGTATTCAAAATTTTATTTGTGGGGTGGAGGGATCAGTGTAATCTTCCTTTAGGAAAAGTCTACTTCAGAGGTGTTCATATGGGGGCAGGGAGGCAAGGTGGTTGTCATCAGGAGCACCAGGACAAGGAGGGTGCCATATAAGCAAAAAGACAAAAGGTTATATAAAGAGTAAATGTTGTCGAGCCCTTTGAAATGATTGGCATCCCCATTTAATTAATATTATTTTAGTTTGCAAAGAAATACGAGATCTAAAGTTTTCTTTCTTACTTCAGTCACAACAGAGCCAGTAGTTCTTTAAATCAGCTCAAGTTTGTATTTATTGCCTAAAAACAGATATTATGTGCACTTTGTTCATGATGCGATATTAAATATCATTTTGTAATGACTAAAGGCTTGTGCATTATCATTTCCAAAATTGAAAACTGTCAATATTTGGAAGTGCATGTTTGGTAGTCCTGCGTTGTAGCAATACCATTGAAAGCTAATGGGAGCGTTACAACCCAGAAGTGTCCACAACTGTATATTACGTTTTACCAAGGGAGGGGAGTAGAAATAGAGAAATATGTATTTTAGATACAAACAAACCTTATTTTTTCCATGAATTTGACTTTGTCTGCTAATTTTCAGATGTATTTCCATTTTGGTTATCATGAAACAATCCTATTTGAATCATGGAAAGTTTCATCAGTTGGAACTTTGATAGGGTCCATGATTGGCATTTTCATTATGGCTGCACTGTATGAAGGCCTGAAATATTACAGGTAATTATAAATTTATGGTACATAGTTCCAAATAATATTTAGTAAACTTATTGCTTTTTTTTTCTGTAAAGTTAATCATATATCATCTCTTGTAATTCTGAACCCATAGTTGAAGAACACACACAATTTACCTAATCTGTTCACATACACAGTTGGAGATGAAATCTCCATTCTTCATGCAGCACTTTGTGGATCACAGTTGGCTGTATTTTAACCTTGTTCACCATGGCCCCACAAGTAAAAATCAAGCAGAGTCAGATCTGGGCTCCTTGGAGGTTATTCCACTTTCCTTTGTGCCCAATGCAATATTAGGAAACTATATTCTTCAAATTATCACACGCACAAAAAAGAAGCTCTTAAGGATCCGGACTTAGAGACACGCTGTAGAGAGATTCATGGATTGCTAACATGGTGAGAAATGTTTCACATATACAAGTTCACAAGCCTCAGGTTTACACATGAATCAAGAACATTACATGCAATGTGGATTGCTGTACTTTTGTCTGCAGATTGTTAAAGCATGGTTATTACTAGAGTCCGGATTTATAAGCACAATCGAACAGTAAAATAAGCAAGTTAATAAGCACAAAAAATGAAAATAATAAGCACCAAAATATGCATAAACAAATACAGGAAAATCTGAAAAAATATTTGTTTATTAGATCTCTTAACTTGTTGTTACAGTATGTAAGGAAGATCATCCTGTGGTTTTCTTGTGTGAAGCTCCGTCTGTCAGTGAAGTATGATTTGTACAGTGAAAATGTTCTTTCCACATCGCATGGCGTCACAGGCGCATGTGAAAAACACCACAGTTCTTTTTCTGTGAATTCCTCTTCAATGTCTGTTTCTTCACCAGAAATCTTTTTATAAATTTGACACTGTTTTGTAACAGAGATTTTTCAGTAATACCTGACTGAGCTTGTGGGGTGCAATTTTATCATGGCATGACGTGGATCGCGTCAGCTGACTTACGAGGAAAAGAGGTCAGGAAATTCCTGTGCGGCTATTTAGAAGCATTGATCTCGTCATCCCAATGCCATCGTGTGATTGAAATATGACAGATTTGGGTAAAATATGCTATTTTAAATCAAAATCATAAAATAAGCAATCATAACAGTTTCCTGCAGAAATAAGCATTTATAAGCACTTTCAACCTTAGTTAAATAGCTCATCAAGGTATGTAATACGAAGTATAACCTTTCTCCTTACCATTAGAAGTCTGGAAAAGAATATGCATTTCGCTTATAAATCCAGGCTCTAGTTATTACTGAATATCTAGGAAATTGAACATTATAAAAATCAAGAAACAAAAGAAATAGCAGGTAAGAAGTTAGTGACTTTTCATTCTCATACCATGCCATGGCATTTTGGGTTTATTGATCCAAGTTCATACACTTTCCACCCAATCACCCCCTCCCCCTCTCTCCCCCCTCTCTCCCCCCTCTCTCTTCTCTCTCTCTCTCTCTCTCTCTCTCTCTCTCTCTCTCTATATATATATATATATATATATATATATATATATATATATATATATATATATAGGATAAAAGCAAGGAGGGCCAAAAGGGCTAAGTAAAAATCAAAGAAGGTAAAAGGAAACACTCACCGGACAGTAGAAAAATTCAAAATTTTCGCTAATTTCATAGCATCATCGGTGTGAGGAGAAATAGACGGAACCGTTAGCGAAAATTTTGAATTTTTCTACTGTCCGGTGAGTGTTTGCTTTTACCTTCTTTGATTTATATATATACAGAAAGGCTAATTGGTACTGAACCTTCAGTTTAAAGTGGAATCCGAACTCTATGTACCTCCACCGGGTATTGAACCTGTGACTCCTTGATTACAAGGCAATGATGCTACCACTCCATCATCTGAGAAGTTCCCCACCAGCAGAAACACAAAATGTTTGTGTTGAAATCATAAATTAATTATTAAATGCAATTCAAATTGTTCATTTGCATTGATGAGATTCTGCCTGAAACTGTTCAGCACTAACCCAAGTCATGAAATACATGATAGATTATATTTCCGATATGCAGGTACAATGTTTTCCACCACATCTAAGTGTTATGTACTTTGCCATGTCTTAGGAGAGACAGGTGGATGGCAGGTGGGAGGGAGTTTTTTTTCTCTCTCTCTCCATCAGACTCCCCTCTCCTCCAAATATAATTGGTGAGAGGGGGAGAGAAGGATACCTTTTCTCTCTTTTTCCCCAGGCACTTTGCCTCCACTTAAATGTTATATACTTTGCCATGTCATTTAATGTTTATATTTGTCCCATGCGAGTCATGCACTTTTGATATTTCAGGATCATTTACAAATCTGGTTTTAATAATGGGATTTTCTCCCATATCATGAGATTGATGCAAATATCCTAGAGTGCATAATTTTTTAACAAACAATAAAATGCAGTGCAGATAGCAAATACATGATACCATCTCCCAGATTGTTCACAGTTCATTGCTATTGATGCAGGTCAACAGTTGACCTTAATCCTCATTTGAAAGGCTGTAGCCAACTTGTCACTGTTTGGTACGGCAGAACACGATCACTCATGCTTCCTGTAGCTTAACATGAGACTGTCATGCATTTCTGCCACAAGAGAACTGCTAGTTTGTTTTCACATAGCAGAAATGCTGCTAAACTCTGCATACTAGATTTCCAGTGTTGTTGCATTTTGAGAGAAAAACATAGTTGCTATGACTTTCAAAATACCACTTTCCTTTACATTTCCGGTTGAATGTATAAACTTTAACCATAGCAGAATAAGCAGTATCTTGTTCTAGTATGTGGTAGAATGGCTTGTATATTTAATAGTTAGTATTCATTTTTACTACAAGGACACAAGCAATTAGTTCCATTTTTAATAATATTACCCAAAACTGGGAGCTTAAAAGAAGGAATAGCTATTTTTGTAAAAGATAAAAAAAGTTTACCATATTACCTAAATTGCGGTATTTTGCCTTCAATGGTGCAAGTAATATTTGTGTAACATATCTGTGAGATCGAGTAAAAATTCACTTCTTAAACAAATACAGAATAATTCCATGTAACTTGCCAAAAAAATGTGCCTATCTGCCCCAATATTGTCAATGAGCAGCTTTGTGTGATTATTGTATTCAGTAACAATAGAGTATTTACAGTGTGTGTGTCAGGAAAATCACTTGTATTTGTTGAATTTACATTGCATTTGTTTACTGTAGGGAATACCTATTCTGGAGAACGTGCCAGTCACTTCAGTACAATTCAGTTCCAGCAGCATCAGAGAAAGAAGTTGTTAAAGGGACACGTCAAATAGTGCAGTAAGTATTCAGGAATATATCTATTTGCATGTAAATATGCACAATGTTTTATTTTAACTTTTACTATCATCATTTTACATTAGATAGTGCCCAAATTTAAGAACAAGTATATATTGTGATGATAAGTTTCTGCAATCAATGCTTTTACAAAATTGTTTTCTGGAAAATATTAGAATTCTCATCATTCCCTATTTCTTCCAGTCTTATTTCTAACAAAGCTGAAAACTATGCATGGTTTTCACTTGTAACTCGTAGGAGAATATGAAAATATAAACATTGACAACAATAATTAATTGGTTGATGGAAAAAGTCTTATTTATATATTAAAAAAGTAATTATCTTGACATGTCGTAAGGCTGTTATCACCAAGATCAATGGGCTTCTTGAGGGATAGGTTTTGAAACTGGAACACTTACATGTTGGAGACTGTGGTGTTAAAAATAAAAATGTGTACCCATTAGAAGGTTAAAATGGTGCTCTAGTTTTAACATGGAGGAGATCCTGTTTTAAAATTTATCCTTGAAGAATCCAAGAGAATGACAAAATAGAGGATATCAACCTTACATGCCAAGATGAGTACCTTTTTCTTAATATTGCAATGTTGGCATGACACGTAGCGTAAGCCAAGCTTTAATTAAAGTCTTATTTTTAGTTTATAAGTGAAATTTTACTTATTTTGATTATGGCTTACTGAAGATTTACCTTGACCTACAACTAATTTTATGAAAGAACTAATAGTGTACAACTAATCATATTTGCACATGCAGCAACTGAACTTGTTGGATCATATTAGTAAAGAAGAGTAGGTAGAATATAGTCAATTTTCATATGAATAAATTCCTCTCTGATGTTGTTTCCAACCTAGTAACTTCTCATGGACATATAAACTTTTTATGACCTGTTAACGCACATAAAGGTACCCATGCTTGAATCTGTGCATGTGTGTATATAGGCATAAGCACTGGCTCGACATCTGAAAATGTGCTTTTTTTCAAATCAAAATCTGAGCACATGCCCACTACAGGTGCAGGTACTTGCTAAGTAGTAGGTTCTCATTGAGGGGGTACATATTCCTTGAGAGCAAGTTTTCAGACTTTTTATTCATACAAAATTGAGTACATGCTCCAGAAAGTTGAGAAATGAGACGATGTTCACTTTTATTGATGTGATCCATTTTTAATAATGTAGTGTGGTTAACATATTCTTTTCTTACTGAGCAAGGATGGAAAGGTTTTTCCTATTTCAATGACTGTTTTTATTCCCAAACCTATTGATTTGAAGGTTAACCATGTCGTTGAAATGTGAAATATTTTTCATTCTTGTTACAATTGTTTTGTAATAATGAATAGTAATATTGCTTTGTGTAGTTTTTATAGTATCCAGGGAGACTTTTGGTGGTAGTTCTGATATTAATTCTATTTGTTGCTGGCCATGATTTTGATCTGTTTGCATGAAATATATCACATGATGTTAGTGGATGCACAATATTTAAGGTGATTAACTTGTTGTCAGCATTTCCTTAGTTCATTTTCGATCTGTGAACAACAAAATAAAACTACTCACAGAATGTAAAAAGGTAACTGAAAAAGTTTTATTTGGGAATTCTATCCTTGCTACGTAGATGGTGTGGGAGATTATCATATTCAGTAAGCAACCCCATACTCCTGCTTCCTGCCTCCAGCTTGAAACAGGGACAACAATTTTAAATCTTTGTACTGTGTATGTAAAAGCATGGATAGCTTGCTCTACCAAGTTCATGGTGATAGTTTCCACCCAGATCTTCATACAGAAGCTTGGTCCAACTGATGAACACAATACCTGGGAATAAGTGTACTCTCTCTCCCCCCCCCCCCTTCAATCCAAATTGAACAGACTGTCACATTTTTGACATTTCTGTAACTTCTTACCAAGAAGAATTTCGGAGAGTTTGCAGCCTAGTATTTGATGTTCCTGTGTAGTTCTGAACTGAATCTTCAGAACCCAAAGAAGCACACCTGCATATTTGGTGCATATAACCAGGATAAACTGTGGTATTTTAAGCATTTAAAGTTCACGTGGCCCTGTGAACCCCTCCAGGCAGTGGCGTGGCGTGACTTTTTTAAAGGTGTTACCATCAGTATAACAATTATTCTGCTAGACGTTATCATCTACACCCCCCCCCCCCAAATGCCTTCGAACTAGATTTTTGTTCATTCCCTTTTTTTTATTTTTTTGCAATCCACTCACTGATTTAGCCACAAACACTCTTAGCAAGCCCATGTGGAGTTCCTGGTCTTCTATCGAATGCCTCCTCAGGTGGCTGATAGAGGAAAACTCACTAGATATAGTGGGCACTGGGCAATCAAAATACCTAGGATGGACCAAAACCAGGACTACTGCCTTGTAGTTAGTAGAGGGATCTACAAAGACTAGGGGAAGAAAACCCTGAAAACAAATCACCTGGCCCTCCTGGTTGGGGATTGAGCGAAAGGCTGACACCCTTACGTTGTAAAAGAGCAACTCGTTGCGAAGCCAATAAACAAGCCTCTGAAGGATGGACTTGTTAAGACGACGACCAGGGCAGACCAGGAATATGAGAAAGGTCAACAAAGAAAGAACAATCAACATTGCAACCTGGAATGTACGCACTCTAAGAAAACCAGTTGTACTAAGAGTCGTTAAACAACAGGCTGAGAAATATGGGACCAACATTATGGCAGTATAAGAAACAGGATGGAACGGGCAGGATACCTTTAAGTCAGCAAACCACATAGTGTTTAATTGTGGCAGAAACTGAAAGGAATATGGGACAGGTTTCATTGTAAATAGAAATATGAAGAACGCAGCACTCAATTTCACACCTATAAATGAGAATATTCACCATGAGGGTCAAATGAAGAATGTTTAACATCGCAGTAATCTGTGTACATGCACCAACTGAAGAAACTAATGATGAGATGAAAGATGAGTTTTATGATAAATTGGAGTATGTTTATGATACAGCACCGCAACATGATGTAAAACTATTAATAGGAGATGTAAATGTAAAAATTGGAAAAGAAGAAATTTTCAGAAAAATAATTGACAAAGAAAGCTTACACAGTGATAGTAACGATAATGGTCTGCGCATAATAGACTTTGCTGTAAGCAAAAGAATGGTAGTTAAAACTACTCAGTTGCAAAGAAAAAACATAAAGATGGAAACATGGATCTCACCAGATGGAACCAGAAGAAACCAAATAAACCATGTGGTAATAGATGATAGACATTCTTCAGATATAATAGATGTCAGTAGGTGCAGACTGTGGATCTGACTACTTTTTAGTAAGAATTAAATACAGACAAAAAATTGCTTTTTATAGAAATAGCAAAGGAATGAAACAAGAAAAATATGATACAACAAAGGTAATAAAAGATGAAATGTATAGAGCAAGATATAAAGAGGTATTAAAGACTAGATTTGAAGAGAAGGATGAGGAATGGCATAATTCTGATGTAGAGCAAAAGTGGAAAGCAATCAGAGACAGCATTGAACATACGGCAGAAAAAGTACTGTAAAAGAAGAAACCAAAAATAAGAGAAGAATGGTGGGATGAGGAATGTGATAAAACCATAAGAGAAAGAAATAAAGATGAAAATGACAAACAGAAATACATGAGGAAATAGAGAAATGTTTAAGGAGAAGAGAAAAGAGGCAGATAAATTATGCAGAAGAAAGAAAAGATAGTATGAAAAGCAAAAAATAGCAGAGATAGAAGAGTCACGGAAAACAAGAGAACTTATAGAGTACTTCTGGAAGCTGAAAGAAGAAAAGAATGGATTTAAACCCAGGGTTGCCTTCTGCAAAGATAAAGAGGGCAATCTGATAGGAGACAAGGAAGGCATGCTCAATAGATGGGCAGAGTATTTTGAATGGAGATGATAATGAACATGAGAATGAGGACATGGGAAATAGTGAGGAAGAAAGAAGCTTGAGGGTAGAAGAAAAGGACATGGAAACGGAGGACATAGATCAATCAGAACTGATCAAACCCTCTTTCGAGAAATGAGTTTAAAGAAGCAATTGGAGAACTAAGGAACAATAAAGCTCCAGGAGATGACAACGTAAACGCTGAACTGCTGAAGGCAGGAGGGGACTTCATAGTGGACAAATTAGAAGAACTGTACAAGCAAGTATGGGAAGAAGAGAAAATGCCACAACAATGGGGAAGAGGGATCATATGCCCAATACATAAAAGTAAAGATAGAATGCTATGTGAAAACTACAGAGGAATTACACTTCTCAATATGGCATATAAAGTATTAGTCAGGAGTAGGGCTCAGAAGTTGAAGACCTGTAAATTGCCAAAAAGAGACCTATAAAAAGACCTAAATATATATAAAAAAAAAGGACCTAAAAATGAAAAAAAAAAGGACGTATAAATGTAATCCAAATTAATTAATAACTTCAGTTTTAATTTCATATTTAATGAAAAAAAAATACAAAATTCTGGTGGTATGGAACACACAGTGCGAAAAAACTATATGAATGAAATATATCTTCTTTCAGATATTATATATTTTTTAGATTAACATAATTTGAAAAATCATATTTGAAGAATCATATTTGGCCTAACCACACTAGGGTTACAGAAATAGTGTTACAGAAGAAGGTGAAGTTACAAAAGAAAGCCGTTAAGACCTAAAAAGAGGCTAAAAACGGACCAATAAGCCAAAAAACGCCGAAAAAGGCAAAAAAAAAAAAGGACAAATAAAACCCACCTTTTTCTGGCCTACAATGACCCAAAATGAACATATATTTTGTTGGGCCTCGTCTTCGGACACTAAGGGGGAAAAAAAGGATTTTTCCTCAACTTCCAAGCCCTAGTCAGGAGACTTACCCCAGTAGCAGAGAAGATGATCGGAGATTACCAATGTGGTTTTAGAAGAAACAGATCAACCACAGATCAAATTTCTTCAATTAGAATGATAATGGAAAAGTGCTGTGAATACGATATTGACCTGCATCACCTCTTCATTGACTTCAAACAGACATGTGACAACATTAAGAGGAACAAACTGCTAACAATCATGAAAGAACTGCAAATACCAACGAAACTAGTAAGATTAACAAGAATGACATTAAATTAAACAACAGATAAAGTAAAGATTGAAGGAGAATTGTCAAGAAAATTCCAAATAAAGAGAGGAGTAAGACAAGGAGATGTAATGTCAACCCTGTTATTTTATCTAGCACTAGAAAAGGCTATCAGGCATTTGAGTATAAACCCAGGAGGGACAACGTATAATAGGATGTGTCAATGCCTAGCATATGAGGATGATATTGATCTCATAGCACAAAACAAAGCAGAACTAAATAAAGAATTTCAAAAAACTAGAAGCTGTCAAGAATATAGGACTACATGTAAATGTACAAAAGACTAAATATATGCTTACATCAAAAAGAGAGGGGAAATACGAGAGAATGATAAAGGTAGGAGGTAAAAGAATTTGAGAGATGTGATAACTTTAAGTACTTAGGATCAATAATAAACCAAGCAAACAATATATCTGATGAAATCAAGGCAAGAATACTCACAGGATGTTGAAGAAGGTTTTCTCTTCCAAAGAAAGAAGCAGAAAAAACAAGATTAATATATACAAAACAATTAATACACCCAATTGTAACATGTGGGTCAGAAACCTGGACCTTAGTGAAAAAGGATGAAGATCTGTTAAGATGGGAAAGGAAGATGTTGAGAAGAATTTTTGGAGCAGTGAGAGAGAACGAAACCTGGAAGATAAGAACAAACAGAAATACAAGAACTGTATAATAATCCAGATAATGTAACAGAGATTAAGTGTGGACGAATTAGATGGTTAGGACATGTGTGGCGAATGGAAGATTACAGAGTGCCCAAGAAGGTATTAAGCGGGGGACCAGGTGGAAGAAAAAGGAAGACCTAGGAATTGATGGCGGCTGGATGACATGCAGGAAGATCTGAGAAGAAGGACAAAGGCAACAGATAGAGATGACTGGAGGCTGGTTGTGAAGGAGGCCAAGGCCCTATATGGGCTGTAGCTCCATGGAGTAAGTAAGTAAATCCATTATCAAGAACTACCACTCATGAGACAGTTACCATGAAAATTCAATGAATAGTGGTCGAGCCTTATCAATTCTTCATTTGTTTCTTTGCAAATGAGTTGGAAAGGGGAAGAAGAAGAACAACACATTTCTTGGACCAATTTGATGTTTGTACAGTGAGCGGATGACAGAATTCCGCTCCTCCAGCGACAGTCAAATTGTGAAGGGGAACTCCAGCTGTACGTACTACTGTTGCCAACTTAGTATTTTGGAGCAAGGTGTGTCCAAATCACGAATCGCACAAAGGAACTATATTTTCATCTAGTACCTAACTGGTCTCAACTGGTAACTGGGTCCCTGAACAGGCATATGAATAGCCCCGTAGCGCACTGTCCCAAAGTCATCCCCTACTCTTGCTTTGCATTGGTGCCCTCTCCTCTTGTTACCTCTTCAGGGTAGCGGAATGGCCTCCTTCTTCGCTACTGTCGGCTGCAGAAAAAAATGTTCTCTACAGTATCTACTCAACAGCAATGCAATTGGTTAATATATTTACAATGTTGTTATTTTATTCAAAACAACTTTTTAATTCTTCACATATTGCTGTTACCTGCGGCAACACCGGTTACATGCACGCCTCTGCCTCCAGGCAACCTTATAGAGTATTGGGTTCAGTGTCTAGTACTAATATCTATGTTACTGCTTTCTGGTGTGTGTCCAAAAAGTGTTAACTCTCATTTTGAAATATTGGAAAGAAAGCTGTGTGATAACATTGTTGTTTTGTTTTGAGTGCACTCGTTCAGCTTTTTGTCTCTGCAGGAGTCCTCGGCTGCTAAATGCTGCTGAAATGAGTGTAAGGTGAGCCATAGTTTCTCCTTACCCTGTTCTGCATGACTTTGTTTTTAGGATGGGAAGAATAATTGCATGCTGTTATATTTAATAAGGTCTGTGTGTGCAATGCATGGGGTCATTTAGGCATGTAATTTTTCCTTACATTATATTGTATGGTAACACTATTAAGCCTTGTGTCTATGTTTAATAAAGCACATAAAATGCTGACCAAGGTAGAATTTGTTGTGAAACAACACACTATCGTTTATAATGTATTATGTTTATAGCATGCTATTTTACAATAAATTCTGCCTTGGTCAGCATTTTGAGTCTTGTATCCTTACCATATTTGTGTTTTTCTTTTTTTAGTGAAGTGACAATGTTTTATTTTAACTAATAATTTCATGTACATTTACTTCACTCAAATAAGTGGAAACTCTTTATGATACCAGTAACTAAGGATCTGAAAGATTGTGCATAAAAGCACAAAAATCAAAACTTGAAAATTCAGATTGAAATCATGTAAAAAGTAAAAACTGGACATGTTGTTTTTATGCATGTGTATAAAAAGACATGTAAAATTTACTCATCCAGTCTCGCAAACCAAAGGGGAAAAAAGCTCCTCCATAAAATATTCACATTGCAAACAAAAAAAATCTCAAATTTGCATACATATTTTTCTCTTTAGCATATTTGTTTACATGTGTAACAACCAGATAAACTATAAAAGGATATAATTTTGAAGTGAAATTCACATGTGTGAACTTTTTCAGGTCCTTATCAATAACCAATAGTGTTACCATTTAAACATAAAGGTAAATTTTTTCTCTGTGCATTGCGTGATGAGTTTGAAGGCAGAGCCTCACATAGCCTCTTTTCTTTCTATTTATCATTTACATTGCTGGGATTTGAACCTGTGACTCCTTGCTTTATAGCAATGCTTACCACTCTGGCTGCATTTCCCAACCAGGATCATCCAAGGTGTCGCTGATTAGAGGCTGGAATAGCAAATAATTTGCAAGAGAAAAAAGAATTGAAATATTTGTGCACACATTATGGCTCTCGCAAGCAAGAGAATTACGTAGTGCAGGTGTTTCAAAATATAACATGAATGGCAAATTTTGTGCTTGTGAGTTATGCTATGGAACATTTAGAAGATTACGAAGTTTGGTGTATTTATTGTATTTTCTTTATTCACTGGTGTTTACTGAAAGTTGAGTCCTGGCAATGTATATATGTGTGTGTGTGTTTAATTCAAAGGGTTTACCATTCAACTGCAAATACTAATACTTCTAGTTTGATACTATTGAGCACAATTGTTTATGGAAGGATGCATTTTTAGTTTTGAAGGATGCATCTTTAGCTTTGAAAGTAAATTTTAAAGAGAAAAAGCTGTAGTGCAGGCACTTTATTCAAAAGCTTTTCATGATGAAATTTTTAAGTTCCATTTAGTGAATTAAATGCAAGGTAAAAAAGATCTGTTCATTTTTCTGTTAAATACGAGGGAAAAAGTGGAGGAATGGATTTTTGTCTTTTGAACAGTTGATGATGGAACCAGTATTTCATTCATGATAGTAATCAG
Organism: Lepisma saccharinum; assembly: GCF_977018435.1. Lineage (NCBI taxonomy): Eukaryota > Metazoa > Arthropoda > Insecta > Zygentoma > Lepismatidae > Lepisma > Lepisma saccharinum. The sequence continues at coordinate 54,643,625 of NC_139242.1, read as the reverse complement.
CCACTGTAACTAGTAGGTGCATTCTCATCTATGAATAGTATGAAGGAACAGAAAATATAAGAAATTCTCGTTGCACTTAAATGGAGAAGTATTATACTACCATGATTGTTGTACTGCATCATGCAGAATCAGAATAAAAATTAAATGTCTAAAAAGAATCTGAATGTAGACTTCCTGACATGTCTTTGCAAGTTCTGTACCCTTGTCTTGAACTAATTCAAAATCCCCCAAAACAGTAGTGCATTTATAATTATACGCCCATATGTCAGGTAATGACAGATTTATGTTGTAAATGCAACTTTCAGATCTCGAGAAAAATGTAAAACAATCAGTAAATTTAATCATGTTTTTTTCAAATGTTACTCCTCAGATTTACACACATGCAGTCTAAATTGTAATTTAAAGAACAATGCAGGTGTAGTTGAAGTAGTAGGTTACAAGAATGTGCTTGTCAGTTACAATTCCAGTTAATGATTAACCGTAACTAATATTATTGTATACAGTATTATGATTCGGATGTGCTAATGTGGGTTTATTTTTCTCTCCAGAGTTGTAGGCGAAGTGATACACGGCCAGCCGTAAGTTTTGATTATTTTAATACTCACCACACTGATTCTCTTTAGCTAATTTGTTTTCAGTCTTACTCGGTGTGAAGCATTCTTTGGAGAAGCTTTCTGTTTGCAGCATGCTCCCTTTTTTTATTTACTGATCTGGCAGGCACAACTTTCTTCTTTAACATCTTGCACTCTGTGTTTTCTAGGCTGATCTATTCCTGATTTGCATTTATCATTTCCAGTTTTATTATTTTTATTAAAGATAGTGAGTACATATACATATGCACTATTGTGTGATTAATTGTTATCCTTTTAGTTGGAATGTGTTTTTATTAATTATTTTAGTGTGTCTACTAGTTTTCTTTGTAAATATGTTGTTTTAGAGTTAATAACAATAATGAAAAGTTTTATTTTTATGTGGTGGTTAACTCAAAAAACTTTAGGGAGGATATGAACATAGGGTGAAGAGTTAGGGTTTCTGCTTTCAGTAGTCATTGCTAAATTTTATGCTATATTTTTAGATGACAGGTGAAAGATGGCACCAAGACAGTACTGATACCTGGTACGGTATCAAAAATTGCCCCAGTATTATTACTATTATATATAAAGGATAGAATGTGAAAGAGTGCCAGAAGGGCAGATAAACAAAAATGGCGTGGGGGACAGTAAACACCACAATTGAAGAAAAGTTTGATATTTCGAGGTCTTGACCTCAATTTCACAGTAGGTAGAAAGTATGTAGTACAAAAGCGTAGAGGCACAGAATACTGACGGCAGCATCCGTCAGCACAGTGGTGCCAGAAACAAGTGATAGAACACAGGTTGTGCGAAAAGATCCTTTCACCAGTGTTTACTGCGGGATGGATGGTAGGTGGTTTGTGGTTGAGGGGGAATGGGAGAATACTTATTGGGTGGCCAGGTTGAGTCTGGGGAGGTATGGTGGCATGCATTCCTGAAATGTAAGCCCTTTCCCATCGCCTGCGGGTGGAGGTGTCAGTGTGCTGGGGTATTAGGTGTATTATGCCTACATGGAAACAGTTGTTGAAGGTGGTGTTGTGGCTGTTGGTGTGGGTGGCGACAGTGAAGTCTGAGTTTTGGGTGGAAGCTCTGTGGTTATTGGTGTGGAGGTTCAGGGGGGTAGAGGTTTCACCCAGGTAGAAGTAACCACAGATTTGACAGATGAGGGTGTATATTAGGTTGGAGGAGTTGCAGGTGCCCTTTGGGTGAAGGGTGAATTCACCAGCTGCAGTCGGGATCTGGAGGGTGGGGGAGGTGATAAGTATGGGACAGGCCTTGCATCTTGGTTTGTTGCACTTGTAGGCTGGGGGTGGTGGGATGGGAGCAGTGGGTGTATTATGGACCAAGATGTTCTTGAGGTTGGGGGGGGGTGTCTGAAGATGACCCTAGGTTTGTCCCGAAAGATGTCTCTGGTGTCGGGATCACTGTGGAGGATGGGAAGGAGGGAGTGGATGGTATGTTTGATTTTCAGGAGGTGAGGGTGGTATTGGGTGATCAGAGCGGGAGGGTTGGGTTTGGGTTGGATGGCACGGGTGTGAGACGTGGCTCTGGTTATTTGTTTGTTGATGAGGGTGGAGGGATAGCCTCGGTATATATTTTTTCACTGTTCCAGAGCCTTGGTATCTTGTGAGGCTTGCAAGACTTCGCTTTCACAGAATCCAAAATTCTGCAAATTATTCAAGATTTACAGTTTTCATTAAGTTTGTGCTAACATGTGACAAGATGTGGATTTCACGATTGGCACCTTATTTTAATATTCTGATCACCTCATTTGTGAAACTGAATATTCTAAAGCTAGAGCAAAACTCAGGCAGATTAAAGTGATAAAGTTGCAAAGCAATGTGTGCATATTAACATTTATAAATGTCGCTAACAGCCTTAGTTTGTTACTATATTCAGTGGCCTCAGCTCAGATCTAGTTTTAATCATCATCAACTCTCCCATCTGGGCAAGTCACTACTTTTATATACTCTAGATTTGTGTGTGTGATAGGAATGGAACAAGTGTATGTTACGAAGGGAGATGGTGGGAAGCATGGAATTTCCCCTTTTCCCTTCTACATTTTTGTTTCCCCATGACCTCTACCTTTTCAGTTTTGTTCCCAACCGATCACTTTTGTCTTATTATTGATCATCAAGTTTTTGAAGTATTAATAGTAATTTTAAGGAAGAAAAGTATTATTTCAAAGATAGAATATGTTTTTATAAATTTACTTCAAATATTACACAATTGTTGTTCTGGTACTATAATGAAACAGTTTGAATTTACTTTTTTTTAATTTGATTTTTTTTTTTTTGACTGGGCAGGTCATAAATTTCAAGAAATATAATTTGTGAAACACAAGTTTTTTAATCTATCCCTTCTATATTATCATTAATTCCAACCCTCCAATAGAGTACAAATATGAAATGTTTTATCAATACCAGTGGCTTATCAATATACCCTACTCCCTCCTCTTAATTGTACTCTATATTTCAAAGATATTGTTACCAAATCATATTCCAAGTTATACCGTAACTCTCATTTGAGTTTTGTTCCATAAGCTCAAAAAATATAGCCTACACACAGTTTTGAAAATGTCAAAAATTGCTGAAATATATGTCATTTGCTGTGACCATTTTGAACAGCATATGTACTGGAGTTCTACATCTCAAGATGAATGAATAAAATGCAGTCGGGACCTCATTTCCACCATGAGTGTCTATAATAGTGTATTTTCCTGTGGAAAAATACACTAATATGCCTATACAAATAACCAATAGTATACCAATCAAACGAAGTAAAAAAAAAATATTCATGGTGAATTATATATACACAATGAATGTTGAAGATTAGGCATGCACAGGAGATGTACTACATATAAAGTTTCAGCGAAAAATGCAGGCTTGACCAGGACTCGAACCTGGGTTTCTGGCATACCGAACCATTGCTCTAACCACTGAGCTCCCGAGCCAGCCTGGTCTTGCCTGATTTTTTGCCATTGCTGTTTTACCTGCGTGGAATCGTCTGCCAGTGCTACCGCAACGAGATCTGTTGCCTTTGAATGTATATCTGCGTGTGGGAGGGATGAGGTGTAATCATAATCATGTGACCATAACTTTTCGTAGGAAAGTTAACTGCATGTTCAGAAATTGAGAGACAGTTACGTTATTTTGCCTTGTTATTTATAACAACAATTTTAAAACTGTAAGTAAGTTGGTGTTTTAAGCCCACTTTATGCACAGTAAGGCTAATTGGGACTGGACCTACAGTTTAAAGTGGGATCCGAACCACTATGTGCCTCCACCAGGTATCGAACCTGGGACTCCTTGATTACAAGGCGATGACGTTACCACTACGCCACCAGGGAGGCTCAATTTTAAAACAGAAAATTGGCTATGTGCTTCCTAAAATTATTGCTAATTTGACTGATACCTATAATGATATGCCATTATCAGCATATCAGTTCTACAGATAACCCATTTGTTTACTTTTCTAAGGTTCTCTGAGTTTTACAAGCATTTTTGTTAATTATTATTTCAGGTCTTCAATGTTTTCTTGGTCACATGCCTATCAGACATTCCTGTTTACCGTTCAAATAATAGTGAGCTACTTTCTCATGTTTATCTTCATGACTTTCAATATTTGGCTGTGTGTAGCTCTTGTAATGGGTGCAGCTTGTGGGTATTTTCTCTTTTGCTGGAAAAAGTCTATAATGATGGATCAAGTAGAACACTGTCACTGAACCATGTGCATGTATTAATTGCGTCAAGCAGGCTTTGCCAAATTTAGATTACGTTGCTCACTGGTGCGAAGGTGCTGTATATATGAAGGGACAAAGTATAAAATGTGTTCGAAGGAAAGTAAGAAACACCAGAAAGAAGAGTGTGGGATATTGCAAATATTTTAATATATTGATGTGAATATCTATAGAGTTTGTAAGCGTAAAATAAAAGTTTTGTATTGTTATAGTAAAATTTGTTGTGTGCCTTACTGGAATTATTGTATTTGAATATTTTTTTAATAGTTCATGTTTTTTATTAGTAATTTTGTACAGTGGTGGAGATTTTATGTAATTATAAGAAAACATCAATAAGGAATTATTTGAAATGTAAGGAATATTTATGAAGAAATTTAAAATGTCTGTACATTGATAGACATATTTTCAGTGCTCTGTAATCTGTTACCATATCTGATTTTGTAAATGAAGAAAAGAATACATTATAAAATGTAAAGTAGTTAACAAATATTATGTAATAGCATTTTCATGTTACCAATCTATAAGTAAGGTAATTATGGAAACTGGAGAATTGCAATGCCTTTTCTGATCCCTAGATCATAATATATTTCCATGATCAAACCTCCTCTAATTACATTCACATTAGTGGAAATATTTACAAACATGTGAAAAGTTAAAAACCCAAATTGTAAAGTTTAAATTATTATAATGTTTCAAAACTACATATAAAGAATTATTAGCTTTCAAGGGGAGAGGAATTGTAATAGACCTGAAGGGGAGGAGGGATGTAATAAAGAGTAGGAATATTGACTGGATATTGGGGCATTATTGTTTTCCTCAAGTATGTTAAAAAGTAGATTTTAGAAAGAAGGAGAAATGCAAGTTTTTTGGGGACAGCATTAATGTATGTTACATTGGACAAGACAAATATTCTTTCCCCCTAATGTAATCATCTAGGACAGGGAGGATCTGCTGTTAACCTTTAGCATACTTTTTAGGCTGTAAACCCTTTAAAGATGGCATGTTTCCAAGTGTGTGATATTTAAATTTTCACAGAAGTAAAAGGAAATTGTAGGAGGAAAACTATTTATCACATTTTTTTAAAAAAAAGAAAGACTACATCCTCCCTCTAAAGAAGTATAATTGAAAGAAGAAGAAAATTGAAATTTTACCCATTTTTAGGGAGCAAGTCATACGAACCAAAGTGAATCATAAAAATTCTAAGAATAGATTTACTGTTATTTAGCTGCAAACATGCAAAGCCACATTAAAGAACATTAAATACGAGGGCAACTATTTTTTTTTTCATGCAGTAATGCAAAAATTCAAAATATACATATCGAAGATTACACTTTGATGGAATTGAACAATGTATGAACAAGGCAGGTCATTTGTACTAGGTGTTAATAGGGAAGTGCCAAAAAACATTAAAATAAGTTTTGGTATACATGCGTGTATTAGTCACAAGGTTACATTGTTAGTACAAACGCAGAAGGGGCCAACCAAGCACCGTATGAACCCCCAAAGTAATCCCAGAGAGCATCCACAACATGCTGCAATGATGTGGGAGATGTTTTCCCACCTGTGGGAGGTGTCTAATACCATCCACCTCATCAGGTGTAAGTCGGCACATCTCGCATTTCACGGCGATGGCAATTTCCTCTCAGTCCGAAGTAACCCTTATCATGTATAATTATTGAAGCAGAAATCATCTGAATTGTTCAACCCTCTGAAGTATCTTGTTATCATTGTTTGTGCAGTTTGTAGATGTTATGTGTAGCAATGTGCATCCAAGGTATCAGTCTGCTTCGGTGAACTTGAAATTATAAAGGTAAAAAGAAAGGAAATATGGTCAAAGATAAATGCTACATCATTGCATAGTACCATGAAGGCACATAAGGCCCCCACACATTCTTCATCTAAGCCATACTGGATAAGGCCCAGAGCTGCTGTATGCAGGGACATTGTCCGAAAAATTCCTTCTGAGATCACCCACTTGTGAATTGAACCCATTCTTCCTGTGTGGAGTCAGCACACTAATGACTGTATCACCATGGTTCATAAAATGCTATATCATATCAAAGACTGTAACCACATTGCACATCTTTCTGTATGACCTTGTCAGTCACATCAACCAAGACAATATAGTATGCAAGGGCTGTTGTTTCTAATCTGAATTGATATATTTTCTCAAGCCTCTGTAAACATTCAAAGTAGAGTTGCAGGTGAGATGGTGGATGTCATTTCATGTAATTTGTCTTGATCTTGGACAATGTCAGGTTATTCAAAAGACTTAGAAGAACCTTGTTAAAAAATATTTTCGATGGGCCTAAACAAAAGAATTGATTGATTGGTAATAACTATAGTATAACAGTCATGCAGTAGTATACTCAGGGTAATTTATGGAAATTACATTTCTATTGCCTCATAGATCTTAAAGGGGAAAAAAATGAACATTAAATACACAAATAAGTAGCTGATTAGGTGAAAAGGAATCATACAGTTACACCTGCTGTTACAAAAAAAAATTGAGTGTCTATATTTGTAAGTATTTGAAAATGTCTGCTGGATGTATTAATGCATAAGATTGAAATTCAAAGCACCATTTAACTGTTGATGGGAGTGACAAGAATTCACCATTCTGCACAGTAGTTGAAGAAATATAAGAAATAGACATAATACAAGAGCCAAATGTATATCAACGCCATCATATAAAGGAAAGCTATATTGAAGCAACTGTAATGCACCATGTGATAGACACATTATGGTGAGTGGATTTGATGTAGTTCAGCTTGAAGCAGTAATGTAGTGAAGCTGCAGTCTGTAGATAGAAGCATGTGACAACAGTAAAAGGATTAAAGTTGCTTAAAACTAGTCGTGTGTGTAGGAATTGTATCATTTTGCATTTACAGTACAAATACAGGCTCACCAAAAAAGAATGCCAGTATTATAAAAACGTACTAAAAAGGAAACTTATCCTAATGATTAAAGTGTTAAAATGAAGCAAAATAATTAAGTTTTGGTTGATTTGAGATGTCCAGCAGAACTCCCACTCAGTGTCAGTTACAATGTGGACCATGCGGACTTGGCACAAGATCAAATACCATTTTCGAGGTCTGTCATGTGACAAATAGAGCACACATTGAAAGTGGATAATGTAAAATGAGAACTTCAGACATTTCATAGCATTTTGACATATGAATCTGATAAGTTTAACGTTTTTCGAGTAATTCATTTCGATAATCGTGGCATTTTTTTCAGTGACCTTGCATATTTTAGTTCCTTTTCTTATGAAAAAGATCACTTAGTATGTCGGTTCTAGAACTAAGTAAGCTTTTTGATTTTGGGTAGAGTATTGTTTAGTTTTCCTTTCTTTACAACATACAAGGAATATATTTTTTATACTTTGTAGTAAACTCTTACTAATTGTAAGGGGATGTATTTGATGATATGTATATGATATATGATATGTATATGATGGATGTATTTCAGATAAAGTTATAGCCAATAGATAATTATTTGAAAGTTCTGGATGTTTGTGTGGCTCTGATGATAACTTGAGATTCGATGGATTCTATGGCTCTATTGGTCAAGCATTCAGCCAATATCATTCCACCTTGCATCACACTTGTACTTGCTCTCTCCAATTTAAGAAATAGTTAATTAAGCTATTTTAAGCTCTGGTACTGATTTAGTTTTTTTGTTGACTCTGCATCATGATGACAATTAGGAGCTACTTGAAAATGAGTCGAGGTAATAGAGGAAGAAAATTACAATAAGGATCAACACACTGACCTTATCTCACAATGAAAACCCTTATGGTAGGTCTGCCCTTATAGCTATCTTAGTGGAGGTCAGTGTACTAGAAAAGAATGTGGTAATTTGGTAAATTGATGAAGGGTATGAAGAACCTTGTTCTTGCAGCTGCCATTTCTGATTCAATTCTTACCTTGGTTTTCCTCAGTCATTCAGGCAAATGATGGGATGATGTCTTTAGTAAAACTGTGTGTTTCTTCCCATTTCCTTGTCCCATTCTTTTCTCCATTTGTTCTCCTCTTCCCTGTTGTGGTAAACCTGATGGTACAACATGTGGCATTGATTAAATCAATCAACCGACAGAGAGGCAGTAGTGAAAATGGATCACCAAAGCTCACCCAATTCAGTATTGTGCATGTATAAAAATGTATTTTCTTACTTTAACTGTACTGCTTATTTGTACAGAGTGGCCAAGATAAAAGAGGCCCCGTGTTATACGTGATATAAAAAGAACATTGAGCAAGTAAGAGCTGCATTTATGTTACAAGAATTTTTTTTTCGCACGTTGTGTGATGACGTGTTGTTATTTCTTACCGCTAGGGCGGCGCTCGAGCGGGGTCACGTGATGTCGAGCAGCGATTGAGTGATCAGTGCTGCGTTGTCAGTAGTCTGTTTGAAGTGTGTTGTGAAGTGCTGCAGAATGCCTTTGTCAATCGAACAAAGAGTGTTCATTATTGAAACGTACTTCGGATGTAAATCGTTTAAAACTGTAAATGAAAGGTTCACTATAAAATATCCAGAGACAGCTGCTCCTGCGAAAAGTGTTGTGCAGAAATTGATCACGAAATTTAGAGCAACAGGTTCAGTCGCTAACGCCAAACGTAACCGTGTAAAGACAGTTTGTTCGCCGGACAATACTGAACGTGTTCACGAGGCTATGGTAAGGAGTCCACGGAAATCAACTAGACGTCTCTCCTCCCAACTAAACATCAAACGAACGTCATGCCAGAACATGTTGCAGCAGTTACATATGCGACCATACAAAGTAAGAGTGATGCAAGCATTAAAACCTACAGATTACGGACAACGACAACACTATTGCGAATGGTTACTCACGAATGTTGCTGATGGTTATCTGGATCCTCATCTTTACTTCCACTCAGACGAAGCATGGTTTCACCTTAGCGGGTACGTGAACTCTCAAAACACACGCTATTGGTCAACAGACAATCCCAGGGAACACTTTGAGGTGCCTCTGCATGATTTGAAAGTAGGCGTTTGGTGTGCTGTTTCAGGCCAACGGATTGTAGGCCCCATTTTCTTTCACAACACTGTGAACTCGCAAGTGTATGTAACGGAATTGTTGCAACCATTCATAGCGCAGCTAACTGATGAAGAACGAGAGTATGCGTTTTTCCAGCAAGATGGCGCTATGGCGCATACTTCACGGTTTTCAATGTCATACGTCCATGAAGCTTTCGGAGAAGAACGTACAGTTTCCGCAGGTTTATGGCCTCCCAGATCGCCCGATCTGTCGACCTGTGATTTTTATTTGTGGGGTAATTTAAAGGGTAAGGTCTACAGTAACAACCCGCATACAATTGAAGAGTTGAAAACAAACATTCGCAATGCGATTGCGGAAATCACACCAAATGAATTGGCAAAAGTTTCCAGAAACATGTTGAGACGTGCTGAGTTGTGTATCGAGGTTCATGGTGAACATTTTCAGCACCTCCTGTGAACTATTGACCTATTGAATGTTCAGTACGTTGTTTTTCATAATAATACTTTCCTACTCTGTATTCTGTATATACAATAAATGAGTGAATTGTCTGTATGTTGTTTATAAGACATGGGGCCTCTTTTAGTTTGGCCACCCGGTAGCTTTATCTTTATTTGGCTTCTATACCTAGCTTCCATGTAGATCAAAAGCACCATGTATCATGCTGTAATCTAACACATGTATAAATACAAGTAACAATAATGTGTTAATTATCATTCCAGGTCTTCCATGTGCAGCAGAATGCATTTATTACAAACATTCCTACATGTGGTCCAGATAGTAGTGAGCTATTTCCTTATGCTTATCTTCATGACATATAATGCTTGGCTGTGCATATCAGTGGTCTTCGGAGCAGCTGTTGGCTTCTTCCTGTTTGGATGGAAAAAGTCTGTGATTGTTGATGTGACAGAACATTGTCACTGATGCAGTGGAACAATTAGAAGAAAAAGTGTATCATTACAGTGTTGAATAAGCTTTCCTGATTTTTGAGTACAACGCTTTTCTGCATGGTATTGTTTGGAACAGACATGGATGAAGTTCCTGGGTCTGTGGGCCCTGCATTTCGTAGCCTTGAGAATCAATGAAGTCTGGTACAAGTGTGGTATGATGAAGAATATGTTGCAACATAATATTACATTTTAGATAATTTCTACAAATTTTAATATATATTGTGTTAAGATGCTCAAATCGCTTTTACTGAAGTATCCATTTTAATTTGTTTTTAGTTTTATTAAAAGCAGTATAAAGATTCTGATTTTATGTGTGCGGTATATTCTCATATAAAACTAAAATGTGAGATTTGTGAATTCTGTACAAAATACTGTATAAAAGCCATTATTGGAGTTGTTGCTAAAGTTTTTTGTTGAAATATGTGCAGGCATGAATTCATATCAGGTTTTACTTTGTTGTTGGTTTCTGTGTAAGATACAGTCATGGTGAATTGAGATTCATTTTATTCGTATTTTGAGAAAAGCCAATATGAATTATGTACTTAACAGTCATGCACTTTGTCTAAAAAATTAATAATTTAGAATGTAATTTGAGTGGTTTATGGATATGCCAGTGTGCTCATGAATGATGTGAAAATGGTTGTCTTCTATGGAAATAAATATATATATACATATATTTTAGTTAGTGGTGGTTGTACAATAATTTTCAATAAAAAACAAAAACATCTATTTTACTAAATGTGTTTATTATTGACTTATTATGCATCCTGTATAGTTTCTAGCTTTATCTCGCCATTAACTTGGACAACATGTAAAATCAGAAATTCAGAGAAACTAACAGAATTGAAAAATTGAAATGCCTGGTGAATATTCTACCCTGAAAATGAGTTAGCTCTCGAAAGCTTGGAATGTTTTCCACAACTCACCTGGTTGATAGCCCGAGAGAATCTTTTCAAGAATGTCACAAATTATAGTTGAAAAATCATAGGAAAATGTCACACTGCACAGTCAGTGAAACAGCACATAATGTTGAATGACCATGGGCAATTTATCTCCCAAACAGACAGATGATGACAGCATAGCATGTATCACCCAAGCCCTCACTCGACTATGCAAGTCAAGTCAGAGCAGTAAATAAGTTAGGCAGGACAGGGCAAACCCAAATGGTAGTGAACCAGATGCTGTATGCACAATAATGTGATAAAGGTTTGTTCCAACAGGGTGGAAATGTCTCGTGACACTGCTAAGTGCCATTTCCTGGAATATCATGCACCAACAATTGGACAAGTATGGGTTTTATGCCTATAAGATGTGATTAACACTATACTGGGTGATTTTTTTAACCTGAATCATTTGAATATCTTGAAAAAAAAATCATTCTACAAAAAAATGTTCCAAATAAGAAGTTGATAGTTTGGATGGGGAAGTTTAGTGGTGCAACAAAAGAACACCCCTTCCCCTTTTGTAGGTGCGGTAGGGCGCAACTTTGAAATTTCAAATAGAAACCCCTATTTTTATTACAGATTCTGATTTTACGGGAAAAAATACATAAGTTTTGTCTGAAACATTTTTTTCGATTCGTGATAGATGGCGCTATAATCGACAAATTTTCATTTCTTGAATGTTTACACTTTAAAACCAATGTATTTCATTTCGCAATTCATTTAAATTCAAAAAATAAAACATTCTCGTGCATGAACTTTGTACTAATTCTTGACAAATCTTTTGAGATTTCATTAAGCTGGTAATTCGCCTATTTACAACATTTAAAAGAGTCTATATTTGTTTAATTTTTTTTTTGTTGTGTCAAAGATGCTTAACAAAGCTACAACAGAAAAATAAAATAAAAAATAAAATAAAACAAAGTCAAGAAACAGTTCCTTTTTGGACTTTTCCTGGTAAATCATTGTTTGTAATTCATTGATTTTTAGATCACAAGAATGCTTCGAGCGATTAATTTGACTAAGCTGTTGATACTTTTTAATATCAATGGATGTATTAACTGTAGAAGAGAAAATTGAAATGATTCTCGTGTATGGAGAATCTGGCAGGAATCTCCGTCAAGCTGTCGTTGTTTATGCTCAGCGTTTTCCAGACAGGGTGCGTTCTTTCGCTTCGTTTCAACGTACAGTCAATCAATTTACTACTGAAGGAAGTGTTAGACCTAAACAAAGGACCCGTCGAAGAACAGTTATTGGAGAAGAAAATGAAATTAATGTGTTAGCTTCTGTGGCCCATGATCCTCATGTCAGCTCGCGAGAAGTAGCTCGAAATTTCGGATTGTCCCAGAGCAGTGTTTTGAAGATTTTACAGCGTCATAAATACCATCCATATCATGTGTCATTGCATCAAGAACTTCACGGCGATGATTTTCAAAATCGAGTGACGTTTTGTCAGTGGGCACGTGAACAAATACAAATAAACCCAAATTTCATTCGTCTGGAATTGTTCTCTGATGAGTTATCTTTTACAAACCACGGAACGGTCAATCGGCATAATATGCATTACTGGAGTGTCGAAAATCCGCACTGGCTGCGCCAAGTTGAGCATCAGCGCCCATGGACTGTAAACGTGTGGTGTGGAATTATTGATGACAAACTCATCGGTCCCTACTTCATTGATGGAAATTTGAATGGCCAACAGTACCGCGTCATTCTTCAAAATGAACTGCCAATATTACTTGAAGATCTTAACCTGGAACTGAGACAGAACATGCGGTTTCAGCAGGATGGATGTCCAGCGCACTATTCGAGAGCAGCACGTGAAGTACTCGACCGTGACTTCAACGGCTGATGAATCGGCAGAGCTGGTCCTGTAAATTGGCCTGCCAGATCACCAGATTTCTTTTTGTGGGGGTACCTAAATGATAAAGTGTAACGAGAATTGCCAACTACTCGTGAAAATATGATAGATCGAATCCAAAAACGCTTGTGCGATAATTAAACCAGAGGTACTTTTGAGTTGTGTACATTCATTCGAAGAGCGGATCAATAAATGTATTGAAGTTGAAGGTCACCATTTTGAACACTTAATGTAATTGAGAAGTGAATGTAGTTTACTAGCCATCGAGATATCTAGAGCTAAGAATTGTCGAGTAATTTTGTATTTTCAAAATAAATTTATTTGTTTTACAACAATTTCAAGTCCTGGAACAAAAATGTTTTATTTTTTGAATTTAAATTAATTGCGAAATGAAATACATTGGTTTTAAAAACTCAAACATACAAATCAATAACGACAAATCACACTGTTACTTCCGCTCAAGTGCAGAAATCGGAATAGAGAAAGCAGATGCAACACGGTGGAAAATTACTACACAAAGGCTTACGGTCCGTTGTATTTGGAACTTTTTATTTGGAACATTTTTTTGTAGGATGATTTTTTTTCAAGATATTCAAATGATTCAGGTTAAAAAAATCACCCAGTATGTTTGTGATTGTCCCTTCATCCATCTCATCGTATCACTATTCATCCTCATCTTCATGATTAGCCAAAAGTGGCAGAAAAGCAAATTAAAATTAAATCAATCAAGAGCAGAGAGGATTCGGAATTCATGGCCAAGTAGTTGCAGTAAACCAAATATTTCTAGTGTAAATGCAAGCACTGCCTGGAATTGTGTAAAGAGCAATGCTACTGGACAGTGGAACACTGGAAACATGTGATTTGGAGTGATGAATTATGTTATACCATGTGACGATTAGATGGTAGGGTTTTAGTATGGCATTACATGTACCAAGAGAACATTTCTGTAGTGCCTACAGTGAAGTTTGGAGGAGGTGGTATTATAATGTAAAAAAAGGTAAAGTGCTCCCTTGTGCTTAGCACAATGCCATGAAGGCGTATAGGGGGTGTGGGGGTAACGCCCCACACTTTCTTGATCCGGTCATGAGTGGGGGTGATGTGATCAGCATCACGCCCCTGACCGCCTTTACCCCCCAGGGTTTCCCCCAGGTACCCATGTCATTCGACGCTGGGTGGGTGCTGGGGCCGCTTCCAACATTAGAAAAGTTCCTGGATTTGAACCGGCCGGGTATCGAACCCGGGACCTTTAGCATGGTAGTCTGACACGTTACCGACTGAGCCATGGGGGATGTTTTTCCTAGAATGGACTCGGGCCCTCTTTAACACTGCACAGCATCAATGCAGCAGAGTACAATAATATTTTGACCATTTATGTACTTTCTATGGTGGAGAACTAGTTTGGTGAGAACATTGTGTAATGTTTTTTTTTGTCAACATGGACCGACCTTCCGGGTAGAATACCTCTGGGATGATTTAGAATGTCTACTTTAGACCCAAACGTCCCACATTAGTACCTGCTTTAGCTACAGCTCTTGATGAAGAATGGGCTGCCATTTCTCCAGAAGTGTTCAGATTTATGGTGGTAAGTCTTCCTGGGAGAGAATGGGCCATGATCAAGGCAAAGGGGGCAGACCTGCCCCATATTAATGTCCAGTAGTGGGGAATGTTTGAATTTTTTGAATTTGAATTAAATTTTTTTGGGTGCGTCAGCACAGGCTATTTTGCACCTGTCACACTATACGGGGTCCAGCCCTTATCATAACAAAAATAAAAGCGTGTCTGAAAACTAAAATTTCCTTGCCTTGGTTAAAAGCTGAGGCTATAAAAGTGTGCTCAGCACAAATAAAGACAACACAATTATACTGGCCAGTCGCCAGAGCCTCGTTAGTCTGCAGTCCACAATGTACTAGGTGGAAGTGAGGTTGACTCTTGGGTGCACTACGTGGAAGGAGCACTCCTAGTGGGAAATGTGTCACAACTTGATATGCGTAGTTAGAGATCAATTAGTTCATTGAACTCTCCAGCCTAACTTGCCTATTTTGGGGGGAGCAGGAAAAGGTTTTATAAGCTCTTGCCTTGACTCATCTCACCCAACAGGTTGTTAGGTACTGGGGCTTGCCCTGAGTTGATAGCTTCCTGGAGATGAAACCTGCTCGAGAAAGTTTTTTTTTTATATAAATGTGTCACAACTTTTAATCAGATAGTGTATGTATTGCTTTGTATGTGTGTGTGTGTGTGTGTGTGTGTAAATGAAGGACAATCTTAATAATGCAGAATATGGGTGCTAATAAGGATCCAAGAACAAATCCTCTAAAAGTAAAACCATTTTATATGTAGTAGAATACAAAATTACTTCTTGTTCCTTGTTTTTCTAGGTTCCCCACAGTTACATATTTAAAATAGCTTTTCGGCTTGATCCTCACCCAGAATTTGCTGGCTTGTACCATCAGAAGAAAATTGTCTGTGTTATGGATCATAAAAAAAATAATTCTAAAATTCCTATAATTTAGGTTTCTTTTTGAGAGAAACTAGATAATGGTAAATTGAGAACCAATACATGATGAATGGTTGATTTTCAGGATAGAGTGAAAGTGTAGGAATTTCAGCATGTTTTTAAGTAATTTCCAGTGACAATGTTCTCCTAACAAATATAAGAATTAACAAGTTGTCTTACTTTGTATGTGTTGTATAATTCTGCTGATGCAATGTTTAGGTAATGTGCGGTGTATCACTGCCATATTTTATCATCCACTGCTGTATGCAACAACATGCTATCACACTGAACAAGAAATAAAAATTAGCTTCCCTAGATTCCTATGTAACAGGATTCAAGTTGTTTAGGTTTATCAGCTTAAAAGCCTGAAGTGCATGCGTCAGCATTGCATTGCACTGTGCTGTTAAGGTATATTGAGGGGATGGAAGTATAACCCCCACACTCAAACTTTTCCATATTGGAGGTGATGTGAACAGCACCATGCTCCAGCCTTTACTCCTCTAGTATTATCCCCATTGATTAGAGGCTGAGTGAGCCCCAGTGTCGCTTTACGCAGGGACATCGACAAATTCTCACTACATGGGAGCAGTGGCGAAGCGTGCTGTCTCAGGGTAGGCACAGGATGGAGCAGGGATTGGTGGGGGAGGGTGGGAGCTGTGCATTTTTTGAAAAGTAGTATGTTAAAATATAGCCCCTAGAAAATAAAAGATAACATATTGCCTGAATCTCATCTACTTCTGTTCGAAAAAGTCTGAATAGGGATTGTAAAGGATAATGTAGTGATTAATGCTCTCGCCTTATAATCAAGAAGTAGAAGGTTCGATTCTCCCTGGAGACATTGGTTCAGATTCTACTTTAATCTAGTCTCGATTAGATATCTGAAAATAAAGGTGCTTCTGTCTCGAAAGTCAGAAAACGTGACGATGGGACTCAATGTTCTGACCATGCATCACCCAATGAAAAAGCCATTCTGTGAGGCCCTAGTCCTCTTACATTTGTTATATTGAAGCTGCTTGTAAAAATTATTTGCTACTTCAATAACAGTATTGTAAATGTTTCTCACATTAAAGAAATGTATCACTTGATCGTCACTTAGTATTTATTTCTTTTTAATGCTCAGATTGGTTATAACAGCATGCTATGACAAGGGACTCAGGTTCGAATCTCCGCTTGGCCATAGGTGTTCTTTGTGAGGGTCCCTTTGTCAATGTCGTCATATCTTCGCTCATCCTCATCTTCCTAATTAGCCCAAAATGGCAGAAAGCCAAGTAAAATAAACTAAATCTATCAATCAATTATTTCTTTTTAACTCTTTTATGCATATAATTCTTCTTCAACACGTGACTTTTTTTTAAAAATTATATGTTTTAGAAAATGATAAAATTCTAAATGAGAACACGGACACCTTTCTGTGTAACACACCGACGAGAAAATTTCAGAAACATGGATTTTCTCAATACGTTTGCACTGTACTTTGCCCCCTTTTAAAAGTAGCGCATTTTCAATTATGTCACTAATCATGATAGGAAATTTCGCCTCAATATCCCTTTCCTCAAAGAAATAAAATACTTTCCCTCTCTGAATCGAGATTGGTGTGGGGCACATCCAGCAGCTAACACTTCGCGAAAAGCAGTTTCTCAAAAAAAGCTGAAAGCACCAAACTTAACACTGGTAACCTACTTACACGTATTATTTGCAGTTAGAATTCTAATAATGTCTACGTTGATAGGTTAGGAGGCCAGGTTTAGAGGTGTTAGCAACACATTTTCCTTTTCGCGACGTGTTAGCAGGTGGGTGTGCCCTACTCCCGGCACAGCTCTGAATCTTCCATGGAAACGTTGCTTCAACAAGCTCTGTGCGTCCACTGCCTGCCTGCCTGCTCGTACACGATCGGCGCTCTTCGGATGTCAGGGAGAGAGAGAGAGTGAGAGAGATAGAAGATGCTGGCCTCACAGTTTATGTTACAGGCGAACGTGCTCCTGAAATTATGTTTTCCCGCACGAATCTCTCAGGTTGTTATGTGACCAGCTGAGGCAATCTCAGGCGGGCCTCACTGAATGTGCAGATAGAGTTCCAGGCAGGGTTGGAAACTTGCGGTAATTATCGGAAAACCTAGAATTTCAGTTTTCTTTTATTTATCCATTTCCAAGGCTTTTCTCCTGCTCAAGGTCGCTGACCCTCGTGCCAGGCATGAGAACGGTTTATTGCTATCCCAACCATATTTGAAAGTGAATGGGGGTTGCGAGTGGAATCAAGTTCAACGATCCCTTCAGTTTTCCACAAAATTTAGGCATTCCAAACATTTGGAAGTTTTGCACAAGTCTGCCCAATTTGCGCATGCTCAAAGCTTGCTTTGTTGTTGTTCTGGTGTTTGATGGAGATGGTTGGCAGGTTTGGGGGGAATTTTCTGTGTTGGTATTTATGCAAACTTTGTAATCGCCCCTCCCAAATCAAGAGCTTAGACTAGGTTTTCCATACGTTATATTTAATTTATATTTCATTTGTATATCAGTATTATACAGTAAGCTCTCCCTTATTTAATTGGTGTAATCATTATAGGTGGTTATTATGAATATTTTATAAATATTGTAATACCGATTTTTCAGTTATTATTATTATTATTATTAATTATTTGTTTCCAAGCTTGTATTGAAGATGTGTGCTAAGAATATACTTTCTAAATCAAAATTATAAAAATAAGTAAATAACGACCCTAATGCTTTATGCATATTTATACATTTTTACATCAACATGGGTGACATGTTTCTATAGGAGAGGTTCTTGTTTCTTCATTTCCCCAATTCTATTCACGTCTTTATGTAATTGTAACAAGACATCTTTACCCCCCGATGAACCCCCCTCGGTTAAAATATCCTAGGACAGAAATACCCCCATGAAACGATAATTTTTATGATCTCCCATCCTGAATGAGGGTAAAAAATGTCCTAGGACAAGTTTACCCTCTACCCAAAACATTGTTATTGCCTGGTTTTGAGGCAAAAGGGGTACAAATGTCCTAGGACAAGTTTACTCCCTACCCAAAACATCGTTATTGCCTGGTTTTGAGGCGAAAGGGGGTACAAATATCCTAGGACATGTGACTGTTCTCTACAGCATAAATTTATTTTACTTCTTATGTTCATTTATAAATGTACAATTATAATTATTATCTGTATTTAACTTCAAATGTTAATGTTAAAGTTGATGTTTTATAAAGTTGGTTTTCTCTTTATGATAAGTTGTATTACATTAATCTGTTTGGCAACATTGCATTGGTTGGAATGAAATGCTCAGGACAAATACTAATCTGGCTTGCATTGTCAATCATAATTTCTAGGGAGGTATTATTTACATGAGCTTGAATGAAGAATAGGTTGTTTTTTTCAAGGATAGGAACTGTGTCAAATTTTGTCTTGCGTGTGGATCCGTCCCATCGATTCACACGGTTTTTCAGTTTAAATCGCCTTTGTTTTCATTGTTTGGGTTATAAAAACAGTCCCTGGTAGAGTGATTTGAACGGAAACAAATCTGGCATTGTGAAAACTGTGAATTTATTGCCCCCCGACTGGATTATTATTTCCACTCGAGACAATGATATGTGAACGTGCATTTCCGTTAACAGCAAGAAGGCTAACAGCAGGAAGTACGTGACATAAAAATTCTAAAAGCAGATAAGAATCGCAGTCAGGTGTCTGAAAATCAAGTATCTCAGTAGGAAGTCGCTGCTTCTGTTTCTAATTTTTCTTTTAAGTCTGACAGGTTTTGTACCTGCAAGTGTGCTCGAATTAGGGATGGCCAAACGGATCCAAAAGTCACGGATCCCGATCCGGGTCTGAAAGTTTTGGATCTGGATCCAGATCCGAAAGTTCTGGATCCGAAAATCCAGATCCGAAAATCCGGATCCGGGAGTTTAGTATCTCAATCCCATTATAATATTACCACACCTTAAAAGGTATTATGATCTTCGATTACAAAGAAATTTTTCATTTGTTAGTCCTACAAGAATTTTTTTCAAGTCTTGTTCCTAAAATACTTTGCTACTCATCAGCTAACACACTCGTGCACAAAAATAATCTTACTTGTTTAACATAAAATGTCAGAGGTGATTTTGTAAATGCCATTGAAACGAATATGTATTCATTCGAATGTATTGGAAATGAAAACACACATAAATGTGAGACATTCCATTCCAGGATGAAACCTTTAACACATATAACAAGATAGAAATGTTATACAAAAATTATACAATTGTTCTACAGTTACAGTTTTACAAATTAAAATAAAACATTATAATATATGCAGTGTTATATAATTACAAAGTGTAAGACTAACAAGGGAGGTTATCTAAGTGTCCCCCTCCGATTTCCATGAAACTTTGCAGGTGTATAGAGGGGCCCATAGGAAGAAATACGTGTTTTTTTGTTTCGGTTAAGAAACTGTTTTAGGGGGCAAATCCCAACTCAAATGTCAAGATGAGGACAAATTGAAGTGGGGATCTGACTCCTGTGTCCCCCTCTGATTTCCATGAAACTTGGCAGGTGTATAGAGGGGTCCAAAGGAAGAAATACGTTTTGTTTCGGCTAACCACACTCCTTTACCCCATGCCTATCCAGGAACAACAGTGTCTATGAATTCAGCATCTCTCTACAATTGCACTGTGTTCGGAACCGACAATCCTACAGTTCTGTGCTGTGTGTGTTCCAATTATATGTGCGTGTTCTTCCTATGCCAGATTTACGTGGTTTCGAGGTCAGATCCCCACTTAAATTTTTCCTCATCTTGACATTTGAGGGAGGGTTTTGCCCCCTAAACCAGTTTCTTAGCCGAAACAAAAAAACACGTATTTCTTCCTATGGGCCCCTCTATACACCTGCAAAGTTTCATGGAAATCGGAAAACGTAGTAAATTTTTCACCTTGAAAGTTAGTTGTACAGAAAAAATCGACGGTATGCAGCATCAGGCCCAATTTCGTCTTAATCTTAACATTTTTACTAAAGAGTTTCAAAAGATGATGTGCATGAACTAGGGGAGTGGATGGGACGTTCGGGCTACAAATGGCTCTCCCATGACATTCAGAACGAGATCGTTGATATGTTAGGGATAGCCTGGAGCAAATTCTCAGAAATGTGGCTGTAAAAAGTGTAGGAAGCATTTTTGAGGAAAAGCAGACAAACAACATTTTCTGAATGGAATTGATGTGCTGATTCTGAATATTTTGTTTGCCACTCTCGATTTTGATGTTATGTGCTTCAAATCGCTAAAAAACAAAATGGCGGCCATACGAAATGAGCTCCAAATAATTTTTGAAGGAGCAGAAACAAAATAGTGATCTTGGTGTCAAACATTATGTTTTTGGGTATGCTGAATCCAAATATTATGTTTTCTAATCTGAAATTTTAAGCTATGTGCTCCAAATCTCTAAAAAACAAAATGGCGGCAATACGAAATGAGGTCCTAATAACTTTTAAAGGAGCAGAAAGAAAATAGTGATCTTCGTGTCAAACATTATGTTTTTGGGCATGCTGAATACAAATATTATGTTTTCTAATCTGAAATTTTAAGCTATGTGCTCCAAATCGCTAAAAAACATAATGGCGGCCATACGAAATGAGCTCCAAATAACTTTTGAAGGAACAGAAAGAAAATAGTGATCTTGGTGTCAAATATTATGTTTTTGGGTATGCTGAATCCAAATATTATGTTTTCTAATCTGTCATTTTTGAAAAGTGTTGTAGTTTTCCCTCTTTTTTAAACAAAAGAACCACAAAAATGACTAAACTTTGTTTTTTTCTTTTAACTTTATTTCAGAATGATAGAAACATAGAACCATGGATCCACTTATAAATTTGAAAAGACCTGCACCTGTGAGCCATCATCTTAAGATGTTTCTTATCACTTCCTCCAGAACATTGCCACAAACAAAGGATTTAGCTACTTCAGATATTCAAGATACTTTCCTCAAAGCTGAAACATTGGGCCAGGTAAAGCTAGACACCTTCGTGAAGGAAAGGATGATGATGGCCCCTGGTAAAAGTCACACACAAGTCAAGTTAAATGATCCTCTACATAAGTCAAATGCAAAGACCTTTAAGTTCCTCTATGAAGTTCAAGTGGTAGTAAGTGGCAAGAAAACCATTTTGAAAACTGACAGGAATATTCTTCAGTTCCTCGCAACTGCCTATGAGGCAGGTCGTACTGTGGATCTAAATCGCATTTTGTGTCATGAACTAATGCCAATTCGAATCTCCCTTGCTAACACAAACGGAAGTCTGAGAACAGGAAACAAAGTCATTCTAGCTGACGTGATGACCAAGGATGTAATTTGTCCACCTGATATATCAATTCCGTCTGCGTCATGCCTTAAAATAGATGGTAGAGCATT
This sequence comes from Lepisma saccharinum, assembly GCF_977018435.1. Lineage (NCBI taxonomy): Eukaryota > Metazoa > Arthropoda > Insecta > Zygentoma > Lepismatidae > Lepisma > Lepisma saccharinum. Next base: position 54,621,669 of record NC_139242.1, on the reverse strand, counting down.
AGATGTTGCACTTGGAAAGCCTGCAGGAATTTTTAAACTTTGGTCAACTGGCAGATGTATTTCTTATTCTTAACCTTGTTCTTTCTATGGGAAGAAGCTTTAAGAGGATTGATGTCACCTTTGATCGGTATAATGCAACTTCAATCAAGGCTGGAACAAGGGATAGGCGCTTGAAACATGCTCATTTAGTAAGGAGAATAATAGAAAATGGATCCCTTCCAATCCCCAACAAATTCAGTGACTTTCTTGCTAACTAAGAGAATAAAAAAGATTTGGCCTGTTTTCTCTCTAATCATTTGATCAACAATGCTCCTGAAGACAAAATATTTGTGGTTTCCGGTGGATTTCACAAGGAGGATGACGTACGGACAAACAATCGTGATTTGTCTATTGACGGATTGCAGGTAAACCACAAAGAGGCGGACACGCGCATTGTCCTTCACCATTGTTGTCTCAGCACGTGATGCAGATGTATTAGTGCAATTGGTAGCGTTATTTCACAAGATTAGATGGTTGCAAGCAGGAACATATATAATAAAAAAAAATTAAAAAAACAAAAACATTCCAGTACATGAAGTCAGGCAGAAGCTTTCATTTACGGATCCTGTCTTCAAAACTCTCATCCCATTCCACGCCATAACAGGATGCGACACAGTATCCTACATTGCTGGGATCAGTAAGAAGACAGCATGGAAAATAATTAACACTAATAATAATGATCTACTAAATCTTGGTGTTGACGAATTGAAACAAGAAACAGCACACAAGGCAGAGAAGTTCGTATGCAAGTTGTATGGTGTACCGGAGGCAAGCAGCTGTGATGAAGCCAGAGTGAAGCTGTTCAGCAAAGGAAAACACCACAAGCACTGCCCCTCCCCCTTACTACCGATGCTCTACGGTTACATGTACAACGGGCCCACTATCAAGTCATGGTGTGGATGCAGTCGGTCATACCAAAACCTGTGTTACCACCACCTACTATCTTTAGATGGAAAATGGTTGATGGACAGCTCGTTCCAAAACTTCAATCGCTGTGACCAGTTCCACAACCCTGATACGACATTGTCACCTGTGGATGTTTGGGTGGTTGTATATCCGCTACATGTTCCTGCAGGAAAGGCCAGCTTGTATGTACTGCAGCTTGCAAATGTGCAGATACTGGCACTAAGGAGTGCATGAATATCCGTGACTAGAAAAATGTTATACTATTTTTGTAGGCAAAATAGGTTGAATAAGGATAACGTGCAGATTTATCATACACTGGTACTGTTAATATTTCAATATGGTCTTATGCTTTGAATAATATTATTATTTTGCATCTTTACTTTAGCAATGTTCTATACTTTTTTCTGTATTAAAAACCTACTGTTACACTTTTTATTACTGGTTCAAAAGTATGGATACGAAACATACATAGCATGGATGCACGTAGCCGCCATTTTGTTTTTTAGCGACTTGGAACAAACAGCTTAAAATTTCAAATTAGAAAACATAATATTTGGATTCAGCATACCCAAAAACATAATGTATGACACGAAGATCACTATTTTGTTTCTGCTCCTTCAAAAGGTAAGAGGAACTCATTTTGTATGGCCGCCATTTTGTTTTTTATCGATTTGGAGCACATAGCTTAAAATTTCAGATTAGGAAACATAATATTTGGATTCAGCATACCCAAAAACATAATGTTTGACACCAAGATCACTATTTTGATTCTGCTCCTTCAAAAGTTAATAGGAACTGATTTCGTATGGCCGCCATTTTGTTTTTTAGCGATTTGAAGCATATAACACCAAAATCGAGAGTGGCAAACAAAATATTCGTAATCAGCACATCAAATACATTCAGAAAATGTTGCTCGCCCGCTTTTCCTCAAAAATGCTTCCTACAGTCAGAATTTTCGAAAATTGTCCCAGTCTAGGGGATCTGTTTTGCGCTCCGTGGTAGCAGATATTAAAAGTCGGGAATGTGAACAATTGACATTCTGCATTTGAACTGTGGATGAAAATTTTGATATTTTGAGGAATTCATGGGCTTTTGCGAGATTCCGAAAACCGATGCCAAAACTTAAAAAGGGAGGGAGGGAGTCATTCATTAATTTATTACAGTGATCAGAGCCCCCCTCAATAATTTTGACAAGTCGGCGCCCCTGCCTGTATATACATATTGTAATGTTGGACCAGAGTGGAGAGGATGATAGGAGGAAGGATAGAAACAAGGAATCTGAAACTGTACCACCAGAGCTGCCAGATAAGCAGTTGTGCATGCGGCGACAACGACCCTAAAGAACAAGCGAGAAGGAAGCCAATATTCAAATACAAATATCACACTCCAAAATTTTAATTTTATCTCTTCTTTCTTAATGAATGAATAGCAATCAGTGTTAGTGCAGGATGCGGACTTGTGAGTTGGGTTCTGTGGGTTTGATGAAGAAAATAATCTTGTATATCAAACCGCTCTGGAATGCCCGAACGGAATCCACTGCGACTCCGAGATTATGCATGCCTGTCTCACTGCCCTTGAAACGTTATCGAGAATGTTATTGAAGATGCTCTTCATGATGTTGTTAAAATAATATTATTAATATTGTTAATACTGTCCTACCATGTAAACATAAGAGTCGAAATTAGAAACAGTACAATAATGGAAAATGTTATATTCACACTATTTAAATTGGTTTAGAAAAAAAAAAATGTTTACATGTAATGTAATGTCACTCAGGAGGTTCATGTCCTCTGTTCTGGATCCCAGAACAGAAATAATATCACATAAAGTATTGTATACATCAATTATATCTTGTATAGCATTACAACTTATTATTATACCTATTTTAAAATGCAATCAAATAGTAATAAAAAGAGGAAATAAAGTCGGGGGAACCGTCAAATTCGGAGCAACTGACTTCCTGGTATATTTTTAGGAACCAGGACAATAAGACCATACCCTCGAATGTAGGCGGGAGGAGCAGGGCTTACTTCGGGGGTTCCCCCCTTATTACATGTATTGAATAGCTGTAATACGTACGTGTATATTTTGTTGCTTATAGTTGATAAATTATATGATAATGCAAATTCAATATGTAATGTAATGTAATAAAGGGAATTATTATTATGTACCACCAGAGCATTCGTCTCTGTTGATTGTGAAATTTTAAGAAAATCTATTTGTTTGTCAGTAATGTACATTCAGTGGTGTCACTTGAAGGGTAAGCACAGGCGCGTGCTTGGGAGAGGGAGGGGGGGTTGAGTTCATATTGTTATGGCTGTAATTTTTTTAGGAGCAAAAATGTTTTATGTATTAAAATATGAGAAAGCACCTACAAAATAAATATACCATATTACCTCAATCTCAGCGACTGCCTTAGCGATTAGCCAAAACGGAAGAAAAGTGAAGTAAAATACGTAAACTAAATCTCTCATTAAATTATTTATTTTAACTCTTTCATTCATGTAATTCTTCTTTATTATGCGACGTTTTGGTTAATATTATACTACGATTTCAAGGGCGTATCCAGGGGATGGGTCGCCCCAAATTCCTTTATTTTTTGTGGTCTTTGAAAGTAACATCCACTAAATGAAATACTAAACAAAAAATACATTGCATTATGTACCAGATATTAAAAGACTATTGTCAATGTGTGAAACTCGATTTCTAGAAAGACATGATTCACTATATGTTTTTGTTGTTAAATTTCTTGAACCTTGTCAGTTAAGCGGAGCTGTCCGAGTGAACCATCCCAAGCAAGTGATGTAGCCGAAGTTGAAAAAGGGGACTTTCTTAATTGTACACTTTATCCGAGAAGAGCTTTTGAGTTTTACTGTACAGTTGTCAAAGTATTTAGAGCCTTCATCAGAATTTAGCTTCTGCTCTTCCTTAGCCAAGAGACGTCAAAGAACTGCTTCAGAGACTTCGTGAAATTTCAAATGAAGAATTCAGTGAAATATTTCATATTGCTTCTGAAAAGTGTCAACAGACATACAATTCTGAAATTACGGTTCGAAGAAGAACAAAACACAACAATAATAATAAAAAAGAAGATAACTATCATTTAATCATTATAGAGGAGGACACGCCATTGGCCTTGGAGGATGGGCACCCCTGGTTGAACCCCCCCCCTCAAATTTTATTTCTGGATACTCCCCTGTACGATTTATAAAATGATAAAATGTCTTCTTTGCAACACAACGATCAGAAAGTTTCAGAAACATGGATTTTCTCAATACGTTTGCATGTACTTCGCCCCCTTTGAAAAGTACAGGGTGGTCCAAAAGTCGCAGTACAGCCTATTATTTCAGAAGTTGTAATGAAAATGAAACATTTGAATACACTAATGTACATTGGGTATGAGGGCCCACCTTTTGGGGCATAACATAACAATGGTCGCCATTTGAAATCCGCCATTTTGAATTGCCGTCCATTTTTTTTTAAATAGGAAGGGATTCATGTGGGGTATCAAAACACATTAAAATTTTGTCAGGAATTCATTTCTGGAATCAGATTTCACATAACTGTTACGGTGTAGGCATTATTGGCATCCAAAGTTGACACTGAAGGTCTCAATGATGTGTTCAATATGCCGACCGTCTTGTTGATTGCGTAACTCCAGTCGCGTAATCCAGTCAGCAGACACTCGCAGAAGCAGATGGTGAACATCACGAATTTTCTCTGCGTAAACGAGTTGCTTCAAATGCCCCACAAATAAAAGTCCATAGGTGTGAGGTCGGGTGATCTTGGTGGTCATTCCACTGGGCCACGTTGACCAATCCATTACCCAGGTAACTGGACATCGAGCCACTGACGAACAATTAGCCGATAGTGTGGCGGAGCACCATCTTGGAAAACGAAGGGAATGTACCATCTTCATTCAAAAGGGAAGGAAAGACAGTGTGTCTTAGCATGTCCAAGTATCGCTCGGAATTAAGGGTTCCATCGATAAAGATTTGTCCAACCACACGGGTGCCCCATATCCGACACCACACCATGATTTTAACATCTCCAACAAAATTGGATGGGTCAATCTAGTGGGGATTTTCATCACACCAATATCGGTGATTCTGCCGGTTCACTTTGCCACTGACATAAAACATTGCCTCGTCACTGAATAGGATACTCTGTGGGAATGTAGGGTTGTTCTGATGTTGACGTGATGCCCACGTACAGAACTCGAGACGTCTGTCTGGGTCATCCTCAGAAAGTTTTTGCAGCATTCGGATCTTAAATGGGTGCCACTTGTTGCTATGAAGAATACGCATAATGGAGGAACGACTAACACCAATTTCACTTGTGAGACGCCGAGTGCTGCATTGTGGGCTCTTCGCAAAGGCAGCCAAGACCATCGTCGAAGTTATCTCGTCAGTGGAAGATTTGGGACGACCATTACGTCGCCTGTCGGACACACTTTTAGTTTCCTTGAATATGGATAGGAGACATGCAACAGTGTATGTGAAATCGGTGGCGCCTGTTGAAATCTGCTGCAGCGACTCGACTGCTTCGTTCCCCAGACATCAGGATCACTTCAATTTGCTCTTGCTTCGTCAACGCCATCATATGTCACCTGCAATAGAATAAGGCTTGCAGACTTTTGGATGCCAATAACGCCTACACCGTAACAGTTACGTGAAATCTGATTCCAGAAATGAATTCCTGGCAAAATTTTAATGTGTTTTGATACCCCACAAGACACCTTCCCATTTTAAAAAAAAATGGACGGCAATTCAAAATGGTGGATTTAAAAATGGCGGCCATTGTTGTGTTATGTCCCAAAAGGTGGGTCCTCATACCCAATGTACCAGTGGCGTATGTTGAGTCTGAGCTATCTCACTATGACACCTGGTCCTAGGCTATGGAGGAAGGGAGACGACTAGACTCATTCTTGACGTCTTCAAGGAAGCCACGTTGCCAACCCAACGGTAGTCAGGTTGCAAACTTATAAAAATTTAGGTTGCCAACTTCTAAAAATTAAGGTTGCCAACTCCTAAGAATTAAGTTGCCAACTTATAAGAATTCAAGTTGCCAACTCCTAAGAATTCAGGTTTCCAACTTCAGAATCGCCATCATCTTCTTTTTTAAAATCAGCTTAATTCACACAGTTTATAATAGATTTCTCTTCAGTATTTTACTTTCTAGGCTTCAGGCTTCGCAGATAGCCTAGCTAGCCTGGAATATACGCTCCTGCAATGTACATTGGTGTATTCAAATGTTTTCTAAAAACCAGTTGGTAGATTTGAAAACCTGCCCCCCCCCCCCACTTCAAAATAAGTTCCGACGTCCCTGGCTTGTATTCACTTGTTTTGTTGATCGAGTGTCCCCATTTACATAATAATAGTAATTAATTATTATTATTATTTCGAATAAAATTTATTTTTGTTAGTTTACATTATTTATTTTATTATTATATAATAACATTTATAACCGTGGTAATAATACTATTTTTATACTATTCAACTTTTATCATTTGTCCGCCCCCACTGCAAAAGTTTCTGGCGACGCCCATGGGGTTACCAGTGTTTTAGTAGTCAGTCTTCATTGTGCCATCTTCTTCTGTTTTGATGTTCTTTTTTAGGTATACTGAGGCAAAGGCGGAGCCACGGCAGTCTAGTCGGTAGGGCGTCTATAACTGCCATGGGAGATCTGGGTTCAGTTCCCGGGTTGGGTGATCTAAGGTCGGTACTTTTTCCGAACTTATCCCCGCATAAGTGGTTCTGGGTTTCACCCAGCCTCAATTAAATGGATACCTAGGAGCACCTGATAAGTAAAGGCGACCGGAGCGCGATGTTGATCACATCACCTCCAAATTGACCGAGATCGATAGAATGTGTGGTCCCTACCCCCACACACCCCTTTATATGCCTCCTGGCATGGTGTAAAGTGCACAGGGATCTTTGCCTTAAATGCGGCAAAAGGGTGGGGAGTGGTTATGATTTCCACCAACACCCTTTGGGCACGCCACTGTTCTGAGGGTTGGTTTTCAAGTCACACGTTTGGCGTATCGCTTGTCACTTCGAAAAGCTTTCCGGTCTGTACGCCCACTGAATAAAATTATATTGATTCACCGGGAACTTCCACTTCGTCACGCTGTTTTTTCTTGTTAACGTGATGATATTCCCTTCCATGCAAGGGGGGGGGGGGGGCGTGGCATCCAATAATCCAGAAAAATGTATCATATGTAAGATATTGGCGTGTTGTACAGTCAGTGGCGCAACCACAGGGGCAGGGGCATTGCCCCCAAACCTTGGACGAAAATCGATTCGGGGGCAAACATTGACGGCCAAGGGCACCTGCAGGGGGCACAGTGTGACGTTCACAAGTCAATTATTTGCACGATTACAACTAAAACGCGAAGGTGAAGATACAACTTCTATAGGTCTATATATTAGTGAAATAACTGAGCAATATGCAGTTCACTATTACCTATATTTCCATTTTTGTCAGACACACTACTACATACTGACTATTGATTCTCGTTGCTATCGCAACGTTAGAATTACAAATATCTCGTTTATACAGCGTAGAGTGCAATGAATAACATAACATAATTAACGTTGTACAAAGTAATAATTATACATTTTTTTAAACGTTAATATAAAGTGATTTTTATAATATGAAATTAATAATTTCAATAAACATATAATTATATTGTGCGGATTCACAGCACCGTCACAACATTCCCCTCCTCCGGGAAAATGAAAACTACGAAACAACGAGGAGGAGTTTTCATTTATAAATCAGTCAGATGTGTATCAACATAACTACAACAAAGTTACAAATGGACAATATTATCTGACATTCGACAACAACGTGCACATAAACAGATTTGTGCCTAACAGGTAATAACAAATCAGAACATAATACAACATTCAATTGTACAAAATAATAAACAGAATGGTTTCATTTTTTTCAAGTATCTACTCTCATAAATTTAATTCTCAGACAAGAGTTGATTCCTCTTTTCTTCCGAACAGTTAAACACTCGAAGATTTGAAAAGTTCACCTTGTCATAATATTGCTGGTTCATTGTGTAAAGAATTGCATTATTGTCCTTAATTTCCTTGACAAGGAATAGCCCAATATACAAGTTGAACAATTTATGAATCTGGCTGTTAATTTTGGAACTAACTTGCCTATTTTTTATCATAACCAAATCTCCTGTTTGAAGTTTGATCGAGTTCAATGCATTCTTAATCTTCCTACTTCTTCTAGATTGTCTAGTCCTGTTCTTCTTCTTCTTCTTTTTTTTTTGTCCCTGTCAGCATTATCTTGTCGACTTTGGACATCGTTATTGTTTTTGTTTTTTTTATTTCTTTTAATGTTTTCTTCTAAAGTTGGCAGTTAGTCTCACAAAATAATCGGAATCACAAATATATAACAATTATTATAAATAATTCACTTTTTTTTGTCCATTTTGCTGTTTCTTAAAAATCACTTTATATTTCAAGTCTACATTTTCGAGAATATGCATACAGCATCCATATTAATGAAGGGGATAAATCTGTTAAAATGGATGATAGTGATATTGGAAATGGAATTTTTAAACGTTGAAAACCTTTGTAGAGTATGATTTGTTGATCTGAATAGATTGGGCATTCTAGAATTAAATGTTGAGCATCAGGATTATTATTGCCACATTTACAATTTTCTTGAGTTTTAATTTTTATTTTTGCTAAATGTGCTGGTGTACGTACGTGTCCTGTTCTTAATCTATTAATAAAAACTATGACTTGCCGTGGGAGTGTGTATGAATTGAACCAAGGGACTTTAGATTTAAATTCTGCAATCCATCTATATGTGTTGCCAACAAACTTAAATTGATCTTTGCACCATTCATTCCATTGTTCCATAAGTTTGATTTTTACTCGTGGTAATAAATCAGTATACATTAACCTATTGAAACTTATGAGTTGTAAATCTCTGGCCTGTTTAGCGTATATGTCCACTCTATCATTTCCTACATTAATATCATGTGCTTTGACATAACTGAATTGTATGTCAATGTTTCTTTTGAAAGCAAGTTGAATTTGTTGAATAATTAAAATAATAAGATATGATTGGTGACATAATTTGGGATAGGATGTAGATAATGCTTGAAGAACACTCAGCGAATCTGTAAGGAGAAGAATTTTTTTAAAGTCTTCCGCTATTCCATATTGTAAGGCTTTGTATAGGGCGTAACTTTCCGCAGTAAAAATAGATCAATCTATAGGTAATCTAAATTGTTGATAAATGTTTTTCTCTGGGATGTAATAGGCACATCCTACACTATTGTTATTCTTAGAACCATCGGTGTAAATCATTACATGCATTGGCCATTTTTCTCTGTACAATGCATGTAAACCTAGATCTCTGAAGTGGATTGAACATTGAGTATATAATGGAATATCTAGTTGATAGATCAAAGGATGTAAGAGAGTGAAAGTATTAGATCGAAGTTCTGGAAATAAGTAATGACAGTATACAAGGAAATATGAGGTGGTATGAGGATTTATTACATTGTCTAGTCCTGATTTCTGCTAAAAACAATTTGCGTTTCCATGGCAAAGATTTAATTTGTTCTGGCCAGCTGATTTCTTCAAATATTGAGTCCTTCATATCTTCATGTAAGAAAAGTTCACTAGGACATAATCCGGTAACTGAAGAGCATGAATGATTTAATAACTGAATAATAGAATTTATTCTTGGATACCAACTGGTGTGATTATCATTGCAGAATAATCGCAGTAATCTAACAATCTCCTTATTGTACCTCTCAATAGGATTAGATTTCGGATTGTATGTAGTGGTAGTAATATGCTTAATTTTTCTTGAATCCATGTAGGCTTTCCACTCATTTGATGTAAATTGGCTTCCACAATCTGATAATAATACATTACATACAGGGTAATGTTTAAAATATTGTTCTTCAAAACGATTGATAATTTCCCTGGCAGTTGCTTTTCTTAACGGATAAATCATAACAAACTTTGACATAACGTCTACAATTGTGAGGAGGTATTCATATGTACGTGATCTTGGTAATTTTCCGATTAAATCAATAGAGAGGAAATCGTGAGGTTGGTGAGAATCGACGTGATATTCAACTCTCCGCAACGGCCGACCTACAATCTTTATTCGTGCACATTCTAAGCAATCTTTCAGGTAATTTCTAATTGATTTTCTCATGTACGGCCAAAAATATGCCCTTCTACAAGCTGCTAAAACCTTCTGATAACCAAAATGTCCATTTAAATCATGCATTTTGTGCAATATCAAAGGTATAAGCTCACGTGGCACTACAAGTTTACAAATTTCATCTGAATTTGGTTTATAAAAAAGAATTTTGTTGTGAAGAAGATACTTTGAAAAGTTTTTATCAGTTGTACTATCTTCCAGGTGAGAAATTACATTATTGCATTTTTCATCTGCTCGTTGAGCTTTTAACCAAATAGAAGAAGTATCATCTTGTGAATCTTCCACAATTACTTGATTGATATATAATTTATCATCAAGTGCAGAATAAGTAGTACAAGGCGGAAATCTGCTCAACGTATCAGCAATATTATTCGAAACTCCTGGGACATGATATAACGTGAAATCAAAACACTGCAGTTTGAGAGCCCATTTCGTAAGACGAGAATTAAGTGATTGTGCAGTTTTAAGCCAAGACAACGACTTATGATCTGAATATAAGTTGAAATCAGTTCCTTTAAGATATATAGCAAATTTTTCCAGAGCAAATAATATAGCTAAACATTCCAATTCGTGTGTACTATATGTAATCTCTGCTCCTCTAAGAGCACGACTGCCATATTGTATGACACGAATTTCATCATTATCAACTTGCCAAAGTACACAACCCAATCCTTTCTGGCTTGCATCAACAGAAACACAAAACCTCAACTCAAAGTCGGGTTGACTCAATGCTGGTGCTGAAATTAGAGCATTCTTTAATAACAAGAAAGCTTCTTGACACTGAGGTGTCCAATAAAATGGCACATTCTTGCGTAAAAGATGATATAATGGACTAGCGATATCTGAAAATCCCTGTATAAAACGATTCCTCCAATTTGCCAGTCCTAAAAATTTGCGAAGTGACTTTTTGTTTTGAGGAACAGGAAACTGTAGAATAGCTGAGTCTTTATCATGATCGACCTTAATCTCAGAACCAGACACCACATGACCCAAAAACTTAATTTCCGTTTGGAAAAATTTGCATTTGGCAAATTTTATGGACATGTTCGTCTTCTGCAATGTCTGTAGAACATAATCAAGATGTTCAAAATGTTTCTCTATTGTTGGGCTAAATATTAAAATGTCATCCACATATATCATCAGAAATGAATGAGTCTCTGGTCCAAACACCTTATTCATTCTTTCAACAAAAACAGAAACAGCTGATTTTATACCAAATGGCAAGTAACAAAACACGTGCTGTCGTCCTCGATACGAAAAAGCTGTGTACTTATATGAGTTGGGCGTAAGTGGTATTTGAAAATATCCACAGGAGAGATCAATCGAAGAAAAATATCTTGCACCCTTAAAATGTTGAAGTAGCTCGTTTATCGGTTCAACATGGGTAAGTGGTGAAATTACATGTTGGTTTAGGCGACGAAAATCCACCATTGGACGCCACTCACCATTAGATTTTGGGACGATATGTACTGGGTTCAAATAAGGTGAAGACATCTCTTTAATTATTCCCCAGGCTTTCCATTTTTCTAGTTCCTTTTCTAACGCTGCTCTTTTGGCGAACGGTACTGGATATATAGGTGCCTTAATTGGTTCCTTTGTGTCTAGTTCAATTTGATAAGGTTCTACGAATGCAGATCGGGGTCGATCAGAAAACAAACTATGATATTCTATTATTAGATTCTCAAGCTGAGACTGCTGCTCCGTGTTGAGTGCTTCACACGACCGCACCTTCGTTGTGATCTGATCTAGAGAAACAACAAGTAAATTTTCTACTTCTTTGACTATAGTAACTTCCTGCATCTGGCAGGAATCCCTATCAGTTGTGCTTTTGCTAGAATTTAATGGCTGAACCAATTCGGAACCAGTAGACGCCATCAAACTAATTTCGTTTCTTCTAAAATCGAGTACAGCTTTGTATTGCCTTAAAAATGGTATTCCGAGAATTAATTCAGCATGCAGTTGCTTCAATACAACCATCTCCAAAGAAAAAACTTCCGAGTTAATTGAAATACTTATAATCTTCCGACCAGCAACACGAAACTTCTGATATCCTGCAAACGGCAATAACTTAAGTTGATCCACTGTATCCAGTTTGGCACACGGAATAATTGATTTTATAGTGCACCATAATTCATAACTGACTAAATTACACTGGCTTCCACTGTCGATGACACACTGTATGGTAATACCGCAAACTGTTCCTGTGATCAGAGGTTGATCAGTAATAGGAGTAGGTATACCAGTATCATTTAAAATCCAAGTAGGTTCATCTTCGTACCAATCTAATTGAAAAAATATTGAAAGTGGATAACAATGATCAACTTCAGATAAAACGGAATTACTTAATACAGCATACTGACAAGTTGTGCCTATATTATCACTACGATATGATTTAGCCGGACCCTCCATTATGTTAGTGCGAGCAAACTGGTCCACATTCACCCGCGACGTTCGTTTAATGTTGCTTCAGGGACAGAAGAAACGAACTGTTTACAAGAAGTTTCTCTTGGATCGAAAGATGGAGCATTTTCATTTAATGGAGTATTCGCCACTGCAGTTGCATTGCAACTGTTTCCCGTTGACAACTGAGAAGACGAATATCCGCAATTGGCACATACACTGCATGGTTGGAATGAGTGGAAATTATTGTTAGAGAAGTGAGAGTTAGGACGCAGTGTAAATTGCTGTTGTTCTTGCTCGTTTCTGGCATTGAAACTGTTGCTCATAAATCTACCATTATTGTTGAAGTATCGTGAGCTTTGTGGACTTCTATTTTGCCGGAAATTTTGAGTTCCTGCACCATTACGTCTGTAACGATTATATGGTCTGTTAGTTAGGTTAGATTTCCCAAAATTATTATTTCTATTAAATATCATCGTCTTTTGGCTGGAGTTTGATTGTTGGTTTTCAGCAACAAACGGAACATCTGTACGTGGAATCTTAATTCTTTTATTTTCATCGCTAGAAGAAACAAAATGAACACTATCATCAGGTCTTACGTTACGTCTTGAACCTTGATTTCCATTAGGTTCATCATCGTTCACAAACGATGAACTTTTAGCAACACTTTGAACTCTCAGTTTTGCCCTTGCACTTTTATTGTCTGTACAACTTTTCGAATTATTCCCATCATGTCGGAAATTTTTTTCACGTACATTATCATGAACATTAAAACTCTTGTTTGATCTTGAATTCACTAAATCCAACCTCAGTAACGCAATTACATCATCCATTTTAACTAATCTAGCAGCTAATATTGTTTGTGCAATAGATGTGGGCAACTGATTGATTAAAATATCAATAACTTCTGCATCATTCGGACGATCAACTAAATTATAATATGCTGAATGCGTACGAATAGCAAAAACTTCCATACTGCTCGTCGATTTAGGATCATATTTACGACTTTTAAGTTCAGATAATTGAGCCTGAGTTAACGAATAAGACGTGTAGTGATTCAGAAATTCGTCAACGAACTGTTTGTACGATGTAAACGAATCGACATGAGTATTATACCAACCTTCTGCAGGTCCTTGAAAACAATTAGTAATACATTCAAGCCTTTGCATGTCAGGAACTTGCAGTAAGTCTAAGTAGGACGTTAAAGTTTTAATAAACTTATGTGGGCTTGATTTTTCAGGATCTCCAGAATATTTAGGAAGAACAGTAAGTTCATTCAATCTTACCAACCGTCGAGGTTCTTGAGTAAGCGAACGCATGCAATTGTCAAGATAATCACATCGATGATTCTGCGGATTTGCTGACTTTTGGTTTACTTGCCTCTTTCTTTCCTGACCAGAACCATCAGAATATAAAGAACGGGTTGATTGACATAACTTGTTAGTATTACTAGTTCTCACTCGATTATTTCTAGAACGTTTGTGTCTTTGTGAAGCAATGCGATTGTGTTCATCATCAGAAACATCACACGCTGAAGAATCAGATGATTTCGGAGAGGTTAGGTTCCGTGCAGGAATACCAGGTTGACAGTTACTATTCACATGAGAACTGTAAACTTGTACAGGATTACTTGATTCAACATTAGTCGAAATATTAGATGTTAACTTAGTAATATTTTCCTCACATGCTTCCACGCTCTTAGTTATTTCATCCTTGCTCACAACGGCTCAAGTCTTTGAACTTGCCGAGACAATCCTGAAACATTGTTCTGGCATTCTGTAATCTGATCATTCAAGCCAGCAAGTTTATCAGAATTCTCTGTACAAGTAGTGTTTACTTCCTCGATTTTCTCTGTTAGTCCTTGCATTTCTCTTTCCATTTCCTGATGTAATGAACGTGTTGCTAATTTGCAGGACTCTGCAACTTCAGCTAATTCCTTTCGTAACGATGTACTCAATTCGTGGAAGTCAAGCTTGAGTAGTTGCTGTGAATTTTGAATTTCCTGTTGAGATTCCCTGATTTTTGTAAACTCAAGCTGTTGAGACTCTTGAGTTTGCCTCATTTTTGTAAACTCAAGCTGTTGAGACTCTTGAGTTTGCCTCATTTTTGTAAACTCAAGCTGTTGAGACTCTTGAGTTTGCCTCATTTTTGTAAACTCAAGCTCTTGAGTTTGCCTCATTTTTGTAAACTCAAGCTCTTGAGTTTGCCTCATAGAATCTTTCCCTAATTTTTGTAAATTCCATCTGTTGTGACTCGCTGATTTTTCTTAACTCTGCCAGCAGATCAAACATTTGAAAAGGAACATTACTTTGCCTCGTTGACGTCTCTGCCAACACAGAAGGACGAATGTCAATTTCTTGAACATTTTCTTGACTTCTTTTCCATTGCACAAAAGCTTCAATACTGAACGGATCATAAGATGGATCACAATCTCTACAGAAATAATTTTCATTTAACTGGTATAATTCCCAATGCTTATCGGACAAACCCAAACATTCTAAATGATACCAATGGCCACAATTTTCACAAGCTACCAACCTTTCCTTGTCGGGATCTTTGCAGCACTTCACCATATTCATGGCACCATTCTTATTTTGTGATTCATCAGGTTCATCACAACAATTGATAGATCTAGCTGTAAGACTTGTTTTGGATCTCAGATTATAAGGATTACTTGACGCGTACATAATATAAATTTATGTACAAACTAGATTCACGAGAACAATGGTGTAAGTTAACACGCAAAACACATCACTCAAGATCGTGCTGATAATGTTCCACAATACTGTACAGTCAGTGGCGCAACCACAGGGGCAGGGGCATTGCCCCCAAACCTTGGACGAAAATCGATTCGGGGGCAAACATTGACGGCCAAGGGCACCTGCAGGGGGCACAGTGTGACGTTCACAAGTCAATTATTTGCACGATTACAACTAAAACGCGAAGGTGAAGATACAACTTCTATAGGTCTATATATTAGTGAAATAACTGAGCAATATGCAGTTCACTATTACCTATATTTCCATTTTTGTCAGACACACTACTACATACTGACTATTCGCGATTAAAATTAACCGATATGCCATCTGGTGGGATTTTCAGGAAGTACTCTAAGTAGGATACGTTGTATTGAAGTCTGCTAAAGCATGGGGAATATGCGAGAGAGTAAGGTCTACTGTTCAGGTTTTTTTTTTTTTTGCTCTAAATCGTTTTATAGGTCAGAACAAATTAAAAGTTTTCATGTGTTTCCACCCAGTGGAATCAACAAAATGAAATTTGTTAATAAATCAGGGAAAACGTAATTGAAAGAAGATTGGTATGGGGAATATAACACTGTAATTCGACAAGGAAATTACGAAGAATGCACGAGTCTGCTTACTTTATTTTTCGAGAGATAAATATATATTACTATGAAAGTAAAGTTTTAAATTGTACTTTATAAATAAAGCTTTTTTTCTCGAAAAATCATGAAGCGTCTTACCCAATGTGTCCATGTATTACCGGTATTACGTATGTGTGAAATTTGGAACAGGTGCAAGTCGATTAAGAGAGAAGATGAAAATAGTTTGAGAATGAATTAATGTCAAATGTAACCAGAAAAAAAGTGGACATGCTAATGTTACTGTTTCATTCAGTACGATGTCCTTTCTCAGTGAGTATAGCCTGGTCATGAAATCGTGAATATTATTATTAAACCAGCCTTTCTCTTTCGAGAAAGAACTGCAACGATATGTTCGCAATTTTCTCCTGTCCCAGCTTTTCAAGTACAGGTCAATTTCAATTCCTTTATTTTCAAATAATTTCCGAGAACCCCAGTTACAACATGATGTGCAGATGATACAGCACTGCTTTGGACAACCAGTGAGTATACATAGTTTCGTCTGCATTTTCCGTGTTATTTTTGCCTATCATTATTAAATGCTTCGTTCTCAGTACAGCTTCACGTTTGTTAGAGAACCTGGAATTCACATCGCATTCACAATATTTAAAAATAATGCGTAATTTAAACGTTTTTTTACCATACCAGTCATGATAACACGCTGCTATTTTGTACTACTGCTGAATGTAAACAAAGATTTATCCTACTTAGAGCGGCCATATTGGAAGCCACACTAGCGCTCAGGTGGTAATTTTAATCGCGAATTGATTCTCGTTGCTATCGCAACGTTAGAATTACAAATATCTCGTTTATACAGCGTAGAGTGCAATGAATAACATAACATAATTAACGTTGTACAAAGTAATAATTATACATTTTTTTAAACGTTAATATAAAGTGATTTTTATAATATGAAATTAATAATTTCAATAAACATATAATTATATTATGCGGATTCACAGCACCGTCACAACAGAGGAGCAATTGCCCCCTCGATTTCAAATATTATGCACCGTCGCCTTGTAATCAAGGGGTCCCGGGTTCGATTCCCGATGGATGCACATAGTGGTTCGGATACTACTTTAGACTGTAGGTCCAGTCCCGATTAGCCTTACTGTGCATAAAGTGTACTTAAAACACCAAATGAACCAACCAACCAAATCAAATTTAATGCAAATAAAAATACATTTCGTAAAATTTTTTTGCTCGCTTCGTTCGCAATGGCCTCCCGTCAGTGGCGAAGCGTGACATTTTTACCTAGTCATCGCAAGACTTGCCGAACGCCAGGATCAATCTTTCATCCGTGAAGGGGGAGGGGGGGATTTCTACATTGATAATGATGATAACAGTGTTCGTACAGACGTGTGAAGTACAGATGGCCAAATTCATTTTCTTCTACGTTGTATATGTTCGTAAAATAAGGAAGACTAAACTTTCTTAAATTCTACCCGAAAAATGAAAAAAATGTTAAACGTCATCGCCGCATCTCCTGCTGATCAGATACTTCTGTCTCCTGTCTCCTTTCCTCCATTTCTAGTCTGTGTTTCCCAGGCCCGTAGCTAGAATTTATCTTCAGGGGAGGCTCGTGGGTTATCAAGGGGGGGCTTGGTGAATCAAATCCATTTTCAAAAGTATGACAGTGTTAAATGAAGGTAAATTATGTGTGTGTGTGGGGGGGGGGGTAGGGAGGTCACTAAGTTACATAAAATTTAGAAATATCATACAAATAGCCTACTACATTTTTTCTATATATTTTAAAATATCGCTTGAAGTGTTAATTTGCTGCTACTGACATCATCCCTTACTACACACTCCATACTACTTTTGATGATACAGATATTTATATCACACAAGAAAAAATGGACAATATTCAATTATAGTGCCTAGCGTACATTCTACCCCCCGGCCGAAACAATAAAACTCTCCTTCGTTCCCAAAACTTGGGAGCTGTTGACCTTTGACGCAGATGCGGAGGGAATTTGCATAATGACGTCAAAGTCACAGATTTCTGTATAAATGGGGACACGGGCAACGGAGGTACAGATAAAGAAACTTCCCTATGAAAGAACTTTCTAAAGCCGCTACTTATAGACTTCTTCTTATAAATAAGATGAACGAATGTAATAGGTGCTGTTCATGCTCTGTGCATTTATCCTTCACCAAAGCTGTGAGCAATATAATATTTGCTGTCTACATTTTCAGTCTTCACTGCAAACAAATTACATAAAATAATTTTACTAATGTCAAGGGGGCTGACCTCAGTGCCAGGGGGGGCTGACGGCAGTTCCAGTTGGCTCAGCCCCCCCCGGCCCCTGGCTGGCTACGGGCCTGGTGTTTCCTAGTCTTATCAAGTTCACATCCGCAATTAGGGGGCGGCGAGAGTCGGCTCTGCGAGCTGAATGATCTAAATGAAAAAGAAAAATTTGTAATAAAGAGAATGCCATAACACCTCTTGAAATTATTTGCCCCCTATTAAATCAATTTTGTTGTCAGTGTGCAAAAAGTTGGATCTAAAAATTTTCTTGCTCGCTTCACTCGCAATGTGGACAAAAATTCGTGGTTGCACCTCTGTGTACAGTACAGCATGCCACCTCCCCTCAACTCAAAGATAACATTACTATGATAACATTTGAAGATAACGAATTCAAACACAGGCACAGCCTCTTCCCTGGCTGTGTCACGTTAGCAGATCTGCCAGAAGTAATGCTGTCATCACACTATAAATAATTTAAAGGGGAAATAAAACTAATGCAATCCAATGAAACAAACTAACATAATAGATTAGGAGATGCTAGAGGCTTTAGTTTAATGTTAAGATAAGAGTGCTCTTTGTTACACCGAAACCAGTGCCGAAACACGCTCAAACCAGTCTCATTTGTTTACAGTGGTTGTTCTTCCTTGCTCAGATGGCAGCAGTGACACAAAGTGGGAGGAGAAATATCCGGATTCGCTTGTTGTAGATTAGTTTGTGCCTCTGAAAAATGATCAAATTGGTTTTTCACGAACAACTTTTGATTGTTATGATTACCAATAGTACCGTCCATCACAGTAGGAGAATGGTACAAGTGCATAGAAACAAATTGGCATCAAACGATGCTGCCCGGTGCCATAGAAAATAAACAGCGGGCACAGTAAGTGTGGGGTTCATAACTTGTGTGTTACTGCTCTGAGGTTTTTTCTATCAATTTATCGAGTGTTGACATAGTAATAGCAAGTTCTGTGATTGATTTCTCAGTGTTGTAACATATTATTAACTTCATATGTGGGAATTTGAACGTGACTAGTATTTGCGTATGCGTTGGCTAACTTCGACTACTTTGAGACAAACTCCAGCTAGATTTTTCGTAGGCGTACCTGTTAAATAAACCATACGAAATTAATGGCATTTTCTAGGGTGCGATTTAATTGAGTAGTTTTTACTGGTTATCGATGCCGAGCGTAAATGTTAATTCAGGGGCGTGGTTTTGAGTTGTATTGAATGACACTGTACACCTTGACACAGCTGTCAAATCTAGGTTAACATACAAGTTTAAATTCATAGCACAGCATCATCAATTAGGCAGATACGTAGAGCGACAACGCAGTAGTTATGTTATACGCAAATATTTTATTTTCTACCTTTGAACTTCCGAATGCTAGAAAGTTCCAAAATTTATGAAAGTAAACATGCATGACATGTCTTGTGTACGTACCAATGTAATATCTAGATAATAGTCCTACTTGAATTGCAATTTTGACCGATGAAAAATAACGACCGTTTTATAATTTTATGCTGCATCTTGTTACATGTACATCATGTTAAAACTCGCAGGCTGCATGCTTCCTCATCAACTTCATGTTGGCCCTTTATATTTTATAAACACTACACTAAATTACACCAGGTGTTCATGACATATCTGTATTCTGCAATTATTAAAAGTAATATGTTAGTGTTTGAACAGTTTTTCATTAACTTGTTTAATCATTGTAAATGGCCAGGCTCTTTGTTGTTGGATGCTGATCTCTTCGTTTTTTCTGCATATGAATTGGCTACATGGTTAAATGCACGTAAGGCTCCCTGATGGCTTAGTGGCAACATTGCCACTTTATCAAGGGGTCCCAGGTTTGTTACCCATTGCAGGCACATAATGGTGGTCATGTCCCACTTTAAACTAAAGGTCCAGTTAGCGATTAGCATATCTGAACATAAAATAGACTTGAGGCAAGCTTTGACAATAATCACAAGCTGAATACACATGTGAAGAGAGGTAATGAATAACTGCATCTTTCTTGCAGTACAATTATTGTGTCCCATGTAAGTCCACATATGTGTTTCACAGTGAGCAGCCATTTGCAGACTTTTGCCTAGGAAAATGACCAGTGCTGCCACCTGTGCAGGTATGTTCACTTATGTTTTGCAGAATTAAATTTAGTTTTGTTTACAAATTCTACACATTTTTTTAATATATTTCCCTAACAAATTGCTTACACGAGTAGGTTAGGCAGGTTTGATTTCATTATCTTAACATTTCCTCTTTTTTCTTCTTTACATGTATTTATTAAAGTGCCAATACACGCTTGTATCAACTAAAATTTACAAGTGCAACAACTTCCACAACCCTACATTTTAGT
Organism: Lepisma saccharinum; assembly: GCF_977018435.1. NCBI lineage: Eukaryota > Metazoa > Arthropoda > Insecta > Zygentoma > Lepismatidae > Lepisma > Lepisma saccharinum. The sequence continues at coordinate 54,601,115 of NC_139242.1, read as the reverse complement.
ATGAAATATTACCACTATTACTGCTTCCCACAACAGATTCACACTTTACAAACTTCAAACATTGAAAATTGTTCAGATGCTTTCCTCGTCCACTATACACCTTCTGAAAATTATCCAGCATACTGATAATTGTAAAGATTAGAAATTTATACAGGGTGCTCGGAAATTCCCCTTACAAACTCCTAGGGCTAGTAGAGGGGACTGAGTAGACAATATTTGGAATAGGAACACATGTCCGGAAATGTTCCGTCCGTTTCCATGCTACAACCATGACAATGTGTCAGATGTGCCTTGTGTTGGTATGCAACCGGGTAGGCAGTACATGACTTCCGAAGATCACCTAATGATCTAAAGTGTAACCATGTCCAATGATGAGCGGCCGCGGTGGCTCAGTCGGTAACGCGTCTGACTACCATGCTCAAGGTCCCGGGTTCGATCCCCGACCGGTTCAAATCCGGGAACTTTTCTAACAATGGAAGCGGCCCCGGCGCCCACCCAGCGTCGAATAACATGGGTACCTGGGTTTAACCCTGGGGGGTAAAGGCGGTCAGGGGCATGATGCTGATCACATCACCCCCACTCATGACCAGATCAAGAAAGTGTGGGGCATTACCCCCACACCCCCTATACGCCTTCATGGCGTGGTGCTGTGCACAGGGGAGCCCTTTACCTTTACCTTCAAATGATGTGTTACGTAAGGTACAGAATTGAATGATGTGTGACAGTACATAATACAAACAAATTTATTTGGTAACAATGCCAAGGGAACAACAAAGAAACGTACTATTCATTGATCACAATAACACTTGTGTCAACAGTGGAACACAACAATTTGTTTCTGTCTTATGCACTGGGTGTGTCGCATACGGCACTGCTTAACTACAACAGTGGCTCGATATGACGACCACCAACGTCGTTGCACACATTATACCGACGAATCATTTTCCGGTACACTCGCTCCATCACACCGGTGTCCCGTTAGTTTCTTGTGCAGCGACCAGAACTCGTGCCAGCAGATCTTCCTCTGTCTCTACATGAGTCTCGTACACCATACTCTTCATACCCCCAAGAAATAGTCCATTGTCGTTAAATCCGGCGATCGTGGGGGCCACGCGGTTGGATCACCTTGGCCTATCCATCTTTGCCCAAATCTTCGGTTAAGATGTGTCCGAACGTCATGTGTAAAGTGAGGCGGTGCGCCCTCGTGCTGAAACCACAGTTGCTGATGGACGTTCAATGGCACAGCATCCAAGAACAGGGCCAATACTTCCTGTAGGAAGATCAAGTACGTGGCACCCGTTAGCCTGGCTGGATAATGTGGCAGGGTAGACGTCACGTGCCATCAGGTGATCTTCTGACGTCATGTACTGCCTACCCGGTTGCATACCAACACAGGCACATCCAACACATTGTCATGGTTGTAGCACGGAAACGGAACGTTTCCGGACATGGGTTCCTATACCAAATATTGTCTACTCAGTCCCCTCTACTAGCCCTAAGAGTTTGTAAGGGGAATTTCCGAGCACCCTGTAGCCTATATATTTAATTTACATGTAATTTTTGCTTTTTTTTATTTGTACTGTTTTTTCCTTATGAAATAAGGTTTGTTGTAAAATCCAAAGCACAACTGCTCTGATGAGCTTGAAATATTATTATTTCAGATAATGGAGGATAGTTCTCGTGTCCAATCAAATGAATCTTTAGCAACAAGTGATGAATATGAATTTGTGAATGGAAGTGAAAGAATCTGTGCTGATCGGGAACCTAGGTTGAACATTGCTAATAACGGAAATCTTGATGATCTGAAGCAATCATTGACTGAAGTGCTAAGTGAAGACGTTTCTAGAATGGATCATCAAGCAGAGCGTAGTGCTGCAGATGTAGCTAAGCCCCCTCCTGCTGTAAGCAAGGAAAAAGGAGTGATTCAACACCTTCCTGTGACTGAAACTGTAAAGAAAGTTGGAGAAAGTCAGTTTTATGGAATATATGATAAGAAGGAAGCATTAAAGGAAACCAAGAATAAGAGTGAACCAAAAGATGATGATAAGGAGGTAGAGGAGGAGGAGAATGAACCAGGTAAGCTAAAAATGATCTCTTATCATGTGTAAAGTCTTCCCCCATATACATTCAGATATGTATGTACTCCTGCATAACTGAATAGTTAGCACTTTTGCTGGTACTTGTTTACTATTCGTCGGACAGATTTCTTCATTTCTACAGAAGAAACTACTTACCGTAATAAGTTCCTGTAGTATTGTTTACATTCGGGAAGGTATTTTGTGTGAAATTCAGGTAAGTTTTCCGTATCCTGGAAAAGGATTTCTTCAAATTTAAAAGTTTGGGGCTCATTTGGGGGCAGGTGACTCCGGCCAATTTCTAACATGCCTTTAACAGGGAGTCTATAGAGAAAGCCAGGGAGCCGGAGTTGAGGTGGGACCACGTTAGCAGTTGGGGGCAGTAGGTCAATTACTCCAGGGGCGGAGCCCAGAATCGGTGGGAAATTTGAGTCAAAAATTTCAAACTAAAATACTTTTTCTTTAAATTTCGCACTGATTCCAGGATGGATAGCCCCAAAAACCATTCACGGAATGTTCCGCGAAGCAGATAGGTGAGTACGAATGTCAAAAATTGACGAAACTCAGAAGGTATAGGTGTCCGACGGATAGTAAACTTTTACCCTTTTGCCTTTGATACAAGAAGTTTCATGTTTGGGAACTCTCTACAAATACCCCTGGGTCAATCTGACCACATTTTCCACTCTTCCCACCAGTCTCCATTGGTTTTGATTTCTTGCACCTCTTCCATTGTGAGTTTCATTTTGGTGCCCCATTTCTGAAAGCCCAGGTGCCATAACCATTACCCCAACTCTCCTATTATTTGCTGATCCTGTAGAACTTTGCAACTATTATTTTTAAATTGCAGAACATTTTTTTTTATTTGGCATAGTCCATATCAATTCAGGCAGGCAAAGAAAAAATCTTACCTACATGATCTCAGATGTTATTGAATTAAACATATGTTAAAATTCAGGACAAAGTAAGGGTATGACTTAAGATGACCGGACCCCTCTCCTAATTTCTTCATATTTGACATACTTACTAATTGAGGCCTGCTAATGACAAACCAGAAGTTAAAATTTGTCGGAAACGTCTAGAAATAGCAAAATAATTGCGAACCATTGACGCTAGCCCCACAAACTATTGGCGCTAGCCCCACGTACCATTGACGTGTGGTTAGGTTAGTTTCGGCAAACGTAGTTAAAATTTGGTGTCGTGGTAGTATCAGGATCTAGAATTTGCAAAATAATTGTGAACCATTGACGCTAGCCCCACGAACCATTGACGTGTGGTTAGGTTAGGTGAGGCAAACGTAGTTAAAATTTGGTGTCAAGGTAGTATCAGGGAATATATATATATATCCTTGTGAAAAAAAAAATTCACGAAAAATAGACTGTTTCCATTCCGAAAACTAACGCCTTATTTTCGCCTATTATGCAATTTCTAAACGTTTCCGACAACTTTTAACTTCAGATTCGTGATTAGTGAGTATGCCAAATATGAAGAAAATCGGAGAGGGGTCTAGTCATCTTAAGTCGTTCCCAAAGTAAGAAACTTGTATTTTTTTTGTTTTGTACAAAAAATTCATGGCCCGAGATAAAGGCTGCCAAAGATGGCACCTCGGGCATCTTTTCTCACGTGCGATTTTTGGCAAAATATTAAAATGCTGGACAGAATATCAATAATGACACTAACTGAACAAGAAGAAGACTCCCATGGTGTGGATGATGATGAATTTGTAACTGCAGAAGAAAAATTAGATTCCCTGAATCAGTCAGCTATAGAGGTTGGTGTTAGTCCTGAAGCAACCATGGTCAGTGAAGTCAAGTCATAAGCTGTATGCATCAAGAAAGCGCAGATAAATTGTTGAAGCTGTGGTTGAGTACACCAAAACAAAACTGACCAAACTATTCAAAGTAGAAATTTCATCTACAGAAGAAAATTAACCAAAAGAAGCTTGTGCAACTTGCCGAGAATTTATATCAAACATCAATTCAGCTGTTGAATCGTGTGAATCCTACAATGAAAAGGTGCAAATTCTAACAATTATCCCAGTGTCCCTTTCTAAGGTACAAATTTTGCACCACATTCTATCTGTAACAAAATGCATGGTGGACAAAACAAGAAATGTAAGGTCTGCAAAAGGAATGTTTGGAAAATCGGATCCCTATTATGATCATCCTGTGAATGAAACACACGTGGAAATCGCACAGTCATTTTATCTGGAAGATAAATGGGACTGTTCTCACCAGAGCACCAACAAAAAAGACACTGTCACTATAACAGTTTCAGGAGAAAGAGTGGTGAAAATGAAAAGATACATGACCAGCAGTATTAAAGAAACTTTTGCCATATATAAGAAGGAACATTCAGTATTCCACATTGGAAGATCAACATTTTATGCACTATGACCTAAGTGGGTGGTTCCACACCCACCTAGAGATGTCTGTTTGTGTGTGTATTGTGCCAATTTTGAACTTTGCGTGGTAACTTTGAAGAACTTACTTGAAGGCGTGACATGTGACACCTTGGTTGGACGTGTGAAGTCCTTAGTAGTCTGCGATGTAGAGCGAGAGACCTGTTTGTTTCAGGAATGTGGTGACTGCCATGAAAAGGGAGGACTTGCCTTACAGACACTTTTTCTGGAAAACATAGTAGATGACTCTTCGGATGTTACATATGCAACATGGGAGGAAAATAAACTCGTTAAGAAAACTGTTGCCATTGATACCTTCATTGACGAACTTGGGAAATGAACAGAGAAAACAGTAACACACCAACATCTGAAGAAATTGCAACAACAAGACATTGCAGAAGTGAAGGGGCGTGTAGAGGCTGAACAACTATGTTTAGTGCTTCACTGTGATTTTGCTGAGAATTTGTCTTGTGATTCTGCCACAAGAAGTACAAGGGTATCACTGGAGTAATGACCAAGTTTCAATTTTTACAGGAGTCATATTTTCAAAGCAAAACCACAAGTGTTGCAGTTATGAGTGATGCCAGAGGACATGACTCATGCATTGTTGGAAATACGCAAAATTCAACAACAGTTGCAATCACAGGCAGAAAAGATCATCATTATTTCTGATGGTGCCCCATGTCACTTCAAAAATTGTTACCAACTGTTTGAATTGATGAAGTCGCGTGTGCCAATGGAGTGGGTATACAGTGCTACTGGTCATGGGAAGGGGCCTTGCGATGGTGTAGGAGGCCTGCTGAAGCACCATGCTACAAAACATAATCTTTCCAGCCCAAGTACAGCTGCAATTCAGAATGCCGAGAATTTTACAAGAGTGGTGAAGTCATACACATCAACAGCCCTCATCCTGTTGCCCAAATAGGAAGTTGAAGAATTCCTCTAGCAGAAAATAGAAGAATGATCCCTGTGAAAGGAATTCAGAAGACACATGTCTGGACTCAGTGATGGGTGAACCTATATTGCACGAACTTTAAAGAGCAAGAAAGAATCAATTTCATTTGTCCAATCATGATCTCAGAAACGGCAGGAGAATATTCAGATTCACAACCTACAAAGAGAGATGTTTGTGGCCTGTGTGTATGACTGTGACTGGTGGATTGCCGAGGTTATAGATATCAGTTGTGAGTTAAATTAAATTGTTGTGAACTTTATGCTACCACATGAACCGGCTGCTGGATATAGATTTCCAGCTGCAAGACAGCAACACCACCACCAGTGCTCACTTCCAATTCGTGATGTTTTAAAGATTGTGGGTGCCCCAGTTCCTATTGGTTCAACAGGAAGACATCGCTCAATATCAAAGGAAGATACTGATGCAGTTGAACAGATTTTTAGTTCATTGAATTGCTAATTTCAGTTCTAAGAAGAATGCACAGAACCTGTAATATGTTTTGGAACTTGTACATATTTTGGAAGCTTTAATACAAGGTTCATTCAATAAATAACCGGAAATATTTTTTTGTACAGAATCTATTATTAGAATGGAATACAACACATGATTATTATTCAAGGTAGTCCCCCTCAAGTTCAATGCACCTGCGCCAGCGCTCGACAAGCCTCCCAATTCCACGTGAAAATAATTATTTTGGGCGTGTGCGTAACCATCATGCACTGCTGCCTAGACGTCTTCATCATCCTCGAACCTTGAGCCACTAAGAGCGTCTTTAAGTGGGCCAAACATGTGATAATCTGAAGGTGCCAGATCCGGGGAATATGGGGGGTGGTGGGGGTAAGCAGACAAACTTTAGGTCATTGATAGCTAATGTAACTCTAGCAGTGTGTGGTCTCGCGTTGTCATGCAGTAACAGGACACCACTTAACACCAGACCATGTCGCTTCTTCAAAATTGCTGGTTTTAAATTTTCACCCATAAGGTTTGCGTATGTTACACTGTTTACATTTTGACTTCTCGGCATGTAATGTTCAAGAATTGTTCCCTTATGATCCCAAAACAAAGTCAACATGCCTTACCAGTACTTCTTTCGGCTCGTACCTTCTTGGGTCTTGGAGATGAAGAGTGTCGCCTCTCCATTGTAGCCCGCTTTCGTTCAGGTTCGTAAAAATGTACCCAACTTTCATCTCCCTTCAGCCTCGTACTGTTGCAAAAGCTCCCAGCACACATCCATGTGCCTTTCTTTCATTTCTGGTGTCAAATGTTTTGGCACCCACTTCGCACACACTTTCTTGAACAATAGTACGTCATGAACAATACCAGCATCAACTCGTCAACTATCGCAATGTTGTTCTCTGTGACTGCAGAGACAGAGCATCCTGGACGTGGCTAATCTTGACCACTTGTTACACCCTGTTTGAACTTCACTGCCCACTCGTACACTTGTGTTCGACTCAAACAGCTCACCATATTGCACTGCCATCCGACGGTGAATTTCGATAGGTTTCAACCCTTCAGAAATCTAATGACACTTCACTGCTCCAAGTTGGTGCAAACCTGCAAGGGTGCCGCCATCTTGTTTCACTGATTCCCAGCACCCCTTTCGTGAGGCTGGGGTGCCAGTCCCAACTGTTAATAGTTCTGGGACGCCACCACAAAATAACAAAGAAACACCAAACATGGTCGTATTTTAGATTTTTTATACAACTTTTCCGATTATTTATTGAATGGACCTTGTATGTTTTGAAAGCTGTGTCTGTTAGTTATGGTTTAATGCATGGCAAAATTTTCAATTGTTTATAAAACCTGTGGCTCAGTCGGTAACGCGTCTGACTACCATGCTAAAGGTCCCGGGTTCGATCCCCGGCCGGTTCAAATCCGGGAACTTTTCTAACGGTGGAAGCGGCCCCGGCGCCCACCCAGCGTCAAATAACATGGGTACCTGGGTTTAACCCTGGGGGGTAAAGGCGGTCAGGGGCGTGATGCTGATCACATCACTCCCACTCACGACCGGATCAAGAAAGTGTGGGGCGTTACCCCCACACCCCCTATACGCCTTCATGGCGTGGTGCTATGCACAGGGGAACACTTTACCTTTTTTTTTACCTTTTTTTATAAAACCTGTTAAACTCAAAAGTGGAAGTTTTCCTTTTCAGGGAATGTTGTACTGCATGGTACTGATCAACAGTAAAAAAATTTTTGGTATTGGCATTTTTGAATTTTTTAATTTTTTTATTTTTCAAAAAAAAAAATCAGAAGGCTACAGCAAGAGAACTTGGACACATATTTCCAAACAGAGGTTATCATTTTAATCATAAAATTATTCTCTTTTCAAATAAAAAAAACTGCAACAAAATATCATGAACTGTTCCAGAGATATAATATTTTAATATTTTGCCAAAAATCGCACGTGAGAAATGACGCCTGAGGTGCCATCTTCGGCGGCCTGTGGCCAGGAATTTTGTTTTGGACAAAACCAAAAAGCACGAGTTTCTTACTTTGTCCTGAATTTTAACATATGTTTAATTCAATAACATCTGAGACTATGCCATTTACACTAATTACTTCAAAATTAATATTTTTTTTATGGAAGCACTATTAACAATTTCCAAAACCATATTATTGTAATGAGGAGAGAAGATGCAAATGCCCACAAATATCTTGTAGTAATTTTTTTTTCCAATGGAACTTAGCCCAAGTTGCAAAAAGTAAATTTTATGGCACTAATGTTTGGAGTTTTGAAAACACACTAGCTCTTTCAACTTGTAACACAAACTGGAAACATGTAATTTTATGTTGCATGTGAATGTGATATTTGGAATCTTTATGAAGTTGTGAAATACATGGTGAATCTCAAAATTTTGTGTTTATCAATTTTCGTGAAATTTTTTAAAGTTGAGTATGTGATTCCATTAAAAAATTTCCATCAAACAGCAGGAATTTATAAAAACATTTAATTCAAAACTGTATTCGATATTAATAAGAAAAGACATGGTTTCTTAGGTCTTATGCATGGTGATACTGTACAAGAGTGACAAACTTCAGGAGGTAATTCCTGGCAGGTCAAAGAACAACAGAGTCCATGTGAACATATGACTGGAAATGCATGTGTTCCATGATAGATGGCACCACCGATCATCATGCCAGGTGTCTATTGTACGATCTCTAGGTGCCGAACATGCATTCGATGGGCTATTTTCGCAAACTGACCAAAATTCTCGTTTTCAGTTGCTCAAAATACCCCTTTTAGATAAATTGTGCTCTTTTGAGGGACTCCTTGTGCAACAGTGGGTGGTGCCATCTATCTTGGAAGACCTGCATTTCCGGACTATGTTCACGTGCACATTTTTGTTCTTTATTCTGTCAGGAATCACCTGACAGAAGTTTGTCGGTATTGTCGAAAGATACAATGTACGAAATTTCATCCAAATCTTGGGTGGTGGAATGCTTTTGTGGGTAAGTCATTTTGAATAGTTTAGGCTAATTAAGTTTGTTTTCCTCCTCTCCTTCATGTGTACAGAATGTTTTTTTAACATGAAAAATTAAAAAGTTTCAAACAGTTTGCAACCAAGGTAACTTACACAGTGTATTCTTTAAAATGTATTCTTTGCATGAGTTACAAACATGGCATTACTTTCTCAAAGATTTGACACTAAATTTGTATCTTAAAAACTTTTGCTTCATCCACCTTGTAAAAATCCCCACCATGTGGAAGTCAGATCACTTAAAAGTAAAAGGACTTTTTTACTTTTGTATTTTCTGAAGTATTAAATTTGAAAACTTTAGTTGCAAATATAAAACAGTCATTTTCAATTGTGATGTGTTGTAAGTAAGTATGGTTTCTTGAATTATTTTCCAAGAAATTCTTTGAACAGAAGAAAATTAGTCAAGAATAGTTGTGCATAGTACAGTGTCTTTCTTTTGCTACTTTGTGAGTGGTTAGAATATCTTGATTTGGTTGTCTGTGAATTTGAAACATCATTTGTTATTTCTACAGGTGTGCAACAGTGAAAGCACTTTCACATTGCACAAGATTTTTATAAACGTTTAAAGCACTGTCAGTGGTAAAATAAATTATAGTGTGTTCCTTTCAGCATCATAGTGTTGTTTGAGGTACCTAAAAGTAACATTTAATAATAAACATATACTACAATATTGCACAATGAATTTTGGTACCCAGATATTACAGATTATTATCAGTCTCTTTTTTTTCACAAATGTTTTCATAATGTTCACAGATATTTACTCTGGCCAGGCATTGTCTTTTTGTGTGTTACAAAACCTGTCTCAGTGAATGGATCATTTAAAGTTTTTATGGTCTGGCAGCCTAGATTTAGAACTTGATATGTTTAGAATACCCCATGTTTTGGGAAAAGAAAGACATGATATGAAATGAAGTTTGCACTTCTATGCAAAAACTAGTTTTGCAGAAAAATGTATACTTCATTTCAGTATAACGATTAGAATACTTGCGTATTATATTGTGAATAGACACTGTAAAGGTAATTTCGGTTAATTTACTTAGTTATAGTCAGAGTGCCATGAATGTGAAGGTACAATACTTGCATAACTCTCTACCCCCATCCCATTTTCTGTGGTGCACTGTTTACAGTGTGGCACTTTTCTTGTAACTAATTTTGTTTGCTCTGCATCTCTCCCACTTTTAGAAAAAGAGGAGAGACATATAATCCTTATGTTTTCACTTAAATTATTTTCAGTCTGTATGTAGTTATCTTTCCAGAAGTTGTACAAGAGTGCACCATATTCAATGGGGTGACCTACTTGGGAGCAGCTGCTATCAATGCCCCAAAGAGCGAGGCCGAGATCCAGCGCAACATGGCTATTCTGAATGAGCAGTCGTCTGATCAGGCCATAAAGATTTCAGTTTCTGTACCCAGTACTTCAGAAGGATCAGTTGTGTATGTACTTTTCTTAATACCAAAAAGAATGTTATTCACCTGTTCCATATTAAATTTCATTAAATTACTATATAAAATTTTGCATGCAGCCTCATTGGCTTTGTTAACTACTCGTATTTTCAATTCGCGATTAAAATTACCACCTGAGTGCTAGTGTCGCTTCCAATATGGCTGCTGTATGTAGGATAGACCCTTGTTTACATATTCAGTTAGTAGTAGGTAGCAGTGGCGTCTCATCCCTTGGGGCTTCCGGGGCTTAGCCCCTAAAGAAAAACGGACGTATTCATGTAATTATCAATCACCATAACACATAACTATCACACAGTCTTTTAAAAGGCGATTTTTATGCACATAAATTCATCGTCTGTTGCAATGGATACGACAGCGCTCCTATTGGCATTGATGTCAATTATCGTTTTCCGGGGCAAGTCGCAAAGGAAGGCATGGCCTACACCCACCTATGCTACAGTGAAGGTCACATGCTAGCAGAGAGAGAAGGGGAGAGTGCAATGGATTTGAGTGCTGAATCGGGGCTAGTTCCGTTGCGTCGCGTTCGATCTCGCGTGTTGTTCTGTAGTGTTTTGGTGGCTTTCATTCGCTATGTTTGAGTGATGTTCGAACACAAATTGATGAAGGACATAGGCTGTCAATTACAAGACACAATGAATTTGTCCGGAAATATATGCATATATTAAATAGAATTATCGATTGCTTAAAATTCTGTGGTCGACATGAACTTGCTCTACGAGGACATAATGAAAGAGAACAATCTTTAAACAGAGGCATCTTCCCAGATTTATTATCCCTTCATATTAGAGGGAAAACTAAAGATGGAACTTCGTGTTCTTTATTGTAGTAAAGAGTTGAAAAACATAAACTCTATCAGTAGATTGCATTCATTTTTTATTTAAAATTATTTAGAGGGTACCTTTTCAGAAACAGTAAAAATGACAAACATAGTTTTAATTACTCCAGTGGCAACAGCTGAATCTGAAGGATGTTTCAGTACATTGAAGCATATTAAAACCTGCTTAAGAAATGCAATGGGACAAGACAGACCAAATGCCTTGGCACTTGCTTACAATAGAGATAGAATACGTTTCAAACATAGAGGGCTTCATCGAAAAAGTAATAACAAAATTTGCTGAGCAGAAGAACAGGAGTCAACGTTCGTAGAAAGGTATGTTTCACAACAATACCTGTTTCTTTTGTAATCATGTGAATTGTCATTATATTTTAAATTCTTTAAAAAAATAAGTCCAGTTTTGTAGTTTAGAAGAAGATAAATACCCGTTTTTTTGTAATTCATGTAATTTGTCATTACATTTTAAATTCTTTCAAAAAAATAAGTCCAGTTTTGTAAGAAAAAAATACCTATTTTTTGTAATTCATGTGAATTGTCATTATATTTTAAATTCTTTAAAAAATAAGCCCCGGCCAAATTTGAGGCCAGGAGACGCCACTTGTTAATTGCCAAGACAAGCACCTAGTCTGGCATCGTGACTGTCCCTCTTTCCAACAAGACAAGATGATCAGTGAGTTGGTAGTCACAGAAAATCTCTGCTGGTTAAGCAAAATGATGTCTCCGTGAAAGTGTTTGGTTTGAGTTGCTGTTTTAAGTCCACTTTATGCACAGTAAGGCTAATCGAGACTGGACCTACAGTTTAAAGTGGGATCCGAACCACGTGTGCCTCCACCGAGTATCGAACCCAGGACCCCTTGATTACATGGCAATCACGATATCACTGCACCATGCGGGAGGCCCGTGAAAGTGTACGCACTACTTTACCTGTGCCATTCGCTACAGCTGCTGCAGCTACTCTTACCCGTTGCAGTATTGGCGTTCAAACCAGCAACATGTCCACTCAGACAACAACGCTTGCCAGAGTAGCTCGCCCTGATTCGAGGAAACCAGCAAACACTAGTCGCTTCACAGAGAAGAAATTCAAGCAGGTACATACCAAAGAATATTTTCTGAAGTCCACTTGCTCTCCAGTCAGGGTGGCATCAACCACCCTGAGACTTAAAGTGCAGCTGAAAGCTGCCCGGCGGCCGCTGAAAGCACCTGCCACCAACCCCCCTTCCCCATCTCATTCGCCCTCTTTGTCCTTACCCGAGGACATGATAGAGGATGTTGCCGCAGATGAGGAATTTTCAAAGGTGACGGGGATGTCGAATACAGTATGCCTTAGAAGGCCACGCTAAACCTTACATCATGGCCTCTTGTCTCCGATGGAACCTTAACAGTTTCCACACGCATCTCGAGAAACTGTAAATTTTAATATCCGAATTTGATCCTCCCATTATATGTCTCCAAGAGACTCATTTTCACCCAAACGAATCAGTTGTCCTTAATGGGTACACACTTTATTGCACCGAAAAGCTTCCTCAGGGTTGTCGTGCTCACGGTGGTGTAGCAATCGGTGTTCGGGATACCATCTACTAGACACCCATCTTTCTCACCAACCCCCTCCAAGCTGTCGCCGTGCGAGTCTATTTGCCGCAACCTATTACGATCTGTTGCATGTATATAACGAGGGAGGAACGCTTCTCTCTTCTTACACGATCATCTTCCTACTCCTTTTGTTCTTTTGGGCCATTTTAATTCATACAACGGTCTATGAGGATCTGTTTGTACAGAGCCCCGGGGTCAGACTCTGGATGAGTTCCGTGAAATATCCCAACTAACGTTCCTGAACGATGGAATTCCCACATATTTCAGCCCATCTTCTGGGACTTATTCTGCATTGGACCTGTCCGTTTGCAGTGCCAGTCTAGCTCCGACCCTTTCTTGGAGCGTTCATGGCGATCTATGTGGGAGCGATCATTTCCCATTACACCTTGTTTTCGACCATCTTCAGGTAAGCCAAGAACAACTTCCTCATTGGAATCTCAGTCGCGCGGACTGGGTAGTTTTCCAGCGAGCAGTGGAACTTGATATTGATCTTGCGTCGTCATTGTCACCGCTCGGCACCATACATCATTTTGGTTCGTGCACCCTTGATGCTGCATACACTTGGATCCCGCATCCCTGTGGACCAGTGAAGCGTCGCCCTGTCCCCTGGTGGTCTGCAGAGATCAGTGCAGCCATCAAGGACCGCAATCGCGCTCTAGATCGATTTAAGAGAAACCACACTGCCACCAATCTAGAGCAGTTCAGCTCCTCGCGTCAGCTCCCCGTCAGCTCCAACTGACTATAAACCGTTTGGTTGAGTGGTCTTCCCAAGCTGGTTTCATCTTTTCATCCGAGAAATCCGTGTGCCTTCATTTCTGTCATCAACGTACGTGTCGTGTTGATCCTGACCTGTACATGGGGAAATTGCCCCTAGGCTTCGTCAATGAGGTCCGATTTCTCGGCCTCATTTTCGATAAGAAATTAACCTGGCAATCTCACCTTTGCCAGCTAAAGTTCTCTTGTCTCAGAGTTCTCTTACGCATTTTAGCACATACATCTTGGGGTGCTGATAAAATGGTACTGCTTCGACTGTACCGTTGTTTAGTCAGGTTGAAGCATGATTATGGATGCATTGTGTATTCGTCTGCCCGTCCTTCTCGGCTTCGCATCCTAGACACAATCCATCATGCTGGTATTTGGGTATGTCCCGGTGCTTTCCGTTCCAGTCCTGTTGCCAGTTTATATGTCGATTCATCTTTGCTGTAGTTGTGACCTTGTTTTAAGTGTTTGACACATTCTTCTTGAATGTGCCGATTTTAACAACCTCAGACACAGTTTTAACCTTCCCAAGGACTTGTCATCCATGTTGGGTGATGATGTCAGTGTTTTAAGCTACATTTTTAGGTTTTTGAGAAGAGCAGGTCTCTTCCACTGTTTCTGAGATAGTTTTAAGCTTTCCTTACCTTTTTAATGTGTTGTGTTTGTCCAATGCAGGTCCGTTTACAACCTGCATTTTTTAAACCATTTTTGATGGGCTTTTTACACCCCTTTTTTATCTTTTAAATGTAAGGTAAGGGTTTTAGATAAGGGGATCTTCCCGGATTCATTGAAGGGTGCAAAATGGCCTGATGTGCCGATGCACCCAAAACTTTTAATTCAATCAATCAACATAATACATGGATGCATTGGGCAAGGTTTCTTTATGACTTTTCGAAAAAAGAGAAGGTTTATTTTTAAAGTACAATTTTAAACTTTACTTTCATGGTTATAGAGGACTCGTGCATTTTCGTAATTTCCTTGCCGAATTTCAGTGTTATCCCCCATGCCAGGCTTCTGTCAATCAATTATGTTTTTCCCGATTTATTTAGAAATTTCATTTTGTTGATTCCATGGGGTGGAAAAACATGAAAGCTTTTCATTGGTTCTGACCCATAAAACGATTTAGAGGGAAACATAACTGAAAGCATATTCCCATGCTTTAAACAACTTCAACACAACGTATATCCTATATAGAGTGGTTCCTGAAAATCCCACCAGATGAAATATCAGTTAATTTTAATCGTGAATAGTGGATGTGGCAATGTGAATTTTCATTTTGTGGATAATATGAAGGATTTATTGGTCTCTTTGTTTGACCAGAAATTTGATGAGTTTCGTTGTATTTGCATAGGGGGGGAGTAAAATGTTTAGAGATTCATTGAGAAGACAATGTACATGGAATTTTTCGATGTTGCAACATTCAATTACTTAATCTTAATGAGAACAAGTTCTATGAATCTTACTGTGGCGTTGTTTAAGTCGCGAATGTTTTTCTGTTATGTTAAGGAAGATAACACCATTAGTTTACACTGTGCTTAATTTTTCAACATTACTGCAGTGAGAAATATAAATTCTCTGACCATTTTCTAGACATTCCCTGTTTTTTTCCCCCTTGTTTTATGTAAGTGCTGCAATAATTCACTTTTTACAAGGTACAATCACTGACATGTCTATGCTGTAACTCGTCCCCAATGCCTTTAGCAATTCCTTATCCTCCACTTCCAGTAACACACAGAAATTTCATGAGGGGTATGTCTCTGCAAGACAGGAAGAGTACTCTCTTCTTATCAGTTAGTTTTTTCGTATGGTTTTCTTTGGATAAACCTACAATTTACATGAACATGCACACATACTGTATGTAACTTTCTGATGTTGACTGAGACATGTGTGTCTTTATGTTCAACTACATTGCAACTCTGATGGAACTTTATTTCTCTCCTTAAATATTCAGCTTGTATGATGCTGCTACACAAACTGAGATGGCCCAGTACGAGATCCACAGGATCCTGTTCTATGCGAGAGGAACGGCTGGGTCGAAGGAGGCCTCCTGTTTTGCCTTCACTTGGTCACACGGAGATTGCCAGGAGTCTGCAATATTCCAGTGCCATGTCTTTCGCTGTGACATTCCTGAAGCTGTGAGTAGGAACTGCTATATTATTGTCATGTAGTCCGGTTCTCTGGCATTATTTGAAGGACATTCAGTTCATTATAATACTCAGAAAATAGGATACAGTGAATATGAATAGTATACTACTTTCATACATATCATCAAATGATACCACAATGTTTCGTTCCTGTTTCACAGAACTTTCTCTGATGCCCAGACAAGATTTATTGTATTATGTATTAGTTTGTTATGCACAACAGTGTTATAGAAATGCTTATAAAATGAGTTGTGTGTGATGAAATCTAGTTTGGTCTTTCATGATTTTAATTCTCTTTAACGAAATGCTAAAAATGAGAAACTCCAGGTATGGGACATGATGACTTTTAACCATAACTTGCACCATATTGATAACATACAGTGTGAATCATGCCATTTTGGAACCTGAGCATAACATGTTGCTAGCAAAATTTTAATCTTTAATTGGTTATTTAGGGTGTTAAATAAGTGGTTTAATTTTCATGAATAATGTATGTGATAAAATCTCTACATTTGAAGGTTGGTCCTGTGTCTGCATGTTTTGCGAAAGCATTTCAACGTGTTCCAAAGTCAATGACCAGTTCCCAGATGGATTTCAACCAGCAAGGACTGGAGAAGCCAAATGTTCAGGTCTTCATTTTTGAAGTTAACATGGAGATAAAGGAAGATGACGGAAGGGTAAGATAGACACATAATCATTATTTATAAGTGATGTGACAGAGCAAGACATTTAATAGTTTGTATGTATTTTTCTTCCACTTTGTATAACAGTTATTGAGTGAGGATGAATGATGGTCAGACGAAACTGATGGGGTATTCACCAAGCAATACTCATGCTCAGGCTGAGGTTCGAACCCAGATTGTGAGTTGACAGTTCAATACACTCAGCCACTGTGGCTGCTAATTCCTATATACAGTGAAACCCCAATTTTATGTTTTTCAGGTGCCTGTAAATAAAAGAACGTAAAATGCGGGAAAGCATAAGGGAGGGGTGAAACTCAAGTGTCAGTAAGAAAGGACTACACAATCTACTTTGTAGGTGGTATATTGTGTCGAAAATTATTTAACAATGGGAAAGAAGTATGATAATGAATTTCTAAAGAAAAAATAGGGATGTGCGGGATCCCAAAAAGTCGAGACTTGGATCAGGATAAAAAAAACTCCCATCCCAATCCCAACTTCGGGAAATTACTTCCAGACTTTTCGGGATCCCGAGCAGTTGGGAAATACCGAATGGTCATTTTAAAAAGTTGTTAATTCTCGACGTTTTCTGGATTGTAAGTGTCTGGAAATTATCATAATTTGTTAGTTTTTATTCCAGAAATGCAAAAACAATCACGTAAGGTGAAAATGACATGTAGACCAGATTTTCGGGGTCGGGAAATTGGGAATTTTTCCCAGCCCGAATGTCTGAATTGAAAAAAATTTCCCATCCCGACCAAAAAAAAAATCTGTCCCGCACACCCCTAGAAAAAAATCAAGACATGCTGTGAAAGTCAATGACGGATTAACGGGACCCACTTTCGAATGTAGGGACGGTGGATGACTGCTTGTAATGCATCTGATTGTGTGAGATTTCCTTTTACTATGTAAACTGGTAATTAGTTGCTATTTTTAGAAGTCCCAGGTAATTGGAGGGGGGTGATAATTTATAGCTGGGTACCAAACATCTTTATATACTGTAATCAAAGTGTCCTGAAGACATGCAGAATGAGGGCCTTCCCCATGGCGTCATTGCCTTGTAATCAAGGGGTCCCGGGTTCGATACCCGGTGGAGGTACAAGTGGTTCGGATCCCACTTTAAACTGTAGGTCCAGTCCCGATTAGCCTTACTGTGCATAAAGTGGACTTAAAACACCAAATCAAACCAAAGACATGCAGAATGGTTGAGATTCCACTTTGAGCTGCATTTGTATCCAGTCCCGATCAGCCCAACAGCATGAAGTGAACAAAACAAGCTTTGTCAAACTTACGCATGTTTAGATGTAGCAATAAATTATCAGTGACAAGCGCAGGATTTTCGAAAGAGGGATGGGGTTACTTATACTTTTTATAGTAGTCAGTCCTCACTTTGCCATCTTTTCCTGCCTTGGACGTTTTTTTTTTTTTTAGAAATACTTGCTTATGATCCCCAACCCCCTATGGGCATGCCACTGATTGTTATTTACATCAATGTTAATGGACGATTTATTATTTGATTTAGAAGTCTTGCTGAGGGCAAACACCCCTTCCACCAATAGTTTCCCCATAAATAACGTGTTTCCTTTTTTTTTTTTTGTCTTCCGTCAACGTTTAATATTGCGTGATTTATTTTCAGCACGTGAATCGTTCTGATAATAAGCGATGATTATATTATTCTTAGCATCATGTGCATTTCCTTCCTGCACTGCTGTTTGTTGAAGGTGTTTATCAGATGGAAGAACAAGAACAATAAAAAATAGTTTTTTCTTTTTTTTTACTCCTCGCTTTGTACCTAGTGCTAGTGTTTCCTATCGTCAAAGCAAAACAACCTTTGGAGACAAGATTCAAAACAATGTAATTTTTCTTTCCTTCAGAGTGGATGAGTCATAGCTCTGGAGCCTCGAGACAAAAAACATTGGCGCGTGTTGCCAGCTGCCTGCTGCTCGCAGACATCCCTCGACTGGTTTGTAACGGGAGGAAGTGGAAGTGGGAAACAGACAGGTGGTGGAACGGCGCCAATGCAGTTGAACAAGTCGTATCAGAAGTGAGCTCATTCCGCGCCAAGTTGCAGAAAGAAAGGAGGAGGGAGGGTGGATAAGGATCACTGATTAGATGCTCTCCCATGCTGTCATGTCAATTCTTCCAACATATGAGCAAAATATCCAACCCCGGGCATTAAAGAAAGAGAAAAGGGTTGAATCTTTCAATTATTGCATAGCTGTGCACAGTAGCAGATTAATGATCTCCTGTGGGGGAAAATGGGCTTTTTTTTCTTTTTACAGGCTGTATGCTATGTTTGTGGAATGTGCATATTTAGGTTCAAAAGCAACAGCGTAATTTTAGATGTCGGAGGAAAGGAGACGGGAGATCGCGTATCGCCATTAGGTTAATTGGTTAAGATGTTTTGTGCAAGGGGCTCTCACTTCCACACGAGCAAGAAAATCGGGGCAGAAATACTTGGCACTTTTCAGTAATTACAAGACTAGTGAGGATACCATAGGGGACATGAGATAGCAAATGTCCCCCCCTGCAAATTATAAAAAGGTGAAGGTAGTTTCCCATGCACTTTGCACCATGCCGTGATGAATATATATATAGGGGGATGTGGAAGATGGTTTAATCAGCACCGTGCTCTGGCCTCCTTTACCACACATATTCTTCGATTTTTGCTAATTTGAAGGTGATGTGATCAGCACCATGCTTGGGCAGCCACCTTGCTATTTTGGCCCAAATACACATTTCAATGGCATTTAGATGCACACTAAATTTGGCTGCTCTCAGAAAATATTGCCGGACCCCTTGTTTATTCACTAATTTTTCCTGGCCCCATCACTTTACAACATAGGAGTTACACAATATGCATTCTCTGCCTCAAGTAGAAGAATCATTTATCCCAACTTCGCCCCCCCCACACAATTGATTTGACACGAATATTTTTCCGTCATCGAGTAAAATATCGCCCTATCTGCCCATAGAAAAAAATGATCACTTTTGCTTGTGTGTTTTCAACTTCATTCTGATAACCAAATGATATAGTGTCTGTGAAAAGACTTCAAATTAAAAATAATCGAACTAGATCCAATCATATTTCCTTAGGAATCTAAATGAATTTCCATTGAAGAAAAAGTGCCGTTGTTATCCAGTATGGTAAATACTTAATTTTTTCTATTTTCAAAGTTGCAAACAAGGAAGGAAAAGTTTTTGCAAACAAGTCTCCCCATCTTTTTCTCGTTCCCGTCAACTGGGAAAGGCAAAGAAGCGAATGGTGATCGAGTCCCGTTGTCAATTTTGCACTCACATTTTTGTGGAGGGGAAGGGCGAACAAATGCACCTCAGTCACACACATTGTGTCCAAACTCTACGGAAGGCATCATTTAGAGAGCATCGGTTTGGCAACAGTGGGCTTGTTGTCTGAACCTGAGGCAGAAGGATCGGCCCATTTCATCTTCACTGGGAATGCAAGAAGTGCTGTTTTCCCTTCCTGTCCCTCAAGGGAGGTATGACAATTGCAACTTGTGCACCTCCTACCCCCTCCCAGGAACTAGGGATGGCCAGATCCGGATCCTGGCGGATCTGAAATGCCGATCCGGTTGGTTCCGGATCCTAAGGATCCAGATCCTAAAATTTTTCGGATCCGGAATTTTCAGATCCGGATCCAGAACTTTCGGAATCAGATCCAGAATTTTCGGATCCGGATTCGGTACTTTCGGATCCGGATCCAGAATTTTCAGATCCGGATTCGGTACTTTCGGATCCGGATTCAGTACTTTTGAATCCGGATTCGGAATTTTCGGGTCCGGATCCATTTTGCCATCCCACATGCGCTTCTTTGGAAAGTAAGAATGTGTTTATAACATATTGTTACCTGCTAATATATATATATATATATATAAAAAATCAAATAAGGTAAAAGGAAACACTCACCGGACAGTAGGAAAATTCAAAATTTTCGCTAATTTATAGCATCATCGGTGTGGATAAAAGCAAGGAGGGCCAAAAGGGCTAAGTAAAAATCAAATAAGGTAAAAGGAAACACTCACCGGACAGTAGAAAAATTCAAAATTTTCGCTAATTTATAGCATCATCGGTGTGAGAAGAAACAGAAGACGGAACCGGAACCGGAATTTTTCTACTGTCCGGTGAGTGTTTCCTTTTACCTTATTTGATTTATATATATATATATATATATATATATATATATATATATATATATATATATATATATATATATATATATATATATATATATATATGTATGTATGTATGTATTGTTTCCTACATCAAAGCTACGTCCCATGCACGCTTCCTGCACTCATGTTTGATATTAGGCCTAACACCCAAAAGCCTCACACCCAAACTGCCATTTTCCGCCATGCCCTCAAGCATAAAACCCACGATTTTCCCACTAGCGAGAAATTTCGCTATTGTACTGACCCACGCCATGCACCGATCCCAGCTAAATCGCGCCCGAGAACTGTCCATCTCTATTCAATCCCTTACCAAAATCCTGTTGCTGACCCCAGGTAACCACCATCACAAAATAGACTCCTTCTGGTACACCACCCATTTCATTGCCAGTGACCTTAACACTAAACACCTCCAAAAACTCTCCAATCTCTGCCGTCAAGCTTTTCAGACTGGCTGCACCCTTCCCCTTCCACTGCCGCCCAATTTCAGTCCCACACCAACATGCCCGCTATTACCCGACCCCCCTCTACCATTGCCCACCCCTCCCACACCACCACAGACCCCCCCTTTAAACCAAAACTGCACTCCCACACATCGCACCTTGGGAAACAACCAGTCCACGGACAAACCCACCCCCACCAGATCCATGACCACCAATGACCCTAACCCACTCAAAAACAACCAGACTGTACTCAATTTATCCAGCCATAAACTGAGCACGGATGAAATAGCTGTTTTATCCAAAGGCCCCACAACTCCCCCCAACCAATTTCGTCTACTTTTTGACATACACACATTTGCTCGCAACCTCCGATGGCAACACATCTGGGCCAAAAATCCCTCACTCCAAACTACTACCAGTGAAACCCATCCGAGCCTCCTTCAATTTACCCCTCCCTCCTCCCAAGATCCACCCCCCCCTGCCCACCAACCACCCCTTGGAAAGATACATTACTGCTGTCATTTCCACCACCTCTGACAGCTCATTCTTAAATAACTTTCACAACCAACCTAACCTCAACCCTCCCCAACAGAAAGCTCTCAGAGACCTCCGCAACAACCACAACATCAAAATCCTCCCAGCTGACAAGGGGTCCACCACGGTGGTCTTGAACTCTCAAGACTACCTGGCGGAAGCCAACCGCCAGCTGGCTGACCCCTCCACCTACAAACCCACCACAGTTGACCTATCTGCCGAACACCTCACCAAAATCCGGGACTTCATCCACACCCGCGGCCCCCCTGAAGGCCTAACAGCTCGTACCACTGCCATGTTAATACCCGACAATCCCCGCACCCCCACCTATCTATTGCCCAAAATCCACAAACCTGGCAACCCTGGTAGACCCATTGTGTCCAGCTACAACTCACCTACAGAACGAATCTCAGCCTTTGTTGACTCCCATCTCCAGCCTCTTGTGAAAGCTCTGCCCTCCTACCTCCGTGACACCAACCACTTCCTCCAGAAAATCAGCACCCTCCCACCATTGCCCCCAAATACCATCCTTGCCACCATTGATGTCACTTCCCTCTACACCAACATACCTCACTCCCATGGCCTCCGCTCCATAGAATTCTATCTCAATAGCAGACCCAAACCTCACAACCCCAGCACCAACTTCCTGACCCACCTAGCCCACCTTGTCCTCACTTGTAACAACTTCACCTTTGAAAACCAAAATTTCCTACAGATCCGAGGTACAGCCATGGGTACCAGAATGGCAAACCTCTTCATGGGCAAACTTGAGCAAGAGTTTTTGGCTACCCAACCCCTCCAACCCCTCCTCTGGCTCCGCTTCATCGACGACATCTTCATGCTCTGGACACATGGAGAACCATCCTTGTCAGCTTTCCTGGACCAACTTAACCACTTCCATTCCCTCAAATTCACCTGGACGCACTCCCCCAACCAGATCACCTTCCTGGATGTGGACGTGCACATCGAGGGAGGACACCTGACTGCCTCCATCCACATAAAACCCACCAACCACATGCAATACCTACACTTCTCCAGCTCCCACCCATTCCACACCAAAAAAGCCATTTCATTCTCTCTGGCTCTCAGGGGACAGTGCCTGAACACTTCACCCACCTCCCGCCAGAATTATAAGCTCCGCCTACACCAGGCCCTGGTTAACCGTGGATATCCCTCCATCCTGGTCAACAAGCAAATATCGCGAGCTGCCTCACATACCACCACCACCAAGAAACCTGCTGCCACCAACCCACCTGCACTCATCACCCAATACCATCCCCACCTCAACAAAATCAGGCACACACTGCACTCTCTTCTCCCAATTCTCCACAGTGATCCCGAAACCAAAAACATATTTCCCGACAAACCCAGAGTAGTTTTCAAACGCCCCCCCAACCTCCAAAACATCCTGGTCCACAACACTCCTTCACCACACATCCAACACCCCCCTGCCCATAAATGCAACCGCCCCAGGTGCAAGACCTGCCCCATCCTCATCACTTCTCACACCCTCCAGGTGCACACGGCCACTGGCAAATTTACCTTCCATCCCAAAGGGACCTGCCATGCTTCAAACCTTATCTACATCCTCACCTGCAACATCTGTGGTGATTTTTACCTGGGGGAAACATCAACGGCCCTCAACCTCCGCATCAATAACCACCGCTCCTCCACCCACAACCTGGACTTCACTGTCGCCGTCCACACCAACCACCACAACATCAGTTTCAACGACTGCTTCCGGGTAGCGATCATCCATCTCCTACCCCAACCAGCCAACACCTCTGTTCGCAAAAGATGGGAGAGGGCCTATATATCGGCCATGAGTGCAACCACTCCACCTGGCCTGAACAAGGCCACCCAGTAATGCCCAACCCTCACCCCCCTCCTGCCCCCCCTCCCAACTCATCCTACACACACAGTTTACGAGGAGCCTTAATGCCCAACTCTCACCCCCCTCCTGCCCCCCCCCCCTCCCAAGTCATCCTACACACTCACAGTTTACGACGAGCCTGGTGACGAAACAGTGTTTTTTTTCGTTCTACCCACCGCTTCTTCTTCGATGGGGACCTGGCAACTCTGCAGGGCCCCAACTTCCGGTTCCGTCTATTTCTCCTCACACCGATGATGCTATGAAATTAGCGAAAATTTTGAATTTTTCTACTGTCCGGTGAGTGTTTCCTTTTACCTTCTTTGATTTTTACTTAGCCCTTTTGGCCCTCCTTGCTTTTATCCATTATATATATTATCCAAAACTCCGATTTCACAGTTGCCATCCACACCAACAGCCACACCTTCAATAACTGCTTCCGTGTTGCCATCATCCACCTTTTACCCCCCCGCTCTGACACATCTTTCCGCAGGCGATGGGGAAGGGCCTATATAGCAGGCATGCACGCCACTATACCCCCCGGACTCATCCTAGCCAACCAGTAACTCTTTCCTCTCCTCCCCGAAACTACCCACCCACCTTACAGTAAACACTGGCTAAAGTATTTCGTGTTTCCTTTCAACTGTTTCTGGCAACACTGACCGTAGAGACGCTACGGTCAGTATTCTGTGCCTCTACTCAAAGTGTCGTCGATCTTTTATCTACCTTCTTGAAAATGCGACTCAGATCGCGAAATATTGAATTATTTCTATTCGTGTGGTAAGTGTTTACTGTCTCCTTCATCATTTGTATATATATATATATATATATATATATATATATATATATATATACACACACACACACACACACACACAACCTGGACTTCACTGTCGCCGTCCACACCAACCACCACAACATCAGTTTCAACGACTGCTTCCGGGTAGCGATCATCCACCTCCTACCCCAACCAGCCAACACCTCTGTTCGCAAAAGATGGGAGAGGGCCTATATATCGGCCATGAGTGCAACCACTCCACCTGGCCTGAACAAGGCCACCCAGTAATGCCCAACCCTCACCCACCCTCCCGCCCTCCCTCCTCCCTCCCAACTCATCCTACACACTCACAGTTTACGACGAGCCTGGTGACGAAACAGTGTTTTTTTCGTTCTACGCACCGCTTCTTCTTCAATGGGGACCTGGCAACTCTGCAGGACCCCAACTTCCGGTTCCGTCTTCTGTTTCTTCTCACACCGATGATGCTATAAATTAGCGAAAATTTTGAATTTTCCTACTGTCCGGTGAGTGTTTCCTTTTACCTTATTTGATTTTTACTTAGCCCTTTTGGCCCTCCTTGCTTTTATCCATTATATATATATATATATATATATATATATATACATATATATATATATATATATACACACACACACACACACATACATACATACATACACATATACAGGGTGACTGGTAATTAGATGTATTCCCTGAAAGGGGTTAAAGTAGACACAATTTGCAATAAATTTGACCATATGATACCCCGTCCGAAAATTAGTAGTTTTCGAGATAATCGAATTTCAATTGTTTTTTAAAAAAATTACAATTTCCCACATAAAAACATGAATTGAGAAAAAACTGCTCATTGTATGGAACTTATTTTAGCGTTTTCTGATAGCTAGCAAATAAGTGGTTTGTTGAAAAAAAAAGTTTTTCCCAAATAACAATCACATGTAAGTAACTGGTGGGTCTAAACTTACAAGTGATGATAAAAAAATGCACTCTTAGTTTACTTGGCAATGTATTAATAACAAAAATGGTATGACATGAAGCGTACAAATTACTTAAATTACTTCCTTGTGACATCTGCTATCCAACAAGGTACAAATGTTGTTAACATTAACATTTGTGTACAAGAAATAATATTTCATTCATCTTCATGTGAATGGAATCAATGAACAATACAATTAAAGAACATTAGACGTCTTGCTGAAAGTGGGCATCTCCGTTACGAATGCAGGCACGCAGGTTTTTAAGGACATTTGGTCTCTTAACTCGTGATGTGATGGTGCCCTTGATGTGTTTACCAGCTGTTAAGATCCTCTCCTTGAGCTCTTCTTGCGAGTTTACCTGTGTCTTGTCATGTGGCTCAAAATGTAAAAGTCGAAAGGCGTCAAATCGATCGGGGGATCGAGCTGGGCAGTCATCATGCTGATAAATCATGTCACGTCTTGTAGCTAGAGGCACATCCTCCAACAACATTGCCTTCCCGTTCCTCAAAAAATGTTCATAAGTGATGCCATTTAAGATTTGGGGCAGGAAAAATGTCTCAATCAAATGATTGTTGATTACACCCATCCATGCTTCTGCCTGGGCATGCGACAGTGGCTGGATGAAAATTACCCAAAGAAATGGATTGGCCGAGGCGACCCGATTCCATGGCCGGCTCGATCCCCCGATTTGAAGCCTTGCGACTTTTACATTTGGAGCCACATGACAAGACACAGGTAAACTCGCAAGAAGAGCTCAGGCAGAGGATCTTAACAGCTGGTCAACACATCAAGGACACCATCACTTCACGAGTTAAGAGAACAAATGTCTGTAAAAACCTGCGTGCCTGCATTCGTAACGGAGGTTGCCACTTTGAGCAAGACGTGTAATGTTCTTTAATTGTATTGTTCATTGATTCCATTCACATGAAGATGAACAAAGTATTATTTCTTGTACACAAATGTGAATGTTAGCAACATTTGTACCTTGTTGGATAGCAGATGTCACAAGGAAGTAATTTAAGTAATTTGTACGCTTCGTGTCATACCATTTTTGTTATTAATACGTTACCAAGTAAACTAAGAGTGCATTTTTTTATCATCACTTGTAAGTTTAGACCCACCCGTTACTTACATGTGATTGTTATTTGGGAAAAACTTTTTTTTCAACAAACCACTTATTTGCTAGCTATCAGAAAACGCTAAAATAAGTTCCATACAATGAGCAGTTTTTTCTCCATTCATCTTTTTATGTGGAAAATTGTCATTTTTTAAAAAAAACAATTGAAAATTCGATTATCTCGAAAACTACTAATTTTCGGACGGGGTATCATATGGTCAAATTTATTGCAAATTGTCTCTACTTTAACCCCTTCTAGGGAATACATCTAATTACCAGTCACCCTGTATATTGTAGCGTGACGTCGGGTAAGGTACGGGATCGAGTCACGCCGGGCCGTAGCTCAGATAAATACAATAGGTCTTAAGTTTGACTTGGCTAACCACCTCTATCCTTAAGGAGGCTGATGAAGGATTGTTGGGAGCCTGTGTTGTTGAACGCTACTCACCCCTTGCTGTTGGTCTGGCCCCCGGCTTCTGGCGTCGGCGACGGTGACAGGTGTCCGCTGGAGAGATCGAAGATGACGATAAGAGACGGCAGGCAATTCGGTGACTTGTTTTATTCTTGCAGATTCTTCGGTTGGCTTAATCCGGACTGCTTATGGACTTCTCGCTTGTTGCCGCCTCGTAGTGTCGCGATCTCTCAGCAGGCCGTCGTCCTCTTCTCGTCGATCAGTTTGGTGGTGATATTGGAGCGAAGTGAGAGATCGATTTACTGTCTCCAGCAGTTTTATACATTGGATTTGAGTCATGGGTTGGTGGACTTTGCACCTCCACTGTGCACCTGGGGTATCCCTGGATGCAGATGGAAATTTACAGTGGAGGTGCACTCACCGCTGGCGAGGGCCGTTGCCTTGCTGACTGTGCAGAGCCGAGTGGAAAATTCTTGTTGCTCAACTCTGCATCCGGTGGAATGTGGGGTGAATGAGCGTTCAACTTGCGAGCTTCTGAGCGATGTTTGAGGCAAATTAATGTTTCTAACTTTATGCTCCCAATTCCTTCATCATTCCCCTGGCCAAGATGTATCCACTGTGAGTGGTTACGAAGCAGAGTAGAGATGGTTATGGAGAGTATATTTTGAAATAATAATTGAAGGTACATTGAGTAAAGAAAAATAAAAACCCTGTATATAATAATGTGTAAAAAAAGAAGTTGGAGCTGTCGGTATAGCTGGTACTGCACTGGTCTGGCTGCATGTTCAGCTGGAATGCTGACTGATGGTGGTATGCTGAGCTGCAGGCTGCCTGTGGTCTGCTGGCTACATGTTTATGTGCCTGCTGCATGATGTCTGGCTGGCTGCATGGTGTCGGCGTGATGATGTCTGCAATAGATGTTTGTTGGTTGGCTGGCTGCATGGTGTCTGCATGAAGATGTCTGCAATAGAATGTCTGCTGGCTGGCTGGCTGCATGGTGTCTGCTGCAATAGGAGTTCTCCTGGCTGGCTGACTGCATGATGGCTGCAATAGATGCCTGTTGGTTGGCTGGCTGCATGGTGTCTGCAATAGATGCCTGTTGGTTGGCTGGCTGCATGGTGTCTGCTGCAATAGGAGGTCTCCTGGCTGGCTGGCTGCATGATGTCCGCAATAGATGGCTGCTGGCTGGCTGGCTGCTTGTACAGCTGCTCCAGGATGACTGCTGCGCCATGATGATTCCTCGCTGACAGACTGCTGGGTGACTGGCTGTATGCGGAACTGCCGAAGAGATGCTTGAGAAACGCCGTGAGTGTAGTATGGCCAGATGGTGACTTTGTGCAAGGGGGAGCTGACAAGCGTAGGGAAGGGGAAGTTATAATAAAAGGTGTTCGCCTAAGTGCGGAAGAGTAAAGGTTGGAGTCGAAGGTGACATAAGTGAAATGACAGGGGTGGGTAGACAGTAGCCATCATCGAAGGTGATATGTGTGGGAAGAGGAGGAGCTAAGCGAGTGGGAGTTGTAAGTTGACGAAGAGGGGGAGGGGGTGGTGCGGAATGTGCGGGACGTTGAGATATAGCAGCTAAGGAAATAGGAGGACTAATAATTGGGACGGAACATGTCTTAGGAGGAGATGGGGTTCGCCGGTGACAACATGAACAGCAAGAAGTGTGACGTTTTAGACGTAAGTATATGTATGTAATGCAAATACAAAGAAGCAGGAGAGCTATGAAAATTAAGAAGAGATAGGAGGTTGTATGTGCAGGAGATTTGACAAGATCATGAGGGGTAAGTGCACGAGCCTTAGAAGTAAAACATAAGAAAAGGGGAATGTGGAGAAGTTTAAATTGGTATATGACACCTAGAGTGAGACATGTGAGCCAGACAAAAATTATAATGATGGGAAAATCCGCATGTCTGTAAAGTGGAGTTATGGGAGGGATTGCAAGAACTTTATATTGGGAGAGGTTAAGGTGAGGGATATGAAATGTCCATTGTTTATGATAAAGAGCCGTTGCATTCACAAGGGGGGAAATTTTATAATGGGTGTCGAGTAGAAAATTGGGATTGTTAGTCCAGGCAGCAGGAAGGATATGAATTGTTCGGTGGATTGTTGAATGATCGAAACCACAGGGAAAGATAGCATGAATTTTGATATCGGGGGTGATAAGTACATCTGTACGGCAAGCCACGTGTAACAATACTGCACCGGGTTCATGAAAAGTGGTAAGATTGTAATGTAAAGTGGAGCCATTAGTGTAAAAAAAGGTGATGGTAGGAGGAGGATTAATTATTGCATAAACATTTAAATCTAATTTGACCACATCAGTGAGGTGGGATTCGTGACATGTGTAGGTACACCCATTCATCGTATCAGCCACGGTTGTTGCTTGAATCAATTTGGAAAAACAGAAATTGAGCCCATCGTGTCTTCCTGTGTGAGAAGGCAGAAGGCACAATTTCTGTGTATGGACCTGACAATTTTCAAGGTCTGTACCACTAATAGTGACAATATTATGAGAATCATCAATGGCGATATACGATGGATTATGCGACACTACACATGTTAAATTTTGATATGAAAAGGGGACAGGGATTGCTAAATAAAGTTTATATTTCTTCTGAGTGGAAGTGATAGGCACTTTCAACTCAATATTGACAGCATCAGCAGAAATTCTGCATTGGGACAGTGGTGAGTTTATCGCCTTTCCAAGCTAAAACATCAGCATAATCAAATACTAACTGTATGATTTTTTGTTTGTCTGCCTCTGATAAGTTAGGGTTAATACTGATGCAAGATGGGTCAAATTTTTGCTGACTTTCCTTCAGTCTTGTGTTGTCTGTATTGTCTTCTGTGCATGCGTATGTAGTGGTAGTCATATCAGTGTTGGATGTGTCTGTCATGTCTACTAGAATGTCACATGGGGTTGCTTGGCCAAGTGGGGTGTTGGATTTGAGTGTGACTGGTTTCTCTGAGGGGTTATGAATTAGTAACAGAGGGGAAGAAGTGTTAAGGAGAGCATGGGGTATGAGGATATTGTATGTAAGGAGTGTTTCCTGAGAGGGTGTGAGTAGGATATTGTGGGGGAGGGGGGGAGTGATGGAAACTGGAACATATGTTCGGGTTCTAGGTTTTAGGGTTACATTTTGTGGGATTGTTACTAAACTGTGTTGGTTGCTAGTAGGGTGTAGTTTAGAAAAAAATTACATCAGGGATGGTGTAGGTGTGTGATTTTGTGGGAAGGTTATAGTTCGGAATATGGCCTAAGCGTCTAAGAGTTAACAAGTTAGTACTAAGTGAAATGTCACAATTTTGTGTCTTCAAGAAGTCATTGCCAAGGAGAGGAGGTAATTCTTTGCATTGCACAACTCTAAAAGGGTGGGAGTACCTATATCTTCCTATGTGAAGGGGGAGTATTACAATTTCTGAGATAGGAAGTCTGTTACCAGTGACGCCTTTAATAATGCTGTGCATTTGAATTTTCTTTGCATTGGGTGGAATTAAATGCTGAGGTAAAATACTAATCTGGCTTGCGTTGTCAATCATAATTTCTAGGGGGGTATTATTTACATGAGCTTGAATGAAGAATAGGTTGTTTTTTCAAGGATAGGAACTGTGTCAAATTTTGTCTTGCGTGTGGATCCGTCCCATCGATTCACATGGTTTTTCAGTTTAAATCGCCCTTGTTTTCATTGTTTGGATTATAAAAACAGTCCCTGGTAGAGTGATTTGAACGGTAACAAATCTGGCATTGCGAAAACTGTGAATTTTGTCGCCCCCCGACTGAATTATTATTTCCACCTCGAGATCTGAAATTACGTCTCATGCCGCGAGTAGAACCTCTGCGGTTGCCATTCCCCTGGCCGTAAAAAGTAGGCCGGGTCTGAAATTGATTACTGTTATTTGATTGTATTTGATCCGCCAGGTTCTGGACAGTGTGACAGAACGCTTCAACTTTATTTTCTAATGTCAAGGTTTGCAATTGATTTGTGACTGTATCTAGTTGATTCGCTGTTGAACCGCCAGATGGCAGAATTGCGTTACAAGACTGTGAAACGGCAGCGCTGGTAGAACTAGCGGACTGCGTGTGTGGAGCTTGACTGGAGGGGAGGGAAGGAGGGGCTGTGGGTGTGGTTTGTACCTGCCATGAGTTGGTCGGGAGAGCTGGTGTTGTTTGATAAGATTGCTGCGGAAGGAAGTTGTATGGAGCTTGAGAGATCTGCGGGAGGGGGGTATGGGGGGAATACGTCACAAATGACGAAGCAGGCTGAGGTGTGGGGAAAGGATGCGTGTTGCTGACCTGTGGTTGCGTATATCTGGGAAACTGAGGGGAGGCTGTTGCATAAATGGAGTGCATGTACTTAGCGGCATCTATCAGTTTCATCGCTTCACTTTGTTCCTCATTGCGTCTAGCTTGAATCAGCATGTCTTGCCTTTCTTGATTCTGCAGATGTGCAATAAGAGAACTTGTGTCGGTGAACTCTTTGTCTCCTATCGCAGCGATGTGTTTAGATCGAAGTCCCGACACAACATAGGAAAGGATTTGAGGGTTCGTGGCTTGCGGGAAGAATTGAAGGACGAGATTTTTCTTACGAATTACGTAATCATGAATGGGTTGGTTAATTTCCTGCTTTGTCTCTAATAAAATTTGGATAGGCATGCTGACTAAGTGACTGCCTTTAAATAATGAAATTAATTCTTTCTTGATTTGCGGAAAGATGAGGGTGTTGAAGTTTGGCTGCTTCTTGAGATCGTTCAAAAATGTGAGCGCTATGTCTGCGAGGAAAAATGGCAACATGTCGCGTTTTTTATTTTCCTCCCACGCCAAAGTGCCCGCAATGCTATCGAACTTTTCAAAAAACTGCTCAACTTCTTGAGGGTTTTTTCCTGTGAAGGGGGCGGGGTATAAACCATGGGGTATATTTACTGACATTCTTGACGGGGATGGATTGATGGTGGTAGGGGTAGGATTGATGATGGTAGGGGTGTTAGTTTTAGGTGTACTGGTTTGGTGTTCTGGGTGTTTCTTTTTTCGTTTGGGTGTTTCTAGACCACCTAGAAACTGGGGATAATCGGGATGTTGAGCCTTGGATCTGGATATTCGGGGGGAAGGAGCGGGGGAATTAATAGCGGAGGCTAAGGAGAGAATCTGGTCAAGAGAACGGTCTAGCTCTTCGTGAAGAATAATTTGGGATTCGTTCATGCGAATTTAGGGAGGGGGAATTTTTATGCACTTATTCACAAGAAATGAAGGATAGTGAGCGGAAGAGAAATTTTACGAGTGCGGAGTTTATAAAATGAAGTGTATTATCGAAAAAGAAGAATTTCTAGGGTTGCTGCTGTGTGCGGCGGGGATTTTAAATTGTGGGGTTTTGAGTGACGTAAAAAAAATTAAAATTTTATGGAAATCCACGGAATGGAGCCGGCTATCTCCACCATGTAGCGTGACGTCGGGTAAGGTACGGGATCGAGTCACGCCGGGCCGTAGCTCAGATAAATACAATAGGTCTTAAGTTTGACTTGGCTAACCACCTCTACCCTTAAGGAGGCTGATGAAGGATTGTTGGGAGCCTGTGTTGTTGAACGCTACTCACCCCTTGCTGTTGGTCTGGCCCCCGGCTTCTGGCGTCGGCGACGGTGACAGGTGTCCGCTGGAGAGATTGAAGATGACGATAAGAGACGGCAGGCAATTCGGCGACTTGTTTTATTCTTGCAGATTCTTCGGTTGGCTTAATCCGGACTGCTTATGGACTTCTCGCTTGTTGCCGCCTCGTAGTGTCGCGATCTCTCAGCAGGCCGTCGTCCTCTTCTCGTCGATCAGTTTGGTGGTGATATTGGAGCGAAGTGAGAGATCGATTTACTGTCTCCAGCAGTTTTATACATTGGATTTGAGTCATAGGTTGGTGGAATTTGCACCTCCACTGTGCACCTGGGGTATCCCTGGATGCAGATGGAAATTTACAGTGGAGTTGCACTCACCGCTGGCGAGGGCCGTTGCCTTGCTGACTGTGCAGAACCGAGTGGAAAATTCTTGTTGCTCGGCTCTGCATCCGGTGGAATGTGGGGTGAATGAGCGTTCAACTTGCGAGCTTCTGAGCGATGTTTGAGGCAAATTAATGTTTCTAACTTTATGCTCCCAATTCCTTCATCAATATATAGTGTGTGTGCGCGCGTGCGCGATTTGTAATTAATTAATACACTTACAAGGGAGGTCTAAGTCTCCCCCTCCGATTTCCATGAAACTTGGCAGGTGTATAGAAGCCCCCCCCCCTCAAATGTCAAGATGAGGAGAAATTGAAGTAGGGATCTGACCCCGAAACCACGTAAATAGGGCATAGGAAGAAACAGGGGCCATAGGGCTTCTCTATACAACTGTCAAATTTCATGGGAATCGGAGGGGGACACAGGGGTCAGATGATCCCCACGTCAATTTGTCCTCATCTTGACATTTGAGGCGAGTTTTGCCCCCTAAAACAGTTTTTTAGCCGAAACAAAAAAAAACACGTATTTCTTCCTTTGGGCCCCTCTATACACCTACCACGTTTCATGGAAATCGGATGGGAACACAGGGGTCAGATCCCCACTTCAATTTGTCCTCATCTTGACATTTGAGGGCAGGTTGCCCCCTAGAACAGATTTTTAGCTGAAACAAAAAACACGTATTTCTTCATTTGGGCCCGTTTATACACACACCTGCCAAGTTTCATGGAAATCGGAGGGGGCACAGGGGTCAGATCCCCACTTCAATTTGTCCTCATCTTGACAATTGAGTGGGTTTTGCCCTGTAAAACCGTTTTTTAGCTGAAACAAAAAAACACGTATTTCTTACATTGGGCCCCACTATACAGCTGCCAAGTGTCATGGAAATCGGAGGGGGACACATAGGTCAAATGCACACTTAAATTTGTCCTCATATTGACATTTGAGGGGGGGGGGGTTGCCCCTTAAAACAGTTTTTTAGCCGAAACAAAAAAAAACCGTATTTCTTCCTTTGGGCCCTACTATACGCCTGCCAAGTTTCATGGAAATCGGAGGGGGACACTTAGATAACCTCCCTTGTTAGTCTTACACTTTGTAATTATATAACACTGCATATATTATAATGTTTTATTTTAATTTGTAAAACTGTAACTGTAGAACAATTGTATAATTTTTGTATAACATTTCTATTTTGTTATATGTGGTAAAGGTTTCATCCTGGAATGGAATGTCTCACATTTATGTGTGTTTTCATTTCCAATACATTCGAATGAATACATATTCGTTTCAATGGCATTTACAAAATCACCTCTGACATTTTATGTTAAACAAGAAAGATTATTTTTGTGTACGAGTGTGTTAGCCGATGTGTAGCAAAGTATTTTAGGAACAACACTTGAAAAAAATTCTTGTAGGACTAACTAATGAAAAATTTCTTTGTAATCGAAGATCATAATACCTTTTAAGGTGTGTTAATATTATAATGGGATTGAGATACGAAACTCTCGGATCCAGATCCCAAACTCTCGGATCCGGATCCAGATCCGTAACTTTCAGACCCGGATCCGAATGGATCCGGATTTTTCGGATCCGGATCCGTTTGGCCATCCCTACCAGGAACCAGGCCCCTTCCCTCCCTCCTCTAGCACGAAATCCTAACTTCCGGAAGTTCAAGGTCACGTGGGGAGTGTGAAAGCAAGAAGAGGGAGGGAGGGAGAAGTCGTGTGGTCAACAGAACAGGTTTCTGGCAAATTTTAAAACATTGTCACGGCTCGGAGAACGTATAAAGCGGGAAACTGGAGTTAGAGCAAACGTAAGATAGAGGTGAACGTCCTATTATTTAAAATGGCCTTTTGCAGCAGTCTGACTGGATGAATGTATTAAGCAGGAAAACGTATAATGTGGGAACGTAAAATCGGGGTTTCACTGTACTTACTTCTTTCATTTTTAAAATTGATTCTGAAACCCTTTTGTGTATGTAAAAAGGTGACCCATTTGTGTACATTGTATTTGTTTCATTTCCAGTGCTTCAGATAAATATGTATTTAAGAACCTACCCAATGGCACAGTGGTAGTATTGTAGCCTTGTAATCAAGGGGTCCCGGGTTTGATAACCGGTGGAGGCTCATTGTACAGTGGTTCAGATCCCACTTTAAACTGTAGGTCCAGTCCCGATTAGCCTTTCTGTGCATAAAGTGGACTTAAACCAAAAACTCAAACGAGATAAATATTTATGTAGTTTTAGTAACTATGTGTTAATTTCATTTCCTTAGGAGAGGAAAATACAGCTGCTAGAATATTACTACAGGTATAATAATATCTTGGAACTTTTTTTTAAGGAAATGTGAATGAAACTGAATAGGGTATACATTATTACCAAGATTCTGTGAAGGAAAGCCAAACCATAGAAGAAATGGAACTTGGTTATTATTACTATTAAATTTTCTTCTCAAATTGAATTTGTCTTTGCAGTTTGATAGTTCAAGTATCAACCTTTGGTTTTCTTATTTTCTTTAACTGTTTGGAACATTGTGTAATTTTTTTTTCAGGGTGGTTTTGCTGCTATGCCTAAAGACAGGAGTTGTTTCAAGCTGCGGGTTAACCTTGAGAAGCAGCTGTGCCTCACTGTGCATCAAGTGTCAGAAGGCACCAAAGAACTAGAGATTGAAAGGTGTTTCGGAGTACTTGTAAGTCCAGGAAGGCATGTGAAACACAGTGATATGCAACTCTTAGAAATGGTGAGTATTGCATTATGGACAAGTTAATCCTCTTTTTGATATTCTGTTCACAAGTCCACATTTCATACAGTAATAACTAGGCGTCAGAAGTTCATGACCTAAATTTAAAAAAAAAAAAAAATCCTAAAATATTTTTTTGCTCTGAAAATAAAAGCTTCATTTTTTCATAAATTACAAGAGAGTAGTTGAATAATTCGATAAAACCCATTGTTTAGTGGTTTAAATGACTGAACCAAAAGGATAAAAGCAATGAAGAGCTTATGTAGTTTTTTGTTGTTTTTTTTGCTTCAAGATTACATAAAATACATCTTCCACGATACAGTTGTTGGCCAGCACGGTTGTGTTTCGTGTACATTACATTTTTTTTTTGAAAATATTGTTGCTAATTTTACTTTAAAATCACACTTTAAAGCGATAATAGAGGCCACCAAGGGAACCTCAAAGCAGGCTTTTCACACAAAGTATTTTAAGTTTACTGGAGGAAAAGTAAATTTACTGCAATAAATGACCGTACTTTTGATTAATGGCGAAATTGCTAAAAGGATCGATCATGTCAGGAAATTGAAAAATATAAGTTATGCCAGCAAATGCATTTAAAATTCACCAAACAACAAGGGAGGAGGAAAGAACATCATAAATGAAGAAAAATTTAATAAAAATAACACACAATACTGAAAAATTACCTAAAAGCCAAAAAAGCTGAAAAATGCAAAATTAAAATATAATTTCTGGTTCTAACTGAAGGGAAACTGACTGATATTGGGTTTAGAATTGTTTTCAAGGCTCGGAGGAAAAAAAAAGATTTGTCATCAACTTCCGAGCCCTAGTAATAACAAATTATGCTAGCAGGGGTGGCAGGCAAATGGTCATCTTAGTCTGTAATTTGTCAGTTTTTTGATCTTACTGTTAACATAGTCAGTATGATTTTGATTTTCATGGCTGCAATTTATTTTTTTGTTTTCGTTATTGAACTTTGGAAGATACATGCTGACCTCAATAAAAACCAAATGCATAATGATGGGTGCTCAGGAAAATAGAATCGTCTTTATTAGAGTGGGCGTGTTTCGGCCTCGAGGGCCATTCTTTTTTTATCTGCTCTTTTTTCTTTTTGTCAATCTTATTGCACCAACCGTTCAATTATTACACAATTATCTTTGACAATGCCAGTGGAAGCCAGCAAAATGTCGGAACTTTTAAAGTTTTATTTTTATGTATGCTACTTTTCTTTCTGCATTCCTGCTCTGACAGGTAAGACAAACATAAAATTTATTTTCAGCTTTATTGGTTAACACATTCGGGTCTGGCCTCATAATACAGCATTTTTACCTCTGGTCTGCGGTTTTTGGTTGTTTTTAAAAAAAATCATAGAAAAAATATTTTTAATTTGTTTTTATTTATCACACAGTTCTTAAATCTACAAAACTTCCTCTTTTCAATGAACAAAAATTTGTTAAATTTTCTTTTCATTTTCGGACATTTTTGAATATTTTTTTCAGCAATGTTTTGTGAAAAAAAAAGTATAACATTGTAATGTTAATATAGAGATATTTTAAGTTCATAATCTGGAAATTTCAATAATTAACTACATAAACTATCAATACATCTTTTGAATCTTTCATAAGAATACTTCTTATGTGCACATAATAAAAAATAATTACAAATTACAGGTAATTAGCTTTTGCATGAAAAAGTGGCTGCAGGACAGGACCAGACGATGTATCAGTTGGTTCTGCATCATTTGTAAATATCAAACAAATAAATAAATAAACTAAATAAATAAAATAAATTTTCATTTGACATACACTATACAAAATAATAAATGGAAAAACTAAAAATACATCAGTGCATGTAGGAGAATCAAGCAAGAGGCAAGATGAATAGACCCAAAAACATTACCTCTTCTCACTTCATTTATAAAATACTAGAGTTTGCAACACTGCTTATTTTGTCAACAATTAATTATTACGAATATAACCTACCTTCCAAATCTTCAAATTCATCTGCATCATCAAAAT
The DNA here is from genome assembly GCF_977018435.1 of Lepisma saccharinum. Taxonomy (NCBI): domain Eukaryota; kingdom Metazoa; phylum Arthropoda; class Insecta; order Zygentoma; family Lepismatidae; genus Lepisma; species Lepisma saccharinum. The sequence goes on along the minus strand of NC_139242.1, from coordinate 54,563,665 downwards.
CGTCGCTAACTTCAAACTCGGGCAGAATCCTCATGCAGAATTTCCACTATGCAGTCTGGATCTAACGACGCCATTCTAAACAATTTAACGTACATCAACCCGAACACAAACAGTCGCAGGTGCGAGATAAAAATAGCACATGAGTTACCTAGCGGTCGGAATTTCAACAGAGGGGCTTGAGTGAACACGCACATGAGACGAAGTACGAACATTGCCCGTAGTTCAATCGGCAAAGCGATTGCATACCGCTGGATGGGCAATGCCCATCGTTCGTTCTCATTGACTTTAAGTACACTGCAGGCTATGCCCATCGTGAGACCCCAATGTGTTAAAGGAGAAAGAAGAAAATAAAAAAAGAAGAAGCCAAGTCAACCTTTTACTGTCCCAGCATTACAAACATCATCCTTATTTCACCTGAAAAAGACTGTTGAAGCAATGGAAATACATATTGTGTTTAATTTTGACTGCTTTGGGAACCTCCTCTTTCACATGGAGTTTCACATTTGAAAGATATTGTTTCTTGTGCTGTCACTGATGTTTACACTAGGGATTGCCAAATCAAAATAAATTTTTATCCATGGGTAATTTTCTATCCGGATGTTGGATATTCTGATATTCAGATATATGAATTATCCATATATCTGAATTGTCCAGATCGTTTGTTATTTGAATTATTCCAATATCCAAATTATCTGTACATTTGGATTATCCAAATTATCCTGATTTCCAGATTATCTGGATATCCTACATATGGATATTTGGATTACACAAGTATGCATTTTGAAACTTTTTATCTGCTTCACTGCAAGTAAGAACTGATTTACATAAACGTATGTGTGCTGAATTCAGATCTGCTTTCAGTTTTCTCCTATCACGTCATTTTCTTTTGAAATATCGTTTTAAAATTAATGTACATTAATCAAGTTTGGAGTATTTTCAATGAAACTGAAGTATTACAACAAGTCATAGGAATTAATATTTTATACAAGTTTTGTCATTGATGTCAGTGCACCATCATAAAGAGAGAAGTTCATAGAGTGTGAGTGAACCCTAACATATCAAACAGAAGATATTTTGCGCCGTTTCACTGAGACATTGTTGTATCAGCAATACTCGGGCACTGTTGGAAGCCAATATCAGGGCATTATTGAAAGTTAATATCAGGCCATTGTTGGACGCCAAGTTTCTTAAAACAAAATTGAAATTAACTGCAAATTACTTAAGTAGATACGTATATTCTAACTAATTGTGTTATATTAGCAAAAAGGCAGTTTCGTTAGAAATTGAAAAAGCGTAAAAAAAAAAACCTGACGTGATGAGAAGGAACGAAATGTCATTTCTGTCATCACTGATGGTAAGCTTTCTGAAAATGTAATTACTTTCGCTGAAGCAAATTGGTCGCATACTTGTGTTATCTGATGTCTAGATATCCTATGTGTTCATTATCCAGACAGTTTTATCCACGTGTTCTTTTATTCGTCATGTTCATATTTCATTGTACTATCCATATATTAGGATTATCTGAATACTAACTAACTAACTAACTCCCTAGCCTTCTTAAACCCGAAGGTTCATGGCTGCAGCAACACAGGCCTTCCATCTTTCCCTATCTTGAGCAAGTTCTATACACACTTTTCCATCCCTACCGATTTCCCTTAGGTCCATCTCAACGTTGTCCCTCCATCTTCTTCTTGGCTTTCCTACAGGTCTCTTACCATCAGGTTTCCCAACAAGAATCCTGTAAACTCCTCTTTCCTCTCCCATTCGTGCCACATGGCCTGCCCACCTAAGTCTTCTTGATTTAATTATTCTAATAATATCTGGACATGAATACAAATTATGTAGTTCTAAATTATGTAACCTTCTCCACTCACCTGTCTCCTCATCCCTTTTAGGTCCAAAGATTTTCCTAAGGATCTGATTTTCAAATACTCTCAATTTATGTTCCTCTTTCAATGTAAGGGACCAAGTTTCACATCCATATAATACAACAGGCAAAATTACTGTTTTGTATATTTTAACTTTTAGTTTTTTAGATATTAAACGAGAAGACAAAAGTTTATGAAGAGAGAAGTAACATGCATTTCCTGAATTAAGCCTACTTTTTATTTTCTCTTTAATATAATTTTCATTTGTTAATATTACTCCTAAGTATTTGAATTTGGAAACTGGTTCAAACGAGTTTTTATCAATAATTAGATTTTGATTATTACCTAACACTTGGTTTCGGCCTGTAAGCATATATTTAGTTTTCTCTTTGTTAACTTCCAAACCTATCTCTTTAGCAGTTTTGAAAAATATTTTAGCATTATTCTTAATTGTATTCACATCATCCCCCAGTAAGTCTACATCATCTGCATATGCTAACAACTGAGTCACACCATTTAATTTTAGTCCTTCTTTAGTTTCTTTTACCTTCCTAACAGCATATTCTAAGGCAAAATTAAAGAGCAATGGAGATAATGCATCTCCTTGTTTTAACCCATCATGAATTGTAAATTTTTCAGACATATTAATACCCACACGAATTTTACTTTCTGTTTCACTGGTGCATATTTTTATCATATTAACAAGCTTCTTAGGTATTCCAAACTCTACTAATATATTATATAATTTATCTCTTTTGACCGAATCATATGCTTTTTTGAAATCAATGAATAGCTGATGGACATTTTGATTATATTCCCACTTTTTTTCAAGTGTCTGTCTGATGTGAAAAATTTGACCTGTAGTTGATCTGTTACGTTTAAATCCACATTGATAATCACCTATAATTTCATTAGCATATGGGGTTAGTCTTGTTAAAAGAATGTTAGATAATATTTTATATGTTGTTGAGAGTAGAGAAATTCCACGGTAATTATTGCAGTTCATTTTATCACCTTTTTTAAACACAGGAACAATTATGGATTCTTTCCACTGTTGAGGGATTTCTTCTTTATTCCATATTAAACAAATTAATTTGGATTCTTTCCACTGTTAAGGGATTTCTTCTTTATTCCATATTAAACAAATTAATTTATGAATTTGACATATTAATGAATTTCCACCATATTTAATTAACTCAGCTGGTATTAAATCAATGCCAGGTGCTTTGTTATTCTTTAGCCTTTTAATAGAATCTTTAACTTCAGTCAAGTTAGATTCTGGAACTAAAGGTTCTGCTGTGTGTACTTCATTTACTTCTGATTTATCTCCTACAGGGACATTTAAAAGGTCATTAAAGTAGTTCTTCCATCTATTTAGAATATTGCTTGGGTCAGCTAGAAAATCACCGTCTTTATCTTTTATCAAGTTTACTTTAGGTTGCCACCCCTTTCTAAACTCATTTACACCTTTATATAAATCTCTGATATTTTTATTTTTGCAGTTTGTTTCAATTTCGTTAATTTTGCTTTTCAAGTAATCTCTTTTTTTTTACTTCTAAACGTGCGGTTAACTTCTCGCTTTATTCTATTATAATTGTTTAGATTTGTATCATCATCAGAGTTATTTAACCACCTAAGTCTAGCCTGATTTCTTATTTCTATTAGATTATGACATTCATTATCAAACCATGGCTTACTTTTTCTCTGTTTATGGTATCCTATACTTTCTTTAGCTGCTGATTCTATTGCATTACGTATGTGCTCCCAATTCTTATTTACGTCTGTTTCATCTATGTTTTCATCATCATTTAAATCCTGCAAAACATCAAATCTATTTGACAGTTTAATTTGGTAATCTTTCTTAATTCTTTCATCAGTAAACTTTCCTGTATCAAATTTTAGAACTTTTAGATTTTGTTGCTTATGATTTATCTCTGAGAGTCTTTCTCTTAATTTAGCAATTACTAAATAATGGTCACTGGCACAGTCAGCACCTCTATGTGTACGAACGTCAATTATACTAGTATGCCTTCTCCTATCAATGAGAATATGATCTATCTGATTATGAGTTTTACCATCTGGAGAAGACCAGGTATATTTATGGATATCTTTATTTTTAAAAGTGGTAGTTTTCACAATTCTTTGAGATTGCAAAAGTAATCAATCTTATACCATTATCATTACTTAATTCATGAAGACTTTCTTTACCAATCGTGGGTTTAAATGTCTCTTCTTTACCAATCTGTGCATTACAGTCACTTAACAGAATTTTCATATTATACTGAGAAAATTTATCAAAGACCTGTTCTAACTCTGTATAAAAATCATCTTTAGTATTATCATCTTTATCTTCCGTTGGTGCATGTATGTTTATTAAAATAATTTTACACCACCTACCCTGTAAAACTGCATATGATATCCTATCATTAATAAATTCTACTGTTTTAAGAGCCAAGATTATCTGAATACTCAGATTATAATTCAGATATCCAGATTATCCTTTGCATTTGAAACAGATATTGGATAATCTGAAATGCAGATATCCATTATCTGCATTTTGTGGCCATCCCTAGTTTACACTTCAGTACATGCTGACAATTTACATAGTTTTTAAATTTAATTTCTTCAAGATGCATAATATAACCCATTAAAATTTATTTGCATCTTCAGGTGTCCATGGGTTCGGGAACAGGCGACAAACAGTCCTACATCATAACGGGACACTGGGACCCTGGAGATCCTGCCTTTGAGTCCTTGAACCAGGAAACTCCCAAAGAAGGAAGGACGTACATAACAGTTGCTGTGGACCTTGTGATTAAGGGGATACAGGAGCCTGTAAGATTCGTTATCGAAACACATGTGAAAGTGTTTCCTCAGAACGAGCGCTTCTGGTATTTCAGCAGACGACCACTAGTTCAGCAGTTTTTCCTGCATTTAAAAGAGGTAATATACTAACATATCTATTCTACTTGGGTTACAGCTAAATTTGTTGTTTCAGTGAATTACCAGTTGTGAACTTTAACTCTGGATCCCAACATATTTCGTGAATGTTATGTTTCCTAGAAATGGATGTGTATAGAATGAGATTCTTGTTCGTTTATTCAAAGTTTAGTGTACTTTATTATATTCAGGTACTGTTTGAATGAACTAGGGATTGAACAGATTAATCTACTTTATCAGCATTGGCTGATATATACATATCAGTGAAATTACCGATCCGATATATGTGTATAGGTAAGGTAAGTAATGTTCCTCATGTATATTCCACCATTCCATTTTGGAGGTGGGGAGGGGGAGCGTAGGGCCCCACACATTGTCGATCTCTGCCATTTTGGAGGTGATGTCATTAGTGCCATGCTCCGACTGCCTTTACCCCCCCCCCCCCCCCCAGGATTGCTCCCTTCGTGAGCCCCAGAGCTGCTTTATGTGAGGCCAAGGTGGGAACAATTCTTTCCTTAGATCACCCAGCCTGTGAATCAAACTCAGATCTCCCACATGGCAGTCAGACACCCTATTGCCTAGACCACCGCAGCTCGATATATGTACATAAATATCTTAAAATTTAGTGCAATATTCTGCCATTTTGTTTTGAGTTTTATCAATGTAAACATGTAATCTCCATTCCCTAATTTTTTAAAAGTAATTGTTTAAATATGCAGCTTGCAGCTTCTTTTATATTGGAGTCATCTTGTAAAACATACATTTAATAAAGAGATCAATGAACAATTCAGTAATTTACTCTAATAAGGTCACTTTTCATTTTTCCGTGCAAATGTTCTTCGCAATCGATTTCGCTGATGGCTTCACCAGGCATGTACCGTCTTGCTGCGGGTGGCATGGTTCCTTCTTCTTCCACTTGTGCTCGTGGCTGGTTGACGTGGTCCTTTCACTTTGTGCGGTTCCGGTGTGGGCATAGTGCTTCCATCTTTTGCCACGCATCGGGGTTTTGGAACTGTAGGTGTCAGTTTTCAGGTTAGTCTTCTGCTTCAGTGGAAAAATAGTTTCTTCGCATGCGCAGGCAGGCTTTTTTGTGAACGCTTAAGCCACTCGCAGCAATACAGTACATGTCTGACGAATCCACCAGATGGGTGGCAAAATCGATCCCAAAGAAAATTTGCACGCAAACAATAAAAAGTGAACTTATCAGAGTAAATTATCTATCTCTGCGTAACCACCAGATACAATGTGAATACTTCAGGTTCTTCAAGGACCATTTGGAATTTTATATCTTGCCTTCCCGATGCCGTAGTGTTAAAGTCATCGCCTTATAATCAAAGGGTCCCAGGTTCAATACACAGTGGTTTGGATCACATTTTATATTGTAGGTCCAGTCCCAATTACCTATCTGTGCATAAAAGTGAACTTAAAACAAAACTCAGAGATACATTTACTCAATTTTGGTAAATTTTATATTGATACTTTATCGGTATCATCCAAAATGTCATATTGCTCCATTCCTTGTCTGTACAATAGTAAATTATGCTGTTTTCTCTCACTTGCTTTTCCTTGACCTGCAATCTTAATCACTGAAGTTCAACACAGTCATCTGTTTTGTAGCCGTTCAACGTTTCAGTCAATAAACATCAATCTTATTAGGTTATCATTGATATTTTCTATAATGTGCACGTGTGTTATACCACCAGGAAGGAATCAATTCCTACTTTTGATTGATGATTCATTTTCACATTCATTGCAATATGTTATTTTATTGTACCACTTGATGTGAAATCTCTTACAGGTTCCATCAAGTGAGACCAATGAAATTCTTTATGAAGTGCTTAGCATAGAAACTTCAGGAGAATTGGACAGAAGCCGAATGAATCTCTCTCTGAACCTTGCTAGTTTGATCAGAACTCCAAGCATTACTTCAATAGATACATTAACTCCAAAGGATGAAGCCATGTCAGGTATTGAATTATTCTTTGTGTACTCAGAGTTGAAAATTGAAATGTCAAGCTACTTATGTTTTTGTATTTTAATTAGCCACTAAGTATCATAATTTTATTTCAAACTGCCACATGTAACTAACTTTTGTGTCAGTTAACACGTATGTATAAAGTTAATTTCAAAATCAAATCTAAAAACATTGTGCTGCAAGGAAGAACAGGATTTGGAACAAAGAATAACATGAGAATAGAGAACAACCGTACCTTGGACACAGCCTATTTCTTATTTTTTTTTGTATTTCATAGCATTCCACGGCATCCTTCGACTAGCGGTTGCTACCATGGGAAAGAATGGAGTGAGCATTTTGGAGGGCGTTCAAATTTCAACCTCCTCTCCACGTAATACACATCAGATATTTTATTGCTTTTTGTATTGTTGAGAAGCATCTCTACGAGGTAGTAATGTGACAAAGCAGAAAGTTTACTGGTTGCGATATACTTGCTGATTTTTTAACTGATTTCAATGTGAATATTTAAACAATTCCCATGTACATTATTATTTAATAGAAATACAACGTGATTTCCTTTATGACAGAAGTAAATATTCAGCAAAAATGCATTTGTTTGTATTATAAGTATCCTCAGAGATATTACACTGGTTTAGAAGCACTTATTCGAATGTAGGGGAAAGGCATAAATTGTGAGAGATTAGAGTTAATTACAAGTGAGCTCAAAACCTGTTTTTTTCTCTTTCCAGAGATCAATACAGTACTAAATATGCCCACTTCTATTAAAGATTCAAAGGTAAAAAATTAAAAAGTTGGAATCGGTTAAATGTCAGATTTTACCATGTCCAAGACAATTTTTGAGATGAAATTTTTGGCAGATAATTTTATCGAAATCTGCTTAGTCACAGCTCTACCACAAGATTAATATTGATCTAGATATTCTTTGTTATAATTTATGAGCCGTGTTCTTTACATGGTTGTTTGAGTGTGTGTCCTCGTGTTGGTGATGGGTACATATAGTCTAAGTGTTGATGCAAAAACCAAAGCTGAATATCAACCAATCAGATGCTACTCTTCTTTTATAATCATTGGACACTAGTCACCAAGTGTGCTGCTGAAGATGCATTTTAGACACCATAAAATGTAGAGATGGAAATTGTGCAGGGTTTTGACTGAACTGGAAATCCTGGAAACATTGGAGATATCGACCTGTGATCAAAAAGATCTTGGGAAAGTTAGGGAATTTCATAGAAATATTCAAACACATGGAAAAGTCTGGGGATATTATATTGCAAAACATGGTGGCTGTACAGAGTGGTACAAAAGTGTGGAACCACTACTGTAAAAGAAATGGGCTGACACACAGTAATCCAAGGTCATGATGTGGGTTGGGGGAAAGCAATTTAGACCATGCTACCAAAATGGCTGTCATTTTCTTAAATATAGAAAGGTGGTCATTTGACATCAAAATGAGCTAAAATTTCACCGGAAATACAATGATGTGCTCAGTTTTATTGTAAGCATCAATAGAAAAATGCTCCCACGCATACCACCATATCATCACTTTTGCTGAGCCTACCTCCATCTAGTGAGGATTTTGTGTTAGACCAGTACCATTGGTTCTGTTTGTTGACCTCACCATTGATGAAGAATTTTGCCTCATCACTTAAAGAGTAACCTGATAAATTTTGCTTCATCACTAAAGAGTAACTTGATATTGAAAACAAGGGCTTCTTTGAAGTTGCTGTGTTTTCCATTCTACAAATTCCATCCAACAGTCTGGGTCTTCCTCTGTCAGGTGTAGCAGCAGTTGCAGTTTATGTGGGGTGCCCCTTATGTATAACCAAAATGCAACATATGTACATATGACCATGGACGTCCGCAGGATTCTTTCCAGGGAGGGGCAAGGAAGGTATTTTTTTCAAGGGGTGGGGGCAAACAAGGCACATTCTCTCCAAAAATAGTCATATGACTCACTCCACATTCAAGAGACAGAGTGAGAATGGTTACAGTTACAATAAAACTGATCATACCATAGTGTTTGTTGTGAATTTTAAGCCCATTTTGAATTTTCATATGATCATCTTCCAGTTAAGAAAGTGAAGTTGACTCTTAAATGGCGATTTTCAAGATGGTAGCCATTTTGGTAGCATCAGATAACCAGTCCCCTCCCTCTTGATTACAGCGTGTGTCTGGACATTGGATTGGTGCATGTCAGCCTGTTTGTCTTTTACAAGGTTAGTTCTAGCTCATCCTGTACAACCACCATACTGTGGTGGTGGATTCTTCAAATATGTAACATACATGTTCCTTGCAACTGGAAGCCATTTCTTATTTGAAAATACCCCCAAAATGTGGAAATGTCCAGGAATTTACTTTGGCAAGGTAAGTGGGAATCCAGCTGTGTGTTCTGAGGTAAGACAGAATAAGGTCTTGTGTAGTCTGGTTTCTTGAAGCTGCCAAACTTCATCAGTTGGCGTTCATTACTTTCAGACAACGACGAGCCTCTGTTGAGTGGAACTGGTGAAGTGTCAAAAGACTGTTCTGAAGTGGAGTTGGAATCGTGGGCAGATGTCTTGCAGAAGTGGCAGAACACCAATCAGCGCCCAAGGCAATTGGCTACTTTAGTGAGGCAGGGGATCCCAGAAGCTCTCAGGGGAGAAGTGTGGCAGAGGCTAGCAGGCTGTGAAAATGACATGAATATGATGGATACATATAGAATACTAATCACAAAGGTAAGCACGGTATTATTTTGATGATCTAATATGCAATATTGTTTACTTTTTTGTCACTGTAAATGCAATGAAACATCCTTAAAGCATTAAAATGCTCTTGGCATATATTATTCCAAGTTCCACTGAGTATGATGGTAATGGGCAGTAAAATAGAAAGATCATGGAAAAACAAGGCCCACTGGGGAAAGACACGTTTATACATTTTAAGACTAGTGTGCATCTTGTGTGAACAATAAGAAGGAACATAGATAAATTTTATGGGTTTATGAAACCAAGAAATATTACAAAAACAGTGAAACCCCATTTTTATGTTCCTGCATTTTCATTTTCGTGCTCGTAGCAAAAGGCCATGTTAAATAATAGGACATTTACCTCCCCATTTCCAGCTTTCTTCCCAGCTGTACCGATGTCATAAAATTTGCCAGACGACTGTACTGTTCGCCTCCCAACTTCTCCCTCCCTTTGCTTTTGCAGCAGTTTTTCATTCACCAAGCAACCTTGAACTTCTGGCAGGTAGGTATTTATTGCGAGGCAAGAGGCATAGGTGAGTTTGGTGGAGAGGGTAAAGAGGTTGCATACTCACTCTTCCTTTCTTGGATCCATTGCGAAATCACCCCACACCACATACACAACTAAATAAGTATATAAACTGTCAGCACATATACTCACCTACATGAAATTTTGTACACTGACTAAGGCATGATTATTAGAGATAAAATGCAGAGTTTACTTATGTGTGGCTTATAAGGTTCTTTCTAATACTGACGTTTCGGGTCAGTTGCTGGGATCCTTCTTTAGTGTTCAATAAAATTACATTAAAAAGGTAAAATGTTTGTGTGTGTTATGACTGTGAGTTGAGAACTCCTAAATTATATTGTTTCGCATTGAAAAATAAACATTATTAAGTGTTATGATGTTAAGTTATCAAAGTGTTTACTCAAAATGATACATAAATTGCAGTAAGGTTTGACCTACTTCCTCAGTGATTAAAATTTAAGTCTGATCGAGTTGAAACTATGTTTTGTAAGAATTGTAGGATGGTAAAGTAATTTTTTCATATCTCTCTTTCAGGAAAGTAGTTCGGAAGCAGTTATAAAAAGTGATATAAACCGAACATTTCCTGCACATGACTTCTTCAAGGAAAGAGGAGGTTTAGGACAGGACTCTCTGTACAGGATTTCTAAAGCTTATGCTGTGCATGATACAGAAGTGGGCTATTGTCAGGGACTGAGCTTTTTGGCTGCAGCTCTCTTACTTCATGTAAGTATTTTCATCTTCTACCTGCAGGATGGTTGAAAGCATCTCTGTAATCTTCAGAAATATGGTTTTAGAATGAATTTTAAGTAAACATTGTCTAGAAATAACTTTTTTGTGTGTTCAATATTTTGTAATGCCAGGAGAAATACCACAAAATGATTTGCACATAGAAAGGAAACAGGATTAAATTCAAATCACCAACCCTGAGACCTTCTGTAAATCAACCACGTGCATGCAGAAAGCATTGCAAACTCATAGAAGTAAAATAATTCACACGAAAATCCAGCGTTGTTACAGGATTCATTACGTAAGGTAAAACAACGGCCAATTTGTAGTATGGGATACGCTGCCACAAATGACGTCTCAATTTAAACCCAATGCTCTTTCTTTTGTACTTATTGCTTCACCTTTATGGTTAACTCTTTGCACCAGTAATAATTTCCCATAAATTTGGCTTCTTTCTTGCATGGGAATTGAATATATTTTACTTACATTTTTTCAGACAAAATGATATAACATGGTAATGTATATTTCTAAGGTTTGATATAGATAGGAGTGTATTTGAAATTTGTTTGTAGGTTTTATGTAAATTGTATCTTATGTAAATAAAATATATAATGGGCATAAACAGCGATATGCAGTGCTGTAAGTCCAATAAATATATTGATGATGATCAAAACAAGACAAAGAAAGTTCATAAATTTATTGCGGTTGGAAACTTTGACAAGCATCCTAATAATGATTTTTGTTCCGCCAAATATAGTGCACTTCGTAAAATAACTTGGTGATATGGCAAGGCAAGATAAGTGTGAACATTTTGTAGGAATATGCATTGTAACTTTCAATGAGCTTAGAGATTTGTGTACATAATGATATTTTATAACATTGTTTATTTTCTAAAAATAATCATGTGAACAGCAGGGAAGTAGTGCCACTTTCAACATGGCGAGTTCTATGCATGCGGGAAGGTCTCCGTGTTCTCCCAGCTTGTTTTCAAAGCACCAGCAAGGACAGCCTTTGAAAAGAGGCGAGAAGCAGATTCTACTCAATATTTATGTAACGTTCTGTCAGTGGTATTCTGAGAAACCAGTAAAAGAAGTTTTTAAGTTGGTATCCCAGTGCAGTGGTGTGTCAGTGTCTGCAGTTTTAAGGGTTATGAGAGAGAGAAAATGACCGGGAAAGTTGTCTCCCCCCAAAAAAAACACAAAGTTGTGTCTTGTGTTAATAAGTATGACTATTTCGAAATAAGTGCAACAAGGCGCAAAGTGCATTCTTAATTATGAAGTTTCCAAGTTTCAGTGTATGTACGTTAAACCGCCTCTTGCTGGAGGTTTTTTTTTTTTTTTGGAAAGAGGAACCGACAAGCAGCACTCGTTGATAGGGATGATATTGTTGTTAGGCGGCGAAAATACCTCCGATCCATTCGGGAACTATGAAACCAAGGTAAGAAAATCTATTACTTGGATGAAACGTGGGTGAATGCCGGGCACACTGTAAGCAAGGTGTGGCATGATAGCACTATAACCTCAAAGAAGCAAGCTTTCCTCGAAGGACTATCAACTGGACTTAAACAAACATCAGGAAAAGGCAAAAGACTCATTATTGCTCACATTGAAAGTGAAAATGGCTTTGTTGAAGGTGCGGAATTTATTTTTGTGTCCAAGACGACGATTACCATGAAGACATGAACGGTGATGGTTTTAAAGAGTGGTTTTTGTCTGTCCTTCCTAAACTTAATGCGGACAGTGTTATTGTGCTCGACAATGCTCCCTAGCATAGCGTGAAATGCGAAAAATTACCGACCACTGCTTGGAGGAAAGGTGATATTTTAAGATGGCTACGTGGCAAAGGTGTCGTACTTTCAGCTGATTCATTAAATTTGGAACTTTTGGATCAAGTTTCCCACTTGAAGCCAAGCTACGATAGTTACGTGATAGACGAAATGGCAAGGAGAGCGGGGCACACTGTGTTGCGCTTGTACCCCTTACCACTGTAACCTCAATCCCATTGAACTGATATGGACTCAAGTCAAAGGATACGTTGCTAGGAACAACAAAACATTCAAGCTTGAAGAAGTGAAGAGACTGACTGAGAGTGGCATTGCTCAAATTTCAGCTATCAAGTGGGCAGATGCAGTTCAATACATTATTGAAAAAGAAGAGAGAAAACTGTGGGATGTGAACAATTTAACTGAGAACTTGAATTTTGAAAGATTTGTTATCAAGGTCAGCGACAGGGAAAGTGAATCCGAAGACAGCTGTGACGAAGATTTGGCAGTAAGTGAACCCCTTCCATTGAATTATACACATTTTCCCCCTGTCTCAACAGTTTGGGTATTGTCTTGACTTATGAAATGTAAAGTGAAGAGGAAGAATCAATGTTTCATTTTTCTGGGCTTACGTTTGATTTGAGTCTGATTGAAAAAGTGGCGATCTTTTCGTTCTGCCACCAGAATACAATACTCTACACGTCAACAATATTGAGAAATGTTTTGGTGTGAGTGAAATACTGAAATAAAGTATAGTTTAAATATGCTTAAGATTGTCTTTGCTTTGTCACTGATAACAAAGGAAAATTTAGCATACTATGTTTTTGTTAGTAAATATACACATGGGACAGGTTATTATAAAACAGTAGAAAATAAGATTTGAAAACTTTTAATTCACCAACATTTCTGTTAGACATCCATTTTGGCTCTTAATATAAAATGAATAGGTGCGGCGAACTATGAGTGTAACAGCAGATGATTGCAATAGTCTGTGGTCATGAATCGGCTGACGCGGAGTGATACATCGAATCGGTGAGACTATTTGTTTATAGAAGGTCTGATTTACACTTTAAGTATGTAAACATGAATCATTTACCAATGGTTCTGGGTTTGAGTTTCAGTCAGAACATGTGTAAATTAAATTTAACCCTGTTAGCATATAATTTTAAAAACTTTCATAAAAAATGTAATAGCATTCATTGTAACACTAGTGATTGTTGTATGTACACATTATGTCCTCAGCCTAAACCTTGGCTGAATAGTACTTCAAAATTTATGTTTTTATAAATGTGTTTATTAATTCAGGATTTTTTTGTTCTTCCAGATGCCAGAAGAACAAGCTTTCTGTGTGTTGGTGAAGCTAATGTTTGATTATGGTCTGAGAGATCTTTTCAAAGATGGCTTTGAGAATCTGTACATGAGACTGTATCAGCTTAACAGGTTGATGGAGGTAAATTGAAGCATCATTCTTTTGTGCTAATTGAGGAAAAATTGTAACCATTTAACTAGGGATAGTAATGCTAGAAGAACTTCTTTACTAATTAAACTAATAAACTATTTAAGTCTTATTAAATGGTTATTCTTGTTACCTTATAATTATGAACATCATTGCCATATTTCTAGAGTTGCAAAAAAGCCAGCCTGTTTGAATGGATGTTTTTTCCAATAAAAAATGTAGATTTTTGGCTTTTGGAATACAAATATCCTATGCTAAATACAAATGTAAAGGGGTCGAAAACTAGATTTTCAATTTTAGATATACGGTAGTTCAAGAAAAATCAGTATCATGGGGGTACATTTGATAAGTGTGTTAGAGGATGTAGCAATTTTCTTTTTTTTTTTTTTTTGCATTGTGTGTATGTTCATATGTCAAATTCAAACATTGAAAATTATATATACTATTATATTGCTTCCTCATATCACTGCTGTAAACTATATGAAAGTAAGTTTATTCATTACACATTGGTCTGGTAAGTTATTCAAAAATACCTGGAAGATCTGCAGAAATTAGGGAATGAGTTTTGGTAAAATGTGTGTGGGGATCCTGTCATTGAATTGGAAGCTTACTTGCTGGATAATTTGCAATGCAATTCACTGCAAATGAATATTTCAATTGATACTGTGTACTCCATTACAGATATTCACCATTCAAGCTCTGGATATGCCAGAAATATTTAGTTTTAGACATGTCCACTATTTTGATATCTTGTACCTACAAATGAGAACTGATGTATATTTGAATTACAGTGTATTGCTTTACATTGTTTCAGGAACAACTGCCTGAATTGTGGCTGCATTTTCAAGACAAAGGAGTGGAGGCACACATGTATGGATCACAGTGGTTCCTGACCCTTTTTACTGCTAAATTTCCATTATACTTTGTGTTCCATATATTAGATGTCTTCCTTCTTCAGGGAGTTGAAACACTTTTCCAAGTTGCACTTGCCTTGCTTTCTGTGAGTATTTAATATTACATTCTGTAACATGTGTGTTTGGATATTCTTTTAGTTACAAAAAGTCGAGTTAGCTGAAATTAAGTTTATAAGGATGGGTCATATATTTGTAGTGTTTCATTCCTCTTGACAATGTTGTCAGCAAGCAACTATTCTGCAAATTACAATCATTGAAATCTATTGACCTTCTCCAATGTTAAGCCATTAATTCAAGTTATTTGTTATACTAGGTGGGTTGTTTTGATGAAAAAGAAAAACCCTTTTTGATGCCGTATATATCACATCTTTCAAGGAATTGGAACTGTCTGCCCATTAAGAAGTGCACCATGTAATGATCCTCTCCCTTCTTCTCATCTTTTGCCTTTTCCTGCCTCTGGCTGGGTCTGCATAGAAGTCTCCATTTTCATCTGGTCTTCCACCATTCCTCTCTTTCCACGGTGTTCGAATCTTGTTCTCTTCTCCTAACACTCTCCACTATCTGGTCTTTCCTTCGACATCTTGGTCTCCCCCTTGGCCTTATTCCCACTCCTTGTGCATTATAAGCTCGTACTGGTAGTCTTTCTGCATCCATCCATCTTCTTCATGTGCCCAAACCATCTCATCTGTGCCTGATCTATTCTGTCCTGGAGCTTCATACCCCCTTCCCCCTCATGTCTGTCGGATCTCCTCATTCCTTATTCTATCCCTTCTAGTCACGTAATGAATCAGGTAAAAATCTGATGGAGCAAGATTTTCTAGACCATACAAGTCTTGAATTTGCTCTTGGACCACACAGACATTGCCAGATTGCACGAGAGCCTTCTTTTGGATCACCATTCCTAGGTAATACAAACCAGGGGTTGGTCTGCATAAAGGTGCTCATTAATTGCCCAACCATGTGGCACAAGCTCCTAATGTATAGGATCCTCTAAGTTCGACTGCATTCGGACATAATGCCCATAATTAGTGATGATTCTCTGTGAAAACCTGTTATTGTGCTTTTACAATAATTCTAAACAGAGATAAACTGCTGAGCTTGCTTTGGGAGTCAACTCATGGGGAACCATTTTAGGTTACAAACACCTTGCTTATCAAAAAGATTGGTGTCTCGAGACCGGAAGCATTGGAAACATTTCCTTACTGTTGCAGGGTGTACTTCACCTTTTGTGCTACAGGTTTCCTTTGCTCCAACTGTTGTGTTCAATCCCCTTTTCCAGAAATGCTATAGGAGCCCATCAACAAGTACAATGAGTTGCCTTTCCTCTGTACTGCACATTTTACATGTGCTGTTCCAATGCTGCAATGTCTGGTATCTTCTCTGAATGATACAATGTAAACTATTTGTTTCAGTGAAACCTGTAACTTACTCAAGTACATTTTTTTGAGGTAATGCCTTTGCTAAGGACAGTGCATCAGTCTTATTCAGATACATTGCTGTACTATGCTGAGTAAAAGTGTGTTCAACTTTTTCCGAACGTGAGTCTACAAATGATAATTGTGTTTTTGTCATATCTCTCATCTATTCCATTACTCTTTAACAGAGTTTAAAAATTAGAATACCATATTTTATCCTTAGTCCAGGGACTAAGAAGAGTTTACAGGATTCTTGGTGGGAAACTTGATGGTAAGAGACCCATAGGACCAAGACAAAGATGGAGATGGACCTAAAGGAAATCAGTAAGGATGGAAAAAATGATTGGATTGATCTGCCCAGTATAGGGACAGATGGAAAACTTGTATTGCTGCAGCCATAAGCTTTCAGGGTTAAGATGGCTAGAGAGTAGTTAGTTAAACATATGTTATAAGCTAGAAGCAGTTAAGTTACGATTTTGTCTCAACCAGCGATCTAACCTGAATCAGTGTGCCATAAACTCCAGTGAAAAGCATTTTGTTTCAGGATTTTCTTGCCACTTTGTAAATTTTGCATATCAAATGAAGAACTTGTTTTTCTCTTTTTCTATTTCAGATGTGTAAAAAAGATCTGCTGTTGTTAGATTTCGAAGGGATTCTAAAATATTTCAGAGTTCATCTTCCAAAGAAGTGCAGAAACGAGGAAGTTGCAAAGCAACTAATGAGACTTGCATGCAGTATGAAGGTGAAGAAACTGAAAAAGTATGAGAATGAGTTCATGGCACTCAAAGGTAAGTATGTATACTCTGTTGCAGTGCCGGTTCTTGGTTTTGTAATGATCTTTTTCTCATTGAATAGATTACATGTAAACTAAAATTTTACCAATATGAAAGTGTGCCAGTCTCAATAACAGTACACTAATCGGATATAAAATGACAAATGCTTTGATCAGAACTAAATGATTCGTTCACCTTCATTAATAATTGAGTGTAACCAGTTTACAGAAATGGGGTTTGCCTCAGATAAAGAGACTCGATGTTAGTGAATAGCGCTAGCACAGAAGTTTCTGGAACTTTTCAAGAATTTTCTATTACACTTGATAACATGTAATTTTACATAATCTCAGAAAGTAAATGTGCAGATAATACAAGGAAAATTTGCATGTTGAAATAATTATAAGCAAAGACAATGATACAAACATTAAGTTGTTCCAATTGTAAGGTTAAGCTTTGCATTGTACATCAAAACCTGTCAAATGTAAATGAACAACAGTGTTACATGACTATAATATTTTGACATATTATTGACATCAGGTCTCAACAGTTTGTATTAGTTCCATAGCAACAGTCTGAGAAAGTTGCAAAATGAGAGAATGTGCAAGGTTCAAGATAGAAGGGCGAATGATGACATTTTTTATATATAACTGGTTGCAGTTTCATGTTTTGCATTGTAGTTTTGTATCATATATGCCCACCTTGCATATATAGAAATCACAAGTATGCAATAGCTAGAAATGTGAAACGTGCATAGTTTGGCCTGTCTTTTCTGGCTCTAGATTAAAACTACCATTTCTTCCTTTCAAGTAGCACACAAATTGTCCCCATGATGCTGAGTCAACACTGAAATTTTGGTGCTCCCAGCAGAGATCAAACTTGGACATTTGGTGCAAGTATTAACCATTTGTCTACATGAGAGCCCTTAAAGTGATGATTACAAAATCAATATATATATATATAGAAACAAACTGTTGTAAAGTGAAAATTTTGAGGTGAATCTGAACTGTGTTCCTGGACATTTGATATGGAAAAGAGTGGCATAATAGCATTAGGATCATAGGTGGTATTAATAATTTTGTGTAATCTGTTTGGCTTGTAGCATGGAACAACTTACAGAGTCACATTTGTGATTGTTGTAATCAAGATCACTCATTAGTTACCCACGTATAATGCTGTAGCAGATTTGGTCATCACAATGCAAACATTCCTAAGTGCAAACTGTGTGCTTGTGCATATATTATCACTAATATTTATTTGCAAGGCGTATTGATGTTTTATTTTGTTCATTTGTAGAAGCCCAAGACAGTGCTGCACAGTACACAAATGAATTAGAGAAAATGAAAACTCTGTTGATGAGAACAGAAGAAGAAAAGAAGAGATTAGAGGAAGAAATAACTCAGGTGAGTAACTGTAAATAATAGAATTTGTATATATGTTAGAAATGAGATAAGAGAAACGTTTCACAAAGAATGTATTTGAAATCAGTTGTTTTTAGTGTGTATAAAATCTCATTTCAGTTCATTAAAATCTGTGTGTTTCAAGTAGTAGTCTGTTATTTTCAAAGTACTTCCTCAACTATTGTGGAACACTGCCAGAAGTTATTGATGATTTTTTAATCTTTGGGTGGTCCTGTTTCTATTTTCATTTCCACCTTTTTCTGTCCAGATGCATTTTAACCTAGTTATTTTGGGGGGAGGGGGGAACTATAAGCAAGTTGTAGGTTTTTTTTTATATTGGGTTTTTCTTCAAAACCTCAGCAAACTTCATCTGAAAACTTGCTCTTAAAGTAGTATTTTAATAAGTATTTTTTTTTTGTATTTTTCACTTAATGTCTGATCATTTTATGACAAAATAATGCACTTTGCATTCTTTAAGAACTCATAAACTGAAAATTGCCACACGATTTAAATTTTTGCCATAAACTATATATACATATTCCAAGTAATGATTCATAGTACTTTTTGAATTTTTTGTATTAAGGTTATTGCTTTGTAAAATAATAAACTGACACACACTTAATTTTTTCCACAGCAAATCACTTTTGAGAAAGACCTTTCAGAATAGCTGTGATAGGTACGGCACAAAGAATATAATCCTCTGTGAGGCTCATGTTGTGTACTGCCCTTTTGTGTTTGTGATTGTCCTTTCATCCATTTTATCTCATCACCATTCATCTTCATCTTCATGCCTCACCTTCATGATTTAGCCAAAAGTGGCAGAAAAATCAATCAATCCATGTTAAAACATCCTCCCAGCTAGCCCCAAGGTTCAAGTAAGCATTCCCCCATCTAACAGTTTCCACCTTGAGCACTGCTAAGTTTGAATTTATGGCTTCTTATTGTTAATCATGGAAATTTTTTGATTGTATTACGTCATAATTGACTGTCAACATTCAGTTGTTTGTAAAGTTGTAGATATCTGAAAATGGAAGTTCAGACATCTTGAAAGAGTATATAAGGTATGTATTAAATATTTGTTACTGAAAATTCTCGTGAAGAACCTACATGTGTCCAAATTAACCTCTATCATCATTGTGTACTTTGTGGTGATCTGTGGAAAGGGGGAGAGAGATGACATTTTCTCATATATTCTGTTTCTCTTCCAGGTAAAGGATATGTTCAAAAGAGAACTCCAGCGTTCTGAGAATGAAAGTACACGGAACAACGCCATCATCTCAGACTACAAGCAGGTAACGACACTGTTAAATCTATACGCTGTGTATATTGGTTGCTGATTCTGCTGCTGCTGTATTGAAGTGCTTTATTTAAGTTATTAAAATTTTAGTTTGTTGTTATAATGCTTATACAGGGTCTGCCAGTGAATTGGGCGATTTTGCAACAGTGTTTCTATTTTTGGCATGAGCAGGAAAGGGGAATGATAACTGCCACGTGGTGTGGCCTTCAGTAGCATTAAGTTTGAAATGGAGTCGTGGACTGGTGCACAGCATGCATTCGCCGTAAAAGCATTTTACAAGAACAAGGAAAGCAACGTTGCCGCCCAACGTGAATTTCACAAGAAATTCGGGATTCATCGAAACAGTAAAGTGTCGTCAGCTCGTGCCATAAAAATATGGGCAAACAACTTTGAAGAGACCAGCTCAACTGTTAAGAAGAAAGGTGGTAGTGTTAAAAATATTCGCACCCTACAGGATGTTGACGGTGTGAGAGTATCATTCGAACAAAGTCCTTGCCAAATGTGTGCAGCGTAATGGAGGTCATCTTGAGGATGCAGTATTTAAGTAATATTTTCAGTGGAATGATGTGTTATGTTACGTTTCTGCAAATGCTATGGTATGTACTTCCTAATAAATGTAACTGTATCATGATATACAATAATTTTAAACACTTAAAAGTTGCCCAATTCATGGGCAGACCCTGGATAAAAGCTAACCTTTATGGATGAAGTTTCTTCACTTCTGCATTTGGAACCATCTATAGATAATAAAAAGTTTTATTTAATCAATATCTAATGTTAAAAGATGATGTTTTGATGTCATTGCATTACACATTTTCAACATGATTAATAAGATTTACTTCTTTAAACTGCCTCAGTGGACAAGGTTGTCTCATGATCTTGACACTGAGCCTCCGCATGCATGTGGATGTTCTTTTATGTGTGTCCCTTTCATAAATTTATTTTCTCATTCATGCTTTCTGCCATGATTAGCGTAGAGACGTGGAAAAGGATATGTTCGATTTGTAAGCACCGGGAAGCTCCAAAATTTGCATGTTGTGCAATTTTTTTAGTGTCTTGGTATTAATACTCTTTGGAGCAATTCCACTCTGGAAGTGCACTAATTCGCTGTACTTTTTGACACTCGGTGTCAGGCTGGTGCAAGGAAACTACGTTGACCCAAGTAGACGAATAGTGGTGTTCAAGTTCAGAAGATTCAACAAATGCCTGTCTCATGCTTTAAACGTTCATTTGATTAGTTAGCACACACCACATGATCATACACAACACATTACACTGCTACAGAACATAGTGCAGACACCAAGTGACACAAAATCAACGAAGTAGACGAGTCAGTGTTGCACCATGTAACCAACTAGACACGCAAGTGCAGAAAGAGTCAAAAAGTACAGCGACCTATATGGAGCTAATGTGTCTGTGTGTGTGGTGGGGGTTAGTTATTGTTTTTAAAACATAAACATAACTGACTATTTGTTCCATGTGACTGTTTTTATTTATTCTTGTCAAAATTATCTTATGCATATTTATACTGTATGTTAATTATAAACTGTGGAGAATTACATTATACATTGTAGAGTAAGAACTATTTAAAATGTACTTGTAATGTTCAATATTAACTTCTATAAGTTAATTAAAATATATTCAAAAATGTGAAGAAGAATAATGAATTTGTATCTAGAACTTCTTTTAATATGTTCCCTTCTTCTCTAGATATGTTCTCAGTTGAGCCAAAGAATTGACAAGGAGCAAGCTGCTTCGAAGATGGTGTTGAATGAGCTTAAAGTGAGTACATGTTCTTGTTTGCTACTAATACAATTAGCTTTGATTGGCTTCCAGTGATAGGCCATTGGCATTATTCCATGATCAGATGATGCTGGAAATATCTTGAGTTAAGAATGTGCCTTACGAGGGTCACTATTTATATTTTGAGCCTAACATTGAAAAAACAGGAATTTGGCATTGAAAACTGCTTTATTGTTTTTCGAAGTATTCTCCTTTATGGTCAATACACTTTTGCATTCGTTCGAACCATTTGTCAAAGTAGTTTTTCCAATCTTCTTGAGACACCTCAATAATATGGTTTTTGAACGCATCAACGGCGTCTTCCGCCGACGAAAATCGTTGTCGACGCAAT
This sequence comes from Lepisma saccharinum, assembly GCF_977018435.1. Lineage (NCBI taxonomy): Eukaryota > Metazoa > Arthropoda > Insecta > Zygentoma > Lepismatidae > Lepisma > Lepisma saccharinum. The sequence continues at coordinate 54,541,757 of NC_139242.1, read as the reverse complement.
TTATTCTTGACATTCGGGAACAAGAAGAAGTCATTGGGTGCCAAATCAGGACTGTACGGCGGATGAACCATCAATTCGATTTTTTGACTATTCATAAAGTCGGTTGTTAGACGAGATGTGTGACAGCTGGCATTGTCTTGATGAAGAATGATCCGACGACGTTTGTTTGTTTTCCGTATTTGACCGAAGACCTCTGGCAAACAAATTGTTGTGTACCATTCAGAGTTGACCGTTCTACGTTCCTCTAAAGGCACAGTTGCCACATGACCACTTTTCCCGAAAAAACAGGCGACCATTTATTTCGATGTGCTTCGAGCGCGAACAACTTTTGTTGGATTGGGTTCATCTTGAAACACCCATACAGTCGACTGCTGTTTACGTTCCGGCTCATATGCATATATCCATGATTCGTCACCTGTTACAATCTTATATACGTCTTTTGAAGCACCACGATTGTATTTGTTGAGCATTTGTTTGCACCAATTGACGCGAGCGTCTTTTTGAGTTTTTGTCAAATTGTGTGGGATCCAACGAGAATATACCTTTCTCACAGCTAAATGATCATGTAGTATTTTATATATGCTGGTGGAACTAATGCCTATGGTTGCCTCAATCTCACAGTATGTCACATGACGATCTTGCAGTATTAGGTTTTGCACAGCATCAATGTTTTCTTGAACAACAACTGATTTTGGACGACCTTCGCGAATCTCGTCGGTGAGCGAATGGCGGCCACGATTAAATTCGTTATACCAGCGTTTCACAGTGGCAAAGGATGGGGCTTCATCGCCAAATGTGGAAGTAAGTTGATTGAAGCACTATTGTCTTGATAATCCACGTCGAAAATCGTAAACAATCATCGCACGAAAATGTTCACGAGTTAATTCCATTTTATTGTTGTCGCGCAATCTCCAAGGCAACATAAACAACACAAATCAAGCTATTGACAAAATATTTGAAGTACATTATGGTCAATAATGCCAGACGATTCCGTGCAAACGTCAAATCGCACCTAACTTCAATCAGTGTTGCCAAGGCTCAAAATATAAATAGTGGCCCTCGTATTTTACATGCCAAATTCCCCTACCTCATCATATCACAATCACATGTAAAAAAATTTACGTTGCTCTATATTGAGTATAGATATATTTTAAAAAGCTAAAAACTCAATATGCTGACCAAGGCAGAAATTTATTTTCTTCTAAAACATCTAAACGTTACGTTTCAACCTTCTAGCAAGGTCTTCTTCAGACTGTACCAAATACAAATTTCAAATACAAATTTTGTATTTGGTGCGAAGACCTTGCTAGAAGGTTGAAACGTAACGTTTAGTTTATGTTTTAGAATAAAATAAATTTCTGCCTTGGTCAGCGTATTGAGTTTTTGGTTATCATGGAAACAAGGCTTAATGGTGTTATCTTTAAAAACCCATATATTGGCCAATATGAAATTTTTGCCAGTACCTTTTAAATGCACTAATACTGATATTCCCTGAGTTTATATAAAATTGCAAATGTTCTGTGAAGAACCTGATTGGTTCATTCACCTCCTTAATTTATGTTTCCCAGGTGACTGCAATAGTTTTGCCCTGGCAAAAGAAATCATGTATAGGCATTACTTGTTCATGAATTGTGCCTTTATATTCATAAAAATAATAACAAAATGATGGAATTTTGCGACAAGGGCTCCTTACAGGAATATTAGATTGGTAAAATTATTGGCAATTTGATGCACTTATATGTTTTTCTTGGCCAATACTGATAGGTAAGATAAAGTTTCCCATGAACTTTGCACCGTGCATACATATTCTATCGATCTCGGCCATGTTGGAGGTGATGTGATCAGCACCATGCTCCAAGCACCTTTACCCCTGCCTCCCAGGTATCCATTTAGTTGAGACTGGGCGAGCCTCAATGCTGCATTATGCAGGGACAAGGCTGGAAAAATTCAGACCGTAGATCACCCATCTTCCGAATCAAACCGGGGTCTCCCATATGGCAGACGACCTACTGACTAGATCATCGTGACTCCCAATACTGATAGAGGACTGATCAATTTGTTTTGTCCCTCCTTTAAATTACTTCATAATATTTATTCACAGAAGACTGCTCCGATTGCATAGTTTAATGCTGGTAATATTTGTTACTTCTTAGTAGGTATATCAAAGCATGCTCTCCTTCTTCCCAACCCCTAACAATTGTTATGTTCTTCTCTTCCCTTGAAGCACTGCTCCCTTTGCATTGAGCCCTTATATTCTCCGTTTATTAATCATAAAGATTTTTTGTACTCGTCAAGACTACCAATAAGTAATGCTAGATCATCTTGATATTCGAGGCCAAAGAGATCAAAAAGAACACTAGAACGTTCTTGCTTACCTAATTTTGCAACTGTTTCTAAAAACTTAACTAATGTGCCTTGTGCATTCTTACCGATTGCTTCTTCAAATTCCTTAGCATTTATTTTTAGCTGCTGAAAAGCTTTTTGAAAATTGCCACCTTGTTTACTTGCTGTTTGCAGATTTACTACATCCGTGAAATCGAAAGTAAATTTAAGTCAATATCTGCAACCAACTCCACATGCAAAAATTGATAGATATGTTACCCCAGAAGAGTTTGAGCATTATAAATAAATATATTACTTATTCCAAAGGGTCGCAGTTTGCATCTGTGGGGAGGTGTTTATTTTAATTTGTTGAGGGGGCATTCTTTCTACAGGTGTTTAAGCTTCATACTTGGTTTTTTGAGTTTGATGGGTGAGAGGGATGGCTCAGGAGGGGAGATGGGCTTTCATGAATTTTTCTAATGGTGGGGAACCAAGTTTTAATAGCACCACAGGGTTGGCATTGATATTTGCAGGGGTGGTCACTATTGCATATGTCTCTTTTGTTAGTTTCTCCGTTGATCCATCTTTCATGGTTTATTTTGTGGCCTTCGTTGGTGACGTGGCAAGCAAGGCCAATTCTCCTTCAAGTTGGTGGTCTGCATCGTGCTCCTTTAGCCTACCTTCCAGCTTGTTTTGGAAAATGGATTACCTCTCTCCACATAACCAGCAAATGTATAACTTTAGATACAATGTACCTTGAAGCTGATTTTACAGTTATTGAATTTTTATTTGATTGTGTATGTTCAGGTTTCAAATTTTTCCTCGTAAGAGTACCATGCCATTTCAAATTAAGGAGTCATTGATCTGTTTTGCCAATTTCTGACAAGATAAAAAAATGTCTCTGCCACTATTTACCACATATGGTTGAAAATGTATGATTTTATTATACTGAAATGAAGTACTCACTTGTCTGTGAAACTGGTTTTTAAGAAGTTCTATTAATTGTAATGCCAAGCGACACTACAAGTCCCCAAGAGGATGGTGGCAGTGGCCACGGAGATTGATTGAACTGTTTTTTAAGCAGTTTGGCAGAAAAGTTAATACTTCATTTCATATAATAATTTGCAACCACTCCATTCTTTCCCTGAAGCATGAATATGATTTTGTCTTTGTGAACCACCACCACCTGCTTGATTTCATGTTGTCAAGAACATCACGAAGTTGGCACATTTTCACACAATGTAAACCTGCATTATCACTTCTCCTACTTGATAATATATGTTTATTTCTAGTTCATGTTCCATCGAACTTGCAAATTCCAACAACACTCACCTCGAGAAGCACTTAATGAGTTACATCCCTACATAATATAAATAAGTTTTACCTCTGGTCTGGAACTTTAAACCCAATTAAGGCACACCCCTTTATTGAGTTTAAGGCAGTGTCCCAAAGGTGCAAGACCGTACTTGAAGCGAGCATCCTCCAAGTATGGTCGTGCAGTGCGGTCTTGAAGTCGTGGACTGGAAGTGAAAGTCTTTCGAATTGCACTTCGACTGCAGCGCCAAATACGATCAGTAGATAAAACTTTAGTACTCGTTGTTTTCCCCACGTTTTGAACACTTGTTTTTCACCATAGAAATCACATAGCATTTTCAAATGTTCGCACACATACATTTCTACACATTATAAAAACTTCAAAACAACTAGCTGGCCCATAACGTATATTGAACCTGTGTTGCTGGTTTTCTACCTCCGTGATTTTAAACAAATGAACAACGAGTGTGGAAATCACGTGACCTAGTCACCTCCCGTCTGTACTGCAAGCCGTGCACTTGCGTACTTCTGTTCTTGGTGTTCTTCGAACTGTACTAGGTGATGTCACTTCCGATAAGACCATACTTCAAGTTCGTACTTTGTACCTTTCGGACAGAGCCTCAGTTTTATTGATTGAGTTTGTGTTTGAGTCCACTTTATGCACAGTAAGAATAATCGGGACTGGACCTACAGTTTAAAGTGGGATCCAGACTGGACCTGCAGTTGAAAGTGGGATCCGAACCACTATGTGCCGCCACCGGGTATCAAACTTGGGACCCCTTGATTACAAGGAAATGTAAATGCAAGGTAAATATGGTATATACCAGAGGCATATATTCGGGGCTATCTAGGCTGTCTGCGAAGCCCAGACTCAGGGAATAAAATATAGAAAAAATATCTATCAGAAAATGTGCATAAAATTGTTCATTTCAATAAGAAGATGAACCTGATCCATTGCCCACTTTCTTTGAATTCGCGAGACAGCTGGCCCAACTGGCAGGCAACTCCACGGGGGTGATGGGTAAGCTTGACAGGGCTCCGATCAATGTTGCAAACCAATTTTTCCCACCATGTAATTTCCCCAGGATCGGGAAATTGTGGAATCAAACTGTTACAGGATATAGAACAGGGTTGCATATGGTGGGGAACAACCCTCTGAACTTCCTCAACAGTCTGGGTCAATGTTGCGAACCAATTTTTCCCAGCATGTAATCTTCCCAGGAATGGGGAATTTTGAAGCAAAATTATCGCGACCAAAGGGGAAAGAGTCATGTGGCAGGGACAAGAAAATCATTGAACGCTTGCAGAGGAGTTGAAAAAGAGGTTGTTGACCTTTAAACAACTAGATACAGTGGGGAGTAGAAAATTGTTGGCTGAGTGGGAATGGTTTACCGAAATGACAAGGACCAGTTCTAGTCTAGATCGCGTCGAGTGGTCTTGGTGCGTGGAATTTATTTAGAGGCAGGGTGTGAATACAGTAGTGAGTGGATTGTATTTTTGTGAATGTTATATGCTGTGTTGTGTAGTGAACTGAAATGAGGGACATAATTAACAAGCTGTCTTTTCGGCTTACGAATGACGATAAGCTCCAAATCATTGTGGATTTTCCTTGTATGTCCACTTTATGAACAGATAAGCTAATGGGGATCGGACCTACAGTTAAAGTGGTATCTAAAGCACCATGCAACATACCCAGGACCCCTTAGTTTCAAGGCAACGACGTTACTCCTGCGCCAAGAGTACCCGAACTTAAAATCGTGAAAATAGGTAGGTTGAAATTTTATTTTTATTCTCGTATATAGGCCTACATAATATTTCACAATATGGGCCTCTCATTTATGCAAATAAGAATAAAATTCTTGAAATCCTTTCCTTACTGACAGTGTATATTTCCATGTTTATTTATGAGGTATGTGTTTTTAATCACAGAGTCACATCACTTCAACCCGCCACCCCAAATGAGTTAAAAGAACAAAAACACCCCCACCAACAAATTTTTGTCCATTTGAACACTATGATATGGTGCGATAGCCCAGGTTCTTAACCCAGTATACGCCACTGGTATATATGCTCTCCTCTCCCTGCCACCACCATCAAGTATGTACAGCAGGTTAGTATATATAAAATTTTGAAATATCAGTTACTATGTGTAGTAGTTCCTGATTTTCTGTCATGAATTGTTAATGTGTAGGAGAAACTTTCTGTACAAGCTCAATTTTTTTCACCAGGTAAAATTGTCCCAGTGTGAAAAGTGTTCCAAAGGACTCATTATTGAAGGCATCAACTCCCCAGACATACCGAAGACGAATGCAGTCAACAACTCCCATGACCCTCAGTTGCTGAGAGCCCAGGAGAAGATCCGGGAGCTAGAACTAGAGCTTGCGCAGACGAAGCTAGCACGGGTTGAGGCCGAGTGTCTGAATCAGGTGAGATTTGCAGAATCATGTAATTATTTGTACCTAAATATGTAGTGACACAGTTCTCCCCATAAGAAATTCATTGATTATACTCAGGGAGGGATTTATAATATTTGGGCCCCTAGGCTATCCTTTGTTTTGGGCCTTGCTTATTATTATTATTGTTATTAACAGTTTGTTATCATGGTACTACACTTCCACTAATTGCATGCTCTGTATTAATAACACTTGTAAACTTCCAAATATACACACATCTGATTAAAAATTACTCATTAAACTTCAATAAAAAATACACTTAGATTTAACAAGGGAAAGACAATTTCTTGCAAGACACTAGCATTTGCTTTAAAGAATGCCAAAATAGAAAGTCTGTTATCCGACATTGAATTTCTGAAGGCAGTTTTAATTATTTTTAGAACACTGATTGACCGCTCTCCACTGGCATTTGATGGTAAAATACAAAAATTCTGAGAAATGTCAAGATTTTGGAAAAACACTGTTAAATGTTTTTACGAAAAAGTTTAAATAGTGACCAGCCGAATTCTTCATACTTTGCTTCAGTCAAGTGTAAATCCCTTTTAAATTCTTGAAAGTGCACACATTCTTCAATTAGCTCATATGCAACATCGCCTGGAGCATTTTTTTCTTTCATCTTCTGAAGAAAGAGTTTTTAAGTTATCAAGGAAACCAAAGAAGGCTTCAAGTTCATGGTATACAAATTTTCAACTGTCAATATTCCTCCACTTGACTTGATTTTCAATTTTTGGCATTCAAAATGTTTAAGGGCCTCCCTGATGGCATTGTGGCAATGTTGTCACCTTGTAATCAGGGGATCCCAGGTTTGATATCTGGTGGAGGCACAGTACTGAATAATGCGAAAACTCCTTCCTTTTACCTTCTTTCATGAAATAAGCAACTAAAAGGACTTGACATGTTTATTTTGCTATTATCACAATATTAAGGAATTTTAATAGTCAATGGTATTTGTTTCTTCTGCCTCTTCAGCATCTAATTTTCATGTGGCTGTGGTCATAGTGGCTCAGTCGGTAACACATCTGACTATCATGCTAAAGGTCCTAGGTTCGATCCCTGGCCGGTTCAAATCCAGGAACTTTTCTAACTGAAGTGGCCCCGGTGCCCACCCAGCATCGAATGACATGGGTACCTGGGGGGTAAAGGCAGTCAAGGGTGTGATACTGATCACATCACCCCCACTCACGACCAGATCTAGAAAGTGTGTGGCGTTACACCCACACCCCCTATACGCCTTCATAGCATGGTGCTAAGCACAGGGGAGCACTTTACCTTTTTTACCCCTGGACTTGAAGCCCCTAGGCTATAGCCTATGATAGCCTATTGGCAAATCCACCCCTCATTATACTTGTAAATTAGTACTGGTACAAATGGAAAAAATATTTAATTATTTTGTCGCTCAACATCATGGAGATAGATTGCTGTGGATTTATGCTGTGCTTCTAATGAGATGTGTGTAATTCATCTGATACCAGTAAGATAATACTAAATATACTTGCACAGGATTTGACACACCAGCTGAATGCAGCCCTAGCAGAGCTTCAAGCTTCCAAAAACACATGGCTTCAAAAAACCTTGACATCCATCAAGGAAGTGACAAAGAAGGAACTGACAAAGGAGATTATCCTGGGTAAGGATGGGGTAAGGAGAGATTCCTTGCCAAAGGATGCAACTCACAGAGATTCGATTCCCCGGGATGGACAGAGTAGAGAGAGTTTGAAAGATATTCGAGAGAAAGAAGGAACGTAAGTGTCTTTTTTTCAGAGAAGATATCTGGAACTCTGAAGAGCATTGCTTTTAAACACAGTTAAGAAGTACACTTATTATGCCATTATGTTATTTATATAATATTTTAGCATTTTGTGCATATTCAACTCAGTGAGGCTTTTTTCTAAACCAAAAATAGATGAGTTCAACAAGATGTCTCTAATTGTACGAAAAAAAAGTGTGATGTGTGTGACAAGGAAACAGGCATAGTTTAAAACTTTAGTTTCTGTTCTGTGCGTACAATTGCTGTAACATTCCTGAAGTCATTCCCAGTGTGAGTGAAGAGATGGTGCTGTGTCTGTTGAACAAACAGGGCATGCCTTCAATTAGCTTGTGATAATTTTGACAATTTAATTAATATGTATGAGCTTGGTCAATGCAAGAGTAAGTTTCTGTATAAATGCCATGTTTACTTGTTCGTAATGCTTGTCCATGGCAAGTAGTATTGTGGATCTTACAAGTTATAGAGTATAAAGAAGTGCAAAGAAATAATGTAGTTGTAACTGTCTTGGTGTAACTTTAGGAAATGTATGATCAATAAGCAAGAACTTCCATCTGTGATTGAGCAGTTATCTGGGAGTAACTAGTGCTACAGAAAGAAACAAATTACCATATCAGGTCAACTTGGGGGTAAACACAAAACTTTAAAATAAAATACATTTACTGTTTAACTCTGTAAAATAAGAAAAAACAGAAATGGATGCATACACACACTTTTACGTTAGTACTTGTCAATACCAGCTTCTTTGCCTCTCTTAAAATACTTGTACAGGGTGTAACAGAAATACATGGCAAACCTTCAGGAATGGATTTCTCATGTATAGAGTACGCTGCAATCATACTTGTCTTATTACTCGGAAAGTATGCCTTTCCTGACCCATGTTGATATCACCCTTTTGCCCCCCTCTATGCAAGATAATTCTGTTCATGAAGTTTTGCCCTGTTTTTTTTATACATCCTGTACATTAGATTATTGTTTTGCTTTCAGTTTTCACATAATGTCACTATGCATCACACCAAATGGCCAGTTTAGTTATATATACTTAAAGGAGATAAAAATTAATACCATTACAGTCTTTGGTCCATTACTGATTACATCTGCTTTTATGAATGAACAATATATAGGAGAAAGTTGTTATATATATACATACGAGACTGTGGTTTAGGAAGGTCCAATTGTCTCTTTTGGTTTAATATTTTATAAGAATGAAAACTACTAGTTAAAATTATTTTTTTGTGTGTGTATGTAAATTTCAGATATGATCTTTATTAAGTAATTCTTTGGGTTATTGGGCCAAGTATAGAAAATTACAATTGTGAGAAATTTGCAAGTTTACCACAAAATAGGATTAATGGACTAATGCAACATGTGCCAGTTCTGTTTATACAGGAATTACACGATAATGTTACAGTAGTTTTGCACCTTAAAAGGGAAGTTCTTTATTTTCTTCCTTACTCACCCTTACTACAATAAGTTTATATTCTGTTGGTAACATGTAGAATACTGCAAGCAGCCTTTATTCTTGTGTTGGGTTTTTCTCAAGGCAGGTAGCACAGAATTCTTCACATTCATTTTTCCTATTCTCAGTTATATGAAAGTGTTTTTGGTACCGTCAGTTTACATTATTGTGTATGTTTTGGTTATCAAAGTGTAATCAACATTTTAGATAGTACCAACATTTTCTAAAAGGATTGCTTTATAGATACTTGAAATATTATTTTGATTGTGCGAATTCTGCCAATTTTTTTTTAAAAAAATCAGTATACCTGTAGAGAAAATATACATAATGTATGTCTTCATTCGTATTTTTTAAGTGACTTCCTTCAGTACAAGTTTGTATGGGAGATGTTAGTGAAAGAAAGAAATTAAAACTTGATAAGCAAAACAAAACACATTTCTTTCATCCACTGGAGATATAGTAGTTAAAAAAGTAGACGAATTTGTCCAATTTTTTTTCCATGTTATTTGAACAGTTTTATCTTATGCCATTACAAATTTGGAAGCCAAAAGAGTGTAAGAATTCAAGTGTGGTTTTTGTTACAAATTCACATATTCTCTGTTGAATATGCAAAAATTTAAGTGCCAAAGAAAAGGTTACATTGTATTATGACATTCTAAAATTAATACTGATAAAGAACAAATATAATAAATGTTGAGTATACGTGGATATAAAAAATTGCTTAAATAAGCATGCCAGTGCTGAAATGACTAAAGTAGTCACATGGATTATATAAATTAACCCAAGTTTAGGATTTTTTCAAAGTGCCATGTTATGGAGAAAACCTGCAATCCCTCATAGAAGTTAAGTAATTATTTTAGGTAGCAAGATTATTTAGTTGTGTAGGTACATATATTTTTGTTTGCCTTTTTCCTATGTTAAATGTATCTAGTCCATTCTTCTTTGTGCATATGCTATTACTATAATTTATGTCTTATCTCATGTTTATCTATTGTATGAAGAATGTATATATATACATATATATAGTTATTTATATGCAAGAGTAAATGCAATGGTCCAAGTATACTTAGTTCACAAATTTTCTTTTTGTTTTAAGAAGTGTTTATATAATTTGTTTTCTGCTAGATCGTTCAAGTTTTGAGGATAAATCTTTTTTAAGAGTACATGACTCCATATGTACATTTCTAATGTAATTTTTTTGTTAAATATTTGGGATATGTAAGGCTTGTCTGTGCTTGGACAAAATTTGTTAAGGTAACAATTGTATAGCTTTGAAAAGAATGGCTTTGAGTTGTTTTTATGAAGTTGAATGGTCAGAACGACAAGTGTGTAGAAGGAATTCAGAAACCCCAAACCAAAAGAAATTTTAGATACTTTGTAACATCAGCTGTATCTTTTGCATGCAGAGCACAGATGGTTTACCGAAAGATGTAGGTCATGCTGCAAGATATCTAAACTGTATTTTGGGCATTTCAGTTCCTTGTATACTTTATATACATATATTTGACATTATTGGTCACATCTTCAATGCAGGTTGGGAGGTCAGAAATCAATATGGTGTACGATGAAGTGGCCATGTAGCAAGAATACTCACTGGGGATGAGGGAAGGGGTTTACTGGAAGGTGGGGATTCTAAACATTGCCTTTGGTGGAAGAAGGGTGCAGTTGGGATGATCACTGCATGGAAATGGTCATTGAAAGTGATGTTACGGCTGTTGCCATGGATGACGATTAAGATTGGATGGAAGAGGAGTAGTTGTTTCTACAGAGTGCATCTAGTGCTGTGTCTCAGGATCGACAACCACCTCTATCCCATCCAAAACTTTGATTTCACTGCATCACCATCACAGCGAAGCCGTCTAAGATTCAGTGTTTTGCTGCTTTCCCATAGGTGCCATCAAGGAATAAGTGTAAAGAAATCTGTACTGCTTCTCACTAAACTGCGCTTGATGTTTGAGCATTGATTATGATACTATGTTAGGACTGATTCAGTTTCTGGTCATCTGCAACTGATATGAATACAATATCCCAGAACTTGTTGCTTCCGTGAGTTACCTAGGTAGAAAAACTCGTTTGTAGTTTAATTCCAAACTTTAAAGAAAGACAAAAGACAGAACTTACCACATTTGTCAAACAACTGCTTACAAATATCAGATGAGCATTCTGTAACTGTTGCAATGCCTTGAACACAAAAATCTTCCAGAATAAACCTAAGTTTCTCGACAAGAATTTTATTAGTTATTATATTGGAGTGAAGCTAGATGGAAGAATAAAAATGCTTTAGAGAAATTGTTATTTATTTAATCCAATACAGTATTAAAAGAATGTAAATTGTAGCATTCAAGTTTTACATCTTGTTTGCTGGGATCATGTTTTCTAGGAAATATTTCTTACACATTCACACACACACACACACACACATGTATGTATTGTCATAAACACCTATGAGTACAGATCATGTCAAAAAAAAAAGAGTACAAGAATGTCTGGGAATTGCAACCACATTTCCTTACTTTTTTTATGTGAAATGCAACCACATTACATAATATAAGTTTTATTAAAAACTGATGTATAAATCTAGAGGCATTGTTAAATATTGTAATACTCAAAACGACCATTGCAAGAATGACATTAACTTTTCTTTGTACTTAATATAGTTGAGTAGTTGCAGCTACGGTGTAACAATTGTTATTTTTTATTTTTAAGTTTGTACATGCTGTGTATAGATTGAGTTTTTGTGTAAAATGACAAATTGCTTTGATAAATAAATGTAAATTCAATACAATGTGATGGTAGTTTCAGTAGTGACACCAGAAAAAAAAATGGGGGGGGAGCAAGCAGGATCTAGAGTAGCAATTAGAGGTGGGGTACACAAAAATTCTCACAAGTTCTAAAGTTAATACAGATTATTGTATATGGGACTAATTATGCTATTATATATAGTCACATTTTTCTAAAAACACTAGAGAGGCTAAAGGGGTGGCAGCCACTTGTCTCCTACCCACCCAGGTAACCTTTTAGCATCAACACTAAACGCATGGCTATGAAATTAGGTGGGTGGCAGAAGTTCGTGCTGTTGCCACGTTGGACTACAACCCCACAACCCTTGTGTTCGGAGGTTTAAGAGAATGAAAGGTGCCAAAATGGTCGGGGGGGGGGGGGGGGTAAGAACAGTTTACTTTCCCTTGGTAGATAAGGTTTAGCATAGTGCGGGGCCAAAACTAGCAAAAAGCAGGGTCAACTATCCCAATCGCCACCACTCATGAACATAAATTACTGACTGAAATGAAATTGTATGTGTGAAATGTAATAACTTCAGATTGACATTCATTTTCCAGGGAGGCTGTGCCCCCCTTGCCCACCCCCTGGATGTCCATCATGATATGTATTAAGTCTTAATACTCCCAAGAAAGTGGTCATACAGTGTAAACACTCAGATACATGTTGCAGTCTTATTGAACTATGCAGTGAATGAAGTTATCCTTGTCTTTAAAAACACAATTTTTTAACCTTTTCAATGTAAACCATGAAGGTACAAAATACCTTCAGGACAAAACTCCAAGTGCACAGCAATTTCGTCTTCGTTAATATCCCTTCTACCTCACTATCCCCACCAACGAACTCTAAAATTTCTTCGTGAACATTGGGCCTCTTCCTAACGGGTTTTGAAAAAGGCTGAAATGGTACATTTACTAGATATGTTACTTGGAGCAAATACACAGAACTACCCCTCACGTTACAACTCACAATAAATAATTTCCCGAGCACAACTTGGTGATACCTTGAAAGCAGCTAAAATTTGTGCTCCAGTGTGAGGAAGAACAAGTAGGTGGAAAATAAACCGTTTATCAACAATGCAAAAAAGAAAAAGGAGTTGAATTGAGTTGGTTTTTTAAGTCCACTTTATGCACAGTAAGGCTAATCGGGACTGGACCTACAGTTTAACTCTTTCGCTGCGGTCGTCGCATTTATGCACAGCACGCCAGGTGCCTTGCTCTGCGGAAGTCGCATTATTGCGAGTTCATACTTCCACTCGCTGCGGGTGTCGCATTTCTGCAGTATGTCGCTTTTAGTAGCCTTCAGATATCTGTTGATACTATTTGGAACTATTTGAACTTGTAGTTTTGTTTATATCCGTATGATGTCGCTAATTATGCCCCCGTTTAGAATATGAGCGTTGAGTGCTCTGACATGTCAGTTTCAAATGCATGTTCGTATGTAAACAACATGGTTTCGTCAAGTCGTCAACACTTGTCTGATAATGATGTTACTCAACTGTTGAATCAGGTGAATTAAATTGTGACGATAATAGCGACAGTTTTTATGAGACTTCAATTGGTGACTGATTGTGTAGTGTCTGATGAAGAATTTGTACCGCCGTCCGTAACATCATGGAGCAGACTGCAAAGCAGCATTGATCTAGGTGCGGGAAGTTCGACAGGCAAGTGCTAAGTTACTTGGTGACAGTACAGTATTTAGCACACCATTTTCTTGTTTTATCAAATATTTCCCCCGCTCGTTACCCCCACACCCCCTATACGCCTTCATGGCGTGGTGCTATGCACAGGGGAACACTTTATCTTTTCTTTTTTTTTCTTTTGCTCAGTATTTGAACACAAAGCAGAACAAACTGAAGTTTTCACCACCCAGTATCTTGATACTACTTACGAATTTCCACACCGCTCCACCACTCTGTGTCATCCCGTGTTTTGAGAAATACCATACCATCAGGGACTACAGAATGGTTTGCCAGTGCAAGGAATGACTTTTGTAATTTCTCTATAACATATTTTGCAATGTAATTTTTTAAAATTATTCTTTCTAAAAATTTTTTTAAAAAATTTCAAAATATTTCAAAATTTTTCAAAATATCATACCACCAGGGACTACAGAATGGTATTCCAGTGCAAGAATGAATTTTGTAAGTTCTCTCTCATATATAACGCAATGTAATTGTGAAAACTATTTGTTTATAAAAAAAATATTTTTTTAAATTTAATTACGCAGCCAAGGGATATTGTGTGCCAGAGAATTCCACAGCGAAAGAGTTAAAGTGGGATCCGAACCACTTGTGCCTCCACCGGGTATGGGACCTGGGACCCCATGATTACAAGGCGACGACGTTACCACTGTGCCATCGGGGAGGCCCCAAAAGAAAAAGGAAAAACTAACATTATGACAGTATTGATTGATTTGGTTTATTTTACTTCGTGTTTTGTGCCTCTTGACTAATTTGCGAAGATGGGGATGAGTGATGAAATGGATGAATGGACATTCACAAACAACCAAGCCCAAGCGGGATTCGAACCCGGGACTCTTGGCGTCGCAGCACGATGTGCTAATCACTCGGCCACGGTGGCTCAGTCGGTAACGCGTCTGACTACCATGCTAAAGGTCCCGGGTTCGATCCCCGGCCGGTTCAAATCCGGGAACTTTTCTAACGATGGAAGCGGCCCCGGCGCCCACCCAGCATCGAATAACATGGGTACCTGGGGGAAATCCTGGGGGTAAAGGCGGTCAGGGGCGTGATGCTGATCACATCACCCCCACTCACGACCGGATCAAGAAAGTGTGGGGCGTTACCCCCACACCCCCTATATACCTTCATGGCGTGGTGCTATGCACAGGGGAGCACTTTACTTTTTACTTTTTTTACAGGTCCGGCATTATGACAGTATTGTCATAAGGTTCATCTATTATACGGTATTTGCACATATTCAGAATGGATAAGATAAAAAATTTACATCCAAAGAATATATGTACCTTATGTTGAGAGATTTCACGACAGGTGGAGTTTAAATGCTGAACACAGTCGTCTCTGCTTTCGTTAATACGTGAAAAAGTCACTAGATGGCATTGGCTTTTCTACATGAAAAACCAAAAGTTCTAAAGTTACTTTTTATATGATTATTATTTGAATAATACAATTAATTTCATTCTTAATTGAACCTCATTGTAGGATGTTTCGGTCCTAAATCTAACAATTCTTAAGTTTCTCAAAATATATGCAGAAAATTTTGTGTCTGCATACCCAAGGGGACAATTTGGGGTAAAGCTGAATTTACTGGATTCCGCAAACTACACGAAAAATGATGTAAAATAATCTTCGGCATATTACACTTTTATGCTTTTACGAAAGGTAATTATTAAAAAATACTAATGTTCAAAGGATACACAGGGATCCTTAACACACTTACCAATGTAAATATTTATATCAAAAACATCCAGTGGTTTGCCAGTTGACAAAAGTGTTGTACAAAAAAGAGTAAAAGGACTTTGGTTCCCGCAAAAAAGATGGAGTGCCAGGTGGTATGTGGATAGCATCCAGAGGTAGAAATCTTGTGGTATTTACATTTGTGTGGCATTTGGATGTTCATGGTGGATTGTCCTTCAACTGTGAAGTTATGGAGAACAGTTTAACGTATGCATGAGATGCGGTACGTTAGCTGGACGACCGGAAATACGTGATGTAAGGTATGGAAAGTCATTGTCCCTGAACTCCCCACCACGCCATGGAGGTAAGCTGGATTTTATCTTCAAGTGTCGCATGAGCTCATTATAATATACACGTTAGTTAGATCTACCTTTTTTGTGATAAGTACTTATAGCATGCTTGCAAGTGCACCGTGTGTTGCACAGAAGATCGGGAAATGCTCGTTCTAAACAAAGTGGTTTGAATGTGATGGCGGGTGATGCCATTACTGTGAAAATTTGGTTTTTCATATAATAAGGACGTGAAATTAGTCCAAAATACTCTGTAAAGTTGGAAATAAACGTAAATGTTAATGAATGTTTCCTATATCCCAGTTTTGATATGTGGGTTAGTGTATTTTTACGTTCCAACTTTTGTCACGTGCCCTTATATGGGAATGTTCATAGTTGGTCAAGACAATACAAGCTAGAGTGTCTCTCGGGTTGCATAGTTATGAACAACAGAAGTTGGCTTATTATGATTTGGTCGAGTTATAAAACCGCCACATTTTATTATATATATATTCTGGTTTGAAAGATTTATCTGATATTTTATTTGTGGTGACAACATATGGACATTGTAGCCTAACATTTACTTCCATTTGTGAACAAGGAGTTTGAATATGTGTTGTAACAAGGTGTTACAATATATATATCCTCAGCTGAAAATAATCACGTGGGTACTCTTGAAATTTAAATATCAGCTGTTATTTACAAGATCAGATAGATTTTATTTCTTCTTCTTTTATGAAAAAAAATAATACAAGAAAACTCATACTGCACGTTGATGGTAGGATTGTAATCTGTTTATCATAATAAATGTGATCAATAATATTTCCGAGTACCATTTCATCCCATGAGTATATACCAAGGTTGCTTAGTATAATGTTGCATGTATCAGTGTACTAATTATTGTTCTTTCCTTCTAGGAGGGGGAATTCTGGGTGTGTACTGGTCATGAAAACTAACGTGGTTAAGCTTATGGAACAAGATTGCTATGCATACCGTATTTTATATTTTCATATAAGTGCTCCACGCAATATAGAAAAACACTTCACAGAATACAAGAGAGAAGGAAAAGAAAAATGAGGAGGAAGAGAAGGGTGTATATAGAAAATGATGTGTTTGTGATAAGGAATATATTGGGCAAATAGGAAGAAACATGGAAGTAAGGTGGAAGAAACACAATAAGGATATCAGGGATCAAATACCCAGAACAGGTTTATCTGAACACATCATAGAAAAACAACATAAAAATAAGAAAAGGGAGGTCATTAGAAGGAAAACCAACAAATAAATAGGAATGTGTATTAGGCTGCTAATATATGCAAGGAAAGGAATAAGAAATTGAATAGACATGTATAACCAACCAAAGGTTGGGTATACATCCCCAATACATACAGGCAGCACTCCACTCCAACCAAAGTACAAGGCCAATTCAAGCCAGGTAAAATTAATAGGAATAGATATTCCCAGATATGTTAAGATTAGCAGAAATTAGGCCTAATTAGTAAAAGTATGATAAAACATCAAAATATTAAGTAATTAATAAGCCCCAGACCAAAATTCATTGGTTATCAAAAAGACAACCTTTTGTGGATAGGTAGAATTCAGAGAACACATGTTGTTTTTCATGCAAATTTTTTTATTAACACATATATTTTCAGGATAACATTTGTGCAAGCACAAATTAACTTGCTTTCCCTGAAAATAACTCCAAGTCACAGTTATTAGTACAAATAAACCACAAAAACATCAAAAAATTGATGTTTTTGACAAAAGACAATCGGTCTCTCAGCACCAGAGCCATCTGGTGAGTGCCAGTGGAACTAGCCCCGACTAGACTGCCATCTAGTGGATTTCTTTAGGTACTAGATAAAGGCAAGTAACCCAAGGTGCTGTGGACCAATCAGATGGCCTCATGGGCGTGGCTACCAGACAATACAACTGAGATAGTTTTAACATGAGAGGAAGCCATCTTGATTTCACTTTGTGTTGAGATTTAGTACAGTTCACATCGCTCCAAGTTTTTGGGCCTGAGTAGGCCAGTGGAGAGAGGAACAATGGAGTAGCCATTGTACTCCAACATGTGAAATATCTACTAAGTGCTTGGAAATAGTCCAGTAGCGTATAATATGGACAAATTACAGCAGTTAAAGTGCCTTAAAGTGCATGGAACCAGTATCCATGAAAATTCGGAACTTTTCAAAACCACATGGTGAGGACAATGAGCCTTCAGGAAACCATGGTGCCTTGTATCCAAAGACATCCATGATTATTCGGCCCATCCTTTGTCATACAGCTCCCTGAAACAGTTCATGTGCAAGCCAATACCCATATGTATTAAGATACCGCTATATCTTTAGTGCAAATTCACAGAAATCCCCCCATTTATAGTTGGAGTGATAAGTGTTTGTAGCAAGGCCGAGGTGTGATGAGGTGAATGCAGGATATGTAAGTACCATGCTTTTCTTACCCATTTGTTGGTTCCATGTGTAAAAGCGAACCTATAAGTTTGTGCAGTGCTTGTATATAGTTAAAAGTGATAATACCCAGAATATTAAATGTGTCTTTCCAACATCTTGATTTATCAATTCATATTTGGGCGGGTAAGTCCGGGAAGCGTACTTCTCGCTCCGGAATAACTAGGCTGAAAGTCCCTATGATAAACCAGCAATCATTCCTCGGAATGGATGCTGGTCTACTGGGGACATCCTCCATGTTAATGGTCACTGGAGGACAGCGTAGAGCTGCACGGGGATGGGTGCGTCCAGGTTGCATAGCAGGGTAGTTTCGTAGGTTCAATCAAGCCCCAAGTGGGTGAGTAGGTTAGGTTCACCTATCCTATTGTTCGGCAATGTAACCTGGAGGCACGTATCCCTGGACCAGCCGCGTAGACGAAGCCATTCAACTCATGAATCTATCGTCTGTCTTTTGTCTCCCGCGGATCGCACATGACTAGAACCTAGACGAAATTTAGATAAAGATGTTGAAAAGGTGGGATAACAGTAGAAATAACAAAATAGGATTTCATGTCATGCCGGAAGTAAACCACGCAGCCCAGGAAACACAGTATTTCAAACTGGACATGACGTAAGCATAATGTGGGGAGGAGGGGAATAGCCACGAGGAACTTCCTGCATTCCGCTAGAAACCATCGGGAAACAACACAGACGTTTGAGTAAAGTGGATTTTTAGTTTTAAGTTTTAACTTTCATATTTTTCCGTGGGTTTTACATGAAGGAAGAAATAGAAAACGGAAAGCTCCATTTAGGCATGTGCAAGTTTTTAACCTACTTTTTTACCAAGTGAATCCTTTTACCCTATTCCTTGTTTGACGTAAATTGATGCCGCATGGAGTACTGACACATGCCAAGAAAAAGCCTGAAGAAGGGGGCAGTATGACCCCCGAAATGTCACTTTTATAAACTGAGTATACTCACATCACGTAAGTAAACTATTTTTATTTCTTAAAAATACTTTTTGTTTCCAAAAGTGAGTAATTCGCACAAGTGCAAATATGAATATATTGGGTTGAAACGTATTTATGCTATATAATATTTTGTTGACTACTTCATCTTTATAGGCATTATCATGTGGAACGTTTTGCTCATTTCGATGCTACGAATCCTTGGAAGAACAATTTCTAACCTATGTGTATGCAATGACGTGACAAACATTCACAATTGACACTGACATTAATTTATTTCTGTCAGAGTGAAAAAATTGTAGTATGGTACAGATAGACTGCAGGAATCCTGTGTATTTTAAATATCTCTTACAAAACTTAAATTCTTTTTTCTGAAACATATCAAATAGCCTACGATTAACAAAAAAATCAGGGTGTCTACCAGTCAAGAAAGTCAAGAAATCATACTTGTGGTCAAGAATTTTTGCTATATATTTTTTTTCATATAGTGAATTTACATTATTATATAATACCGTGCGTTCATTTCGATCTTCAGTCGAGAGATAGGGAGAATCGTAGATATGTGCAATGTCTCAGCTATCACTTGAAGTCAAATTCGTTTGTTACTCAAAATCAGGTCATGAACCTCATCCACTTTTTCCAGAGTTGACACTGACACTGGCCTCCAACATCTTTCACCATCTTCTGTGGAAAAATCACAAAAGCTTGAGCACCATTTCTTCACAGTGGAGTGTGAAGGGCAATGTACACCCAATGTGTCTAGCATGCAACCATGGATTTCCTTCGGCGACTTCTTACAGGAAGAACAACTTCATGACACCTTGCAACTCCTCCTTGGTAAATTCCACATTTGGCTGTGCCATGCTTCAATCAATGGCCTGTAAAGAAAAAACTGTTAGTGATATGATCATCCCAGCTGTCACTGAAACTTCCAAAAGATGAATGGTTCAATTGCAATGCATGATTTCAGGATGACATGTGCGGAAGGGGGTCAGGCCGAGAACTTATCAGCCCCACCTCGTAGAACAAAGAATTTTTATGTATGACATTTACGTGAAAACAGACTCGTGTCGAGACATGTGTAGGCAAGTTGTACAGAAATTCCCAGAGTTTCTCCTCCACATAGAGATACGATTAGACATCTTGTCCTTAAATTACGAGAAACTGGATCGTTAAATTGTAAAACACCTAAGCAAAAACGACGGATTCTAACCGAGGCAAAACTCGATGAAATTGGTGCAGCGTTAGAACGTTCTCCAAACAAAGCAGTATCAATTGATGTTAACAGATTTTTTGTGGCCAAATTTAGATGAAATTGATTTGGAGGACATGGTGGTTCCAACAAGACGGTGCCATGCCACTATCGATGTATTGCAAGAACAGTTTGGTGAAAGGATAATTTCAAGAAATGCAACTGTTAGTTGGCCTCCAAGAAGTTGTGATTTAACTCCTTTATATTGATTTTTGTGGGGTTATTTGAAATCTATAGTCTATGCAAACAGACCACGAACCCTTGATGCATTAAGATTGAACATCGAACGCTGCATTTGTGATATTAGGCCCGAGTAATTGCACGAAGTCATTTGAAAATTGGGTTCATCAAATTCACACGTGTGCACGAAGCTGAGGTGGACACTTAATGATGTGTTATTCAAAACATAATGTAATAAACTATGCTTCAAAACAATATAAAAAGTTTGGTTGTATCTGAAATCGTTCTTATTTTATTTCATTGTAAAATCATATTGTTTTTATTGGAAAACCCTATATAAGAATTCATGGGATGTGCAACTACTTGCAATCAAGCAATGCCTACTTTTGAGCTCTGCAATCTAATTGCAGTGTCCAAAAATAGGCACTGATTGAATGCAAGCAGTTGCTTATACCATGAATTCTTGCATAACCAGTTCCACGGATAGGATGTGTAAATTTTCTAATAAAACTTATGCTTTTTTACCTGAAAGTTTTCTTATTAATTTTCAGTAAAAAGTGATCAGAGGGGGGAGGAAGGTTAAAAAAATGAGTTCATTTTTTAGCATTTGTCTCGATATTTTCAGTTCAAAATATATATTAAATCAGAAACTACTAAACTCCAAATATTTATTCACAATGCTGTTACATGAATTGACAAAATTATCTCTACCAATTAAATGTAAACTACAAGCAATGACATGCATACATAAACAGAACTGCATTCCTGTCACTAAAAAAGTTCACAACAAATTGAACAAAGTAAACATTCTTACAATTTTTGCCTCTTCTTGACTGTTGTGCACATCAGAATGAAGCACGGCTGATATGGGAGTAAGGGCCACCATTGCCGCAGGAAGTCAAGCAGAAAATGATACATCACTTGGAAACTTCTTCAAATATCCACCAGTAGCTTCAATGAGCAAAAAAAAAAAAAAAAAAAAAGAAGTCTCCCACTAGAATTGTCACCTGAAAATTAAAATGGTTAGTACTTTAAAATTAACTTCTGGTGATTATATATAAAATTAAATGTTCAATATTTTAAATATACAGTGTGTTGCAAAATAATGTTTACACTCTTTGAACTTTAATAACAGAGAAACTATTAAAGATGACATAGGTCTTCTTTTGTTTTTAGTCCCATCACAGCCCACCAAGGGGTAGTCATTAATGTACACAAAATGACAAGAGGTGAGAAATTTCTTTCGAGAAACGTAAGAGTGAAATATCCATCCAGATCTCTTGATTTAACACAAATAAATTACTACCTGTGGGGAACTGTGATGAATGCTGTGTACGCTACAAAGCCAGAAACACTGAGTGATGTGGGACATGCATACGCTTCCCTTTCCGCAGAAACCGTATCTTCTGTTTATCGATCTGTTCAGATTGCACATAATGTATTACTGCCAATGGTGGTCATTTTGAACATCAATAACTTTAAGGTATGCGACACCAAAAAAAAAAGTTCGTGCTTGCTGTTATTGACATTCAAAGAATGTAAAAACTATTTTGGGACACACTGTATACATCTAAAGACAAAAAAATAGTGGTAGGAAATTATATTCAAAGCAACCCCCCCCCCTTTTTTTTTGCTGCTAACAAATTCCACTTCAAGGATTGGGTGGCAATAGCAAAGACAAGGGAAAGAAATCATATTTTGAATGCTATGAATTTGTTCAAAATGATGGTGTGCTACTGTTATTCTACAGAGTGATTATTTTCCTACACGACCCTGGAAAATGCAAATATCTCAAAGGCTATGCATTTTATTTAGAACATACGGGATGGTATCAAAAAGTCTGTTTGCAAGAAAGTACTTTATATACCTACGTTTACACACTATCACCTTCAAAATAGTTATAAAGAGTTAGTCTGCATAACATGTACGTATGTAGATTTTGGTTGGCATATTCAGTGCAATCATGGCTGTACTGTATATAAGGGGAGAGTTTAACGGGTCCAAACCCCTCCCATTTTTAATAAACAATTTGCATTAATTGAATAGTCGCTTTAACATTAATATTTCAAATCATTTTGAAATTATAACATTGATTACAGGTGATCCACAGGCATAATGCATTCTCTTATATTCTTCATGTAAAATAATTTTATTTTATCCATAATTCTATCAGAAATCAGTGTTAAAAATAAGCTTTAAAATGCAATAAAATCGTCCTCATATATTTTGAAACATAATTTGAAAATAAAAAAAATCTAAATGTATGTAATAAAAATATTGTAAAGAATAATAATAATAATAGTTTATTTATTTAAAGTACTGAGAACAGTTAACATGAAACCTTATACAGCACTATGTCACAAAGAGTAACATGGTTTTTACAGCAAATCACATCCTATACCTAAATATAATATTTTAATGAAAATTTGCTATTAATATTTTTATAAATTCACCACCATTTTTCAATTTTACTGACAATAATGAATTCTGTCTTGTTTTATATTTTGGAACATTATATACTATTGTATTTATAAAGTATTCACTATCAATCCTATTTGACAAAATATTTTGTATCAATATGTACATTAATTTTATCTTTTCTTCTTGAGCTCAAGGTTGTTAAATTAAGTATCTCCAACCACTCCATATAATTTAATGATAATGTACCTTTTCTTCAGTTTCATACACAGTAACGTAATAAATAATTTCTGAATTGATTCAATTTTCTCAGTGTGATTATTTGCTGCTACATTCCATAATTCACTTCCATATTCCACTAATGGGCGAACTAAAACTATAAATAGAAATCTAAAAGTTTCCATTCTATTAAGGGAAGTCCAATTAAAAAATATAAAACCTAAAATCTTTTTTATAAACTTCAATTATATGTTCATCAAATAGCAATTTAGGATCTATGATTATGCGAAGATCCTTATGGGTCATTCCATGCCAAATGATCCAATGGTGGTTGCACGACCATTTTAGAAAAAAAATCTTTTTAGTACATACATTTGTACATGTTTCTAAATATCAAAACCAATGTTCAAAAAAATGTATTGTCTTTAGTTCTCCTGGGGCCCATTTTTCCAACATGGCGCATGGCTTTTTTTGTTCATGTAGCAATATACAGAAACCTTAATATCTCAAAAACTATTAGAGCTAGACACCTGAAAAAAAATGTATTGTCTTTAGTTCTCCTGGGGCCCATTTTTCCAACATGGCGCATGGCTTTTTTTGTTCATGTAGCAATATACAGAAACCTTAATATCTCAAAAACTATTAGAGCTAGACACCTGAAACAAAATTCATTTTATAGCTAATGAAGTATACTTTCTATGATATTCAAGTATGTTTTGCTTAAAATTGCATCGTAAGTAAAAAAATTAGGGTGGAAATTGGGGTAACAATAGTTAAAAAATTGGATTTTTAAGCCTGATTTTTTCAATGAAGGGGTTTAGTCTAAGGCTTAATTTTTTTTTTTCATGTGTAGACCTGCCTGCAGGGTGTCTGTAAATAAAATATCAGTGCTTAGAAATGCCACCCTTTTTTACAGCATGGGCTCAAACATGGCTGTTCATTGAATATTGACAGTTTTCGGAGTTAAATATCTCAGATGGGCCCTCTTGAAAATTTCTGAAATTTGGCAAAAAGGAAGCCCTGCCTGAACCTAACTCACAGTAAAAATCTCAACTTTTAGATTCAACTCGTTTTGGTCAATACTACATTCCATACTTAAAATAATGAAGTCTTTTCTATTTCTTTTTTAAATTTGGGCTAAATAAAGGCTCAGAAAATATAGTAAATGGAAAAATGGCTGCCCCAGGAGAACTAAAGACAATATATTTTTTTGAACATTGGTTTTGATATCTAGAAACATGTACAAACCTATGTACTAAAAATGAAATTGTTCTAAAATGGTCATGCAACCACCATTGGATGGTTTGGCATGGAATGACCCCCAAGGTAATTGAACACTCACGGGTTCATCTTTCAAAGGTATTTTCTTTTCTAATACAAATTGGACAGCTTTGTTAAAATTCATTATAGATTCATTTATCAATGTTCTTCTTGAAGGTTCGCATAACCACTTTTTGTGCATGCAAAATAATATAACAGTTATTTTTAGGGGTTTTTATTTGATTTCATCTGCGATGTTTCACCCTGGTTTCCCAGAACTTTTTCAAGCTACACAGTTCTGGGAAACCAGAACGAAACATTGCAAATGAAATCAAATAAAAACCACTAAAAATAACTGTGTTCAATTATTTTGTTGATTCATTTATATAAACTTCAATTAAAAACACATTTGAAACCATAAGAAAATCATTATAATCCCCTTTTGCATAATTAAAGTCACTGCTGTTTACGAAAACAATACTCACTTTATTTCCTTGACCTAAATAAAAGGTGAAGGAAAATGTAGGGTGGTAGTTATCAATCCTGCATAGAGGGAAACTCTTAGTATCCAATTTAATATTTTGTATATTTGATAAGCCTAGGTCAAGGTGTTTGCACTGTTGATCATAAGATGCATTAAATTGTTTAACGTTTGCAAGAATAGCAACTTCACATATTTTCTCAGCTTTCTTTTTAACGTAATAGTCAGTGCATGCAATATTTCTAGTACTCCAATCAATACCACCTACATTAAAATCCCCTATTAAAATAACATTAACATATTTCATTAATATTTCTTGTAAAACCTAAATATTAAACTCATTTATATTAAAATCTGGTGGAAAATAATGAAGTCCAAATAGTATAGAATCATATATATGATTAAGCAATTTTATCCAAATTACATCATTATTTGGGAAAGGAACTTCAATTGTTAAAAAATCAACTGTGTTTTTTTGCCAATAAAGCACAACTACCACCACTTTTTCTATCTTAGAAGCAAGTTTCTATCTTTTCTAATCACACTATAACTAGGATCAAGATGGGTAAAATAATATTTGTCTTTCTTACAACAGTTTTCAGTTGTAAGTACTAATTCAGAATTTTCCAGATTAATATTATCTATAAATACATATATCCAATTTTGATTTTGTGTTTAATCCTCTTACATTTTGATACTAACAATTCAACTCTCTTTTAGGTGAGTTTGTCATTCAGATAAATTGTTATCACTGTTTACTATGTTATTAGTAATATTGTCTGTATTGCTCACGATTACATTATCATTTTTTAACTTTCCGTAAAACTGTGAAATTAATATACCTTCAAATCACACTTTCGGATCAAATAATATATCAAAGTTCTCTAATGTAACTGCTATGTGAAAAGAAGCATAAGTATTATATCTTCTTTTCAGCCTTTTTACTTGGTAGTTTCTATGATATAATCTTGAATTTCTGTAGAGGTAACATTAGGATAAAAATCTAGTAACAAATAATGCTTTTTCTTTTATACCTTTCTGTAAAACCGGTAGTTTTTTAGAAGAGTTTTGACCTTGCACCAGTTTCTTAGCTTCACTTGCTTTGTTTACTTTTTGCGACAGAAAAGTACGGATCACTGAACTGTTTCTTTTCTTATCTGATACAACATTGTTATGCAGAGCTACTTGCTGTTCTGACCTAGATACGTTTCTTATTTCCTTGTTGGGAAGGTTTGCTGTATGGCCTTGGCTTCTTCAAGAGGCTTATTAGTGTTTTGTTTACTTTGCACTGAATTAGATTGTAAAACACTAGCATACAAATTCTGCTGGTTAATTGTTTCAAGCTTCTTACTTAATTCTATATTTTGATCCCTAATTACAACTATTTCAGCCCTCAAACATTGCACCTGATTATTTAACTCTTGCACAGTTAATATCATCACTATTACCACCACTAGAATTTTCTTCAGAAATCATGAAATCGGAGTGGAGTTACTTACTGCTTTAATTCTAGTCTCAGATGGCGTTGGGGTCACCGGCATATCATCGTTGCAGAGTTGAATACATTTCATGCATTTATATGTTGAAACTTCATTAATTATGTAACATTCCACTTCAATCTTGCTAAGTTCCAAACATGGTTTCGCATGAAACCTAGTATTACAAACAATGCACGGTAAAACTTGTTGTTTACCGTAAATTCCTTTAGCACAGATCCCATAGAAGTCAGAAGCTGGCACCTTGTTGGTTTAAATGTTGACATACCAGACTGTCCCACCATCAGCACACTGACCTCCATAAGGTGAAGTTTGCGAGGGTAGGTGGTGCCACCGGTGAAAGGCTGTTGGCAGGCATAGAGGACAAGTTTGTGAGATCAAGTGAAGGCACACACTGTATGTTTGGTTTGAGTTGATGTTTTAAGTCCAGTTTGTGCACAGTAAGGTTAAACGGGACTGGATCTACAGTTTAAAGTGGAATTCGAACCACTATGTGCCTCCACCAGGTATCGAACCCGGGACCCCTTGATTACAAGACGACGACGCTACCACTGCGCCATCGGGCGATGCCCACGCACTGCATGTGTAGCAAGTGTTCCCGTGAAGTTAAAGTGGGCACGATGAGTGAGCAAATTGCACTTCAAGCAGTGCTGCATTTTTTATGGAAAAAAGAACTAACAGCAAAAGCAGCAGTGGAGGAAATTTGTTGTGTGGAGAACGAAGAAGTGGTGAATCGAGCGACAGCTTCCCGTTGGTTTAAAAAATTTGCTTCAGGTGATCTACGCCTCGCGGACAAGTCCCGCACAGGACGACCTCCGATAGACATTAACGAGTCTCTGCAGGATGCTGTGAATGCTACACCACAATCCAGCACACGTGTGTTAACAAGAGTTGGTTAGCATCCAAATCGACAGTAATCCGTCGCTTGCATGACATGGATTACACCAATAAACAGCCCCGACAAAGTCTGCATGAGCTGACAGAGGTGCAGGCCCAGCACAGAATTGCAATTTGCCAGACATTGCTACAAAACCCACGTGATCTTTGTTTCTGGAAAAGAATTGTGACAGGAGACGAGAAGTGGGTGTTTCTGAAAAACCCTGATACACGTAAACAGTGGGTGAAAAGAGGACAGGGCAATCATGTACAATTGGGTTGTATTAATACGCATGCGCGAGATACATGCATTTCGCGAGGCGGAAGATCTACAATGTTGCCAGTTCTCTTTGTAGCGTCTTCGCTGGCATTAGGGGGGTGCGTAGGTTGCAGCACGCATATTAATGAGCAATTGCACCTTCCACCGGTATCATGGGTATTTGTTGTTGCAGATTTTTGCTCGGAAATTCACGTTTTGCGAGGTGGAAGATCTCCAACGTTGCCAGTTCTCTCCTTTTTAGCATCTTCGCTGTCATTAGGGGTGTGCGGGAAAGATTTTTTTTGGGTTGGGACGGAATCTGGATGGGAATTTTTTAAATCCCGACATTCCCTGCGTTCGGGATGGGATTTCCGATAATTTTCACACACTTACAATGCAGTAAACTTCATTTTAAAATGACCATTCGGTATTTCTCGACTGCTTAGGATAACGTAAAGTCGGGAAATCATTTCCCGAATTTGGGATCGGGACGGGAAATCCGGGTCCCAACTTTATGGGATCCCGCACACAGCATTTACATCATTTGAGGGATGTGCGGGATTCCGAAAAGTCGGGACTGGGATCGCGAAAAAAAATTCCCTTCCCGATCCAGACTTTTCGGGATCCCGAGCAGTCGAGAAATACTGAATAGTCATTTTAAATAGTCGTTACTTTGTGTACGAGAAATGAGAAAACAATCAACTAAGGTGAAAATGTCGTGTAGATTTCGAGATTTTCAGATATTCTGGAAATTTCAAACATTTCCCGTCCCGACCCAGAAAATACGGTCCCGCACACACCTAATTATATTATATAAACATATTTTTTTTTTACCTGGAATCCTAAAATTTATTGTCTTCCAATTTTCAAATTATACATCTGCATTTAAATAGCATTACATTATTATATAAACATTAAAAAAATGTCACCTGGAATCGTAAAATATATTGTCTTCCAATTTCAGTTTCCCGTTGCTTAATGTTTCTGCGAATGCACTATCACTAAAATGAACACTAAAACTAAGAAGTACTGTTTAACAAAGAAAAGTAGTTTAATGTTTTATAACTAACTAAAACTCATGCTGATTAATTCAAAACAAAAACTCTTACACTGGGTACTGATTATTAACACATGTTAAAAATTCACCAAAAATACCAGTGTGTGGTTACTGGTTTCTCCAGATAAAGTCATGTAATTATGAGGCAAACAGGGCTTCAGAGGTACCAACTGGCATCTAAGTTTCCTTTTTGCTCTCATCCACATGTTCTCAACATTTTGTGTATCGTTGGGGTCTACAAAGTTTTCCTCGTGGACAACAGCCTGATGTTCGTAGATGCCACCTCCAATTTCGTTTATGCGGTTATAGGCTCTCCAGGCATCTGATACAATGATGGTTCCAGGTAGTATAAACCTGAAAGAAGTATAAACTGTTTTTAACACTAGAACGGCGAAGGATTTGATACCCCCTAGAACAGTGGAAAGGGGTCATTTTGACCCCTCATAAGGAATGCATTTAAAATTATAATTATATTACAATGGGAACATAATTTTTATTTTGTATTATTTTCTGCACTTTAGGTATTATAATCACAGTGTTTAGGTGGGTTTATGATATATTTTGATATAAAATAAAAATGATAATCGTCAACAACTGAATACTCCAGAATACACAACATTTCACTATGAGAAACTGCTACTTGATACCAAGGTCCATGAAGACTTTCTCCTACCCCGCTTGAAGATATCTGTTCATAACAGCCCCTTTTCCGCGAGGGGCTGGGATTGTAAATTTGTGACATTATCGCGGACGCAAGCTTTCCCTCTGCCTTGAAAAACTCATTTGAAAACAACGATGAGTTGTCAATATTTTCCAATAGTTACAACTAAATTTTGACTCATTTTGACTCATTATATCGTTTACTTTATTTCTGGGGCATGGCATAGACATATAGGTGCTTATCTAGAAATACACAGTCCGTCCATTAGGAAAGGTAACCGATTTTTTTGCCACGGAACCACCAATGCCATCTATGAAGAAATATATATACTACGTAGCGACACATCTCGACTTTCTTCCGGCAAATTTGCAAAGCACCAGCGTCGGCAGTCGAAGCATACGGATCTTGTGACTGACAGTACCTGTGGAACGTCGGTCGGAAACGGAGCAATGTGCCATTAAATTCTGTTTCAAACTGTTTACGGTAGTGAGGCATTGAGCCGTAAGAACGTGTTTAAGTGGTATGCAAGATTTCGTGGTGGTCCAGGCTCTCCAAAACCGAAGATAGTGCGCATGCAGAAGAGCCGAATCAAAATTTCTTCGATCCCAAAGCATCATCCACAAGGAATTCACTCCAGACGGTCACACTGTGAACGCTGAGTATTATGTGGGTATTTTGCATTGTCTATTGGCCAGGATTCGTAGAGTTCGGCCTGAATATCGGGAACAGGGCTCATGGTCTCTGTTGCACGACAATGCACACGTGCACAAGAGCAGGTTGGTACACCAGTGTTTGGCCAAAAAAGGGATAGCGGAGCTCAATCATCCCCCATATTCTCCAGATTTAGCTCCATGTGACTTCTGGCTATTTCCAAAACTGAAATTGGCGTTGAAAGGAAGGCGTTTCGACACCATTCCAAACATCCAAAACGCTTCGACCGCGATTTTGGAGGCAATTCCGAAAGAGGAGTACCAAGACTGCTTCACAAAGTTCTACAACTGCTTCAGTGCATGTATTGACTCATAAGGTGTCTATTTTGAATAAACGTTATTGTAAACTACCAGTCCACAACGTCTTGTCTTTCATTTCTCAATAGTCACCTTTTCCACTGGATGGACTGTGTATATATCGGGAAGAGTTCTTGGACGCTGGTCAATTATATCACATGTAATAATACTAGCAAAATTGTCTTGATATTACAAAATCTGCCAATAATACTATAAGACCAAAAGTGTTAAATAGTCGACTTTCGATCTCGCCACCGAAGTTCCCGTGTCTTGGCCTGGCCATGCGTGTTCTTCACCAATTTCATCCAATTATCACTCATCGTTGTGATTAACCAAAAGTATACCTGCCGCAAAATTAGTTTGGTATTGATGCTTGGGAAGCACGTGGAGAAAGTGGGTCTACTTTACTGCGGCAGGGTGGGTTGCTGGCATGTGAGCCAATCAAAATCGTCCCAGTGCTTCACCCAAGCTCTGGTTACCTAGCAACAGAAAACGTTTATCACGGTGTTGCCGCTTATCGGGCAATTGTTCTTGTGATCAGTTTTCATGTTGTTGGGAGAGGACGTGTTGTTTGTTGTGTTGCTGTGATATTTTAACTGGTCCGTTTGTTTAGTGTTTACTGAATTTAGATTATTCTTTGTTGTATATAGCGTGTTGTTTTAGGGTGTTTTTTTTTGTACATAATTTTCTGCTTGAGTGTGTCGTATGCTTGTGTGAAGAATGTCAAGCACAGGAGGCAATACTCGAGGAATTCCTCTCAAAGGCCAAACGTGGGAAAACGTTTGTTCTGTGCGCAAGTATTTTGAGCAAGAAAGAAACAATGGGGGTCCAATCATTTCTGTAAATAAAGTTCTGGACAGGACTGCTGTTGCTGTCGGCGTATCTAAGAACACTATTGTTACCATGGGAAAAGAAGAATATAATGTGGTAGAAATAAATCAATGCGAGGCTTCAAAACTGGAAACCCCAGGAAAGAAGAGGAATATCAGTAAACGCGTAACAAATTTAGATACCTTTTAGCGAGATGCTATTCGTCGCCATATTTACTCTTATTATAGGAGGAAGTTCATCGCACTGTAGGGAAACTGCACGTTTTGTTGAAAGATTCGGGACTTTTTCAAGGTGGGAAAACACCTTTAAGGACAGTCATAAAAGCTCTGGGATTCTCATACAAAAACAAATAATGGACGCAAATTAAAGTAAAGTATGGAGGCATATGGGGATGTGGAGGTAGGGCTCCACACATTCTCGACCTCAACCATATTATGGAGGTGATGCGGTGATGTGGTTCACCAACTGCTTTTACCCCATGTTTGCCCTAGGTACTCATTTGGGCTGAGTCGACTCCGGAGTCGCTAGGGATATTTGATTGATTGATTGATTCATTCATTTGTTGTTTTAAGTTCACTTTATGCACGGGAAGGCTAATCGGGACTGGACCTACAGTTTAAAGTGGGATCCGAACCACTGTGCCATGTGCCTCCACCGGATATCGAACCCCTTGATTACAAGGTGACGACGTTACCACTACCCCATCGGGGAGGCCTGCTAAGGATATTTGAAAGAGTTCCCCTTACCACCGCGGGTCTCCCACGTAAAAGTCAGACGCCTCACCAACTGGACTTTGTGCAATTCAGTTGCGGTATAATTGAAAGATGGGCAGACTTTAATGGCGACTTCGGAAAGAAATTATTATTGAAAGTGTATATATTCAATATTTTCAGAATGAATTGAAAAGGTAACCTGTAAACAATGCTCGTTTCGTTAATTCGTTCATGTTGTAAGGGAGATGGAAATGAAGAGAGAAAACAATAACACATTCATCATTGTTGTCATTATTGTTATTCCTTTTTCCTTGAAAAACAATAACACATTTCATCATTGTTGTTCTTTTTTATAACACATTTTCCTCGACACAGCGTCAGAAGGCTGCACTGCGTACCGTACCGCATGATATGGCAACACCGTGACGCATGTTCCTTCAGCTCTCAATACCAAACTAATTTTGCGGCAGGTATAGTAGAAATGATTATGGATTAGCTATGGGAATATAGGTTGGGAGGACGTCTGACTGCTACGAGACCGAGTTCGATCCCTTATGTGTGTGATCTAAGGTCGGAAATTTTCCGGCTTTGTCCCTGCATGAAGCACCTTTGGAGTTCATCCAGCCTCAAATAATTGGGTTCTTGGGGACAAACCTTGGGGTGGGCTAAGCCAGCGGGAGCGTGATGGGATCGAATATGTGTGGTTAAGGACACGGTGCAATGTGGAATGGGAACTTTGCCTTACCGATATGAACAGTAAAGAGATGGCGTAAGAATATGTAACAAAACACATTCATTATCTACCTTCATTATTTTTATCACAGATATGTGTTCTACTAAGAAAATTGATGTAAATAAATAAATAGTAAAATGAAAAAGTTATAGAATAACAAAAAGATTGATTGATTTGTTGTTTGAAGTCCACTTTGTGTACACATAGACTAATCGGGATTGGACCTACAGTTTAAAGTGGGATCTGAACCACTATGTCCCTACACCGGGTATCGAATTCGAGACCACATGATAACAAGGCGACGACGAGATTAACGAAAAGGTTGTTAGTTACAGGTGATAAAAATATAATGTATTATTGTTATCATCATGCACTAATTTCCACAGACACTGTCACTACAAAACTAATTCATTCAATAGCCGGAACGCCAACCACAAATGAATGGACGTGGGAACTACTTTGATTTTATTTGATTTAGTTAATTTTACTTCACTTTTCTGCCACTTTTGGCTAATTAAAAAGATGGGATTAGTGATGATGATACGCCTCTCACAAACACCCATTCCGGGATTCAAACCCGGGACGGGACCCCTGGCATCGTAGCACGATGTGCTAACCAGCACTCCGTCATGGTGGCCAGCTCATGGGAACTACTACTACTAATAATAATAATAATAATAATAAAACAATGTAATTTTATTTATAATATTATTATTAATATCATCATTAGTGATTTTTTGTTTTTATTATTATTATTTATGTTCATCATAAAAGATACTCTAAATATTGTGATATGATCATAAAGGATCGTGCGGGGTGTAATTAGTGACCCTTTCTCAATCCACCTAAATGACAACCTCACCGTACTGCATTATGCAGGCTAACAAGGTTCTGGCGTCTGACTCCATGGCCATGGGACTTGTGTTGTGTGCTGTCAATATGTACTACCAATATGTACTTGTAATTTCTTTCTTTTTTTTTTCTTTTCAGGCCACACACGGACAAAAGAAAAATTTCGTTCAAGTAATATATCTCCTTCCTCTTTACCTATTATTAACAAGGTGTAATAAAGGATGGACTTTCGTGTATTATGTCGCAGCAGGAGCTCAGGGAGTTCCGACAACAAACAGAGTGTCGGAGTGTTCCAGCTCACTAATCATACCGCAGACAATTGTCTGTGATCATACTGTAATCAAGTATTTTGCTTATTTAGTAGGTACTTGGCAACTTTTCCGGGGGAGCCTGACCTCCCGAACCCACCATCTAAATGCGACGTTGCATACAAAACCTCCAACAATAATTGCGTACAAATACTAATCGAAAACATTTGTGCCTCTAATGCTCTTCCATGTAAAAAGACTGGCGAAGGAAGGAAGGTGCTACCACGATGACGTCACAGAATTCTCGCCCGCAGGGGTTGTCAGAAAGCCCAGTTATGGTGGGACCTTCTCAGGCAGGGAGCAAAACCAATTCCATGGACCTTGACTTGATGGGACATGTTCAGGACGTCCTTCCTTGTCCAAGAACTCTACCTACATGAGTTTTTGTGAACTGCGACAAGTGGGAACATGCTATAAACGCAACCTACGTAACGCAGATATTGCAGCATGCATAAATTAAATTTTATAGGGGTCAAATTGACATCTCCCGCTGTTCTAGGTGAAATTTCACTGAAATAAATTGTACTTTGTAGATATCAATATACCATCTTCAAAGCAAAAAAATTACGAAAAGTCACAAAATTTCAATTACATGCCCACACCTTGTGTAAGTTGGGTTGCCTATTATAAAATGTCGTTGTCCTAAAACTTTTGAGAGCTACTTTTTCAGAGAAGTGTCAAAACACTTATAATGTAGAAAACATCAAGAATTAACCACTTTTTAAAACGAGCATTTGGAAGTTCCGAACTGCTCGGGATCTCGAAATGTCTGGAAATCATTTCTGGAAATTGGGATCGGGACGGGAATTTATTTAACCAACTTTTCTGGATCCCGCACACCCCAACTAATGACTCAGTCGGGAAAGTGATCATGTTCAGCTCCCAGATGTTAGATGAACATTGCTCTTAAACTTAACGCGCCTCAAGTGATATATCATTATGTGTGGAAGCATTTTCTATGCAGAACATTTGCTACGGTCGAATACTCTTTCTAAAAAAGGAGGACATTTACCGACTTCTAAAAAATCTGCCCAGATGCTGGACAGACACCTAAAAAGAAGGACATGTCCAGATAAAAGAGAACGTCTGGTCACCCTATTTGTAGTGCATAAAGCCACGTCCACATAGGCATCCACCGTTCCGTAACTGCATCGTGTATCACACGTTCTTATCTGG
Source organism: Lepisma saccharinum (assembly GCF_977018435.1). Taxonomy (NCBI): domain Eukaryota; kingdom Metazoa; phylum Arthropoda; class Insecta; order Zygentoma; family Lepismatidae; genus Lepisma; species Lepisma saccharinum. The sequence continues at coordinate 54,506,764 of NC_139242.1, read as the reverse complement.
ATGGTATTGCGTGCAACCTGAGCCCTAAACAATTATGTTAAGAGTTGGGGTTTGCTCCATTTCATGACTTGTTGGTTTTTCCACGTCACATCAAAGGGTTCAGCTCATTCAAGTTGCAGCAAGTCTGGACGTGCATAGAACATTCATAGAACAGAGACGTGTAACACTCATTCCGTGACAGTCGAAGAGAGACATGGAGTGGACCCAAGAACAATGGCGCAACCACAGGGGGCATTGCTTCTCCCCCAACCTTCGACGGAAGTCAATTCTAGGGGGCAAACATTGATGGTCAAAGACACCTGCAGGAAGCACAGGTGAGCAATTACCCCCCTTGATTTCAAATTTTATGCAAGTAAAGATAAATTTTGGAACACTTTCTTGCTCGCGTCGCTCTCAATGTCGTTTCTCAGTTTCGTCAAGTTCAGATCCGTAGCTAGAGGGTGGCAGGAGTCGGCCATGAACGCCAAATGATCTAATGAAAAAATATTTTGAAAGAGACAATGCTTTGGCACCCCGTGGTGCACCGTAATAAGGGCTAATAGGAAGGGGGCAAACATTGATGGCCAAGGGCACCTACAGGGGAAGGCACAGAGGAGCAATTGTCGCCTTCGATTTCAAATTTTATGCAAATAAGAATAAATTTCGTAAAATTTTCTTGCTCTCTTCGCTCGCAATACTTCCTTTTCTCAGTCTTGTCAAGTTCAGATCCACAGCTAGGGGGCAGCGGGATTCGGTCAAGGATGCTGAGCACAGGCATGCGTGGACCCTCTGATTAACTCGAGGGGGGGCAAAAACCTTGAACCTCCATATTTAGTTCTAAGTTTGTATAATTGTGTTCCTCACCAAATCTCGGTTTTCCTTTCCTTTTCAATGTGTCATGCATGTAAATGTACGCTGCAGCGACTTCCATGTTCGTACACACTCAACTGGGGAAACTCGGGAATGTTGCAGTTACGGACTCCGGTGCAAATTGAAAAACTTTCATGCCGTAACATCGTCGCGTGCATTGCCTTACCCTGTATCAACCTTGTTATGTTATGCGGTTACGGAACGGTGTTCTGTTACACCTATGTGGACGTGGCTTAATATCTGCACATTTCAATGATACTGCGAGTAAACAATAAATAAGAAGCTATGCCTCTTTGCGGAGATTTCGGATGCAACAACAGACGTTGCAAGAATTTTTTTTTTTTTTTAAAAAAAGATGGAATTTAGAGGCCCAAGAAGATTAGGTTTCCCAGATAAACATGCTTACAAAACATATTTAAGTTTATTATACACACATTTCTGTTATGATGTTTTAGTGATATTATTATTAATGTAATGTATACAATTATAAATTCAAAAATTACCACATATTGGAATAGAAAAAATTGTTCGAAAGTTTCCTAAAGATAACTATTGCGAATGTTTATATTTTTATTCCAAACTATGTGGAATGTAAATTCATAACCAACAAAGAGACTTCAGACATGGAAAAAGACACACGTGTCGCTTGGAAACCAATTATCATAAAAAAATGAAACCTTCCGGACTGAAGTGACATGCCAAACTGCACGTGTCACTCGAACTGGGCCATTTTCTTAATAACCGTCCATCGTGTCACCTTGGTCTGTTTGTGGCACATGCATGGTCGTTTTTTTTATTCAGACTGAAGTGGCGTGTGTCGCTTGTCGCCTCCAATAATGGAGTTTTAAGATCGAATGTAGACGCGACGTGGGAACGAGCCAGGCAACATTTAAACCAGCCTCAGCGGAAAGATAGGCTGCAGAAGCTTGCATTGGTGAAATCCTCAAAGTGGCAATTATCACTTGTTGTTTCGATATGAAATATATCTATTAATACCGAAGCGACAAACAACACGTGCTGCTTGAAAGTAAACCAATGCAACTTTTCGAACGGAAGCGACACAGCAAGCTTGCATGTCACTCAGACTGGTCCGTTTTCTCAATAACATATATCATCTCGCCTCGTTCTGTTTGTAGCGCATGCGCGGTGAATGCTTGCTTTTAAGGAGATTTTACACCGAAGCGACATGTGGCATGTGTAGCTTAAGGATTTCACCAATCGAAGGCAGGCTTTGTGCAACCTGTCATGCCTTTACAGTGTGAAACGTTGCTGTTGATTGGCTCGTTCTCAAGTGGTATGTGACACGCAAGCGCTTGAGAATTCACACCGGAGTGGCAAGCAACATTGGCTTGCCCCTTTAGTCCGAGGGAGAATTCACATAAAAGTGACAGGTGACATGTGTCGCTTGAGGATTTCACCAACCGAATGCAGTTGCAGCCTGTAATCAGCTACTGTGTGAAACGTTGCTATTGATTGGTTTGTACTCATGCGACACGTGCCGTCTATCGCTTCTGTGTAAATTCTTCCCAAGGCAAAATATTTACCGCAGTTTAGCGAACAACACAACGAAGCGACACTATGCATGATGTTGGAAAAACGACTCTGTCCAAGTGACACACAAGCGAAAAGCGACACGTGTAGTTTGTCATGTCGCTTCGGTTTTAAAAAAAATGCATTCATTTCTAAGAGTCGGTTGCCAAGATATATACGACACGTGTCACCTGTTGCTTCGATCTGAATGGTCCCATTGACTGAACGGGTTCCTATCTTTTGTCGCCTGTTGAGTGCCGCTTATCGCCTGATGTTTCGGTGTTGACATTCTCCTGAACGTAAGAATTAATATATTAAAGAGCAATGGCAAGGTAGCTGAGACGGGCTAAATATAGTATGATTATAAACAAAGAACACTAAATTTGATGTAATTGGGCCTTCCCTAGCAGCCATGGGTCAAAAATATGAAAAGTTAGATTTTTTTACACTACGCCTAATGTTTTCTTTTTCTGGTTGTGAATACTAATTCAACAGCGGAATAGGAATCTGATATAAATTTCTCAAAATTGTAAAGAAAATGTATTAAGTGCGTAAGCGCATGATATTTTTTATTATTATACACTATGACACTGTACCCTATCCGATATTATAATATTAACACATGTTTTCTTTCCCCTCCTATTCTCGTCCTTTATTTCTTTGGTTACAACAATTTTAAAATTATAATTCCTGTAAATAATAAAGTGGAAGAGATTGCGAGACATGAAACAGAATATACAATATTTTTGGTAATAACTATTCTCGATAAATGTGCATGTATAAAATAAAAAAACATATTTACTAGCCATGAGGGAAAAGTATGATATCACGTTAAAAAAGAGTTAGTTATGAAATAACAACTATAAAAATAAAAATACAGTCACGTGGAAGTATTATGTAGTATTATTTACCAGATTCACAAGAATAAAGCACTTAAACTGTGAAAAATTTAAGGCTTTTTTGAGTTCCGATGTCTGTTCTGTTGACGATTCTCTCACTAAATTCTTAGTGTCACACACCTGATTAATCGTCTATCATGATCTGACATAATTTCTAAAGTTAAGATGAAATTAAACTTGCACTTTAATGTAATAGAAGCAGGTTCTGCATCAAATTCCTTATGTATTTAAATGGGAGAACAATTGGCCATCAAAAGCGTAGGGATTGAACAGGGGTGCTGCCAGTATATTTTCGTTTCACACTTAGGTCTAGCCTTTCACCAAGCTAATGCATCATTAATGAGAAATTGCACATTCTAATATCTATCAGTTAGCATGCATGGTTGATTGATTAAAGTCCACATTATGAATGGGTGACCGCAGCAGGTGGAGCACTTGCCTCCCTTGAGATATCTAGAATTAACGTAATTTGAATAGTGATATTTTATAACAAAGAAATATTGTCTTCTGTGACTTACAGGCCGTAAATTACAGCAACTATTATTATTATTATTAACCGTGTATGTCTCTATCACTTCACGAAACACAATCTGTGCAATAAAATTCCATGTGCTTAGTTTTCAGTGGCACAACGGGTCCAAAGAGTCCTGCCAAGCGTATTTTCTTCGATGAATGGCTGTTCAGTGCATCGAGTCCCATCGCGTTTGTGTTTTAGTCTTGAAGATCGATGTCAAGTAGCATCCTTTGCATTGCTGCTCCCACAGGGGATCAAACGAGGGACATTTCACACAAGAGGCGCGAGAACTAAAAATCTTTCAAAGCGAAGGCTCTAATCTTGAAAATAGCCATGCAAAACATTTACATCTTGAATATTCATATCATGAAAAGTCCTAACTGACATCAAACAATGACGAATACCATAATGAAATAGTCAAAGAATATTAGGTGAGTGGGCAGAACGAATACTGTATTCCCTTCCGAAATCTAAATACTTTTAGGCCTCCCCGATGGCACAGTGGTAGCGTTGCCACTTTGTAATCAAGGGGTAACTGGCGTACACAGGAATTTTTTTTTCAGGAGGGACAATTTATTTTCCTTTGATAGATAAGGTTTAACAGCCCCCACGCAGAGTAATCGCCGCCCACTAATAGTTTTTTTTAGCCTCCCATAATTCTGTTCATTTAACATTCACCTTGTTATGCTTATTGCCTCTAGATGATGTGTAGTACGAAAAAATATGCAAAGTAATTATTTATTGATTGCAATAATAATCCTTATTGTAATTATATATGATATCCATACTTCACACTTTGAACAAAATTTTAAATTTTTTTACATGGGACCCGCATATATTTTTTTGCCCCAGACTCGGCACCCACCCAGGATCGCTTTCTGTTGTGTTTCTGTTCTTCTCACTTTATTGTACTTAACATAGCTCTTTGTTGCTATTCTTTAGACTAAGATGGGTACAAATGCTGTTCTAAAATACCCATGATACTGGCAGATATTGGAAAGTGCAATTGCTCATTAATATGTGTGCTGCCTACACACCCCTAATGCCAGCAAAGATGCTACAAAGAGAACTGGCAACGCTGGGCAGATAATAGAATGTGCAATTGCGCATTAATATGTGTGCTGCCACCTTCACACCCCTAACGCCAGCGAAGACTCTACAAAGAAAACTGGCAATGTTGTAGATCTTCCGCCTCGCGAAACGCGTGTATCTCGCGCATGCGCATTAATACAACCCAATTGTACATGATTACAGAGGACAGGAGGCCATCACCCATGTGAAACAGGACAGATTTGGGAAAAAGCTCATGCTGTGTGTGTGGTGGAATATTGACGGGGTTGTCCATTATGAGTTTGTTCCAGCAGGTCGTGCTGTAACAGATGAACTGTATTCTGAACAATTACGCTGAGTGTATGCCATTCTGAATGAGAAATAACTGGCATTAACGAGCAGGAAGAGGTTACTGCTGCAAATTGACAATGCTCCGAGTCATCGGTCACAAAGAGTGACCAACACCCTGGCTGAGCTTGACAGGTTTGAGTTGTTACCTCATCCCACCTATAGTCCGGATGTTGCACCATCGGATTACAGGTTGTTTCGCTCTCTCTCACATTTCCTGTGTGGTCGGCAGTTCAATTCCTATGATGAGGTAAATTCTGCCTGTCACGAGTTTTTCAATTCTAAACCTGCCACCTGGTATCGCCATCAGATTAAACTGTTGTCGCAGACATGGGTGAAGGTCATCGAACATGCAGGCCTGTACTTTGCTGAATAAAGTCTGTCTTTGTTTCTGATATTCTGGGTTTCATTTTCCGCCTTGTATGGTGCAAGACTTCTGGGACAGCCTGGTAATTAGTGCACGTCGATCATTTTCAGGTCCTAGTTTTTCCGATTTTCTGTCTATTCGGGTCTTTGGCAAAACCAGTCTCAAATCAATGGATACCTGGGTGGTAAAGACAGCCAGAGCATTGTGCTGATCACATCACCTTTAAAATGGCCGACATCGAGAATGGGTGGGGCTCTACCCCTCAATTTACCTCAGGGCAGCCATTAGGGAATGTGAGGCCCTGTTCGAACTATACCCGCGAGGCCCTTGTGTTATGTAATGATAAAATATCGATAACATCCATTTCTCGTAAAATTCTTCTCTAGCGCCAACCTGGTTATTAGAATTGTGTAATTATTACTTACTGTTAAGCACGAGCGCACGTTCGCAGTATCGCCGTTTAGCACTAATAAAATTTAAAATTTGGCAACCAGCTTTTCTTAATGACTGCTGGTTGAGACCTGCTTTAGTGATACAAGCCCTAGAAAAAAAAAAATGTTATCATGTGTGTTCGCAGCAATGTATTATAAATTTAACCTTGTTGTTGTTATGTATTTTTTCTGCCACAAAACGCACTAAATACGGAAAGGAGATCATGACACCAGGGGTTGGCAACTTGGGCACTCACCCGAGGCCTCACGCTCCCGGGGTCACCATGCTAGATAAAAATAATAGTTTGTGTGAGGTTTTTTTACGAGTTTATAGGATGCTGGTGCTTCCAATTAAGTAACTAATCTGATACAGCCTGCATTCATATCTTATTTTGACATACTTAAACAAAGTAGCTACTATAAAAGATAGTGATCCAAATATTTGTATCAAAAATACTTAACATATATTGTTTCTTTACTTATAGAATGAAATATATGAAAATATTATTTTATGGAAACAATGCAAATTCACTACAGTGTATAAATTCAATAAATAGTAAAGAAAACAATTATGTTATTATTGGATGTGATTAACACGGCCGCGGTGGCTCAGTCGGTAACGCATCTTGACTACCATGCTAAAGGTCTCGGGTTCGATCCCCGGCTGGTTCAAATCCGGGAACTTTTCTAACGATGGAAGTGGCCCCGGCGCCCACCCAGTGTTGAATAACATGGGTACCTGGAGGAAACCCTGGGGGGTAAAGGCAGTCAGGGGTGTGGTGCTGATCACATCACACCCACTCACGACCGGATCAAGAAAGTGTGGGGCATTACCCCTACACCCCCTATACGCCTTCATGGTGTGGTGCTAAGCACAGGAGAACACTTTACCTTTTTTTTGGATATGATTAAATATTGCTACTTTTTTAGTTAAAGTAACAATATGATATTGAACATTCCCGATTTTGCAATTAAATATGTACTAGAGTACATGAGATTGATTGAGATATTGATTTTTGTTGTTTTAAGTTCACTGAATGCCCTGATAGGTTAATCGGGACTGGACCTACAGTTTAAAGTAGGATCCGAACCACCGTGCCATTTGCCTCCATCTGGTATCAAACTCGAGACCCCTTGATTATAAGGCAATGACATACATCAGAATGAAAACGAAATGAACATGTAATAGTGTTTAAATTATGATTTTGTAGGACACTTGTACTTCAGACTAAGGAACAAAAATTGAAAAAAATAAATTAATTATACTTCCTGCAAATATTTTATGCCCCAGGCCCCGTAATGCAAGTTTACGCTCTGCCAAATACTTAAGGACATACAGTATTCGTTTGAAGACCTCACGCTAGTGCTGCTTTTACTGTGAAATCAACAGTCCCTGTTGCTCATCAATACTTCTGCAGTCTAAATTCACGTTCGGTCAATTTTTTTAGGCATTGAATTTGACTTAAATGCCTTCAATCATCACAGCCTTCATTTACCCTTCTTCCCAAACAGCTTACAACAAAAACAGAAAATCTTATCTTTCCTCTTCGAGTACAGCAACCACCTTCTGTTGACCGTTTCCCCACTTTGCATAACACGCTTATAATGTCCAGGTAAAAAGTATTGATTATCACCATTAATTGGGTAATCATGATTTATGATGCGATTGGAGCCCTTTTGAATGATTGCATCAAATTCAGAACGATTTAGAATTGACGTCCACTCACCTGGATCTAAAAGCAGAGGCGATCTGTCACCAGACTCAGAAACCTGGATCTAAAAGCAGAGGCGATCTGTCACCAGACTCAGAAGATGAACATGAAACATACTCCTCCTTGCAATTACGTCTTACATTTGGCACCTGGTTCACAGACGAGCTACATTTAAGGTCACCGCCCACCACTGGTACATATGACTTGGACTATATCGCGAACACACTCCGTAACACCAACATCAACACTAACACTAGAGCACTTGACCTCAAATGTATCTACACTATTTCAGTTTATTATGGCGAAATTTGAAATGGAAACTGTATTTACAGACAGCAAGATTTTCTCGAATGCACCTTTCTTTCCTTTTTTAGCCATTTGGAATCTAGATTCAAATTTACGAAATTTGTCCCATTCCCTAGACATTCCTACTGTGTCAAACACCAATGACTTGAAATTTGTTGATACTTCGGCATGGTTGTAATATCTGGAAGAAATCTGGAAACATTCCTTCCCTGGGAGGGTTTGAGAGGCAATAAAAATAAAGTACTCATATCTCCAGATCTTTACTTCTATTTTATCAGTGGGGGCAATATGCCGACCCAAGGTCCGATGACCTGCACACTGCCTGCCTTGAGAGGCCTGTTTCTGAAGCCCCTTTTTGAAAATCGATGAATTTGTAAAGATTGGCGTCAGAGGGAGGGAAGGCCGTGAAAAAAACACAGTACACCCCTGATTAAAAAGTGAAATAACCTTGTGTAATTTTTGTTGTATTAGTGTGTTCCTTATGATTTATTTTTGTAGAATTCTCATTTCATATCTAAGTTTGAGACATAAATACTGTCGTCAAGTACAGTAAAACGCAATATTAAAAAACTGATATTGTTTTCCATTTTTCCTTCAGACAAGGACTTTTGAAAAATTATTGAGAAGACAAATTTGACATGGCAAGTTCTAAATTTGCCGTTAATTTTTTTACAAGCGCTATTTACAATCTGAAGTGCTTGGAATATCACCAAATAAGGGACAAAAGATTGACGCCAATTCTGTGTTGCAAATAGCTTGCCTAAAAAATCGGGAAATTTTTTGAGAATTAGATATTTGAATAGTAGGAATTAAAACATGGAATGATATGAGTGAAGCAAAAGAACTGAACTAATCTTTAATCTCAAAATTCTTCACAGTAATGCTGCTACAAACAACTCCGTGGTGCAAGAGCCGTGTTAGGGGCACAGCCTGTCATTCAGCTTTTCTTTGGGTGACCCGTGGTGAGTGCATCGAATCCCATCGCCGCTATTTTCTGGCTTTCGAAATTGGAGCATGCTACTGCTTCTTCTCAAGTAGCTCCTTAATTGTTCTTACGATGCTGGGTTAACACCGAAATTTTGAGAGTTCGTACTGGGAATCGAACCCGGGACCACTCGTGCCAAAATCTAGAGCGCTAACCAGTAGACTTTGCGGGAGCCATCTTCACAGTAATGGGTACGCTTAAATTTATTTCTTTAATATAAAATAACATTATCCTAATTTCATCTAATCAGCATTCATCATCGTCACTATGATCAGGCCAGAAAACAGAGAAATGCATTTCTTATCCTTTGGGTGCCTATTTGATTCAGAGGTTTCTGCTGACTACAAATCCGCACCCCTACCCATTAATCTCGAAAACGAGCGTTACGTGCTTTGTACTAATGGAGTATTTATTAGACACTCGGTAGAGTTTCATCTTGCCGCTGCGGTTGTAAACATTAGAGGTTGTAGGAAAAAGCCCAGTGGACCTTCAAGGCTTTGATGCCGACTCTTGTTCTCACCTTTTCGCAGACCGGCACACCCTCAAATTTGTTGGTCCTCAGTTTCCAGACAAATAACCATGTTATTATACCTGTCTTCGGTCGAACATTAGGCAGGAAATCAGGAAAAGTTGGAGTCACAAATGGGTCGTTGATCCTTGTCGGCGAATTTTCACTGGTGGCTTGACAAGAGGGGACATACTTGTCCATTACCAGAAATACAACTTTGTTATGATGCAATTTTTCTTCTCACAGTTTTATTTTCTTCCTTCTATTCGAGTGCAATCGCGTTTGCAGAAAATATGAGCAAATAACTGATTTGGAAGCACGAGGCCTTTGCAGTGGCACACTTCGCACACCCCCTAACAGCGGCCATGATGTACCTTCATGGCACGGTGTTATATACAAGTGGAACTTTACTTTTAAGTTGCTAATGTGTAAACTATCCTTTTGAGGGAAAATTTTACAAACTTGTGTAATTTAAGTAATAAATATTTTTCTATACTCTTGCAGGAAGAAAGGTGAACTACAGTTTTCTAGTCATTAGAACTCCTCTCCATGTTTCTGCAGTGCTGATCTCAACATCATGATTGGCTTCAAACAAAGATGTGAAGTTATTTGTTGCAGTTTGGAGCAAGGGTGAGTTTAGTCACAATTAATGCTATTTCTGGATAGGACCTGCTAAAATCAGGATGGAAAAATTGCCCCTGGATAATAGCAGGTTCTGTCCAACTTGTTGGAAGCTTTTTATATTTTTTTCCCTAGAGCTGGAGGGAGGTATATTGAAGCAATCAACCATAGCAAAATAACAATGAATTTGTAATGTACAGTGAGTGGCTATTGGAATTACCACTTTCTTGCAAACATTACACAAAAGCTTAACAGTACATTTCTATTCAATATCACTTTGTTAGCTAAAATATGCTGATCTTACAAAAATGTTTAAATACATTAATTGCCTAATAACTAAATTCAGTGAATTTTGTTTCTGAATACTTTGAGATGTTTAGATTCAAGATCACGCCCTTCATTTTTCAATGAGCATAGAAGCTCACTTAGCTTTTCCTAAGATTAACCCTTTACCAGGATAATGATGCTGTTAGCAGATATTTGCCCATGTTTCACCACAAATTTACCACCGTTATAACTTTTCTTGTTCACTGAAGCAATTCTATATGCTTGTTAACTAATGGTATGTTAGAAGCACTTTGATTCCTTTGTGACAAATGAAACATCTTTGGAAAATAGAATTTCAATCAAAGATGGTAAGCTTATTGTTTTGCTCAAAGGGAGTATTTCAGGAAAAGTTGATCCACTGGGCAGTAACACCTAATATGTGTACAAATATGTACAGGGAGGTTAATTTTAAAGTCCTGCAATATTTTGTGTCCATACTTAATTCCAACTGTTGATCTTGCCTAGCATTTTTGAAAATGAACATACAAGTTCATATAAGCGAATATTATTGGCCTGATGTATTTTTCGAATTGTGCAATTATTACAAAAAGTTTTGAAAAGTACTGCCACGTGGTGCTTGGAACACTTATCAGATGGTCAGGAATACAGCACTCAGATCCCACTCATATTTCACTTATGAAAAATTGAGGACATGACCTTGAAATTCAACTTTGTATTTTTCACTTTTGGAACATACTGTGACTCAGGTAATGCTCAGAGATACATGTTTTTGAGTGCTTGAGCCTTGAGGCATCCTATTACTACATACTGATTTATTTTTCTCCAAAAGTATTAGCAACAAGTTTGCAATTCTTCTCACAAGAATGGAACACTTATAAGTAGGGATATGAAGTTTTCATTTTACTGATAACATCAAATTGTTCAGGCAAGTAAAATACATTGTTTAAAATGTATTTGAGTAGGTAAAGGAGGCAAGTTTTGCTGTTTCGGAATCATGGAATAACGCAAATTATTCTGAAAAATGGCATAACATCGAATTTTGCACATTAATGTGAAATATCCCCAGCTTGTATTGCCTAACACTTCTGTTGAAAAAGAAAGAACTACCTTAAGCATTATTTCTAGTCAAGCTGGGGAACGATCGATTCCAAAGAGACTGTCACACTTCATGTATTGCAGTTTAGAACAAACATGACTGACAGTGTTTAACCTCATCCTGAAATAGAAATCTGTGGGGGGGAATCTTCCCAGAAGGAAAATTTTGTAAGAACAGGAAAATTTCCAGGAAGAAGCACCAGTTCTGTTTGGGGGGAGCCTGTACACAAAATGGTATTTTGAGGCGATTTTTTGGCATTGTTAGGGAAATGTAATATGAATGATTGTTTTATCATCTGAGTGTTATCATTCAATGAACATTTCATATTTAGGGGATGATGAGATGAAATAGTTGGGTCATTTCTCACAAAGGTAAGCCATATTTTTTTGTCATTAAAACTAAAATTTCCAGAACTACAACAATGCGAAAATCTTAAGCATAGAAGGTACAGTAAAAATAACACTGAATTGCAGTAAAAAAAAAAAAAAAAAAAAAAAAAACACGAAAGTTAGGGACATTAAACGAAAACTTCACGTTCCTACTTATAAGGATATTTTGAATCCTCTTGTTCCTAGGTTTCCTGGGTGGGGAGCCCAAGAAACTTCAAATGTAAGAAAGCATCACATTTTTTTTCTTTCATCTTCTTCTATTTGATAAAAACAAAACAACCTTAGCAGCTAAGAACAGTGTATTTCTAGTTAATTTTGAATGGTGCTGCCAATCTCAATACATTTCAGTCCAGACCATGAGATGAAAAGCTTTAACACAGGAAATTTTGACCAGCACATTTTAATAATTTCACAGCTTTAGTCAGTATCATTTTATCAAAAACTTAGCAAATGAGTTTGGAGGGAAATAAAATTATCTGATTTACTGAAAAGTCAGCACAAAGTTGAAGCTATGCAAGGTTTTACACATGATTCATTCTAGTGGTTTGCTGTGCAAGAGCAGGCAGGCATTTTGTGTTGCTTTATAAAATAAAATTCATGTATATCTTATCACTGGGGATGCCACTAGTTGCAGGGATCTAAAAAAAAAAATCAATGTCCCTACATATGGCCTTACATTTTATGGTTCCCTGCAAAATATATTGAGATTGGCACTATATTGAATCCAATATGGTGGTGAATGGAGCCATTTACAATAAAAGGAAGTGCTCACCTGTGATTTGCATATTTCCAATATTTCAGAATAACTGCAGGATGGTGATGGGAGGTACAAGCTGGCAGACCAAAATCCACGCTGGCTTTTGTCTCATCTTTTCCAATCAGGAGCTTTCTGGCAACACAGCAGAAAAGTTTTACTAACATTTTATTCAGGATGGGACAGGTTGATTGTTATCAGACACATTGCTGAAATGCCTGCAATTTTGTTACAATTTTTATGAACATTATTTTGTATACCAGTTTTTTTTTTTTAAATAAATATGAAAATATACAATATTGTGGAGTTTGTTGATTTTTTAAAACCAGTTCTCACAGGTAGTGAAAGTGAGATGCTGACAACTTCCTCTCAAGTGTGGGTATGAGAAAATGAAAGTACCTCTTCAGCACACAAAATACACTATTTCCCTTGCAATAAACCCATGTGCATTGAAGAATTTAGTATTATGGGTCTACGGTCATGCAACGTTTAAAATTAAAGAGTTTCCTCATCATGCACTAAGTAATGTTCCAATTTTTCACAAAAAATTCAACAATTTCGACAGAGGAGTGGAATATTCTTTCATAGTCCTCATGTGTAAAACTGATTTTTCAGAATAGATATGGCAATACTTTTTTTATTTATTTTATTATTAGGCATTGTATTTTCAGTTTTTGTATGTAACGAACCCGTCTCGTCACAAGTTATACGAGTCGCACCTCTATTTTCATGAACATTCTAAGAATATAAGAATTTGAGATTTATCTAAATTTAAAAGATGAGTTCCACCTCTACTTAGTCATATCATAAATACTGACACAACATTGAAAGTGAATTATGACGAAAGTGTTAAAGATACTTTATTGTCCTGATTGTATAGGTTACTTACAGGTCTAACGAACACATAACACCAATCATTTTTCAAAATGGCCACCTTTGGCCTTCACACAGGCCTGAAGTCTCTGCGGCCACTCATCTACAGCATTACGCACTGTCTCCGTACGGAAAGTCGCCACTGCCTTCACCAGGGACCGTTTCAGACTGTCAATATTGGCATGCCTCCTCGTATAGACCATGCCCTCAAGCACTGACCACAATTTGTAGTCTAACGGGTTGAGATCAGGGCTGCTAGCAGGCCAATCAACTGGAGCAATGAAGTCCGGGACATTGCTCTTGAGCCACTCCTGGGTAGAGTGTGCCTTATGGGCTGGTGCAGAATCCTGTTGGAAGGTCCAATGTTGGTTCCTGAACAAAGTGTCACTCAAAGGCTTCACAACAGAGTTCAACACAGTATTTTCGTACACTCTGGCTGACGTTTTCACCCCTTTTTCACAAAAATGCAGCTTGGTGGTGCCATCATACGCCACGCCCCACCAAACCATGACTGAGGCTGGATGATGACCCCTCTGGATCTTCGGGGCTTTCTCCCGAGCTTTGTGGGATGTTGACGCATACACCCGGTCATTTTGGCGATTGAAAGTTTCCTCAATGTTGAATATCTTTTCATCTGTGAAAAGAATTTTCCTGTGGCCATTGTTGGCGTAATGTTGCAGGAGGCGTTTTGCTTTTATCACCCTCTGCTCTTTCAGACGTGCATTGAGGAAGTGACCTGTACTTCGCCGGTAAGCCTTCAACCCCAAGTCACTTCTTAACACACGAGACACTGACATTTTGGGAATGTTCAGCTCACGAGCAAGCACTGCCTGCTTTCGTACAGGATTTCTCCGAATACGGGCTGCCACTGCTTGCACTAACTTTTTGGTTCATACGCTGCGTGGGCGGCCTTGCCTTGGGCGATCATCAACTGTCCCAGTCTCTGTGAATCGCTTGATGGTCCGATACACGAAAGATTTGCAGATATTCAACTTTTTAAGTGTTCTGAATATCATGGGGCTGTTTGACCCACTTTATGAAGCACTATTACTGCCACACGATTTTCGTAATCGCCCCACTCCATAGCTACACTTTTACGAACACACTTCCTCTATGACAGCTCAACTCACAATGGCCCACCCCAGCCTCTTGCACAGGAAGGTTGGCCGGGACCTTGAAAACCGGTTGTACACACTGCCTCAAACTTTCTGTCAGTATTTATGATACGACTAGGTATTTTGGGAAACTTACTTTAGAAATATACTTTTATTAGTTTATTATTTCCCCACCCATCTTCGCTAGCGTCACAGACCTTATATAAAGGCCAAAGCTTAGCTGGCAAGTCAGTTAGACTCCGCCTGCGGGTGAGAGAAGGTGTGCTCCGCTACGGTGAGTGACCAAACACCAAGAAGGAAGGTCCGCTCCATCTTCGGATGAGAGAAGGTGCGCTCCGAAAACGCGAGAGTCCAAGCACCGCAGATGACAAGGTGTGCTCCGCTTCGGCGAGAGACCAAACACCACAGATGAAGGACTCCGCTTTCGGGCAAGAGGAGGTGCGCTCCGCTCCGGCGAGAGACCAAAGGAAACTCACTCCGCCGCCTCCCGCGAACCAAGAGTACTAAGGGCTCCATCTTCGGATGAGAGAAGCTGAGCTCCGTCTCCGGACGAGAGATGAGGTTGGACTCTGTCCACGAGTCAGAGAATCCGCTCCATCTTCGGATGAGAGAGAGCCTCGCGCCATCTTTGGATGAGATATGTCACGCTCCGTCTCAGGACGAGAGAAGTGAACTTGGCACGCCAAGGACACACTCCACCCTCGGGTGAGAGAAGTGACTAAATCAGTTTCCCTTTACTACTTTCTCTCCCCCCCCCCCACCATCGTCCAACAGCGTTGTAAAAATTTAAGAATTACTGTTTTAGGAGATACCTTAGTAACTAGTTTCAAAAATGTAAACGTTGGAGTTCCTATGTATCTAGGTAAATTAGGAATAGACTAAGTTTATCCTTTGTATAACCTTTCTGTGTTTGTTTCTGAACTTTGTTGGTAAATAAAAGTTTATATGTTAAAGTCTATCCTGCGTATCACTCTGGTCAAGCTTTTGGGCGCTATCCTTTCATCTGGCCACATACACCCAAACTCTGAGTCAGAGGCATGGCGTGTATGTAGCCGGTGTTACCGCAGGTAACAGCAAAATGTAAAGAATTAAAAAGTTGTTTCAATAAAATGACAACATTGTTAAATATGTTAATGAACACCGTTCCCGTCGAGTAGATATTGCCTAGGACATTTTTTCTGCAGCCGACAGAAGCGAAGAAGGAGGCCGTTCCGCTACCCTGAAGAGGCAACAAGGGAGAAGAGGGCGCCAATGCAAGGAAAGAGCGGGGAAGGACTTTATGGGGTTATTCATATGCCTGTTAAGGGGCCCTGTTGCCGGTCAGACCTACCGGGGCAGCCAGTGCTGTCACATCGGATTGGCAGAAAAGAGCTAAATCCATCTTAAAATAGGAATACAATTTCTGTGAAGCAACTAGAGGTAGACCGGACACCCTAAATACGTCCTTCGTGTCCCTCAAAGCCGTACGATTGCAATATAATCCTTGTCTTCCAATAAGTTAAGGAGGAAATTGTACAACAAATGCTAAATGAGTATATTTTCATTATTCAATTTTTCTTCAATAGTTCTTTCGGGTGTGTGTGGGGGGAGGGGATCAGGACCCCCTAAAAAATACGTCCTTCCTGTCTCTCAAAGCCATATGATTGCAATATAATCCCTGTCTTCCAATAAGTTAAGGAGGAAATTATACAACAAATGCTAAAAGAGTATATTTTCATTATTCAATTTTTGTACCTAATAGGTCTTTCGAGGGGGTGGGGGGGTGTCTGGACCCCTAAATATATCCTTCGTGTCCATCAAAGCCCTATGATCCCAATATAATCCAATAAGTTCAGAGGAAATTATACAACAACGGCTAAACTAATATATTTTTCATTATTTAATCTTAGTACTTGATAAATCTTTCGGGGGGGGGGGGGGTGATCCAGACCCCCTTAAATATGTCCTTGCCCTATGTGTATGTTCAATACACTTTGTAAGAAAAAAGTTTGTATAACTCAAAAACACTGTGATAGCCAAAAGTGGCAGAAAAGCAATCTAAAATAACATAATTCAATCAATCAAGCAACAATGACTGCTTAAGCTATGGTGTTCAAAAAATAATTTTTTCATGGATAAACCTTAAAGATACCTCTTGCAACAAGCAGATTCACCAGCATTGGTGAAATTCCAATGAGAATTTCAAGGTCTAGGTTTTGAATTTTGGTAGTTCCAATAGAAGTTTATGCTTCTTGGTCAATGCAAAGGTTTATGGTCTCCATATTCAACTGAGGGAACAGGGTAACCAAGAACTCCTGTAGCCATGATGAGAATCAGTCATTGCATAGTACAGAAGTAACAACCCAGTCCATGTCCTGATAAAGAGGAAAATGTATAACGGTGAACAAAATTATAAAGAGTATATAGTCTGCAATTTGAGACTGAGGGTTCAGAAAATCGTGAACTACGTTCTGAAAAACTTAAATTGGTTCAAAATTTCTGAAAAATATTGATTTTCTAACCAAATGTATGCATAATTTTCCAAATTATGTACTAATTGTTGCGAAAATTAATTATGTATATTTTGCCACACAGTACATACCAATCTTTCCATGTTATGCAGTCAAACTCCCACCTTTTGTATGTGATGATCATGTTTACATTGCAAAGCTTGAATGCCCGAAAGTACTGACAGTGAGCAGACCACATGGATCAGAAATTTACACTTTGAACAATGGAGGCAACACATATTTTGCTTTGTTTCAAGCTTTGAAAAAACATCATGAACTTGGAAGGAGCAAAATCGACATAGACTATCTTTCAAACAAGTTAGTCACCGAATTTTTTCATCACCAAACAGAGCATATACTTCTGTGTGATGTACAAATCCTGTAAAACCTTAAAAATAATAATAAAAAAGATTTGCATGCATAAAAGTAATATAGGTTATTGCATTTTTAATGAAATGCTTCTGACATAACATTTCTTTTCTGCCTGTAAAGAAGAAATACACTTTTAACCTAAAATCAGAGGTCTACTGATCACTAGACCCCAGATTTTTATGTAATATCATATCAAAGTATAAAATATGTAACAATAATTGATAAAATATATACCTAAATATGTAATATCAAAAGGATATGTAGCTAAATATGTGGTATCAAAGAATATGTAATATTAATAAGAATCAAGTATCCAAGCAATTTCAGGAATTCTGCTAGATATGTATTTTATTCAAACATATTCAACATAATTTTAAGGACATAAGTTGTTCAAATTAAAATTTGTATCAGGAACAACATTTCCTCTTTCCTTAGCAACCTTGCTCCATGACCCTCACCCTGCTGTCATGTGGATTTTATACGGGTTCGCCGGGAAACAAAACATCCTAATATAAACAAACCCATGTTGATCAACAAAGTGACCAAAACAAGGAAGTGTGATAAATAGTGCTAGCTAGTCTGTGTAGTGCTAATGACAAAGAAAAAGTGAAAAGTGCGAAACAGGTGAGAACAGAAAAGTGTATTATAACCTTCACATGTTTTAGTGTATTCTCAAATTCTTGGTAAAAGTTGTCAATCGGAATAACTGATTTCTTCAATTTTACAGGAGAAAGTACTTACGGAACTGAGTTTCTGTAGACTTTTGAAAGGTCGTGCAAGTGTTTTCTCCCTTTGTTAAATTTATTCGGCCGGTAACATGTATTTTTCGACATTAATGTCTCTCCGATGCACAAAAGCTCTTGCCTCCATTACCTTCGACTTTGTGAACCAAATGTTCCGTGTATTCGATGACGTAACCCCCGGTCAGTGTTTCCAATTACCCCATTGTTTTCCCAGAAGCCGTGAATAGTTCATGAGGCTATCCCTACATGGTTCATGGAGCTAATTGAATGGTTTGTGGGGCTATCCGTAAATGGTGTGTGGGGCTATGCGTGCATGGTTCGTGGGGTTTTGGAACCTGGAAAAAAAATCTGTAACACGAAAATAGGAATTTTTCGGTTAAGATGGTTTGAAACACTGCATATCCACTGATGATAGACAACGCTAGTTAAGATTTGCCCGCCATATTGCGTGTAACACAAGCAAAAGGAGAACGAACAATAATTACTCGATATGTGGAAAATTGAAGCTATTTTCATGAAAGAAGTGAAATTGAACCTTAAAGAATGTTTCGGAATGCATTATAGGTAAGTACGAATGTAAGAAATGATGAAATTAACAAGTTAGAGTTGTTCGGCCGATTGACAACATTTAATAAATTCTTTACCAGCGCTCACCTCTCAACCAGTGATCAAGATAGTTTGTTTTCCCAGCAGAAGAATAATAACAAAACCAATCGGAACTCGAACCCGGGTCTCTGGTACACTGTGCCATTGCTCTAACAATTGAGCTACCAAGCCGGCCTGGCTTCGCCTGATTTTTCGCTATCGCTATATTACCTGCATGCAATCGTCTCTGCCAGTGCTACCGCAACGGGATCTGTTGCCTCTGAAACACAGTAGACTTAGTAGATGATAATTATTGTAGATTAGGCACACACAGGAGATGTACTACATAGAAATTTTCAGCGAAAAATACAGGCTCGACCAGGACTCGAACCAGGTCAGACGAGGCCAGACCGGCTCGGTATGCCAGAGACCCGCATTCGAGTCCTGGTCGAGCCTGCATTTTTCACTGAAAATTTCTACGAAGAAGAACGTAGCATGATGAAAGCATTCGTATTATGATGAAATAGCAATAAAAGAAAAGGAACTTTGGCTGATTTTAGAACAATTTTCAAAAATGCAAATGAATGAGAACGTTTGCTTACAACTGCACATACTTACCGTAGCAACAAGAAAAAGTAGAAGTGTAGGGCTAGCGCATGTAATGAATTTTCTATAATTAATTTTGGTAACATTATAGTATAAGGGAAACGGATTTCTTCAAACTTACAGGAGAAAGTATTTTGGAAATCATTTTCTGTAGCTTAGTGGAAGTTCGTGAATCTAGTTTTGATCCATTTTAATGCGAAAACATGTCTTTTTCTGCGAAAATCTCTGTCCAACACGCTGTTTCTGCTGCTGCCATTTGCTTTCTGGGTAACACTTTACTATACCGGAGACGGATTTCTTCAAATTTACAGGAGAAAGTACTTACACAAATCATTTTCTGTAGCGTTGTTGATGTTCGGGAATGTAGTTTTGATCCATTTTAATGCGAATGCATGTGGCTTTCTACGAAAATCTATTTCTGACGCGCTATTGCTGCTGCTACAAGCCAATGTTGTCCGTATATGCTAAATTGAACGAAAGGAGTGCTAATGGAACCTAACCTAACAGGCCTAACCTAACCTAGAGTCGTTTTCACGTTCAGAAGACACAACGGCGCTTATGGAGAAACCGCACAGTGTTGCCAATACAGCGCTAGCTCATGTCGCCGGGAAATGATGACCTTCCTTCACAATGAAGGTGTTACATATTTTGTATATATAATGATAATTATATGTAATTATTAATATCAATATTATACTGTGAACATTACAGTTACCATTTTTACTATGATCCATTGCGATCACTACACGCGCGAGTGTAATGCACGAATATGACACTTCAGAAATCACTTAAAAAAGTAAAAATCACTGAGAGCTCACACAACTGAAAACACTTTTTCGGGAGAGGGAAAAAGTCTAAACAGACCAAAGTAGATCTCTCACTCAAGTAAGGGGAACCTGGCACATGGGTTAAATTCACGTTGCAACCCAAACAAACAAATGAGTTATGGCCCACGTGAACTGATAAGACGTGAATGACTCAAGCAAGGCATGTCATATTTCTATCTTGAAGTCCCATATTTTGTCACGTGTTGGAAAGCCTTTCAAAGGTTAATATGGTGTCTATGAATTTATGTGTATGTTGGAAACTGAAAGGTGATCTTCATTTTTTTTAATGTTGCTCACAACAGCAGCATTGGAAATAATTGTCAATTATTAAATTTAAGTAATTTCAATTCTATTATAACAAACTGCATGAAGTTCATATTTTTACTGAATGGAAATAAAGTAACAACTCGAAAACTTGGTGGTGATAGCCGGAATGCTGCGGTGAGTCGGCTCAAGATGGCCAGACAACGTCTCCTTACTTCGCGCACGGTTCGGGTTAAAAAGAAACTCCAAATGCATGGAAGTAATATTTCTGGGAACCTTTGAGTGGTTATAAAAAATAATTTCATTATTTTCTCCACAACTTTGTCGCTGGAAGTTTTTACTTGGAATTACAGAACAAAAAATGGCCAGCGACGACATTTTCTACTGCACAAATATAAAAAATCTCCACATACTTTATTTGAATATTTTTTAATGCGAATATGCTTTAAAGTATTGATAAATTCTGAGTACCACCATCTCCTATGACAATTAAAAAACAGTGTCAATTTTTTTAATAATGAATGCTTCAATTTTATGGCATGTTTCAACGTTAGGAATGAAAACAATGTAAAAATTGTGTTTTCACGGAAAATTTGCGTTTTTAATTTATCTAAAATTATGTAAGCAAGTTACCAGTTTTTTGTGTTCACCATCGTATTCTCTACAAAATTCCCTGCAAAACTGCAGGTACCGATTTTACTTAAGCTAAATTTGTAAATCCAGAAATTTCACAACAGCGCGCTCGTATTTCCCATAAGAGCCCATTGTGTCTTCTGAACGTGAAAACTACTGTAGTAAGCATACCTCGTCCACGTGATGGTTCGTGAGGCTATCGTGAAATTTTGGGCTAACATCAATGGTTTTGGGGGCTACCCGTGGATTTTTTGTGGGAAATAAGGAACAAGAGTAAGTACTCGTTAATGTAAGCAATAGACATTATTTTCGTTAGAAATTCAGAATTTCACGTTTGGAATGTTCCGCAATGCAGAATACGTAACTATCAATGTGAAAAATACGAAAATAAGGGAATTAGAGACGTTTGGTGGTTACTGAAATTTTAATCTTAATTTTACCAAATATAATATTCTACCTACCTCATCATCAAATTATTTCACCATAGAGTAATTTATTACAAAAATTCGAAAACCTAAACTCCATTGAACAAGTAATCGCAGACGCAGGGTTGCCACAACCAGAAATCAAAATGTCCTTTTTTACATGTGCAAAATTTCCCCCTTCATCTACATATTCCCGAATTGAAATCCGATTGCAAAACAAAAAGGCCGAATCACACGGAACTGAAAATTTCACTCGATTTTTCAAAATGATTTATCTGATGTTGGGTTCCGAACAGTCAAGGAATTTCGAATGTTCGTATTTAGAAGTGGTGTCTGTCCGATAAGTCCTTGGTCCTTGGTTATCCTGTGAAACAATCAAAGTGAGTCGAGTAGTCTGTGTGTGTAGTCAAATGTTTACGAAATGTGGCGGTGTGTATAGAAGACATCCTCAATACAGAAATACAATTGTTGCATTGTGAATTACTTAACCGTTGCAGTAATATGTGTCAGTGAAGCTTAAGAGTGATTGTAGATAGTTAAAATGTAGATTTAATGAAATATAAGTTACATTAATCTGTCAGTGAAGCTTAACATGTTAGCCTTCTGCTACATTTAATGATCCATAACCATGTCTGATACACCTGAAAGTAAAGACAGTAAACATAAAGTGATATTTGCTACTGCGGAAGACCATAAAACTCCGAGTAAGATAATTCTACCGGATCCTGAAGAACCACCAGGTATATTGCTTCCTAATGGAGAAATAAATTGGGCTTGCCCGTGTCTTGGTGGTATGGCGACGGGACCATGTGGCGTGGAATTTCGCAATGCTTTCTCGTGTTTCCAGTACAGTACTAGTAATCCAAAAGGCAGTGACTGTTATGAGACATTCAAAACAATGCAAGAGTGCATGCAAAACTATCCAACTGTATATGGATTGAAGCAGGATGAAGAGGAAGATGATGAATTTGGGGAGACTGAAATTGAAGAGAAGTACTCAAAAATTTTGGACACACCAGAACATGATTTACCAATACCAGAGTTCAAGCAAACATCTTATGGTGAATTGGAGGACTTGGAGGATAAGAAAACGATGGAATCAATACTTAGTGCAGCAGAGAAAGGGTCTGAAGACAGAGATGCAGTAACAATGGATGCCGATGTACCTGATGAAGATACAGAACTGACAAATAGTAGGGGCTCAGGAGACAAGGAAACAGAATCATCAACTTCTGGTGTGGAGGAAGTTGAAAGGATGGAAGGTTCAGGAGATTACACAGAAGCACAGGAATCCACAAGCAACAGCAAAGGAAAAGCTACAGAAGAAGCAGGAGGACAAGAAGAATTCATTAAATCTTGACTAGCTATGCACATTTTCTTAATGTTATAGTAGAAACGATAGGTTGGAAACTGGTATGTTAGTTTAGACATATTTCAGGTTGAGACCTGAAGCAAGAGAATACTTGAGTTTTTAATTTTGTACGTATAATTTGTAAATCAAAGTGCAACTACAGAGACATCATGAGAGGCTTCCTTTGTAAAACCAAAGCAGTAAATTAAAGCAATACAAATTGTATTTTACGATAATATATGTGAAATAAAAACATTTGTAAACATAGGGGTAAAGGCCCAAGTATGTTATGCTGCCAACTCTTCAATTTTATATTCAACTCTGTGAGGTTTACCATTTGCTTAGTGGTATTTAATGTGCATTTTCAGTGACAATTAGAAAGTTTATTTCTTTAAGATTGCTGTTTATGTCAGCACTCAGAAATTGTGTTCCTTTTAAGAATAATGCTTTTTGAAAATTGTAAGCCATGAATACCACATATTTCAATTATGGTACATGCAACTAGAGGTGATGATATTCTAGTCAAACACCACTTCCATATTTGAGAGAAGTGGGAAACTTGTGCGAATAATGTCATGTTCCTAACTGATGACAGTCTGTACAATTACTTTAAGTGGTGCTACATTCCTGTTTCATAAAGGTACATGCAACAAACTATTGTAAATGTAAAGCTTATTAGAAATGCTGAAGTAAAACTTAGTTTTTAGTGTAAAATTAAGAAACAATGCAAAACTGTAAGATCTCAAAAGAAATATGTATATTATTTTTTATTGTATTTGTGTGTTGAAATACATGTAAAAAGTTAGCCTATATTTCATAATTTAAAAAAAACAACATATTTTAAGCATATTGGAGTAGCGATTAAAAATTGTAATCTCACTAAGCATATTAGAGCAGCTGTTTTTGAAGCTAGAACATATTAGAGCATTGACGAGCCCAAGCTCTGAGTGTTTAATTCCGAATTCATCATGGTGCACAGGCAATTTTTACATGGTTCGATTTCTAATTGTCTATTAACACATACTTCAGAGTCTGAGTGATTACTTCTGCTTGTTTTCTGATTTTTCCTTTCCATACATTCCTATATGATGTCAACATCCATTTGTTGGATATGGACTGCTGCTGCCATATACTTCACATGCATGGGGTGCGAAGGGGTATTTCATTGCTAAATGCAGTCGTTCTTAGGTTAGGTCAGGTTTAAGGCTCTTAGCATTAGAATTTGTAGAAAATCATTAAGTATTTGGAACAGTTACCCATTGACCTTGTGAGACAGCCATTTATGCCAGAGTTGCATCTAGCAGCAGAGCTGACTGCAAGAGCAAATCTGACATTTTAAGGAGCAAAGAAAAATCAGTACAACTTATAGCTGAAAAAGCTTTATGGCTAGTAGCATCCTCAACATTCAAATTTTCTCTAGAACATAGTTGAACTATTGTGGTGATATTCTATCTGCAGTAGTTTTAGTATGAGAATGAGATGATGGTACTCTTCACACTTCTGTGTACATTCACAAATTTAATGAACCCATTCTGTCTTTTTCCCTCCACAAGAGCTTATACTTTTGAAACTGGAGAATCTTATATTGTACATTGCCCCTGCTCTGTTGATGTTTCTACCCTAATCTCTGATGGTCCATTTTAGATTAACATAAAGGCTATAAATAAATACATAAATATCTGATGTAGGAACTGATTAGTATGATTGATGTCCGGTGGTGTAAGTTTATCGTGTGTGTTTGATTGTGTTACTGATCACTAATTTTCTAAGACCAACAAGAAATGATGGACGTTGAAGAAAAAAGTCTATACTAGAGCTGGGTCAATACTATAAGGGTTGCCCAAATGAAACAAAGACTTTTGCCGTAGCTTAACTACGGAGAGCTTTATGTTTGCCCTGATAGGTGGCATTGTATGTAAAAAAGTATACATTGTATGGATACTTGGTATGGTCTGATGGTGCAGCGAGCAGGGATTTAATTTTTGAGGCAGAATGTGTTAGTGGAGCTGAAATTTATCGTCGTATGGAAATGCGTGTCTTGTCACGCAGCACAGTGTTCAGATGGTGTGGTCAAGCACACTTAGCCATCACCGAGGAATTAATTGCAGCCGTAGACAACTTTGTAAGGGAGAATCTGCAAATCACCACGTGAAAGATTGCAGAAACATTGTCCTCGAGCATCCTCCGTACCGCCCTGATCTCTTGCCCTGTGACTACCACATCTTCAGGCCACTAAAAAAGAAAAATCTGAAGAGCCACCAAGGATGCTGAGGTCCGTGATGCCGTTGAAGATTGGTTCTGCAGTCAACCACTGACGTTCTTCGCTCAGGGTATCCATACCCTATGTTGGGACACTTGCTTGAACAGACAAGGTGACTATGTGTGGAGGATATGTCACCCATAGATCACTATTACTTCCTGTATGCTCATATTTCCCAACCAATAAATAATTACAGAAAAAATAAAACCAAGTGTCTCATTTTCATTTGGGCAACCCTTATACTTTTAACATGTACTGACATAGCAATGAACAGGGACTTTCTGATTCCGATAATGACACCTTTTCTGCAATTGTTGCACTCATTTTGATCCGATTTCAAGTCTTTTTTTTGGTTTGTTGCATAATATTAATAATTCTTTCTATGTAAGTTCTCCATCACAACTATACGTTAGTTTGCCAGAGTTTTATCTTTAAATATTCATAATTTCACATAGGAGAGAGAGAGAATATTAAAAATAGCTGTCATTTAATGACAAGATCCATTTTCACATGATACTTGTGTAAAGTTAATGGAAATTACACATTTTGCATTATTCCTTAGGATTTTGAAGACTCCGTGAAGGCTTGTGTGGACAGCAGCCATTAAATTGCAACCAATACTATCTGATATCAATACAGCTGCTAAGGATGATGTTCAGCGAACAATGTCCCACATAATTCATTGCACAAAATCACACCGATGCCATATTTCGGGCTCAGATTGTGTGTTGAGAACATCTTGGGTAAGCATTGTGTGTATGATCTTTGCCAAAGTGATTCAAGCAGTGGCGTGCCCAGGATTTTTGAAAGGGAGGGAGTATGTATACGTTTTCTTGGTAGTCAGCCCTCATTTTGTCATATTTTCCTACCTTTGACGTTATTTTTGTAGGAATACTGGGTGAAGGGGGAGGGGGGCTACAACCCTCATCCAACCCCCCGCCCCCTTGGGCACGACACTGGATTCAAAGCATGATTGTCATGATCATATGAGCAGAGTATACATATTAAATATCATAACACAACATTGATTTATTTTGGATGCAGTCAGTTTTTATTATTGCTTTTACACTGTGGTTATGTTACATTTGAAACAAATTTCATGTAACCTGCTTCACCTTACTGCTTAATAGGATCACTGATGATGCTGAACCATGCAGTGTAATTGTTGGTGTTACTGATAAACTCATATATTCCTCTCCACTCCCTAGGGCCTCCCCAATTGCATAGTGGTAACGTCGTCACCTTGTAATCAAGGGTTCCTGAGTTCAATACCTGCTGGAGGCACATGGTGTAGGTCCAGTCCCAATTAGCCTATCTGTGCATAAAGTGGACTCAAAACTACAATTCAATTAAATCAATCCACTACTCCTCGCTTGATGCATCCCTAATATAATTTAATTTTTGAATTGCAACACTTATGAACAATGAGTGGTAGTACATGTGTTGGTTTTTACGACAACCAACTTTTACCTCATTCTTACAGTCATGGTATGTTGAATGACCTAAACTGGTTTACAACATTTTATGGTCAAATGAAGCAGTATTTCTGGTTGAGGATTTTGTTAAAAGATACAACTATCAACAATGGGTGGGTGACAAACTTCGCATTTGTGTTGAGAAGGCCCAGGGATGTCCGAAGATATCGGTATGTTTTGTTTTCACATCTTCCACCACAGTTCTGTACTTCAATTATGAAAATGTGTTAAGTTTTGAATTATGCCAAACAAAACCTCAAAGTGTAGATTACAAAGCAACATTAGTTGGAGCAGAATTGGTTGGCAAATAAAGAAGTTACAATAATTTTAAAATAGGGAGTTACTTATCAGACACCCTGCATAAAAGAAATACATCTGTCTTACTCTGGTGTTCAAACATAGGAGCTTTGTCATTTGCAGCTCCAAATCCCAACAGAGGGAAAGTCTGCCCACCACAGTTGTATGCATCACATCCTTTCACACCGTAAATTCTTTGTCAGTTGCAAATCATAACAGGCATTTCTTTATTATTTGTATTTTATTGTTTATCATCTTCATTCCCTTAATGTTACCTAAGCTGTGCATCAAGTTAACTTTGCAGCAGATTTTTGCATATGTAGATTCAAACGTGCACGCAAGAATATAGTTCCACCGAGAAGGGTTCTATTCCGACACAACTGCATACTTGCAAGAAAACAGTTATTTAATTTGTAAAATACAGACAAAATAGTACATCCATTAGCAGGTGTGGACTTGATTGATTGCAATCACTGTGCAGACGAACTTGGATCCGCAGATTTGCCAACTGGAGTTTGTATTGTGCTGAAGAATCACTGAAGATCAAGAGCGAGTCGAGTGAGACTGAATACGTTGCAGAGCGCATGGAATCCGTGATGCCAGTGTTGCACATCCCACTATTTTAACTCTATGTTTATTGTGATTCATAATCGTGCTATACAGCAGCGAGAATGGCTGAATCAAGGTCTCCTGTTCAGCACGTGGTTTTACCCGAGTGTTATTTTGAACATCATTCGAAAGTAAAAGCTCTTCAAAGTCAACCAAGTTGTTTTAAATGCATATTCCTCCTTACGGCAACAAGATCAAAATGAAACAGGTCGTGAGGTGATTTGCCGTCAATGTGGGCACGAACAGTGTCACGGGTATTGAATGATTTGGGGTTTGAGTTTAGGAAGAGGAAACAATTGTTTGTTGTTTGATGACAAAAGAATCTCCATGGTATTAAAATATATTGCCGTGAGAAGAAACATGTTTATTATTTGGATGAGACATGCGTCAATTCAGGGGGAGGGGGGGGGTACATTGAATCAAGTGTGGAAGGATACCACCGTGTAAAACCACCACCAGAAAGACTACGAGAAAGGGGGGAGGCTTATTGTTTCACTCACTGGCAGCAGTGATGGCATTGTTGAAGGCACATATTTACTGTAGAACACCTACTCAAAAAATTCTGGACGTAGTTGAAGGAACTACCAACATATGGTGCCTACATCTCTACTTTGTAGAAAGTTTATTGTAACAAATCGAGCTAGTGTTTGTTGTTTCACTGCCATTCGTGTTGTGTTATGCATGATTGAAGTTGAGTGAACAGACAGAAAATGGATAATTACCGTTTCAAATATGACAGGTAAGGCAAACACACATTATTTACAGTGCTTTTGAACTGGTGGCCTGATTATTTGTTTTAGTATATATCCAAGATTTCTATAAAGTTTTCGTAGTTTTGAGAACAACTGTCAAACAGACTTGCCAACTGCTGAAAGTTAGGTGTCCTACATACTTGGCTATCCTTTATCAATTGCAAAGAATCACTTAGTCTTTTTGAATTCATAGCTATCAGATCTAAGAGCCTGTGTACTTATGTACTATAAAAGTGACTGTATGTCTGTGTGTGTGTGGGGGGGGGGGGGGAGCAGGACGGTTAGGAATAACCTATGTTTATGTTTTTGCAAGCCAATAAGTCTTTCTTGGAAGAGAATTGTTACAAATTCGTTTGTTTTATATATAATTCATTTTATGCTTTTGGCTGAATATCACTTTTTTTGTTTCAGAGGGCTTACTCTTCATACCATTATGAGTATGATTGAAGAGGATGATGACGACATACCAGCCAACAGTGCTACCATTTGTCTTCAACCACCAGTCAACTCCTGTGGTAACATCACGGATGAAGATTCAGGAGAAGAAGATAATGTTTCAATAAATCATCTTCCTGGTAGCCAACTGCGAGCAGTCGCCGAAATTCAAATTGAAGAGACTGGTGATCAACATTTAGAGGAATTTCAAGATTTGGCAACAGATGAGAAAGCTGCCACAGAAACTGGGAAGTGATGCGAGTGAATTGCCCTCCCCTCCTTCCGTGAAAACACGAAAGATCTATTCATGGAAAAAATGTGATTTAGTTACAAATACACCTGTTTGGCCAGTGCAGTGTTTGGTTGAAAATCAAGAGAGCCCTCTGGAGTTGTTTTGCTCAATATTTGATCAACAAGTGATAGACATGTTCGTTTCCTACAGCAACATGTATGCAGCTGCAAAGAACAGTCCATCAGATATCACTTCAAACGAAATGAAATGTTTTTTTGGAATTCTTCTCCTTAGTGGATATGTACAAGTTCCTCGATGAAAAATGTACTGGGAAAGGAGTTCTGATGCTCATAATGACTTAGTGTGCAAAGCCCTAACTAGAGACAGATTTGATTTTATCATGTCAAATCTTCACATAGTTGATAATAATGAACTGGACCCTGCAGACAAATTTGCTAAGGTTCGTCCTTTGTTTGATATTCTGAACAGGAAGTTCCAAGAGTTGGCTCTACTGAAAGGAAACCATAGTATAGACGAAGCAATGGTCCCTTATTATGGGCGTCATGGCTGTAAGCAATTCATTCGTGGAAAACCGATCCGCTTCGATTATAAACTTTGGACTGGTGCTAAGCTGGTATGTCACTTAGGTTGAGCCTTATCAAGGTGCTAGGACGATACTCAATCCACTGTACAAGGAACATGGTTTGGGAGCATCAGTTGTACTTCAATATACAGATATATTGCTAAGTATTAGTCCTGATTCTCCTTTCCATTTGTATTTTGATAACTTTTTTACGTCCATTCACTTACTTCAGAAGTTGTCAGGAAAAAATGTGAGAGGAACTGGAACTGTGCGAGAAAACCGAATTTGTAAGTGTCCTCTCATTGAAACACGTGAAATGAAGAAAAAAGACAGGGGTTTCTTTGACTATAGAGTGACAGGTGACAAATCCATTGTTGTGGCTAAATGGCTCGATAACAGTGTAGTGTGTTTAGCTTCAAATGGACATGGAGTATTTCCTATTCATTCAGCAAAAGGTACTCACTGAAGGTGAAAAAAAACATACAGGTGCAGCAACCACATTTGGTTCACATGTACAATTCTAATATGGATGGTGTAGATCGATGTGATCAAAACATAAGCCTCTACAGAGTCAACATAAGGGGGAAAAAATGGTACTTTCCTCTTGTTGCTCACTGCATTGACTTAGCAGTAAATAATGCATGGCAAATACACAAATTTCGCAAAGGTGAACTGGATCTGCTATCTTTTCGTCGTCGAATTGCAACATCCCTGCTTGCAAGTAATGCCAGAATCTCAAATCCAAATTCCAAAGGATGCCCAAATGCATCTGGCAACGAAGACGTGCGATACGATAGAATTGATCACTTGGTAATACCGCAAGAGAAACAGACAAGATGCCGACAGTGCCATGCAAAAGCAACAACAAGGTGTGTAAAGTGTGACGTTGGATTGCACGTAAAATGTTTCGTGGATTTCCATACTGTGTAAAACATATGCAATTTAGCAAGACATTTGTATCATTCACATTTCTGGCATCCTATATATAGGATGGGCCAAATAATTGCCTAAATATGAACGAAAGTGTATAATTATTTTTTTTTCACATATTTCAGTTGGCAATGAAACATTTTATGCGAATAAAAGTTTGTTTTTATTTATAGTCCTCTTTTAGGGTCATCTGGGTTAAGTAATGACACATTTATTACATAATCTATGCGCAGAAAAAAACTTTCAAAATTTTATGTTTCAGGATACAAAAAGAAGCAAAAATAATTCTGCTTGACATGCATGCATGTTTTGATGTGTTGTGCAGTTTGCAACACTGCGGATTTTCTCAGTGTGTGCGATGTAAGCAGCTCGGTGGTTGAAACAAGACTGGCATGCAAGATTCTGAGCTCAGTTCTCGTGCAGATTGATACATAAAACCTGCTGCAAAGTTAGCACAAGAACAATTAAGATCAAGATTCTTTTCCACGCAATCCGATAAATTTCATAGCTAGCATATTTACTCCCTGGTCTGTTATTGATCCATGTTCATATCTTGTCAATGAGAATTGAGAAAAATAAGAAAAAATACAGTATAATCAACAACCAGTGACTATAAAGGATGGTACACCTCACAACCAAAATATGGAACAAACAAGATAAGGACATATATGGGTTAATGTTAAGGGTTCTTTTGTGAACTGTTTTTTTTTTTTTCAATAATAAAACCATGTTCCTTCTATATAACTTTTCTATATTCATTTCATTTCCATGCCAGAAATGTTCATCTATTTCACAATATTATCTCCTGGTTAAATGTTAATCCTTGAGTTATTGTTTAATATTCATCTCTTAAGGATGTAAACTTGTAGTACTGAAGCACTGAGAATAATGAGCTATACTACAGAATTAATATTGTTTTTATGTGGACACTTGCAAAGAACTTTAAGAATTTGGCATACTTGTATTAACACATTTAACTTTAAAAAGATATAAGAAAGGAAAGTTAAAAATTGTACTTACGTATGTGAGTATATTGTTTCTACTTTAGAACAACTTTTCAGAGATTGACTATCTCCTTCTTCAGGTTCATAAAAAACTAGGTACTTGGCATAGTACTGCGTCAAAGAATATATCTAAGAAACCAAATGTTTCAAAAACTCCAAGCACCAATAGGATGAAGTTAGTACATTCTTGCACTTCAGTTTGGCTAGTTTTGACTCTATTCTTTCATTCCTATAACCTACCTTAACCTCTAAATGAAAAAAAAAAGGTAGGAAATTAAATGAACACCTAAAAGGACTGGGAAACAGAATAAGGAGACTCCAGACACCAGACTGGAAACTTGGGCCTTTTACATGGGTCAACTTGAAGCCAATAAATGTTTGGTCTGGGTGGTAACAACATAACGGTGAGCGTACATGCATATTTCTACCTCTTGGAACAACTGTTTGAAGATTGTAAATCATTGCATCACACAAAATTGCAATTTTTAAGTTTACAGCTGCACAAGTGAATGCAACTAATTTCTTCATAGCAAATGAAAATGATAAGTACATTTCATCCCTTCTCTATACCAACAATATATGCATAACCATAGTCCCCGCCCGGTTCAAATCCGGGAACTTTTCTAACGATGGAAGCAGCCCCGGTGCCCACCCAGCGTCGAATAACATGGGTGCCTGGGGGAAACCCTGGGGGGTAAAGGCAGTCAGGGGCGTGATGCTGATCACATCACCCCCATTCACGACCGGATCAAGAAAGTGTGGGGCGTTACCCCCACACCCCCTATACGCCTTCATGGCGTGGTGCTATGCACAGGGGAGCACTTTACCTTTTTTTATAGTGCATGCTTCTAACTGTGCAACTTAAAAATTAATTTAGTTATGGAATCTGGTTGAGACAATAATGAATGCCAGCCCATAACTAGATATTTGGCACCCTAGGCAAGATTATGGTTAAATGTGATATCTAGCATTCCTGTGTGCTAACATAGGCATGTTAGATGGATCAGGTTTTGTGCAAACATATCAACATGGTCTCGGTGATACTATCTGTCCATTTTGAGTAGGTTCGGTTCATTTGATCACTAGTATTTCCATACTTTTCTTCCTTGTCTGCATTGATACAACGTGGTGAAGCAAGCTTCACATAACAGCTTGTTATAGTACAGGGCTGATCACTTTTATTTCGATTTGCATTTTCTTATTTAAGCTAATTCAGATGATAGAGAAATTAGGTAAAAATTCATGAAGTGACACTCGCAAGGAAACCTACATGGGAAGAGCAGAATTTCAAGCCTAAATCTTTGCTGGCTCGGCCATTTATGCAACCCACCCTTCAAGACAATCTTGCACACATTAATATTCTTTGCTACTTTAACCTTTAGCCGCCAGCTGGTACATACGTGCACAACATGGCAGCAATTAATGTGCAATTTCTTTAAAACTGCAGTTATTTTCAGTTATATCTGTTTTGTTCATTAGTACCATAGGCATGCACACATGGGGTAAATGACCCCCCTAATCATGGACGTCCAGAGATTTTATCCATGAAGGGACAAGCATGGTATTTTACCATGGGGCATATTACCCCGATAGTAGTGTTGCCTCCTCAAAAAATACCTCTCGATTTTGAGATTATCGCATTCCTGCATCCCCATTATAATAATTAATGTAATTCATTATGACTGAAATCAAATTATACTTGTGGAAATTTACTTTTAGGTTGACACTCGTTTTCTAAGGGGGGGATATGGCCATCCTTCCAGATTTCCATGCCCCTATATATTTTTATATTTTCACCTAGAAATTTAGGATAGATGAATCTTATCGCCGTTATTAAACGATATTATACTCTTAAAGAAAATGAAGTATTTTGAAACCGATGAAAGTTCAAAGCAACTACGGGCGAAGGGGGTGGTGGTGCAAATAGAAGGGGCAGAGGGCATTACCCCCAACCTTGGATGGAAATCAATTTTAGGGGGGCAAACATGGAAGTAAAGGAAAGCAAGACTAGCAGAAAAGCAGGACAAAAGGGTACTCAAGATTGTATTAATTTTCATGTCTATCTTGCATTATTTCTTCAGACGGCCAAGAACACCTGCATGGGGGACACAGAGCTGGAATTGGCCCCTCGATTTCAAATTTTATAAACATTTCGTAAAATTTTCTTGCTTGCTTCGCTCACAGTATCTGCTTTTCTTAGTCTTGTCAACTTCTGGATGCCAAAGATCTAAATGAAAAAAAATTGTAAAACAGAATCGCATGGTGCTCCATGATTTTTTTTTTGCACCATATTAAATCAATATTTTTTCATTTTGCAAAAATTTGGATCTCAGAATGTTCTTGCTCACTTTGCTCACAATTTGTTGTCTATAATGCATTGTAAATTACCAGGGAGGGAAATACTTCTGCTAAACAGTTTTCTCTTAAATGCATGAACAATTCTTTAAATCTACGCATGAACAACTGTTTGGAGAAAAAGGAGCGCGCACATTTGAGAGACAATTTATATGATTTTTGCTATTGGTTTGTTATGGGGTGGATGAATTGATTATGTATATATAGCCTATGTGTGTGTGGCAGGGAAGGGTGTATATATACACACACCCATCGAGGCAATAAAACAAACAGTGAGATAAAATTGTTTTACTTTCCCGATTGAACTTTCATCAAGGCTTTTAAAAATTCTCACACAGTGAAAACAGAATTTTCAATATAATACCTGTATAATTTGAATTTTACAGATTTGGGTATACTTAATTTTTTACATATCACGTAAGCTCTGATAGCATTGTAATAAACAGTGAATTTAAAAACAACAAATTTAAAACAATATAGGTATTATGAAGGTTTTTTTTTTTACATGTTGAAATCCTCAATGGTTCATTCTGCAGGCTCAATGGATGATATTCAACTTGATGTCATCAAGCAGTGCACTTTGTGAAGAAACAGCATGAAGTCCAGCAAGCAGATTCATGGATGTTAATGAAAATTTACGACAAGCCTTGTGATCTGTTTGCAAGAAATATGACTGTGGGCATGATTTCATGTAATGAATTGTTTGGGTTGTTGCTTGCTGAATATAATCCATTTAGAATGCGCATCTGCATATTTCAATCACCCTGGGTAGTGCGTGGCTTCAACCAAAAGCACATTATTTCCAGTCTGCTAATTGGAGGTCTGTGCTCCCAACAAATTAAGCATCAATACAGAACATCCAGAACCAGCAAAGGAAATGTGGAACAAAACCTATCATTACATTTCTCTGCTAGCATAATATGGTCAAAGGTCTACACTCAGAGTTGGAAAGGGGGGGGGGGGGGGAGGGGATCGATTTTATCATTTTAAACCATACAATCATTCCACACCCATCCCCAAGGCTCAAGGAAACATTCTCCTCACCTAACAATTGCAGTCAAAATTCTTATCAATAGAGACTAGAGTCATGTTCATGTTCTTGCTAGATCATCTAGGTTTAAGTCAATGGGCAACCCCAGTATTTCCCCTGAAGCTGCCATCTGGTATTCAATGAGTCAAGTTTTATACCTAGTAGAGACATTGCACAATTGTTCAGATCCCAATTTGAATCATAGATATAGTCCCAATTATTTTATCTGAGCATAAATGAAAAACTATGTATTATGTACAATACGTGCACACATACACATACATTCCCATAGTTGTGAATTTGTTCAAGTAATTTATCTTATTGCATATAACCTGTGCTTTTTTTTTCTGGCACTACACAATATTATGTCATGCCAGCACCTCTGTATAGGTGAGAATAAATCAAATAATATTTTAACAATATATATACCGGGTGATTTTTTTAACCTGAATCATTTGAATATCTTGAAAAAAAATCATTCTACAAAAAAATGTTCCAAATGAAATGTTGATAGTTTGGAGGGGGAAGTTTAGTGGTGCAACAAAAGAACACCCCCTCCCCCTCTTGTAGGTGGGGTGGGGGGCAACTTTGAAATTTCAAATAGAAACCCCTATTTTTTATTACAGATTCGGATTTTATGGAAAAAAATACATAAGTTTTGTCTGAAACATTTTTCTCGATTCGTGATAGATGGCGCTATAATCGACAAATTTTCATTCCTTGAATGTTTACACTTTAAAACCAATGTATTTCATTTCGCAATTCATTTAAATTAAAAAAATAAAACATTTTTGTTCCAGGACTTGAAATTGTTGTAAAACAAATAAATTTATTTTGAAAATACAAAATTACTCGACAATTCTGAGCTCTAGATATCTCAATGGCTAGTAAACTACATTCACTTCTCAATTACATTAAGTTTCAAAATGGTTCCGTGGTTTGTAAAAGATGAATCATCAGAGAACAATACCAGACGAAAGAAATTTGTATTTGTTCACGTGCCCACTGACAAAACGTCACTCGATTTTGAAAATCATTGCCATGAAGTTCTTGATGCAATAACACATGATATGGATGATATTTATGACGCTGTAAAATCTTCAAAACACTGCTCTGGGACAATCCGGAATTTCGAGCTACTTCTCGCGAGCTGACATGAGGATCATGGGCCACAGCAGCCAACACATTAATTTCATTTTCTTCTCCAGTAACTGTTCTTCGACGGGTCCTTTGTTTAGGTTTAACACTTCCTTCAGTAGTAAATTGATTGACTGTACGTTGAAACGAAGCGAAAGAACGCACCCTGTCTGGAAAACGCTGAGCATAAACAACGACAGCTTGACGGAGATTCCTGCCAGATTCTCCATACACAAGAATCATTTCAATTTTCTCTTCTACAGTTAATACATCCATTGATATTAAAAAGTATCAACAGCTTAGTCAAATTAATCGCTCGGGGCATTATTGTGATCTAAAAAACAATGAAAAACAAACAATGATTTAACAGGAAAAGTCTAAAAAGGAATTGTTTCTTGACATTGTTTTATTTTTATTTTATTTTATTTTTCTGTTGTAGCTTTGTTAAGCATCTTTGACACAACAATAAAAAAATTAAACAAATATCGAATCTAACTTTTAAATGTTGTAAATAAGCGAATTACCAGCTTAATGAAATCTCAAAAGATTTGTCAAGAATTAGTACAAAGTTCATGCATGAGAATGTTTTATTTTTTGAATTTAAATGAATTGCGAAATGAAATACATTGGTTTTAAAGTGTAAACATTCAAGAAATGAAAATTTGTTGATTATAGCGCCATCTAACACGAATCGAAAAAAATGTTTTAGACAAAACTTATGTATTTTTTTCCGTAAAATCCGAATCTGTAATAAAAAATAGGGGTTTCTATTTGAAATTTCAAAGTTGCCCCCCGCCCCACCTACAAGAGGGGGAGGGGGTGTTCTTTTGTTGCACCACTAAACTTCCCCCTCCAAACTATCAACTTTTTATTTGGAACATTTTTTTGTAGGATGATTTTTTCAAGATATTCAAATGATTCAGGTTAAAAAAATCACCCGGTATATATATATATTACTTTGTGTGTGTGTGTTTGTCATTGATGAGCATATCACAATATTTTGAGTTGTTGTGATGAGCACAATAACAAACCAATTCGAAGAGTACTGAAATACTTATTTCTTCCCAGAAAAAAAAAAACACTGTGTATAGCTATTGCCTGATTCATAATTCAAAGCAGTATTTTGCCTATATATATCATTTCATTATGTTACACAAAGCTTCAGAAAACTTACTGTTTAATAAAGGTAATAAGTTACAGAAATAAATTGAAATATTGCACAAAAATTATGTATTTCATCAAAAATAATCTATACAAGGTATTCGACATAAACAAATAAACAGACATATTCAAAGTAAAAATAGACTTTGGCAACTGACCAAACAACGAAACAATATTGTCTGTATTCTGAAATTATGATTATGAACTGAAGTAGTTGCATGATAAAGATTAATGAAATAAATAGTTTTTATGCTGGATATTTTTGCATGATCAAATATTTCATGGGATAGAGGGGAGAATAGTTATTTCAACAATCTTTACTCCATATTTTTTGATGGTTGAAACCACAAAATGAAGTATTAATCTTAATAGTTGCTGTTTCCTCTGGAAAGGTCACTACCTCACTCATTTTCCCCCATTGGTTCTTTCAAAGAAATTCATAGACTGAAAACAATTTCTAACAATAACCTTATCTAGCTTTCTTGGATTCTGTCAAGAGAAAATTCTGCCAGTGCTTGGAACAAGACTACACTTGTCCCAATAAATTACATTCCAATTTCAAATGGTGTACTCAATTTGTGAAGCTTTGTTCAGGTTCTGAAAGTGTTCACAAGTAATAACAGGGTGCCCCTTTGTAAATTTGTACATTTAATCCAACATTTTTCCCTCTTAATGGTATTTCAACAATTTCAAATGGGATTTTTCAATTGATTTTTTTCCTTCTGCAGTCTTCAGAACATGGAGTATAAAAATTGCCCATGGGTATCCAACAATGACAAATGCAATCGAACAGTTGGTACCTAATACCTTAGGTTTGGTCAGTTTCCAGCCTAATTCATTCATATTTGAATAAAACAAGACAAGCTAAAACATGAATGGAGCAGTCTCTGTCTCTATGTAGAAACTTTAATACATGCATTCCTCCTTTTCTAGCTACTGATCTTTGATTTGATGAATCAATTATACAGACATTAGTTTACCATTTAGTGTTTTCAAATTAATGTAAAAAGGAAGTAGAAATTAGGAAATGTAATATTAATTATGATTTCCACAATAAATAGAGTATCTGTTGTGACACCTTGTACTCAAAGTACTTGGAAGTACCATTTCTCACCTCAAAACTTTATTTTGGAAAGTTTTGGTGATGTAGCTGCAATGAGATCAGCTTGTGTTTACTGGAGCATGAATATTGTCTTTAAACCATACATAGCATTACATATTATTAGATCATATATTCAGATTGAAATGAAATACATATTGGTTGGAGATAGTAGCTTTATTATAATTCAAATTAACTATTTCTGTATCTTGAAGATATGTTGGTAGAACTGTTGATTTTAGTTATTAATCAACAAAACTGACCTCACAACAGAAAATTCTTACAAAAATAGAAGATGGATGTGTAGTCTTATCACTGCTTGAAATAGTGAAAATTATTGTTACAACTAGCAAAAACATGAGACAAGAAAAACAAAGAAATATCTTGCAAGTCAAACTAATAATAGGCAAGAGTTGGACATTCACATTGTAAGAATAAGATGAACATTATTACAGGAGGAAGTAGAAATTTTCGTTTTAATCTTCATTTTTTTTTCATAGAGTCAATTATAAAGTCAAGTCGTTACTGGCTGTATACTAACGTCTTCTTCCCCATCTTAAAGGTTGACCTTTGGGACGAAGACCTCGTGAATAACCTCTGGTTTCAGCAGAAACAAAATCCATGTCAGATAATACATAATTATAAGCCTGGAATGGACGCCATCTTGACAAAATGGAGAGTGCTTTTTTCACTAGACGAGGCTGTAAAGAGTTGAGGTCTGGTGGCTCAGGTTTGGATTCGTGGCGAAAGTGAAGAGGACACTCCAGTTGGTTTCTCAGCGTCCAGGCCAGAAGCTGTCGACTAAGTGATCGGTTGGGGATTGCTGCTCCAAATGCTGTCATAAGCACGATGTGACTCAGTAGCAGCAGAGGCCATTGCTCTATCTTCATTACGAATCTGGAAAGAGAAAGGACACAATCTTCATAATTTCAAACTTCTTTAATGTATTTTAGGATTATTAATGATAAAAGTATTGTATACAGGCAAATTGTGAAGAGAAGTTGGAATGTGCAGTGAGAAAAAAATATTTACAGGCACTAATAATAATATCTAAGGAAGCTGGGAGCGAAAGGATGGAGGAAGAAAGCAAGAGATAGACCCATTTGGCAGTCCATTCTGGAGGAGGTCAAGGCCCTGCAGAGGCTGTAGATCCACAGGGTAAGGTAATAATAATGTCCTGTGGTGCAAGAGCCCGTGATTACCAGGGCCTACCTACTAACTGCCAGCCTCACTACCACATGCCTCAGCAGAGGTGAAAGATCATCCAACTAGTTGCAGGGGGACATGTGGTCAGCACGTCGAACCCCCAGTTGTTGTAGATTTCCATGACTGCGTTACACTACTCATTCAATTTCCTCACTGGTCCCATAGAAAAGTTGTTACACTTTATCCCAGGAGACTCGAACCAGTGTGCATCTTGTAGTCCAAAGTCTTAGACTGCATGGCCATGGCACAGGACATTTACAGGCACTACGAAAAAACGAATATAATAAAATTTGGTGTATCTAGAGCCAAAAACTCTTCTATTAAGCAAGATAATTTCACAGTAGGGCATGCTGTTATAACAGCTGTTGTGACAGTGACAGCTGTTGGAATATTTATAGACGAGTGTCTAAACTGGACAGTTCACATAGATCATTTATGCAAGAGGCTTAACACTGTATGTCACCAATTAAGAACTTTAAAATAAAAAATTGTTTCAATACAGTGTGTATGATAAATATCTATTTCTCAAACTTCGAAAGTATTTTGAGGTACGGTATCCAATTTTGGGGGAACTCGGCTCAATCGCAGAGGATTTTTAAAATTCAAAAAAGAGCATTGCATATTTTGGCAAATGTACACAAAACTGATACATGTAAACCTCTTTTTTAAAAAATCCCTATATTAACACTTCCAAGTTTGTCGGTGGCTCAGTCGGTAATGCTGACTACCATGCTCAAGGTCCCGGGTTCGATCCCCGGCCGGTTCAAATCCGGAACTTTTCTAACGGAAGCGGCCCCGGCATCCACCCAGCGTCGAATAACATGGGTACCTGGGTGGTAAAGGCAGTCAGGGGCGTGATGCTGATCACACCACCCCCACTCATGACCGGATCAAGAAAGTGTGGGGCGTTACCCCCACACCCCCTATACGCCTTCATGGCGTGGTGCTAAGTGCAGGTGAGCACTTTACTTTTTTTTTTTTACTTTTACTAAACTATATTTTCGTTATTATTAATTTTGCAGTCCTTATGGATAGGACTGGACTGGTCCACTGGGAGACTGAGGAAATTCCCAGTGCACTCTCTGACCATGACACCCTTCTCTAATTGGGGTGGTGACACGTTTGCAGAAGAGACTAGTTCATACTATTATCTCTAACACACAAATCTTAGATGCTAATTCAATTTATTGATTCACAAATTACATGGAAAATATGAAGCTTTTATTTGTTTGTTCCTAACCTAACGTAATCCTAGATGGCAGCTCAAGATTCTTATGTTTTCTTAGGCACAGGAAAAACTTGTAATTGAACCTTGGAAGATTTAGTCAAAAGCAATACATATGATTAATTTTGTAATAATTCACAATTTAACAGAGGTAGGATGGTCTCCAGAATTCTGTAAAAGCAAGCAAACTAGAGGACAGAAACTCAAGTCAAATAACCTGTCTTTCAAGTTGGGAATTCGACATGAAGTTGATTCAACACTAAAAATTCTAGTTATGAAAACTATACATAAGGCACAGATAGTTAAAGGTAAAAGAATACCAGGAGAAGATGAGAAACAGAAGAATGGAGGCATATTGCAGATGAGGCCAAAGCCCAAATGGCAAGTTAAGGAAATTCACAGTTTAAATTCAACTCTTCTAAAATGAAGACTCTTTCCATGAATACATAAGATAACTATGAGGCGTGAAAGTTCTCAGTAAGCTACTTAGTTGGATAGTATCAATTTTTTGAGAAGTAGAAGAGACTTTTAGTAAGCTTATTGTCTCATTCTCTTCGAAGGTGGTTGCTGGGTACCTGGGCTTATCCAGACTCAATGGATTTTACTCATCTCTAATCGATTTTTGCCTTCAATGTCAGTATTTCTATCGATCACTCTATGGGTGCTCCTTCTCCGACGACCCTGCCTATGGCAACATGATTTTGTTATGACTTTTGCAACAAGATTGAATAAATAAGAATTTAATTTTAAATTAACAATTACAAAAAAAAAATCCTCTTTAACACACAATCAATGGGAGAGCAAATTATTTGAGGTGGCTTGTATTCAATCACTATACAATATACATTCACCAGGAATCAAACCTGTGACCACTTAATTGCAAGGTGACAACATTACCACTATGATATTGGAGAAGCCCAGTTGACCTTATTTGGAACACCAAATTTTATGTATATTACATAATTAATAGTAACAATACTTGTTCTAAACCTTAACCAATTTTTTTCATTTGTTGTTACTTTGAAAGGAGTACAAAAGTCAATATGCCCAAGCCTAATACACATTTGATTGTATGCAAAAAAGGACAAAATTTTGAATATGTAGGAATTTCAGCATGTGTTCACTGTTGGTCGGTACGAGTTGGGACAGACATAAAATATGTTCATGATGACTATGTTGGACTGAAGAGCAAAATAAAAAATTCAAACTATTTGTTTCAGTGTCAGAAAAAAATGGCAGGCAGATGATGGAGGATATTTTTTTTCTGAGTGGGCATCACCTTTAATACACTCTTCATACTGTACGATAAATGCATATTTGAGTTAAAGAGTATTTACAGAGTTTTTCTTATAAAGGGATCAAACTGATTAACTGGGGGAGGGGAGGTATCTGCCTGATCTTTGGTACTGATGACTAACTGAAATGTTATCACTGAAGTTAATTTTTTTCATTAACTCACATAAACCAATAGATGTAGTAAATAAATATGTGTGAAAGTAATACAACATTCGAAAATAAATTAATAATTGATCAAAGGTTAGAAATTATTTCTATCCCTTTGCATTTTCCATTAAATTCATTTATAGGTTTCAATTTTTTTGATAAAATTGTTATTGAAAAATTATGTATATCTTTTGAAAAACAGGAAAAAAAAGTTTTAAAGAATGAAACTGGTTTCTAGTATGTAGTTTCAAGCAGCAGCGGCTCTAAGGGAAGAGCCGCCGTGCGATGGCTCTACCCTCAGAAAAAGAAAAAGCACTTGCTTTGCCAAAATATAGTTAAATTAATACATTTACGAACGAGGAGATTCGAATCTCGTAAGCGTTCGAGCTTACGGCCGCCTCAATCCCCAGCTGTTCTCGCACTTGCTCTAGGCCAGCATAGTCTGGCCTGTGCGCAGAGGCATGCGCGGAGGCATGAAAAAGTCTCCGCAGTTAACAAGCGAGGAGGTGGTAGCCCAGTGGTAGCCATAAGACAACCAGCCGTGCCCCTTTTTGGCTGGTACGACGCGAGAGCTTTCGCATTGTGTTGACATAGTTGCAAACTTCACAGAGAAGTGACTAATCCTGACCGATTTGTAATACTCGTTGGAG
Organism: Lepisma saccharinum; assembly: GCF_977018435.1. Lineage (NCBI taxonomy): Eukaryota > Metazoa > Arthropoda > Insecta > Zygentoma > Lepismatidae > Lepisma > Lepisma saccharinum. Next base: position 54,463,951 of record NC_139242.1, on the reverse strand, counting down.
AAGTAATTCGCGATAAAGATACTTTCCTGCATACTTGGCAAGACCGAACGTAATTTCATCCCCAAATTTATATAACCATTTAGATAGATGCGTCTAAAGAGCCATCCAGACTTTTTTGTTATCGGTTTCTTCCTTAAGAAAAGATATATCCCTTGCTCTCGCGCACACAGACACTCACGTGTTGCAACTGACGTTGACAATATTAAAGACATTTTCTGTACAAAAGAATTGGCTAAATATCAAAGGGAATTCGCATCACCAGGGGATTTTTTACTTTAATATTTGTAAAAAATCACACGGAAAATCTATCAGTAGCCTATAAGAATTTCACTTGGAGATATAATTCAGTTTCTTGCATTGAATTCTAAAAATTGTAGATCTACATCAGTTTTTTCATATTTGAGTTGTTAGTAACACTGATTGTTGATGTACCGTCTGCCGTGCTGGGGTTGCAAATTATAAACAAAGCAAGGCGAGAATACCGTGGTCGACTCGGTGTCTCTAATTGTTCAGTGTTTTTCTTTTTAATGAAGTGAAAGTGTGCGATGGTGTGTGAAAGGAAGGGTAGTTAGTAAAGATGAGTCAGATTAGAGCATTATGACATACACCGTTTTCCAAGGTACTATAGGATATTAAATTCAAAGTTAAACAACTTGGCTGTCCCACGCCAGATTTAAACGTCAATTCTATTTAAAAATATCAAGAAAAAAGTAAAGGTGACAGGCGTCGAAATTTTAGTAGTCACATTTATTTTTAGAAACTCTGGCCGACATCCGCACAGCATGCTACGACGCCAGGGATCACGGGTTCGAATCCTGGTCTGGGCATCGGTGTTATTTGTGAGTGTTCACTCATCCTTATCTTCGCGCTTAGCGAAAAGTAGTACAAATGTGAAGTAAAATAAACCAATCTTAGGAACTATGAATTTTTGTCTGCAATTTTAGTAAACAAAGTTGCATTAAAATTACCTCTATCATTAGATTTGTATGACATATGCTAGCGAAAATTTTTCGATTTCTTGATCACGTTGGCACTATCCATTATACTAGCTGCCAGCCGCCACTGGTTTCAACTGAGTGGAGCGCTCCAATTAGAGCTTCATCCATTACTTCTGTACATGCACATACACACACACCGCCATGCCGGTACCATCTCTAGCAGGCGGCGCCAGAATCTGTAGTTTGTGTGCGATGTACAGTCACCAGCAATAAAAATGGAACACCTAGATCCTGAAATACTGGTTTCCCTGCAATGTGTAATGTGTGTTGCCTAGCTCTATGACGATGGGCCAATTTCATTAGGAAGTTCTGCTTTCGCCTCCGAGTTAGGCAACACACAACTTATTACAGGGAAACAGCATTTCAGGACGCAGTTGTCTTTTTTTTTATTGCCGGTGTCCTGTTTACATAAAGTCATAAAGTGGTACATTTTATAAGGTTGTGCAGTTGAAGTATGTGCCACTTTAACTGAACAGGAGTGTACAACATCGAAATAAGGCAGTCTTCCTAGTGGAGTGTTTAGCATAACGTACTATGAAAGAAAGAGGTCCTAGGTCTTAATCCTGGGTAAAACGCATGGATCATCTTCATCACCGCAATTACCCCTTGAAGTCGAAAAGCGACGGAAAATAACAAATGGAACGTCGATGAACATTTAAATTTATAAATTATTCTCTTATTCGTCGTATGAGAACCAGAAGAATGTAACTATAAAAAATATCTGTTTTCAGTTTTATTTAAATAAACTCATCTGAAAACACCTCTATTTCGTGTCATATCTCCACTTCTAATCCTTAGCAATAAGGTGAAGGATGGAGCAGGTGATGAACACGTCGCGTGAGAACCAGAGGGACGTAACTAAATCCAATTTATCGTATTTGCAGGAGGGAGGAAATAATGTATTCTTAGGAATACCGTGTAGGTCCGAAAATAAGCTGTACTTTTTACGCAAATTTCAACTGTGAAAAGTTAAGGTGCGGCTCATTTCGTGACCTTGGCTTTTACAATATTTCGTCATATCGAATACTGTTGGCGCTTATTTCTCATTTTTTAAAAAAATGCAACAACTGCTAGCTTCTGTAAACGAAAAATGTTTACATACTTGTTAATAATGAAGTTAATAATAATCGATACCGTGCCTAAGAAGAAAAGAAATGAGAAAATAATAATAAATATTCACGGAAATATCTAGCCTATAGGTACACTCACCGCCAATGAAAATGGGACACCTCAATGAGAACCTGAAGTCGTAGAGTTAGCCAACACACACAACACCTTGCAGGGAAGCGAGAATTTCAGTATTTAGGTGTCCCATTTTTGTTGCCGCTGACTGTACATATTGTTTTCCAAGAATAAAATTGCTACCGGCAACTTTTCTACCTTCAGTCTTTATGATTATTGTATTTTTCCCTTTCCTCTGAACTTTAAGGGTGAGGCTTATATCCGGGTATTGTCTTATTTTCATCCCCCCACGAATTTTTAGGATGGGGCTTATTTTCACGCCAATTCGATATTCCTAAGAATAAATTATTCCTCCGTCATGTAAATTCGTAAATTGGAGTTACATCTATCTGGTTCTTACACGATATATTGGCCGTTTCTCTCTCTCTCTCTCTCTCTCACACACACACACACACACACACACACACACACACAAAGTGGAAAAAGTTAAAGAATTGTAGTTTCAACCGACTTTTATATACACAAACAATTTAGGAGTGGGACTACAGGTTTTAGGCAATGACATAGCTATCCGTTATACAGTAAAACTTCTCCTAACGGACACCTCTAAATTACGGACATTTTTAAATTCCCCGGCAGAAATACATGGTGTTTAATGGCAATATTACTTCTCAATAACGGACATTCTTAATAACGGACGCGGACACTGAAAACTACCTCCCCAACGCAAAAAAAAAACAACTTTTTAATAACGGACAGCCTGAAAGAAAACGGCCGCAATTCCTGGAATTCGACACAACAATGGTCAGTACTTCGAATTAGCGCGCATTGTTTCATGTTACACCGAACGTATTTCTTTTTAAAAGTGGAGACAGTAGACCGCTTTGTAATGTATGTAGGGATACTTTAGTAAATTTAAATTCACCGTATGTAGTAGAGTATTTTGTTATTTGAATGTAGGAAAAAAACATTATTTTCTTAAAGTACATTCTGTAATATGCTTATCCTATTGTGTAACATCCTACACTTTTTCTCTGAATAGCAGACACTTCTTAATAACGGACATTTATTTATTTTTCCCCAGTCCTGTCCGTTATTGAGAAGTGTTGCTGTATAACCAGTGGTCGAAATGAAAATTCCTTTGGAAGGGGGGAGGTGCTTACACAAATTCCCCTAGCTTTACACAATCCCTCCTCCTACACGCTTTGAGCACTGCCTATACTTGAAATCAAATCTAAAATGGATTGCTTGATTACAATTTATACTGTTTTTAGTAGCAGAAGTCTAGGGTGACCAGACATACTCTTTTTAAGAGTATTATACTCTTTTAGAAGTTCATATACTCTATACTCTTTTCAATTTGCAAAAATCCCCAAATATACTCTTTTCTTGCTATTTAATTTTATTCATTATTTTACGCGTAAAAATGCGTTAAAATCCACAGAAAGAGTACAAAGGTCAGTGTGGAGGTCAGTGTACAAATATTTAGTACAGGATGGGTGAATTTTTAAAGTGATTGTGCCTCTTATAAAATTCTTGATACAAATGTTGATTGTGTGTTATTAAAACTTATTGGCGAGAGGAAAAAAGTACACTCCTGGTGTCAACACTCGAACAAGTAATGAAAGTGAATTCCAATGTGGACATGACCTGTGAAGAGTTTCGACTGGCAATAAAGTACAATTTAAACATACTCAAGAAAGCAAAATCATCCCAGAAGTATGAACGATGGTGCCATTAGTGAGGAAGTATTTGTAATTAGCTAATTACATTAGACCCATAAGTGAATCTGTAGAGTGTAGGCCTATTTTATAGGGGCTATAATAGAAGCAATAACAAATAGCCACCCGTATTTTCGTTTTATTTTTATGTTTTGTGCATGCGCACCTTCAACCTATAGACTATACTCTTTTTGGTCAACAAATATCTGGTCACCATAAGAAGTCAGAAGACGAAGACCAGATATGTGCATATATCGTCGATGTTTTCACGAACTGGCGAATATGTCAACTCCCCTGCATCACGAACCGGCGAATGTGCAAAATACTGATTTTGAGAAAAACGAAGTTGAAAGTAGCCAATTTTGCGTTACTTGCGAATCATTGAAAAAAATATTCAAGCTAAACTATATTTTGAGATAACAATAAATGCTGTGTGAGAAGGTAGTTTACATGAGAAAGAACACCGTAGAAAGAATTTTAATGAACAATAAATGAACAAAGGATTTCATTGAATCTATTCGTCAGTTCGTGAAAACAAAAAAAAATATTTTTGGAATATTTTTAGCTTGATTCGTCATTGTAATTTTCACTAAAACTGCGAATTCTACAGTTCAAGGCTAAAACTTTCAACTTATTTATTGGATATTTATACAGAGTTAAATATTAGGCAAATCCTTAATACACTAACCATAACATACACCATAACAGTTTAATACGTAACAGTGAGAAACAGAGAAATTCACACAATACTAGACGTGCCCGCAAATAAATTTCAAGAATAATAAAATTCAGGAAATAAAATGTAAGGAACAAAATAGTAATACATTGACCAACACTAGTCTGTTATCAAATACAAAGTTAATAGACGCAAAATGGTTGTACAATTAGTGAGGTAATCTGACATAAAAGTCTTTATAATCAGGATGAGAAATTACTGATATTTCTCCTTGACATAATGACAGCAAGTCCTGGTATTTTTTCACAGGCAGTTTTGGCTTTGAAGTAAAAGCCCTTGGTGGTAAATTGTCCTCTTTAGCACTGCGTGGATTAGGAAGTGATATACTTGAGTGTGTGTTTAGGTTATGCGATGTTTTTATATATATATTGGGACAACCCTTGCGCACTTGAATTTGCATGACTTTTGTCCAGTCCACGGGTTGACCCTCATTTGTTGTTCTAACTTTTAGGATACGTAGGTACTGCGAATATTGTTTCCAATCTAAGACGTCTTTAGTATGCAACTCATGAACAGCAGCATATGGTTGTTTCTTTCTTGCCATCCTGATTACCGGGATGAGTTGGGCAGGGATAAAGATATCTTCACTTCGTTGAAGTGCGTTTTCAATTGTACTGTAAATAGCATTACCTTCACTTTGTCCGTGACTCGTTTCGAAGAAGAAAACATGTATGTTGTTGATGTTTTGTGCTTCATTGTTTAAAAACATAAACGAACATAGAAGGCAGGATACTGTTTTTGTTCTGAGATGCACATCCATCGGCGAAGAACGCTACCTGTTTTACACCTTCTTCATCTTTCATGAGCAGAAACTTCGGACCTCTTTTCGCTAATCCTTCGTACCAAACGTAGCAATGACCGCTTTTACTAGCTAATTCATAAATTGTAAAATTGTAGGCTGATATTTTTCTTTTGTAATGCAGTTCAGTTCGTTTGCTCTGTGGTAGATTTATGACTTGCTCCATGTCAAAGCAAGCAGCCACGAACTCCTGTGGATTTTTAATTTGCACCTTTAATTTCCTTCACCTTCTGTTTTTCCTGTACGTGCCTGTTATATTTTTTAATCAAGTCAGAATGATTAGATAAACAATTAGCTGATTTCAATGAGTTGTACGTCTTACACAAACCACAAAGATCTTTTTTGGAGAAAGAAATTTTACATTTTTTCTTACTTTTACCTTTTCGGAAACCCTTCGCTTTACTGGAGTAACATCCTCCTTTTGAGAACCATCTACTTTAAAATCTGTGTGGCTTGATCCCGGAGGGTTGTTGTTCTCTTGTACACTAACACGTCTGTTGTGCTCGGCGCAATCCAATATGAAGTGATTGTAACAAACCAAATCCTGACACGTTACATGCAGCAAATGTTTCTTCTTCACAATACAGCGTGAACATTCCTCGGTGAGGAATGTACGGACGATTCTTTATCACTGGAAGATATAAGAAAATCAGGATCCTTGTCCTCATCATCCGCTAACGTTTCTGAAGAACTGTCAACGTCACTAACTACTGCACTCGAGTCTTTGATCACACCACCTGAGCTCTTCTTTGGCACTGACAGAGGAAGTTCATCACCTGTAACATCACTTTTAGAATCGTCTTCCATCCCGATCACAACACCTTCATAATAAATTTTCTCAGGATCCCACCACATTTTTACTTTCGCTCCATATTGCAACTTCTTCATTCCATGGGGGAGTGTAAGTTCTTGGCTTCTGACGATGTTAGTACTGCCATCAGTCCACTTCACAAGCACGTCCTTATTCATATCTTCTGAATAATTACACAACGAACCACACCGCTAGAAGGCTATTCTTCAAAATAATATCAAAGAAATATGGCATTTCTTTTATAAACAATTCGAAATAATTTAGTTGCGAGAAGTGAACCAGATGATTGCCAATTTCACTGAAAGTCTCAAAATGTAGACTGTACACTGTTCCAATAGAAACACAAACAACTGTGCCTTACATGTTTACTGATATCTTACAAATGGGTTATATTTCTTATGAAAAAATGAAATATAAAACGTTTTATTACAGCGGCATCTCTTAGGCAAAATGTAGTCGAACTGACACATTCTGAATGGATTGTAAAATGATATCATGTTTTTCTCCACGAAGCGGCGAATTTCATATTCGTCGGTTCGTGAAATTATCACAATACTAGTTTTCATATTCGTCAAAACGTTGTCCATCTTTATCTCCTAAGCAATATTTAATAGAAACTTGAAACTTTGTGAGAGCAAAGTACAAGTTGTTCCAACATATACAGCGTCAAAAACTCAAAATGTCAAATTTTGCACATTCGCCGGTTCGTGATGCAGGGGAATTGACATATTCGCCAGTTCGTGAAAACATCGACGATATATGGCGCAACAACTCTAGGGACCAGGGCTTGACAAGAGGCATTTTCATCGAGTGACGCGTGGTCAGAGCATCCAATCGCAGCCGCTGTTTTGTGGCTTTCGAGACCGCAGCCTGCTACCACGTCTATTCAAGTAGCTCCCCAATAGTCATAACGGCATTGGGTCAACGTCGAAATTTTGGGGGCTCCCATTGGGAGTCGAACCCGGGGCCACTCGCACCAAAGGCAAGAGCGCTATTCATTTGGCTATGCTTTCACTAATTCTCTTTTCTTTGTCATGGTGTGTGCGTGCGCATGTAAATCTTGTCACCCAAATTGAGGAGGCGTCAATTTCCCATCACCCATGGGACGCCATGATAACTGATAAAAGGCCTGTGTGGTCAGTTGATGTTTACTGAAATGAACTCAATGGGAATTGTCCGCACTAATGCGATGATTTAAACATTTTTACCATGGTACAAAGGTATGCAGGAACTTGTAAACAGCGACAAAGTTTGCTGCAAGCACTCAGGGGTGTCACAAACTTCATGAAATTTCTGATTTATCCGTAGTGACAGCTTAACAGGACGGGATCGTTCTCATAGAGAGAATCTAACCATTAATCTGACTTTGTTCTTCCTTCGCGTATTTGCTTTTTATATTCCGTGGCTGCGTTAGCGAGCAAATGGGGTAAAAGCCAATCGTTCGGAATCCAATCAAAGCACCCCTCGCGGTAACCTTTCCCCCCTTGGTTCGAGTTTTATGACGTCGTGTGTGGGATTCGGAATGAAGGAAAGGAAGGAAATGATTTTGATGGTGGTTTGACCTTGTTCTTCACGGAGAGAGAAAAATATTGCACGATAAAATAATGTTCCGGTGTGTGCAATCTAAACATTAATCCCGCGTACAATGGTTTATTTATTATCCTCTTGCACAAACCTAAAACAATACTCTTCTTCTTCTTCTTCTCTTGTTCGGAATAGCATGTGCGCAAGCGTTAAGAATCCCTGTGCCAGCGTGTTCGCTCAAAGGGCCGTTTTCACTGTTTTATTAAACCGGTATCGATACTGAAGTGGCATGTAATGAGCAATATACTGTCAAACTTTAAGGTCGACCCGTTTCATCGACATTAATTCACTTCGGGTTCTAGAACGTGACGCAATTTCAAGGTTAACTACCCTGTTTATTGTTACTGAAGTACCCCCACGTTGTCTTGAAGACATATTGTAATACTTCCTAGGTAAAGGACATGCAAGGGAAGAAAATTCTATCTAATGCGATGATGTGTGTGCTGTGTTCAGTGGCATAAGAAGCGGGGGGCTGGAGGGGCTACAGCCCCCCAAAATTTCCAGAGAATAACAAAATCAAATGAAAGCAGTAAATAAATCTGGAAAACCCAAAGTAGTAAGTACAAACCTCTTTCAAAATGATCCCAGGTAACCATTTTTGTCTTTGAATAAATTTAAAAACTAAGGTTTAGAATGGTAATTGGAGCTGCTGTCTCATGAAAAAGGAAAAACAACAACGGGTATCACCGAAATTGATCTACGACGATGCATTTAAAATCTCACTTCATTACTGATGCTTACAATACAATAGAGACTTTGCAGCTAAAAGCAGAACGCACTTTTTCTCTTTGGATGGCGACAGTAGAAAGGACTGACATTTGTTGCTTCAGTGCATATCGTATGGGACATGACGCAGATACGCTTGAGGGTCGCTCGTGGACGTATGTTGTAACAACTTTCTTTCAGGGGGCCGGCCAGGGGTGCCCAAAGGGGGTATTATGGCGCAGACTGCGCTATCGAGATTTTTGGGGGGGATTTTTTTACCTTCAAATAATATAAAATTCAAGATTTATATATATTTTTAAAATATATGTAAAAAATTTACACCTTAAATCCACCATATTGAATCCATTAGATGAAGAAAAGAAGTATATAGGGGTAAGGTGCCACAGGTCTGTTTCTGGACGCATGTTGTGTGCACTCAACTTTGGAGCTTTTGGGGGGGGGGTATTTTTATAATTGAAATTTCAATGGTAATTCAAACTTGTGTCCAATGCTACATTGTTCACGTCAATTAACCATTGCTGCTATACCTAGGTATAGATATCAATTTGTAGACTTCCAAGGGAACTGTAACGGGTAATATGTGTTAGGGGGGGGGGAGCAATATCCAAATCTTACATATTAGGCCTTAAATTGACACTTGGATTCTGGGGGGTTGAGAATTAAATGTTGGGGGGGACAATATATATCCAACTCTTCAATATCAGCGTTAAGTCTTCGATTATGGCGGGTATTTTAGTTATACCCTGGAGCAAGCGAACGAGAAAAAGTCTCTGCGTAAGTAGTGGCCTGAGATGGCTCCACCAATGAACACGTGATAGTATTGGGATTGCATGGAAGGGGGCGGGGGGAGCGACTGCAGTTACCAGCCTTCCCAGCAGCGTGTACTGCTTCGCTCTGCCCAGTCGATTTCCCCCCTTCTCTGCCTGAATGCGCGACCTTGCTCCAGAGATTTCCAGGACAGAGTAAAGAGGGAATTAAGCATTAAATTAAGGGGGTATCCAATTCTTGTGTACTACTCTTGTCTTTGACTGTTGCGGGGATTGAGAATTATTTGTATTGGAGGAGGCAATATCGGGACTGGACCTACAGTTTAAAGTGGGATCCGAACCACTGTGAGCCTCCACCTGGAATCGAACCCTGGACCCCTTGATTACAAGGCGACGATGCTACCACTGCGCCATCGTGGAGGCCCGTTAAGGGGGGAGATATGAAGCTCTTGATAAAGAGTTAAGTCTTGGATTGTCAAGGGATTTCTGTAGTAGGGGGGAGAGTTCGAATATTATATCACAGACAAACACACGTTTTCGGCGCCGAACGTTCGAAAAGAGTAACCATCGCGGGATCCTAAGAAAGTATTGACACCCCATTAAATTAATATTCTTGAAAGCCTGCAAAGAAACGGGTGTAAAAATGTTCTTGCTTGCTTCGCTCGCAATGGTATCTTAAGGAAATATGTGTTTGACGTTTTACTCGGGTGAATGTGAAGTATTATACTATCGCTACATTACAAAACATTGACGATATTCTCGATATTGATTAATAACATCACTTCTTAAAATATAATGCTTAGTGTTGGTATACTGCTTAATTTAAAGCAGGTGCATCATTTGGATGGTGTACTTCTATTAGCAATATTATTGTATTATTGATTTCTTGTATGCTGTAATAGTTGCACTAAGTGTACTTCATTTGTTAACACCTTGCACGTTACCCGACAAAACAGAAAAATAAATATTTTCAAATTCACATTTCTAACTTATTGTCACAGGACAATGTTACGTTAGCAAGTGAAATTTGCATTGAAGATAAAATCCAGGTAATTATTGCTATGGATTACCAAAATAATTATATTTACCTCAAGCAGAGGGATCGAGTTCTTTGAAGGAGGAACCGTATTATATTCTCGCCCTGAGCTTAGAGATTTCTATCTAAGCCTCGCGACAAGTTAAGTTTGCAGCAAGTTGTATGTATTAATCCACGCGAGAACGGCATTCAGCATCTCCCGCGCCAATCTTGCCTCAACCGTCGAGCTGTTCATGTCACAGGCAGCGAGAAAATCGGCAGCATTGCAGCGGAACTATTTTCTGCGCGCACGTTTGGGGCTACATGTGTGAAATGTTGCTGCAAACTTAACCTGTCGCGGGGCTGCAGCAAGTTATTTGTTTAGCCAGGTTGAATTTTCTATCTTAAGTTGTTTAACAATTTGTGTTAAATGTGTGGATTTTATATTATTCTCCAATTCACAAACACTGTTTAAATGCATATTTATTACATTTAAGCAATCAATGTGCTAGCTTTCCGTTATTTCTAAAAGTGAACAATTAATAAAACATGAACAGTTCAATATGTTATTGCATTAAAATAAACAGCAATGTATTCATCCAAACTATTGTGGGGAATTTTCATGAATAAATTAAGGTGGGGGGGGGTATTGCATTCATGATCTCGGGGTGATGGACATCCCTGTTTAGAGAGGATGGACAAATTATAAAGCTAAAAAAAATAGTTACTGTCAGTAGACACGCTGACGTAATTAAATACTTTATAGAGATTATAATATGGTTTGAGGGGACGAATGACATGATTCGGGGCCCGGGGGGCATTATGTGATTTGAGGGGGGCACATGACATGATTTGGGGGGACACATGAGAAGATTTAGAGGGATTGCGCCATGGGCCTTGGGGGGGATGGGCACCTCTGGGGCGGGAAGAAAGGAGGAGAATCAAAAAAAGTTCTCTGTCTTAAAAATAGCGTCCAGCACTATTTTGCTAAATAATTGCTACATTCGCTAAATCATAAAAAGTTGCTCATTGCTTTGCTCCCGAGGTCTCAGGTCTCAGGTTAAAAGAAGTACCATTAACTTGAAAATTTTAACATCTGAAAATTTGGAGGTCCAGTGCATTCTAAAAGTGTTGCAACTTCTAAATGATTTCTCTGACCAGTAAAGGTTAGATTCATGGCACTGAATACGCGTTCACATTCAGCTGTAGATATTGGTAGTTTTTCGATTGAATTCACATAACATTTGAGTGAGGTGGAAATGTGTTTTGGATTATCTTTCTATGTGTAGATGCAAAAAATCTTTAAGTAGTGACGCAGACATGCTCTCGTTTACATTAAAGTACACCTGGCATGTCACCAATAAACACACGTTTACAATCATCTAAGTGTCATTAATAGGACTACATGCGAAAAGAAACCTAGATCTTCAAACCGTCTTTATATTGTCCATCAAAGATTTTAAAAAATGCTTTCGAATGTAGGGGTTTTCTGTACTAGCTATACAGTCCTCCTGTATGGTAATCAATCGTTTTCATTGTTTCAATATTAGCTATGTCCATTTCTAAGGACTAAAGGATTTCGTTTTTGCATGTAAAATGATGGTACTTTCAGTTGTTGAAAGTACTATTCATCAGTTAAGTTATTGCCTTGTAACTAACAAGCCCAGGATTCGATTTCTGATGTAGACTTATTTAGTCCTAATTAATATAAATATAGTTTTGCTAAACTTTCTTTTATTCTTTTCCTGTCTGGAAATATATAGGTTGAACATGTTTGTTCGTTGTAATATAATGCTATCAGTACTTTTCATAATACATAATCATCTCTTTTGGGAGGAGTACGTGCCCCCGTGCTCCTCCCGTTAGGTCCGCCAATGCTTCGGGGCAATATACAGAAAATTCTCGCTCTTTGTAATCAGATTTGTCCTTGTAAACACGTCACGAGCGAAACGCAAAAATGGCCAATTTCACAGATTCTTTTTTCGGCCGCGACACGTCACTCGCTGTTTTAATCCCCATTCAGAGCTCGCACGCAAACATCCCTCCACGGACGTAATGTTAACGTAATTTTACCCCCCACGTAGCGTCATCCCGAGGGGCGCCATTTGATCCAACTTCCTTTTTTTTATTGCATTTTCTCCTCCCACGTTAAATCCCTCGGGGCGCTAGAGAAGGTAAGGGAAGAAGTGAATCTTCCACTTTGTTATGATATTCTAGTCGATGGAAGGCCATCTTCATCAAGAATTCAGCCCCGGGTTTGCTGTTCCTTCGGAAAGCTTAGAACAGAACCTCGAGTCTGTGATGGTCTCGCCAATAGAGTTGGCAGAAGGGGCTGGTTGTGTAGAGGTGGGGACCCCTGAGCTTTTAAGGGAAAGCGGCGCAGTTTCGGTCTCCATTCTCCAAGCAGTGAAGATTCGAGAAGTTACTGGCAAATATCTGCTCAGGGTATTCGCTACAAGCAAGGATATTATACGATGTTTCATAAAGAATGGTTAGGTTGGTTTTTGGAGAAAATGCCATTCATGATTGCTCAGTGCTCATGAATGTAATGTTGAGAAAGGAAATTACCCGTAAAAATGTCAATACGATTGATTGCACTCAAATGCAAATATTTCCTTTCTCCATAAAAAAATGCATGAAATTTTAAAATTCCCAACCACTTTCACTGTGAGGGGACATTACTTTTACATTTTGACACTTTCGAAATTGTGTGAGGGAGAGGGGATAAATTTTTCCAATGAACCGAATTTAATTCACAGATACCAGGATTAATATTTTTCTATTAAAGAAGATAGCTTGTTTCCCAGCAACTACTGAAGTATTATTAGGGTAGATCCAATGAAAACTGAACAGGGGCCACAGAATGAAATCAACAAGGTTTATTTCAAACGTAATCTTCAAAGTTACATAAGCACTTGTCCCACTGTTTCACCAAGTGGTGAATACCCTGCTCGTAGAACTCCTTTGGCTGAGATCGGAACCAGTTGCGAACATTGTCCGAGTGGAAGCGCCGGCCCTTCAATGCCTTTTTCAACGGACCAAAGATATTGAAGTCGCATGGCGATAGATCAGGGCTATACGGTGAGTGTTCCAACACTGTCCACCCAAATGTCACCAACGCGTTCTTCGTAACAGCTGACGTATGTGGCCGCAAGTTGTCATGCAGCAAATCCACTCCAGAGAACAACAGGCTGGGCCATTTGGTCTTGATTGCTGCTCGGACGATACCGCTGCCCGACCGCCTACGCATATCACGTGCTTACGCGCGACTGTCTAGGGCAAGTCAATTATGCAGTAGGGGTTTCCTTCCTTACCTCCCGCTCTTCACAGGGTTGTCGCTACACACGTACATAAATATAACCCAATACATCCACTGTTCCGTTTTCATTTGATCCACCCTCATATACAATATATATATATATATATATATATATATATATATATATATATATATATATATATATATATATATACAGGGTGTTTCTAAAGGTCGTTTACAACGCTTGGGAGGTGATTCCTCACACGAAAACAAGCAAAAAGTCTAAGTTCCATTTTTACGACTGAGGCTTCGTTTCCGAGATAGGAGCCTCGCAAAAGGTGACAAAGTGAACGTCACACCTGACTGGGACGAATACTATAACAGATAGAGAGGCGGTTCCAAGGGAATCATAAAGGAATCGTATGTGCTCAGTCCGGAAGTCACTATGAAAAGTTGACTGAACGCATGCGCAATGAAGTCCTCAAAGGAATTGGGGATTTCCAGCAAGAACAATGCATGTAACGCAGCAAGAAGGACCGTGACAATGAGAAATGCGTTAAAGACAACACATCCCGACCTTAAACATCAAAACATGAGCACCGAACACAAAATCCGAAAAGTTGAGCACGGTTGCATACCCCAGTTACACGCGAGGAATGAACGAATCATGTCATGTGGCATACGAGAGACACATTACTCCACCAGGAGGAGGGAAAGAAAAACACAATATCAGATGATTGCGACAACGTGTATTTTTACACGCGACAACTACGTAATATCCCCCCCCCCACACACACAACAAACAACAAATGCTACAATATCTTACGCACAGACAGTCCGTGTCACTGTACACCAACTGAAGATGTCACTTTCACCACACAAAGGAGGTGGGGAGCAATACCAAGAGTGTTCTCACTGGTATTTGCCGAGGGCAATAATCACAGACGGTTTTCAAAATGTCTGCCTTTTACTTCTACGCAGAGATGACATCGACGAATCAAGGATTGTCGAGTACGAGCAAACAAGCCAGGTGTATCTGCTACCGTCGCGGCGGCGACGTTGATGCGAGCAACGAGGTCCTCAGCTGATGTGACAGGTGTGTCGTATACGAGGGTTTTCATTTCTACCCAGAAGAAAAAATCGAGAGCGTTGAGATCTGGCGACCTCGGTGGCCAAGGCACAGGCTCATCCCTACCAATGAACCTTTGGGGTAGAATCACCAAATCAAAGGATGTTGTCTTACCTTATTGTTTATTCTAGATGAACACTACAGCTACACTACAAACACTGAGTAATACCGAAGGAAACACTGAATAATAACGAAGGAGACCGCTCCCGTCGTTGTCCTCGCGATGCCTGACAATCTCCCTCTCTCTGTTTTTCGTCCCCAGTCTTTCACCCCTGCTTCCAGGGGTCAAATCACCTCGCGTCTGGTAAGGCGGTTCCTTCTCCCCCCGTTAGGTGGCAGCAAAAGTCAGCGGCTTTCGGTGGCTGTCGCTACACCAGCCCCCCACGGAGAAAAAGGGTTACACCTTGTGTGGGAGGCGAAATGTTACGCGTCGACCAGAACGGGTGACGTAGTCACCTTTTGGTGACGGACTCTCTTGACGTTGCGCCGATGGTGGTTGGTTGGTGGGGGGGATGCGTTGGTGTGTCTGAGTCATCCTTGGTTGGTGGGACGTCCTCCGTCCAGGTGTAGGCTGGTTTGACCCGGTCAATGCTGACGCGGGTCTCACGACCGTTGAGACGCAGGGTGAAGGTCTTGCCGTCTTTGCTTAGGACTTGGTGTGGTCCGGAATACGGTGGTTGGAGGCTGCCTCGTAGGGAGTCGTCACGGAGAAAGACGTGGGTGCAGGTTGCCAGGTCCTTGAAGACGAAGGTGCTGGATTGATTATGACGGGAACCGGATTGGGGTCGCAGGCGAGCCATGTGTTGCCGAAGTCTGGAAATCAGGTCTGAAGGGTCTTCCATCCGGGTGGCTGTTGGTGGCACGATGAGCTCTCCTGGGAGTCGGAGAGGTTCGCCGTACACCAGTTCGGCAGGGGATGCTGCGAGGTCATCTTTGATGGCTGCGCGAATTCCAAGGAGCACGAGGGGCAGGGCTTCTATCCAGGTGGAGCCAGGGTGGCACATGAGTGCTGCCTTGAGGTGGCGGTGAAAACGCTCGACCATGCCGTTGGCGCATGGGTGGTAGCTGGTGGTGCGATGGCGCTCGGAGCCGATGGTCCGTCCTAGTTCGCGGAAGAGTTCTGATTCAAATTGCCGCCCTTGATCTGTTGTGATGCGGGCGGGGGAACCGAATCGCGAGATCCAGCACGATGTGAAGGCCGTCGCGACGTCCGCCGCGGTGATGCGTTTCAAGGGGTAGGCTTCGGGCCAACGGGTGAAACGGTCCACGGCTGTCAGGCAGTACTTATAGGGTCCCGCTGATGGAAGAGGCCCGATCAGGTCGATGTGCACGTGCTGAAACCTTGCAGACGGAGGAACGAAATTGCCCAGTGGTGCGTGCACGTGTCGGGATACTTTGGTGCGCTGGCAGTCTTGGCACGATCGGGCCCAAGCGCGACAGTCTTGCTGGACTCTGGGCCAAACGAAACGCGACGCGATTAGGCGCGCGGATGCTCGGGTACCGGGATGACTGAGGCCGTGCAAGGCATCAAAAATGCGGCGGCGGTGCGCGGCGGGTACATACGGCCGGGGTTTCGCGGTGGAGGTGTCGCAGTAGAGCTTGACTTCGGTGCCAGGTATGTCCATGAGCTGGAGGTGGAGGTCGCAATCGCCGTTCAGGAGCTCACGGAGCTCATCGTCCTCTTCTTGGGCGGAGGCGAGGGAGCGCAGATCGGGGGAGGGGATGTTCCCGCGAACTGCGTCCACCCGCGATAGCGCGTCCGCCACCACGTTAGAGGTGCCTTCAATGTAGCGGATGTCCGTGGTGAACTGAGCGATGAAGGAAAGTTGGTTCAGTTGCACTGGAGGTAGTTTGTCACGCCGCTGCTGGAAGGCGTAGGTGATGGGCTTGTGATCCACGTATATGGTGCAGTGTTGCGCTTCCAGGATGTGACGAAAGTGCTGAACGGCTGCGTAGACTGCGAGAAGTTCGCGGTAGTACGGTGGCCACTCGGTCTGCTTGGTGGTGAGTTTCCGGGAGAAAAAGGCGAGGGGTTGCCACGAGCCGTTGGCGAACTGTTGCAGGCATGCACCGACGGAGGTGGCGGAGGCATCGGTGAAAAGTCCCAGCGGGGCTTCGGGATGCGGATGGGCCAGGAGCGTGGCGTTCGCAAGGCTGGTCTTGCAGGCCTCGAAAGCTTGTTCTAGGTCTGGCGTCCATGGGAATGGCTGGGATCCTCGGAGGGTGGTGACGGCAGCATGCAGAGGAGCTTGGTGTTCGGCAGAGGATGGCAGGAAACGACGGTAGAAGTTGATCATGCCGAGGAAGCGACGCACGCCGCGAGCCGTGGCTGGTCGTTGGAAATCCTGTAGGTCTGCGATGCGGTCGGGAAGCGGTCGTGTGCCGGCAGCGGAGACTTCGTACCCAAGGAACGTGACGGAGGGGGTCCCAATCACACACTTCTGGGTGTTAATCAGGATGCCGTGGTCCGAGAGACGTCCGAAGAGGGCGCGTAGGTGTTCGCGGTGTTCCTCGTGGTTGCGTGATGAGACGAGTATACCGTCGATGAATGGAAAGCAGAAATCCAGTCCTGAGAGCACTTCGTCGATGAAACGCTGGAACGTCTGCCCGGCGTTGCGTAGTCCGAAGGTCATGTATGGGAACTCGAACAACCCGAATGGTGTGGTGATCGCTGTCTTCGGGATGTCGTCTGGGTTGACAGGAATTTGTGTGTACGCCTTGACCAAGTCGATGACCGAGAAGACGGTGCATCCGTGGAGGTGGTTGCTGAAATCGTGGATGTGCCTAACTGGATAGCTGTCCGGAATCGTCCGGGCATTGAGGCCACGGTAGTCCCCGCACGGTCTCCAGCCCTCCGTTTTCTTGGGTACCATGTGCAGCGGCGAAGACCAGGGGCTGTCGGAGCGACGTGCGGTGCCTTCGCGCAACATGGAGTCGAATTCGGCCTTGGCTATTTGTAGGCGATCTGGAGCGAGGCGGCGAGGTCGGCTGGACACGGGGGGGCCCGGGGTCGTCCGGATGTAGTGAACCGTGGAGTGACGAACTTCTCGCGGCGTGCCGGCGGGACGCGTGAGCGTCGGGAAATCGGCTAGGACGTCGCTGTATGAAGAATCGTTCGACAAGGCCTTGATGCTGGGTTGCATAGTGTTCGTTGGCTGGCAGGGAGCCGAGAGTCCCGTTCGTCCATCGAGCAGGCGCTTGTTGCGACAATCCGGCAGCAGCTCAAAGTGGTCCAGGAAGTCCGATCCGATGATGGGCACGGAAACGTCCGCGACGACGAAACGCCATGAAAACTCGCGACGCAGGCCGAGTTTGAGGCAGAGGGGCAGAATTCCGTACGTCTTGATCGTCGAGTCGTTTGCGGCACTGAGCACGTAGTCGGTCGGATGGCGTCGGTCCGGGAGCAAACGTCTCGGGAAACAACAAATATCCGACCCTGTGTCGACGAGGAAGCGGTGGCGGCTATAGCGGTCGGTCACGTACAGGCGGCTTCCACCAGGACGGCAGCCATTTGCCGCGACTAGCGGCTGCCGTTGGTGTTTGTTGTCGCGGGCGCGTACGTGCATGGGTCGTTGCACCTCTGAGCCTGGTCGCCGAAGCGGTGGTGATACCAGCATATTCCCTCATCTCTTCCTCTTGACGGCGATCTGCGGCCGTAGCGGCGCGGGCTGGTACGGTCACGCGATTGCGAGCGGCCGCGGAAGGCGCGAAAGTCGCTTTGCAGGGACGCGACTTGACGAGTTAGCTCCTCGACGCGTTGGAGAAGCCGAACCGTGTCGGAGGCGGGCGCGAGTGGCGTCGCGGTCGCGCAGATAGCCGGCGGGTTGGGCGAGACGAACTGTGCGGCGATGTTGCTTGTCGCGGGGGTGAGCATGGGGGGGCTCACCTCCACGATGCGGTCCGCGAGCGTGGCAAGTTGGTCCAGCGGAAGTTCCGAAGACTGCACCTGCAGAATCGCTTGAACTTGTGTCTTACCTTATTGTTTATTCTAGATGAATTCTACAGCTACACTACAAACACTGAGTAATACCGAAGGAAACACTGAATAATAACGAAGGAGACCGCTCCCGTCGTTGTCCTCGCGATGCCTGACAATCTCCCTCTCTCTGTTTTTCGTCCCCAGTCTTTCACCCCTGCTTCCAGGGGTCAAATCACCTCGCGTCTGGTAAGGCGGTTCCTTCTCCCCCCGTTAGGTGGCAGCAAAAGTCAGCGGCTTTCGGTGGCTGTCGCTACAAACCTATTGCGAAACACGTCATGCAGGAAATGTCGTACATTACAATCGAAATGAGCTGGTGCACCATCGTGTTCGTACCACATTCCTTGCCGCAGTGCCAAAGATACGAGTAGTGGTATTTATGCTACGGACAGCGCCGGAAAGTATGAACCCCCTCTCATGCAGATTTGCTACACTTAAAACAAGCTCAACATGCCCATATGAGCTTTTTGCTCAAGTGTGGAACCCCGTCTAATCCAAGATTTTTGTGAAAATACCCTCATGGATTCCATGAGAAAGTATGAACCCCCTTAGATTCATTTGTTTACACTTACAAAAGGCACTTCTGAGAGATTGTTGTCCATAAATTTGTTAAAAATATGCCCCTCTTGGGGCCACACTTAAAACTAGACCACCCACACACACACACACACACACACATACACACACACACACATACACACACACACACACACACACACACACACACACACACACACACACACATATTTATTTCCAGTTTAAGTTTAATTGGATACCAGCTTCAATTTTAGAGATATTCCAAATTTGATAAGCAACAGCAACAGTGCCATCTATGTGCAAATGTCTGAACTCGGTGAATACTTGGGAACAAGTCAATTTTTTTTCATTATGTCAATATTTTTAACTCTTTTTGCCAGTAATAGGGATTGGTAGTAAGGAATAGACAAAGTACTTTGGAGCCGAATATACCTTTCTTAAGACGTCGTATATTACTAAAATATCTTTAATTCACATATTTCTCATACCGCTGTATCTTGTTCTATTAGGTTTGTTCAATAAAATTGCCTCTTCAAGAAAATTGCTCAAGGGCAAAAGAGGTACCAATAGGGCAAGCATACAATGATATGGGGATATGTGAATTGTTGGTTTCTTCGATTCAGATAAATGGATTGAATTGAAACTGGGATATTTTGCATTTGTTACATTCAGTTTGTTTGTTGTAATCTGTTCATATATAAAATCAAGCACCGAGAGGGTATAAGATCAATACTTGAACAATATGTGCGCATGACGGCCTCAAAGCAATGGGATCAATATTTGGAGCGGCAGTTCTATTGCCTGTAATTTCTCCCTATCAAATGATCGCCGCAGCGCGGTTCTCCCTATTGACATCGATTAGTTCCAGACAATTCCGCTTCCCCGGCGCTGAGGCATGGCGCTGCGGTATGGATTGCATGTACGCTCAGCAGAGAAACGGGATGTACGCTCAGAAGAAAGTACTTCAGCAAAAATATTAGAGAAGAGCTCATGTTTCTGAATGCACCCCCAACACACCCCCACACCTACCCACCCACATCCATACATATTTACTTCCCGATCCACTTTTATTGTATTATGTTGTGCAATATTAATTGATTAAATGGTTATGACATAATGTGATTATGTGGTGTTTTCTGATTGGTTGCTTATGACATAATGTGATTATGTATTACGTTTAAATAAGCAGTGTTTCTATTGGTTCTGTAAATCTATATAAGCCAGGGCACAGTGCAGATTCCTCACCTTTGCTGGATCGGCAGAGGAACCCACATCGCGGGGGATAGAACCTGAACAGGCTCCACCAAAGTATAGGAGACTTGAAGCATATAATTTGGCGGAATAACCCAAGTAAGGTCATAGAGACAATATACACTGATGCAATTTGGCAGGGGGGCCCCAAGAAATTGTATATAAATACCAAAGCCAAAAATATTAACACACATACACACCTACACACATACACACACACACAAAGCACAGTGCTGAACCCAACTGATCCAGCATAGAATTTTGAATTGAATCCCAGGAAATTGTATATAATAAACAACAACAAAAATGCCGAATCAAAAATATTGTAATCAATGCAATAAGAATATATCCAGCCCCAATTGGGCTAAGCACCAAAAGATTTGTAACCCAGACAAATGCAGAACTCCCACAATAATTTGCCCCAAATGCAATAGAAAATACAGCATGCAATACTTCACATATACACATAAAGATACTTGCTCTGCATTGCCCCCTCAACCATCCACATCTGGTCTGAAAAGAAGGCACGAAGCACCTGTTAATGCTAGAGCAGCAAAGCAGCCACGCTATGAACCCATCCATAGCAGTTTTAACGGCCAATTAAAGGATCACCGGTTTGCATCAGAGCCAAGATGTGGCATTGAGAATTTCTTGAACAGTAAAAAACCTGATCTCCAGGCAATTCTTAATGCACAAAATGGCTCTTATAAACTGTCCCTCAAATTGTATACACAATATAAGAAGCCAAATGGCACAAAATTTACACAGCCCCACATAACAGAAACTGTACCGGTTTATTCAAATACAAATTCAGACAAAATAATAAGCAATTTGATAAATCAATTGAATATTAAACACTCTGAATTTGCGGCAAAAGAGTCCGGATGGAGCCTATGTGGCTCTCCGCACAAGTTATATGTCAATATTTCTGAATTCTGCCCATTACAAGGATCTACATATGTGCCATTACCTGCTAATATTAAAAACAGAAGAGCCGTGGTCAATATAAAAAATGCCGACCAGAAATGCTTTTTGTGGTGTATATTAGCTGCTTTGTATCCAGTTTCAAGGGATCCTCAGAGAATAACTTATTACAAGCAACATGAACATCTTTTTGACGATGCAATGGAGGGTTTGGAATATCCAATGTCTGTTCAGAATATTGATAAATTTGAAAAAAAGGCCAGGCACATCAATGGCAAGCAATTATCTATTAATGTATTTATTTGTTCCACTGGCAATTGCCCGATAGCACCTCTCAGAATCAGTACACTTGATGATGAATCTGCTATTCCGATTGATCTGCTCTTAATTGAAGGGGATAGCACATATCATTATACTCTGATACATAATCTTGAAGCTATAGTCAGAACACAACTAGACAAATCCAATAGAATATTCAAGTTGTGCAGAAGATGTTTGACTGCATTTGATGGTCAAAAAATGGTAAATAGGGTTCCTGAAAAAAATGCAGAAATTGCCAAAAACAAATTAATTGAGCATCTGAAATACTGTGGCAACCATAAACCTGTTCATATGGTGATGCCCAATCCAAGTGAAAATTGCAAATTCAAAAAGTTTGAAGCCTTGTTGGAACACCCAGTATTTATTGTCTATGATTTTGAATCGAACCTCAAACGTCTTGCATTCTGCAATCCAGATCCTGAAGAATCCTCAATTACACCATACCAGCTACATGAACCTTCCAGTTTTTATTATATGGTTGTACAGGGTGGTGTAGCTAGTGAGCTGTGCTTTTACATGGGACCAAATGCCGTCAAAGAATTTGCACATAAAATAGAAAATGAGTGCCGTGACATAGCATCTAACATCTTATTAAAATCAAAGCCCATGTTGCCTTTAACAGAGGAACAGATTGAGGATTTCAACAATGCAGAAAAATGCCCGGTATGTGATTCTGAATTTTCAGATACAAATATCAAGGTGAAACACCATTCTCATACAGATGGTAAATTCTTAATGGCCCTGTGTAAAAGCTGCAATATTCAGATCAAGAGACCAAAATTTATCCCTATATTTTGCCATGGAGCATCCAATTATGATTTCCATCATCTGATCAGATATGAAGGGTTTGATAAGCAGAATTTAAATATTTTAGCTGAAAATGATGAAAAATATATTGCCATTACCAAAATAATTAAAGTTAATGGTGTTTCTATTCAATTAAGATTTCTTGATTCTTACAGATTTTTATCTGCTAGCCTGCCCACACTGGCCAGTCAATTACCTGATGATCAATTCAAAATCACACGTGCTTCGTTTCCAAATCAGGACCTGAAATTAATTAGGCGGAAGGGTGTATATCCATATGACTATGTTACAGATTTTTCTAAATTTGATGAGTGTTCCCTGCCACCGCAAGAAGAGTTTTACAGCAAAATCAGAGGATCTGGAATCACTGATGAAGATTATGACCATGCTCAATTGGTGTGGAACGATTCAAAATGCAAGACATTTGGTGATTATCACATGGTATATTCGAAACTTGATGTGACCCTCTTAGCTGATATATTCCAGGCATTCAGAAAATCTTGCATGCGAAATTATGGACTGGACCCAGTGTATTTTTTCAGTGCCCCGGGCCTAGCATGGGCTGCAATGTTTTTCAATACCAAAAAGCAATTGGATCTGATCCACAATCAACATATGTATCTGTTTATGGAGAAATGTATAAGAGGAGGCATGGTGCAATGTTCCCAGAGATATGCCAGAGCAAATAACAAGCATATGCCTGATTATGATCCAGCACGGCCATCAAATTATATACTGTATGTAGATGCCAACAGCCTCTATGGTCATGCCATGATGCAAAAACTGCCATATGCAGAGCTTGAATGGGTTGAAAATTTCAATATTGAGAATCTTAAGGATTTTGATGACAGTGATTATGGCCTCTTCTTAGAGGTTGATCTGACAATTCCTGAAGATTTGCACAATAAATTTTCTGATCTGCCCCCAATTCCTGAGGTTGAGTGTTCACCTGGCTCTAAGCAGAAGAAATTGATGATGACTCTGGAGCCAAAACAGGATTATGTCATATATTACAAAAACCTCCAGTTCCTGATGAATCATGGTGTTCAAGTGACCAAAGTTGGCAAAGTTTTGAGGTTCAGGCACTCAAGATGGTTGAAACCATACATTGATACAAACACAGAGCTTCGAACATCTGCAAAGAGCCAATTTGATAAGGGCTTGTTTAAATTGATGGTGAATTCAGTGTATGGCAAAACTATTGAAAATGTCAGGAAACATACCGATGTTAAAATAATTACTGACCCCAGCCGGAGCAAAAAATTGGTTGCAAAGCCCAACTTCAATTACAGAAGAATTTATGATGAGCACATGGCACTTTTCAACATGAAGAAAACAAAGATTAAGTTTGATAAACCTATTTATGTAGGGGCTGTGATATTGGAAAGGTCCAAATTACATATGTTAACATTGTATTATGATGTGTTGAAACCTTTTTATGGTGATCGTGTAAAACTGATGTACATGGACACGGATAGTTTTATTCTTGATATTCAAACAGAAGATGTTTATCAAGATATGTCACAGCCTGAATTGTTTCAATACTTTGATACCAGTGAACATACAAAAATTCAACACCACCACAACAAAAAGGTGCCTGGCAAGTTAAAAGATGAGACGCTTGGTGATGTTATTGTGAAATTTGCTGGGTTAAGTGCCAAGATGTACACTTTTAAAACATGTAGTGCTGTTGTCAAAAAAGCCAAGGGCATTGGCAGAGTGACTGTTGACAAAGAGCTTAAATTTGAAGATTATGAAAATTGCCTCAAATCCCAGAGTTCAATCAAAACATCAGAATGCAGAATTCAGAGTGTGGATCACTTGTTGACTTCAAATATTGTAAGAAAAGTGGCTCTGGACCCACATGATGACAAGAGATGCATTTTATCATGTGGCATACATACTTTACCTTGGGGGCATTGTGATTTGAAAAATGGGAATCAATGCCCAAACACAGAGCATGATTTGAAATAAATAAACATGCCTATGAACTTATTTGGGTTCAAAAAACAAGCTATTATGGAGCTGCCGACACCACAACCCTCTTCTGATATGATATCTAAACTGAGTGGCTTGTTAATTATTCATCTGAACAGCATATTTACAGATAATGATGATCAAACAGGTAAAATATTGTACATATTTAACAATAATTTAAATCATTACCAATTACCTGTAGGTGGGCAATTGCAATTTATTACAACCCCTGAGGGCGATGTCAAGATTTCAGTAGGGAGAAATATTTATAGAATTAAGCACTCAAACATGATTTCTGGCACTGTATATACTGTTTCTGCTGGTGACTGCTTATATATTGAGGTCCCTGGATCCTATGACAAGCTTATACCCTTTTTTATAGAATTAAGAATCAGATACTCTATAATAAATAACCACTAAAACAAAAATGCCTAATGATATATTTGGCCATACAAGGCATGAAGATCACAGTGATGAGATTCTGATGCTTGATGTCAGAGTCAAGAAATTAAGAAGTGATTTACAAGCTTTACAAACCACACTCAATGCCAGTCTTCAATTAGAAATTACAAATTTACAATCACAATGCATGGACCCTCTTCTTAAAATTGATTCTGAACTCAAATTGCTGCTTCAGAGATATACTGATCTGGCAACATTAGATAATTTTCAAAGTTTAGAAGAAGCTGTAGCAGCTCTTCAAGCCAAATTTAAGACCCAGGTCACCAATTCTGAGCAATTGAAACAGCAATTGGAAGAGCAAATAAATAATGTCCAGACACAGCTCCAAACAATTGTCAAAAGCATAAAATCACAAGAAGATTTTGATCTAGTCACTTCCACTCTAAAAGAACAGATTCAATCACTCCAAATACCTAATCTGGATCCTCTGCATAATGCCATAGCCGAGGTTAAAGAAAAAATTGAGACACTTGAAAATTTTATGAACAATTTGCCATCTTCTGATGCTTTGAATGCAATAACTCGGAGTGTAGCAAATATTAAGCTGCAACTTGAAACATATGAAGATTTTGGAAAAATTCAAAGTACCATAACCCATCTTGAAGGTACAATAGCAGCAGTGCAAAATGATTTGGCAAATGTACTAGAATCCCGATTGCCCGGTATTGTAGATACACTTGTTAGTGTCCAGGAACAGATCACAAAGCTTGAAAACCTCAACACTGAATCTGAGCTATCTCATTTTCATCACTTGATAGATGATATCCAAACAAAACTTGAAATTTTACAACAATCCACACCCTCTCAGGCAGATATAGCCCTGCTCCAAAATGCTATGCAAAATGTGGCTGATGCTTCTGAATTAAACAATGTGAAATTGGCACTTGAATCTTTGCAAAATACAGTATCAAATCTTCCCACATCACAGGAACTTAAAAATATTAAGAGGGCAGTGAATAGGATATTGAAATCAGAAGATATCAAGAATATCCAGACAGAGATCAAACATCTCACTCAGACAGTGGCCACTCTACCAACCAATCAACATATTAATGAACTGCATGCCCTGTTTGAGGATATCAGAAGACAGGTCCATGATCTTACTGCTCAAAATTCAAAATTGGCAGTTGTTGAAAATTTGCAACAAATTGTAGCTAATATCAAGCAACAGCTAGGGACCATGGAATCCAATCAAGCAAATGCCCTGTCCGTTTTTGCTACCCAACTTCAAGAAATTGTGCAACAATACAAGAAACTTATTGTGGACATAAAAATCAAGCCAGGCCATGATGATGTTGTTAGAACGATCAATGAGCACCTTGAATCTGTAACAAGCAGATTGCTTACAGCAGAAAAAGAAATAACAGGCATAATCGAGAATCCAAAACATACAGTAATTCTTGAATTGTACAGCATCCCCAACAAAGAATATGATTCACCATTTACACCAGGTGGCAAAATATATATGCTGTCCCCTGCACAATTTTATTACCAGTTTTTTGTTGGGGGCACATTGAGACCAATCAAGATCAAATATTGGCATCAGCCACAGGCACACCACTACCCCACCTTATCAATAACAAATGCTGACAACAAAGTAAAAATCACCAGTGTAGAGTTAGAGGATTTTACAGACCCCAATACATTAGAAACAGCCTATACTGAAGATGATGGCACTCTGGAATTTAAAATACAAATAGGGGACAAATTATATTTAGAAAATCCTGCAGTATCAGCTGCTGAACACCCCATAGTTGCAATATTCCTGTTTACATATTATGTCTAGACAAATTATTGTTGATGAACTACACAGACAAGCCAGACATAATTATAAGAGACTGCCAGTAGTCACAAAGGGCATAGATGATTTATGGCAGAGCGACTTGATTGAGTTGTCAAGTGGACAGTTGAAAAACTTAGACAAAATCAACAAGGGCTACAAGTATCTACTCACTGTAATAGATACATTTTCAAAATTTGCCTGGGCTGTGCCACTCAAATCCAAGACTGGAACATGTGTTACAGAAGCCTTCAGGACAATCATCAATCAGAGTGGAAGATCCCCGCGCTATTTGCAAACAGATAATGGCAAAGAATTTTATAATTCTGTGTTTCAACAATTTATTAAAAGCCAGTCAATACAACATTATTCGAGTTACAGTGACCTGAAAGCCTCAATTGTAGAGAGATTCAACAGAACCTTAAAAAATCTTATGTATAAACAATTTACCCTGCAAGGTAATTATAAATGGATTAATATTCTTCCAGAACTTCTACATAAATATAACAACTCGGTCCATTCCACAATCAACATGAAACCCTCTGAAGTAACTTCATCTGATGAGCAAAAATTGATCAGGACTGTTTATTATCCTAGATACCAGCCAACAACAAGAAGGGCCAAATTCAGGGTGGGTGATCAAGTAAGAATCAGCAAATATAAGCACTTATTCAAAAGAGGCTTTACGAGAAACTGGAGTACTGAATTATTTACAGTGGTTCAAGTTAAACCCGGGACCCTTAACACATATATAATAAAAGATCACCGAGGAGAAATTCTCAAAGGCCGGTTCTATGAACAAGAGCTCAGCAAAACTAAACAGCCTGACACATATCTCATAGAAAAAATCATCCGCAGAAAAGGCAACAAGTTATTTGTTAAATGGCTGGGTCATCCGGAAAACAGCTGGATCGATGCAAACAAAGTGATAATATGAGCACCTGGGATGTTATAAAAAGGCTGCCAGAACCTGAACAACAGAATAAGAGAAATGGCAACTTGCTGCCTGATAATATTAGGTGTCTTATTGTTGGGCCATCTGCTTGTGGTAAAACTACACTAATGATTGATAATTTTTTATTGGCACCCAACTGGTTAGACTGGAAAAACAGGCACTTGTATGTCTTCTCTAAGAGCTTGGAACAATTAAAATATCAGCAGCTGATGAAGCTATATGATGGATTGGATATTGCCACTTTTGAACCAGATGTTAAGCCACTTCACGAATGTCTCGATAATTCTGTTGTTGTGTTTGATGACATTATACTGGATAATCAAAACAAGGTTAGAAATTTCTTTACACAGGGCCGGCACAAAAATATTGATTGCTTCTACCTGGCACAGACTTTTTCTAAAATACCGAAGCAACTGATCCGAGACAACAGCAATTTTATATGTGTGCTTCATCAAGATCATACCAACCTCAAACACATACATGATGAATATGTAGGTGGGGACTTGAGCTACAATGATTTTTCTAAGTTTTGCAGCAGGTGCTGGAATCAAGACAGTTATGGGTTTGTTACAATTGATATGACAAGAACACCTAATACTGGAAAATACAGAAATAAAATCAACGATTTTCTAGACGTTGAGACGTATATAAATAACCATGAAAAGGCCAATCATTGATGATCTTAAGTTAAGAGATTATCTTGTAAAAAGATTTAAGGGATGGAAATCAGAGAACCGGGGAATTTATGAAAAACACAAACAAACAGAACAGCCTGTAATTGATGCTATTAATAATTTAGGTAAGAATATCAAAACTGTTACAGAGCAAAATCAAAATTTGATCACAGAGCTTGTGCCTGTAGCTGCTAGGAACATATTAGATTATCCATTCACCCCACTTTCCAGTATTCATACACCTAGTCCTGTTGCTCCTAGAAGAATTGAAGCTACTCAGGATCCTATTGAATTGGGTCTTCTTGCTCAAAAATATTTAACCACACCTAAAGACAATAAAGATGAGGTGTTTGGCTTATATGCTGACACAGAGCTTGACGGCAGCATCATTCATAGAATTGGCAATTTCAGAGTAACATTTATGGGAGATGATCTGATTGTATATTCAGAATCTCATCTTGGACAAAGAGGTGGTTTTGTTAAATATCCCGGCACACCTGGATTGTGGGAACTGATGACTAGGAAGAGACCTGGCAGCTATACAGATCAAGATTATGAGCACTACAAAGAAATATTAATAAAATCAGATGCTCTATACCAGAACAATGATCCCACACAAAAAAGAGTTAAGTCTAGCAGTGGGGCAAAATACAATAATTTAATCAAGCCCATATGGTCACAAATTAAGACTGGCAGTGGAATCAAACAATACAACACCCTGCCTAAAGAATTTGTGTGGGTTGATGATGTCAGGAAACTTGTGGATAGGTTGCTGGTGATAGCTGGGGAGGAAAATGCTGGGAACCACAATTTTTACAATGAAAAGGTTGGAATTATGGACATGATAAGCACAAAATTGTCTAATTTTATAGTGAATGACCCTAAGGGGATTGGATATCTCATAAAAATTATTAATACTCTACCACCTAAATTTTGGAATATTTCTGAGGGTCGGGGTTTGGTTAATGACATTATAAACAAGCTGCCATTTGAACTACACATTCCAGGCTATCAGTATTGTGGTCCAGGCACAAAACTGGATCATAGATTAAACAGAGGGGATCCTGGTGTTAATCCCCTCGATGCTGCTTGCAGAGACCATGACATAGCATACAACACACATTCTGATCTTGACAAGAGACATGTTGCAGACAAGAAATTAGAAGAGGCTGCATTTGGTAGATTTGTAAGCAAAGATGCTTCTTTGAGTGAAAAAATAGCAGCATTGGGAACCACCATAGCTATGAGCACCAAACAAAAACTGGGGTGGGGGTTGTGAATATGTATATAATAAACCTACAATGAAGGCCAAGGGTGTTATGTATCAAATACCTTATGCAGGTCTCAAATCTCTTAAAACTATTGACAGTCTCTTGACCAAAAAGCAGCGCAAGAAAAAAAGCTCTTGTCTTGCAAAGGGGCATGGTATGAAATTGTTGCTTAGTACCCCCCAATTAAAAAAATTACAGCAATCAAGAAAAAAATCACATGTGGGGGGATTTATATTTACCATCCCTGCCATCTTAGCAGCACTCGGGGCTGTTGGGAGCTTGGCTGGGGGATCAGCTGCCATAGCAAAAACAGTAATAGATGCCAAGAAGAATAGGGCAGAATTAGATGAGCAGAGGCGCCATAACCTGGCCATGGAGAAAAAAGGCAAAGGTGTTAAGAGAGCCATGAATAAGTTTAAAAAAAACAAGAGCCGCTTACAAACCAAGATATTGAAGCTTTAATCAAGCCACTGGGCATCAAACATTTTAGAGGTGTGTACATGTCTGATTCTTTGCCAGAGCAACCACTCAACAAAGAGTGTGGCATTGTTAATTTGGATAAGTACAAAAATCAGGGCACTCACTGGATTTGCTATCTTAAATATTTAAAAGATGAGGCATTTGTGTTTGATTCATTTGGAGGTGTTCCACCTGAAAATTTAATAAAATATCTAAAATCAGTTAATCTTTATTACAATAATGCCCGTGTTCAAAACTTCAAAGATGTTAATTGTGGACATTTGTGTTTATCTGTTCTTAGATATATGTCTCAAATAAATAAACCATCAATTGAAAATTTTCAAAAGGCCTTGTGGTATCTGAAACATCATGGGGGTATTCCATCTCACCAGCCAAAATTCAATATTGAAACTCAGATTACATGATGACATAGTGTATCCCAAAACAATAGCTCTCAGAGCATTTTATGGCATGTACTTGATCCCTAATATTACGCACCACAACAACAAAATTGCAGTAGGGGATCAAAAAATTGTCATCACTCCAGGGCAATATAATCTGTCCACTCTAAATGCTCAATTACCCAGAGGTATAGTGTTAAGTCAAAATTCTGTCACTCACAGAGTAGAGATTGTATCTGCTACAGAAACAGTGGATCTGGGTACTATAGGAGAGCTGTTAGGCTTTGAGAACAACACAAAACTTGAAGCTGGCATCAAACACACTGCTATTAATATACCTAAATTCTTAGCCATAGAGACTCTGAATATTCACTGTAATGTGGCTGAGGGTATGATCACCAAATCAAATGGCATAGGCACTCACAAACAAACTGGCATCATTGCAACATTCAAACCTAATTCTGAATTTATGGAGCCCATCATCTACAATCCATCCCCAACATTATATTTTCCTGTGTGCCATAATAGAATAGATTACATTGAATTGATGGTCACTAATGAGAAAGAAGAATTAGTTGATTTTGCTGGAGCCACAACAACTGCAATCATAGAGATTAATATTTAAATAAAAATACATACAATGGAAAATATTGAGAGTTATGAGCTACAATCATTCCCTCCAAACAGGAGGACATTTGCAAATTTAAATCAACCCAACACAGAGATTGAGGTTGATCTTGATGTAGGGGATGGATTTATACACCCTCACAGAGCAGATCTATACATCAAATTTGATGTTGTAAAGCTCGATGGAACAGATTATCCGGCAAATTCAAATATAAGATTGGTGGACAATTTTGTGCCGCATCTGTTCTCTGAAATTGAGATCAGAAAGCATGGCGTTGTTATAAACAGAATAGATTATCCCGGCATTACCTCCACAGCTTTGGCCACTCTAAAATTATCCAAAACCGAAGCTTCTTACTACAAAATAGGCGGATTTGAAGCTGGTGATAAGATATTATCTAAAAATCATACAGTGCTGTTCCCCATGCGCCTGTTGCCAGGATTCTTCTCGGATTACAAAGATATTATGTGGAAGGGCGGGTTAAGAATCACATTTAGAAGAGCTGCAAATGATAACAATGCTTTGATGAGGTACAGCACATTAAACCCTACAGGAGAAGCTTTGCCTAATACCCTACCAGATGCAGGCAAGTGCATTATTCAGACCATGGAGCTAAGAATCCCTGTTGTTGAATATGAAGCCAGTTATGCTCTTAAATACAAAGCTGATATAATAAAAAATCCACAGATTCCTCTGCAATTTTACACATATCAATGCGTACAGAAGCCCGCATCTGGTACTTATTATGAGTTTGATGCTACAAATTCATTCTCCAGTATTCAATATGACATGCCTGATTTTGTGGTGGTACTGTTTCAGACTGGAAGACACAACAATCAGGAAAAAAATTCAAGTAAATTTGATAACTGCAACATCAAGAACATATATCTTAAAAATGGCAGAAATGAGGTCTTTCCTAGAGAAAATTACAATTTAGACATGTCCAAGGATGATTTTCTCAAATTATATGAGGCTTTTTCGGCTTTCAAGAGGGTCACTACAGGCAATACTGACATGTATTACACGCCAGATGAATTCAAAGCACGGAGACCCATGTTTGTAATTAACACTTCAAAAAGAAAACAGGTTGTGGTTAATGACAGAACAAACATTAAAATTATCTGTGAATTCCACGAGGCATTACCCGACGACACCATATGTAGTGTCATTCTCATAGGTGAAAAATCATATGTTTATGATGTAAGAAATGAGAGGGTCACGGAGCAATTCTAGAGGCCCGATTCAAACACAGAAACCCCTTGATTACAAAGCAATAATACCAACACTTTGCTGTCAGAGAGGCCCCAGACACTCTACCAGCTTTGAAACCTCAACTGTATTATCAGCTAGCAGTGAATATCTTATGTGTGGGCAGTTGTATATATTTCAATCTTTTATCAGGACTCGAACCCAAAACCCCTGATTACAATGCAACAATATTAACACTTCTCAATATGGAATATGCCCACATTTTACTGGGTTCTGAGACCCTTATACAGACAAAATTGGATTTTGTTTCTGTCATAATATTTTCCAAGTCTCTGCCTAGGCTCATATTATCAGAAGAGAATTGCTTTTAGCATGAAGGGGGTGCAGTTCATTGCCACTGTGTGAAAATATGTATTTTTATCTCAATAATCTTTGTTACACTTTTACATGTTGCAGACATGTTACACTTTTTCCCCTGTCGCACAGAAAGATTAATGGCCCCTTCAGTGAATCGTACAGAAAAATCATTAATGCTCCCTTCTAGCGTGTAGATTTTATCTCTTGCGTGCCGGCAAGGCATGGAGGCAATTAATTATGCTTACCCGCTCTTCTCATATTGTATTGAGCAAGTGGTTATAAAACATGAGAAAATAAGAAAACTGAGAAATTCAGTTTTTGTACAATATATTGTTGTAAAACACTTTTTACCAGGTTTAAGATCTGGGAGTTGTATATCAACTATCTCAAAATCTCACGTGTGGAGTGCAACATGTATTTCAATCTATCAGGACTCGAACCCAGAGCCCCTTGTTTATCAATTAAACTTAAACTGGAAATAAATATGTGTGTGTGTGTGTGTGTGTGTGTGTGTGTGTGTGTGTGTGTGTGTATGTGTGTGTGTGTGTGTGTGTGTGTGTGTGTGTGTGTGTGTGGGTGGTCTAGTTTTAAGTGTGGCCCCAAGAGGGGCATATTTTTAACAAATTTATGGACAACAATCTCTCAGAAGTGCCTTTTGTAAGTGTAAACAAATGAATCTAAGGGGGTTCATACTTTCTCATGGAATCCATGAGGGTATTTTCACAAAAATCTTGGATTAGACGGGGTTCCACACTTGAGCAAAAAGCTCATATGGGCATGTTGAGCTTGTTTTAAGTGTAGCAAATCTGCATGAGAGGGGGTTCATACTTTCCGGCGCTGTCCGTAGCATAAATACCACTACTGATACGGTCTCCAACAGTTCAGGCAGAACCTCACTAAGACATGCATGATACGTGCGACCATTCAGGCGAACAGGGAGAATGTATGGTCCAATTAAATGATCATGTACTATCCCGCACCACACATTCACTGAAAACCTGTGCTGGTGATGGGCCACAAAAAGTGCTTGTGGGTTGTCAAAGTCCCATACATGACTGTTTCTACTATTGAAGACATCCATCCTGGTGAAAATGGCTTCATCTGTCCACAATACGTTTGCCCCGAAGTGAGGGTTTGTGTCCAGCTGATGCAACAACCATTGGCAAAACTCCATACGAGGGCGAAAGTCACGAGGTAACAGTTCTTGTACTTTCTGCAGTTTAAAAGGGCGCATTTCTTCCTCTGACAACACTCGCCAAACATTCACATGAGACGTGTTTCGTGCCCGAGCGAGCACTCGCGTACTGATGCCAGGATGTTCTGCTACCGCTGTCAACACATCTTCTGCAAACTGATATGTGCGTACACTTCGGGGTCTTCCAACTTCTTGCCGCGGTGGTAACACTGACCCTGTTTCACGCAGTCGACTGTCCACTACCTGAAAGAAGGTGTGAGACGGTAAACGTCTATGTGGAAAGCGTTCTCCATAAAGACGCCTTGCCTCACGGCTATTACCACGTGCCTCCCCATACATGAGATGCATGTCTGCTAGCTGCTGGGTCGTATACGCAGCCATCTGTGTAATAGGGAGCTGGAACTGCAACGTATTGTTTTTGTTTAACACTGGCACACTACACAAATTGGCCGTATCATCGTACGAACACCACAGACCAATTGTTGCGATACTTGACTTGCCCACTCCACCACGTCAACTTCTTTCAATACAACATACTAGTACTCTTCAATGCGTATGACAACCTCGAGCGAACTGTTGATCATATCCCAGCACCTGCAACACGACTGGAACGACTGCCGGAGAGAACCAACCCTTCGAGCTCCTCTCGCGGGAACAGCAGTCATGAAGGTCAAACGTAGACTACGAGAGCCAGACTTGCCTGTGCAGCGCTTCCAAAACTGGTCTCTTTTACGTCACAATGATCGCGTGCGAACACTTTTGGTATTGCTCCCCACCCCCTTTGTGTGGTGAAAGTGACATCTTCAGTTGGTGTACAGTGACACGGACTGTCTGTGCGTAAGATATTGTAGCATTTGTTGTTTGTTGTGTGTGTGTGGGGGGGGGGATATTACGTAGTTGTCGCGTGTAAAAATACACGTTGTCGCAATCATCTGATATTGTGTTTTTCTTTCCCTCCTCCTGGTGGAGTAATGTGTCTCTCGTATGCCACATGACATGATTCGTTCATTCCTCGCGTGTAACTGGGGTATGCAACTTTTCGGATTTTGTGTTCGGTGCTCATGTTTTGATGTTTGAGGTCGGGATGTGTTGTCTTTAACGCATTTCTCATTGTCACGGTCCTTCTTGCTGCGTTACATGCATTGTTCTTGCTGGAAATCCCCAATTCCTTTGAGGACTCCATTGCGCATGCGTGCAGTGAACTTTTCATAGTGACTTCCAGACTGAGCACATACGATTCCTTTATGATTCCCTTGGAACCGCCTCTCTATCTGTTATAGTATTCGTCCCAGTCAGGTGTGAATTTCACTTTTTCACCTTTTGCGAGGCTCCTATCTCGGAAACGAAGCCTCAGTCGTAAAAATGGAACTTAGACTTTTTGCTTGTTTTCGTGTGAGGAATCACCTCCCAAGCGTTGTAAACGACCTTTAGAAACACCCTGTATATATATTAAGAACAATTGTGCGTCTAGTTTTACAGGATGCCTCTTTAACGTGGAAATTACAGTAGTTTTGTGTCGTGAGTGTTGTCTTACCTCAGTAACAAGAAACGAAGAAACATGCAAAATAAAGCAACATTAATACACTAAAGAAATTCACCTACGTTAAAATACGTCCAGCGTAACACAAATTCGAAGAAAAGAATTACAAGAAATGAGGAGGTGTGTGTCTGCAAGCGGAAGTTCTGACCACAGACAATGGAAAATTGACAACGTTCTGAGCATAAAAACATAGGAAATTTAAACAAACAAGGAGCTCACTCACTAGATTTGTGAACATCTCTTCTTCAGGCCCTAAAGGATGTTGAATTCTTAGATCATAGAAACCGGGTCTTTCTCGAATTAATAAGAGAGAGGAAAGCAGGATTGTCTACTTAAGCTCTTCGGGTATTATTTGTGCCACTCGAACCTAAACATCTGCCATGTGTTACATTTACAACCAACATCTCTGTGGATGAGCAACATGATTCGCTCCGTACATCCATCGATATGTGAAATCGGAGTGGATACAACACAATGAACATCCACAAGGAAATATATTTTTGTCAATAAATACACAGGCTGACAGGAAGTGGACTGGCAGTTGAAAATAGAGCAATGCGAGTCTGAAGCATATTTGTTGAAAATGGAGGAAACTTCGGCACGGAATGGTTTATAATTGAAATCGAAAAACAATCCATTTTGGACACAACTAGTGAAGAATATAGTAAGAAGAATTGAATTTGAAATTTTGGGTGCGTCAGCACTTTAAGGCTATTTTGCAACCATCATGTTATACGGGGACAAGCCCCTTACCTTACCTAAATTAAATGTAATGTTGTTAACTAAAATATTAAAATATTCTGACTCCGGTTAAAAGCTGAGGCTGCAAAGGGGCACTCAGCACACAAGGACAAAACACAGACGCCAGAGCCTCGTTGTCTGCAAAATTCAGTCACGGATGTACTACGTGGAAGTGAGGTTGATAATTGTGTGTCCTACATGGAAGGATCATCCCTTACACCCCAGTAATAAGTAATTAAAAATTAACTAATTGTTGAGGGAGACAATGAAATACTAGGTAAGCAAATAAATGTTAATGTTGGTTATAATTGATTGATTGATTGATTTAGTTTATTTTACTTCGCGTTTTGTGCCTCTTGGCTAATTTGCGAAGATGGGGATGAGTGATGAAATGATGAAATTGATGAATGGACATTCACAAACAACCAAGCCCGACCGGGATTCGAACCCGGGACCCTTGGCGTCGCAGCGCGATGTGCTAACCACTCGGCCACAGGGTCGGGTGTTGGTTATAAGAATGTTTGCAAAATTACAAGGATATTCACATTCATACACCCACTTTCGTATTATCTATCCGCTCTAGGAACGAAGTCAATGTAAACAAATACTTATGGCTTGTCACAAATCCTATTAGTTGTTTTAACGGGAGTTGTGTAGAAATCTTGCGCGTAGTAATATAGTGCATGTGATAATTCCATACCACTAAACGTAGTTGCTATGCTGAAGTTGTGGGACTATATTATGAACTGTATAGCCACTACCAATATATCCATTGGTAACAGAACACATAGGAAATCAACTATTTCTCCGAAGTCACGTGATTTTGTTTACATTAACTTTAACCTTACAGTGGATAGAGAATAGATACTCAATACGAAATGGTTCACCTAAATAAAAGCGGCGGGATTCTACTTATGATTAGTCTAGAGTGTTTCACATTTAATTGTTGCAATCCTTGAGGAAACGAATTCAACCAATGTGGGGCTTTCCTGCGTAAGAATATATTATTGTCTCAACAATATCTTATATTTTTCGAAAAAGAGCCGACAAAACTCACCAAGTGAGATTTTTAACACTTAACTTTGTCAGTATTCGTACGTATAAACAGAATGCAGAAAGACCCAAACAGATTTACAATCGAAGTACCGAATGTAGTGAAGACTGTTCAGTAGTAACAATGGAGTGGTTCTCCTATCCTAACAATGTAGGAGATGACTATCATCTCTCGGGTCGCATACTAGGCACGTACACAACGGCAAAAGTAATAATAGACTAACTGACCAACGGGGGTGTATGATCATATTTGGTTGGAGGTAAGGTAATTTTAGAGCCAAAATGACCATAAATTAGGCCTTTGTGAAAAATTAAGGGGGACAAATTACTGGAATTGTCATCATCTTCACTCTGTTTTCCACAATGTGACAACATGATTTGAAATAAAAACGTCAGTAAGCTGAGAACGTCTGCTTTGTATCAACAGAATGTAGAATGAAAAGCATAAAAATAGAGATGGACAATTTGCCTACTATTATCTTTACCGCTGACTGTACGTATCCGGTGACGGCGCCAGAAAAGTGAGTGGACAGACAAGAATATTTTCAGGGGAGGGGGAAAGTCATGTTTAATACACCATAAAATTCGTAGGTGGACTAAGCGAATATTTATCAATTTTGGTAGCGATTAACGCAGAGAAGCAAAAACGGGACGTAAAATAAAAAAATAAAACATAAAAATCCTGTAGCTGTCCTCCCGCCATGTGCAAACCGAAATACGTTCAGTGGTCTCTCAATTTACCCCAGATAATTTCAATCCCATCTGTGGCGTTGAGTCCTGAAGCGTGAAACATGAGTTCGTTTTCAGAAATTCCAACTTGAAGAAGTTACTTTCAGGAAGGGATTAACTTGTGATCTGCAGTTTTTCGTGAACCCCCAACTCTGGCACTTGGTTCTCACTTCGTGCGCCACTGCACAGCATCACAGGGGAAGGGAAAATCAGAAAATCAGACGGAGAGCAGCGAATAGCCTCAAGGGTCCGCTGGAGTAGAGGAAAAAGTGTCCGTGCCGAGAAGACGTTCTGCGAGACAATATCTTTTCCACATGGCAGACCAGCCATTCAAGAACACTTTCCGAGATCCGGCTCCAGCCAAAGTGTAATCCTTTTACGCTACTGCTGGAATTGAACGCTCCCTCTAAGGTCGCCAGTGCACGTCAGAGACTGAACAAGAGACAAAGCGAAAGAATTTTCACGGTTCAAGTTCACGCTGAAGATTATATGCTTGGAAGCACTGAAGGCTTCCTATATCTACTGCTCAACACATGCAGCGGTAAATGCAATGCTCTTTACCAAGTAAATCGCTAGGCAGATTTCCTTTGATCATTTCGTCATTTTGCTAATGCGAGTACCGAATTATCTCGATATATAAATTTGGTAGCTCATGGGAGATTTACAAAAGTGCCATTTTTCTGTGTGCCCATCAGAAACATTTGGCTATTGTGACTCGATTTGCAGTTTAAAGTGCAGCCACTGAATTGTGTTTCCACGTATCTAACAAACACACGCACGCACGCAGGGATCTGCTCGCAGAGACTAACCAAGTGCATCACATGCAATTATAATCATAGTTATTAAGAATACTAAAATTTGTATTGTGCATTAATTTATATGGAAAATACAAAATTGTTGCATTTGAAACACTAATGAAGTCGACGGTGCCACGTATCTTCCAACATTACGAGGATCACTATTTATATTTTGAGCCTTGGCAACACTGATTGAAGTTAGGCGCGATTTGACGTTTGCACGGAATCGTCTGGCATTATTGACCATAACGTACTTCAAATGTTTTGTCAATAGCTTGATTTGAGTTGTT
This sequence comes from Lepisma saccharinum, assembly GCF_977018435.1. Taxonomy (NCBI): domain Eukaryota; kingdom Metazoa; phylum Arthropoda; class Insecta; order Zygentoma; family Lepismatidae; genus Lepisma; species Lepisma saccharinum. Next base: position 54,424,890 of record NC_139242.1, on the reverse strand, counting down.
TATGTTGCCTTGGAGTTTGCGCGACAACAATAAAATGGAATTAACTCGTGAACATTTTCGTGCGATGATTTTTTACGATTTTCGACGTGGATTATCAAGACAAGAGTGCATCGATCAACTTACTTCCACATTTGGCGATGAAACCCCAGCCTTTGCCACTGTGAAACGCTGGTATAACGAAATTATTCGTGGCCGCCATTCGCTCACCGACGAGATTTGCGAAGGTCGTCCAAAATCAGTTGTTGTTCAAGAAAACATTGATGCTGTGCAAAACCTAATACTGCAAGATCGTCAGGTGACATACTGTGAGATTGAGGCAACCATAGGCATTAGTTCCACCAGCATATATAAAATATTACATGATCATTTAGCTATGAGAAAGGTATGTTCTCGTTGGATCCCACACAATTTGACAAAAACTCAAAAAAGCGCTCGTGTCAATTGGTGCAAACAAATGCTCAATAAATACAATCTTGGTGCTTCAAAAGACGTATATAAGATTGTAACAGGTGACGAATCATGGATATATGCATATGAGCCGGAACGTAAACAGCAGTCGACTGTATGGGTGTTTCAAGATGAACCCAATCCAACAAAAGTTGTTCGCGCTCGAAGCACATCGAAACAAATGGTCGCCTGTTTTTTCGGGAAAACTGGTCATGTGGCAACTGTGCCTTTAGAGGAACGTAGAACGGTCAACTCTGAACGGTACACAACAATTTGTTGGCCAGAGGTCTTCGGTCAAATACGGAAAACAAACGAACACCGTCGGATCATTCTTCATCAAGACAATGCCAGCTGTCACACATCTCGTCTAACAACCGACTTTATGAACAGTCAAAAAATCGAATTGATGGGTCATCCGCCGTACAGTCCTGATTTGGCACCCAATGACTTCTTCTTGTTCCCGAATGTCAAGAATAAATTGCGTGGACAACGATTTTCGTCGGCGGAAGACGCCGTTGATGCGTTCAAAAACCATATTATGGAGGTGTCTCAAGAAGATTGGAAAAACTGCTTTGACAAATGGTTCGAACGAATGTCCATAAAGGAGAATACTTCGAAAAACAATAAAGCAGTTTTCAATGCCAAATTCCTGTTTTTTCATTGTTAGGCTCACAATATAAATAGTGACCCTCGTAGTACACTTCATGTTGTGCCAAACGTGAGGTACTCAAATTCATTGTTGGAAAATAAATATAGTTAGTGGTGTGAAGGGAGAGTATAGAACTCGACTGGTTAATCTGTACTGTATACTCTTCTATATAATGGCCATTCTTTACAAATACATCCATAAACAATAGTAATTTTCTTTGTCAATACGAAATCTGACCTTCGGGTTCGATACATTTAATCTGCCAAAACATTCCGAAAACAGAAAAATAAAAATCCTCAGCCTTATTCCGAATCTGTTAAATAATATCTCGACAACCTGTGAAAACCTGTACTTTAGTCTATCGCTACTTTGCATATATGAATTATTAAGATCAATTATTGAAGCTTAATGAGTTCATAGGTCATTAACTTACCTCATACTTTATACTTTGCTGAGGATTGTGACGTATAGGAAGTATAGCGATTATACAGGTTATATTGTTTGAGATATTTTTACTTAATATGTTCTTTCTTTATTTACATGAAGGTTTTATATGGAGGAAAAGGTTACAAGCGAAGAGCATTATTAAATTAGGTATTTATGTGTATACGTATTGCTGTGTATGCATATCTTACTACTATGTATATGTATATATATTTATCATTGTCGTTGAATATAATTTGAATACAATGTAAGCTTTCCTGTAATTGGAGAATTTTTTCTCTGTTGGAGGCAAACAAATAAAATAATGTACGTAATACGTTTAGAATATAATGCAAACTAACAAAAATAATTAGTTAATTATATTGAGTTTACAGTGAGGGAGAAATTGTAACGAATGTGTTAAAACAACACCACAGGAAAAAGAGTGGTTAAGACAGATGTACGTGGAGTTAATTAATTGAGTTGGTGTTTTAAGTTCACTTTATGCACAGTAAGGCTAATCGAGACTGGACATACAGTTTAAAGTGGGATCCGAACCAGTGTGTGCCTCCACCGGGTATCGAACCGGGATCCCTTGATTACAAAGCTACGACGCTACCACTAAGCCATCGGGAGACCCGTACGTGGAGTTAACATCAGAGGGTTGTTGGATGTTATAGCTCACCATCTCCAACTAAATGTACATTAAGACAAAATGACGAAAAAGCATTCGAATGAAATTTTTGGACATACTATTGGATAATCAATAGCTACATGCTCTGCTTATCTCTAAAAAAAGGTAAATTGGTTATCTCTTAATCTTAAGTCGTTTATGATCTGTGTCGTCAATTTGTACATTTTCTCTTTTCAGAAATGATCCCGGCAATCTCCTCGTTCGCAAGAAAATGACAGCAGTTGTATATAATGAGGCAACAACACGGCTTTTAAGAGATGGAAGACATTGTTCATCCACGTATCCAAGTTTCAGCCCAGAGGAAATTTAATCACGTTAAAAGGAATCGTGCTAATTTCATTTCGATCGAAGAAGCTAAGTTTAATAGGGTTCAGCACAGGGCTTCTGTTTAGCTTCAACGTAGCCAAGCATTCGTCTGCTTTTCATTTTTAAAAATAGAAGTTTAGGGGGAGGCACTTGTAACGTTTATTCATCCCGCGCTCTTCATTTGTCGAGCCATGAGAGATACGGTGATCGTAATGAAATCTTCATTTTCTTCCGTGACTCTAGATGGCGCAAGAGTTCCTAATGGCTGTTTCTTACAAGGAAATTAAATCGTTCGGAGTGTTTTAATTCAGTTCGCTCCTTGTGCGTCCATTACACGAAGGCTTACAGGGTGTTTTTGTTTCCGAAAGTGTCATTTTTTTAAATCTATGGTTAACAGTTAAGTATCTTAGGACTGTTTTTGAATACGAGTTACGTAATAGTTCTGGCAATTGAACAAGATTGCTTGATTCAAGTTGAGGTTCTGGGTTCGTCAGTGCTTAGATTATTTGCACCCTTTATGAAATAAAACAAAGTGTTTTCATTAAAACATTTTACGCGACGACTAGGATGAAGGGACACTCGCCAAGTCATTCACAACTCCGTCCCGGAAGGAGGGGTGGGGGAGATCGCTTGGTTGTAAACTTAAAAAGGGTAGGGATTGATTGATTTGGTTTATATTACCTCGCTTTTCTGCCATTTTTTGCTAATTACAAAGATGAGGATGAGTGATCATAGGAAATTGATGAAGGAACACTCACATGTAACACACATGCCCAGACCGGGATTCGAACGAGGGACTCCTGACGTGGTAGCTCGCTGTGATAATCACTCTGCCACGGAGATCGTTTATAGTTACGTTAAATGACACTTGTTTTTAGATGTCTTGGAATGAGCGATTGTTCATTGCGCCCTTCCCGTCAATCCATTCATGATTGAATCCATACGTGCAGTCTCTGTGTCTATCAAGCGATTATCATCTTCGTATGTTAAATCAAAAACAGTGGCAGCGATTAGGAGGCAGTTTCCACTTTTCTCCCCCACTATGGCCTCTTAATGTTAAGCCTTATATACCAACCGCCGCTACTGATTAGAAACATGGGATTTAGTGAGTGAGCAGAGTAACGTCCGTTCGAAATAGTATCTGACGTGTATGAGTACATGTCCTGATATGTCCCCATTGCCTCGTTTAACGATATTGTATTCCCTTGTCTATTTCCAAGTTATTATGCCCCATAGTGCGATGTTTACGCTACTTTCGCCTCCGTTGTTTACTTTTTGGGCTTCGTATTGCGATCGGAGAGCCATCTTTGTGCGGGACAGGCAATTAATCGGCGCATTGTGGCCGCCATTTCGCACGAAATGAGAATCGAGCCAACCGGTGATATCCTTTGAGGTTACGTCAATGCAATAACCATTTGACTGACAACTCCATATCCTCTCCACAGGGCGCCCACGGCTGCAAGATTCCACGATTAGACGATATAGATACTCCCCAGTGCTTTATGGTGAGGCGAACCCCTTTCAACCGCCTCGGGCGCATTGCGATGGATCAGTCTGCCCGCCGAGCTGATGCGTGTCTGAGTTTTGGTGCTGGGAAAAGACCGTTGGGGAAAAAGCTCCCTCCTGGCTTAATCTAAATGGAGTTACCGATCGGCTCTCGATGCCCAATTTGGATTAGAAAGGACGAGTCAACAGTACAGGGTTTGGTGTCGATCATACTTCCGGTCGATCACTTGCGGTATAGGACTGAAGAAGTCGCTTGCATCAACATCCGTGCACTTATCTTTGTCGCGAACTTTCAAAGATAAACGGCACCTAGCGTTTTACCACGCGATCCTGTTGGGAGTGGTGACTTAACAAGATTTCGCATGTATATTGCCTGAGCTGGTCCAACTTCCACTTCGAACTGTATTATTACCTCAAACCAGTGGCGATGATTTGGTGGCGGGGGGGGGGGCACGGAAAGTTTACTTTCTCTTGGTATACAAGGCTTTGCGGAGCAAAGAAATGGCACAAAGTGAGGGGAAATTTCCCCCCCTTGTCCTCCAAATCGCCGCCACTGCCTCAAACCTTTTTTTTTCTCTCTCTGGGTTAATCGCGTCGATGAGGACTAATGGTGATTATATGAACAAAACCAAATTTCTACGTAACAGTTCTTCAAGGGCCAAGGTCTCTCAAGCGAATTTTAATCCAGAGGGCTTTCCAGAACGATATGAAATAGGTGAAAGATGAAACTCAATGGAATTCAAGGGTCCTACTCGAGAAAGGAACCCGCCCGTGGGATAAATCCATATCTAGTAGGATAAAAACCTTACTCGGACAGGAACATTGACGTCGCCAGAAATTTTTGTAGTGGAGGGAGGCCGTGCCCATGATATAAAATTGAATATTATTTCTAAAAGTTAAAAACACCTATAATAATTTCATAAAGTGATAAATAATGTTGGTCCTAAACTATTATGTTAATATTATAACCTTGGGGACTCTTCTATTTGATACCCAGTCGAATATCGGATATTCTTAATGTGTTTACATTTTTCACCGTCAATATATTGAAATGCATGGTTATGCTATTTTGTTATAAATTTTACACTCTTCGTGCAAGGAAAAGATTTGGAAGTTAGGAATAAATTTCACTTATTAAGTTTACGTTCTGCGACCTCCATCTAGAACTCTTTCCACTTCTATTAAATACTATTCTTCTATCACCTTCTTCTTTCATAACCTTGCTATCCTGACGAATCCCAGGATTAACCTCTCCTGAAGTCTCCAGAATAGTCAATTTAGATGCGCTCTCAATTACCACCCCCCCTACCTAAAGACGCTCACACAACATACGTATATCCTCCTTCACTACTATCACACTTCATACTTTAGTCAAAATCCAAACTGTTAACCCTCTCACTCGACAAAGTTCTTCTCCCTGCCTTATTATCTTTAATCAAATAACTTTCACACTCCCTTTACAGACTTACACAAACAAGAACTACATACACATAAACTCACCAAACAACAATACAACATGTGAACACGTCTACACAACGTCACATTTACCCACTCAACTCCTAACACTATCCCAGTCAAATAGACGTACTGAAACACACTACATACATAAGAAAAAGATTGATTTGCTTTATTTTACATCGCCTTTTGTGTCACTTTTGGCTAATTTGCGAAAATGGTGATGATATGATGAAATTGATGAATGGACACTCACAAACATCCATGCCCAGGCCGGGATTCGAACCCGGGACCCCTGACGTCGTAGCGCGATGTGCTAACCACTCCGCCACGGGGCCTGCTGAACCTACCTAAGAAAAAGACCTGAAAACAAGTATCATATTAACAAACTTTGTAAACGGCGTTTGTTCTGGACTACATTGTAACTTGCAGGAATGTATTTATATGTATTCTTTGCACCAAATAAAGTCAGGAGGAAATGAAAACGGAGGAACCGATATTCCGTGGAAAAGATGTTCTGGTCTTTTTAGGTACCAGAATTTAAGCGCATACCCTCGAATGTATGCGTTGGAGGCGGGCATCTTCCTGGGGTTCCCTCCTTTAGTGTAATCTTTTTGGCGCGAATCCAAATACACTTTACTCTAAAAAGTCAAAATATTTTTGAGACACCCTGTAGAATCTTAAATTCTATTAGCGATCCACGTTTAAACCTTGACGCCTCTTTCCGACCCTTGAATCCAAGAGTGGCCTTTCGACTAACGTCCCTTCCTCCTCGTTTACACACATTTGATAACAAGACAAGTGGGTTACGAGTCGTTATGCTCACTGCGGGGCTCCCCGCCCATTAATCACGTGGTTTCCCGGCTAGGCGCGAAAGCGCGGCGGCTCCTCGTCTCATTTCCCTGGCTAATTGAGGAGAAGACTTGTTCACGCTTCTAAGGGTACGTATCCATGGAGACAGCCTGGACCAAAGTCTTTTCACATCATTTCCCAACCCACGCGGACGTCCCAGCATGCATCCGGGAACACGATATTTCACCTGGAGGTCCGAGCATTTCAGATGGTTTCAGGAAAATAAATATTAAGCTAATTCCCGCCCTCCCTGTTTGAGGTTTTGAAGATGAGCTCTGGATATTCTCCAGATTTCCTAACACTGAACCCTCCTCTACATGCGCATTTCATATTCATGTATTCATTCGGGAAATGACACCCATTCTACGAGAGTTTGGACATAAGTCATGGTAACATTTTGTTTCTTAAAGTTAAGCGACGGTACCACAATAATATGGTATGTTCCTGAAAACGTGGCACGCGCAGTGACTAATAAACACACATAGCACGGTACTGTCGTTTATGGACGTTTGCTCGCTTCCCTACACATGATCTGCATTGTTCATACATTCTACAGTACCATACACTGTTCCCTTCCTTACTATTTCCACGATGTAGTCGCTTGTACGTCATAGAAGTCAATTCTTCGAAAACAAAGTTACGTATTTAGTTTCCCAGCAGTGAAGAGAGAAGGTGTCCCCGTGGTATAGGACGAGAGTGACGTCACGGAACTTACAGGTGCGGAGGTATCTAGCTGTTCCGGTCCTCGCTGTCCTCCGATGCAGACTCTCTCTCTAGGTCAGTTCTCTTTGGTTTCCCTAGGCTTACGAAGATTTGGTAATGTATGCTGGGGTGAAGTGTTTTATGCGTGGCACTTTCTTCGTTTTCATTTATTATGTATAATTAGTTTGGTGTTTTCCAGTTTCCTTCATTTCCCTTTCGAACATGGGTTTCTTCATCTCACTTGCATTGCTTGTCACTCTTTTGTTTCTTAACATCTCTTACACGAGACAAATTAAATTATAATGGTGCCTTTTTTGTAGTTTGGTTAAATTGTATTTTGAGAATCTTGGGGTAAATTTCTTTTGTTATTATGGGAGCTTATGATTTAGCTTGAAATTGAATTGGAATGTAGCTTAAAACCCTTAATATAGTTTGTAAAAGAAACTCCTTTAGCAGGGAAAGAAATTTAATATCTTAATAAAATAATACGTACATACATGTATATATTATTTGAATTTTTCATTTGTTGAAAAAATGTAAAAAGGGTTTAATAGTCTCACTTACACTTGATAGTTTCCACTGCTATTAAATAGTTGTTTTCTCTTTTGTTAACCTCTTGAATTTAGTAATAAATGAACTAACTCTGCCACATGTACCGACATGATATCATTTGACCTTGCCATGATTACATAACGAGAAACTTCCTTGATGAACCAGCAAGGAAAAGCCATCATCTTACACACCGAAGAAAAACACGACAATAAGAACTGAAAATTTAATTACTTTGAGGTCCTTTGTTTCATTCCATGAGACTGAAAGTAAAAAACAAAGGATGCACAGCAAGTTCCAGTTTCTGCTTAAGAAAATGCGGACTAAATTTGACACTTTTGTGCAAGGGAGGATTTTGAAGACACGGAAAGACTTAAATCTCATGAAGATTTGTCCGTTTTGACAGGGCAAATATAGAGCGAGGGGATTTCTTTTTAGTGGTTGTTCTGAGGTTTTGCAGGAAGCAAGAGAAGGGGGAAAAAAACACCATTCGGATCTCAGTCTGCTAGAGGAAAAAGTCTAAGACAATAAATCAAGTCATTGATTTCAGCTTCGCTTAGGAAATTTTTCATCCGAAGTAAAAAAAAAGAATAGCCTTGAGAATGTGATTGTTTTGTTAATACGTTGGACACACTGAATCCTACTGAATTGCAAATTCAATAAAATACAAACACCTTTGTGTTGTGTTGTGGAGAGAAAAGCGGGGAAATGTTACCAAGTATGAACAATTCGGGCCAATACCTTTACGTTTAGGAAAAGTGCATATTTTAAAACAAAATATTGTTTTTCATTCTAGGGAAGGTGCAAGGAGAAAAGATATATTTGCAGAAAGTAAGAAGTATATGTCTGAATTCTAAAGATTCGAAACGTGAGAAGTAGTTGTAGTTCGTTGGGCCGAAATAGGGAAATTACGGGAAAGAAGAACCGTACATTTTTGTACTGTACGAAAACTTCTTAGCACAAGAAGAGAAAGCTGTATATTTCTCCTTCTTCCAAATGAAAGATAAAAATGTTCCCCTGTATCAGGAAGGAACACAGGAGCGTATTGACGTTGGACTCCACATATTCTCGATCTCGATCATAGTAGTGATCGGCACTATGCTCCGGCCGCTTTTACTACCTGTGTGTGTGAGGGAGAGAGAGAGAGAGAGAAAGAGGAAAGGAAAGGGAGAGTGAGTGAGAGAGAGATCTCTCCCCCTTCTCTCTTGCTGACAGAGAGAATATTTGAGTTATCATCTCCAAGAGACTTATCTACTAAAGTAGAATATAGATCAAAATGGAACAGGAAATAAAACCTAGCAATGAAGGAACTTTTGACTGTATATCGAGAGAAAACAATTTTAAGCAGACCGTTAGTTCAAATTCATGTCCATTTCGCCATCAAAGTATCCATGATCTGCTTTTGTGTTAAGCACAAATAACATTCTACTCTGCAGGTATTAATCCAAGTGATGCCGTGCAATGCTTCCTTTGTAAACAATATAATAAGTATTAACTTCAAGTGCACCACCTAGTAAAATAACATATATAAGCCAAATAAAGTACTATATAAAAATTTGAAATTGAAAGCATTTAAACCTAGAATATAGGAGAAACATAAGAGTGACAGAAGAATAGGAGCACTTAGCTCCTAAAACTAAAATAAAGCGAAAATACCATGAAAAGAATAGATAAACTTGCGTTTTGTACACTATGGTTTTTCTCGCATTTCTTGAAGTTTCTTCTTATTTCTTTATTATGTGTGACACTCTTTTTACAGAGTTAAATTTATCTTTTTACACAATTTTGACACATATGGCCACTCTTCTTTCGTCCTAAGAGTTCAACGAAGTGACTCCATCTTCTAACTCTAAACACTACACTTAGAAATCTTTTACAAAAAAAGGTTAACTACCTAAACATATTTGGAAAAGGAAAAAAAACGACGAAAACTTTGGGCATTGATTTTTGCTTATCTCCCCCTCCCCCTTAAAATCCTCCACGGTTGCTTTCTTCCTCGGAGCATGGTGCCTTTCCAGAAAACAAGAAATAATCTCGCCTGCTTCCGCAGCATAATGTCAAGGTCGTATCGTCCTGCTCTATTTTCTCAAAGCCCTTGTTTGTCTCCTGAGGCAACGAACGTCCTTTGCTCTAGCATTCTTCAGTTAATCACACGGCGTCTGCCGAATGGAGTGGTTGTTGATTGAGGAAAAACCAAATCCCAATTGTTTGCCGAACGCTGTGTCTGTTTAGTGCTGCTGAAATGATTAGGTTGATTTGCTCATTTCCACCTTGAGGTTAACCGGGACAAAGAAGGATGACCCCGTGGACATGTTAAAAGGTCAAGGAAAACGGCTTCCTCGGAGAGAAATAAGGGTAAGGGTGGGTAGGGGGCGGCATCAGTCATGGTGACCTCAAAAAAAAGGACGAATCGTCAGCTCTAAACTAGCTTCTAACGCAAGCTTACGGAATTTCACCCACTATCCAGACGTTCAAAAGATTCTCAATTGTCTGTAATTTGTGTACAACTGTACCACGAGGAGAACAACCATCTGGTGAGCGACGAGGGAGTGGGTGATGCAATCAGTCACTTGCATTGTGCAGTTGCACACAAACCACGGGACGATATTCTGTTCGTCGACACGTGCGAGTGCAATGAATGTGTCAACGCACAGGCACGAGTGAAGGGGAAGCGGGGGGGGGGGGGTGACAAATGACTGTCCTCTCTAATTAGAGTTTGCTGGGGCGGGGGATTCTTGTCTTGGTTGAGCTCTACTTCCGTCATGACAACTCTGCAACTGCATTGTGATCATAGCTTAAGATATTCATTATGTATGGATAGTTTTTTTTTTTAAACAACATTTGGATAATTAGTTCGAACACTGATAGCGGGGGCTGAAGGTTGGAAGATTCCCCTTAAATGTACACTGTATTAGAACCAAGTGCTTGGATCTTAGGGCACCTCCGGAGCACTACTTCATGAATCTTGTCACTTTTTTCATAAGACTTTCACAGAAGTGTTACGTTGAACACTTCAAAGTTTACATTTTCATGAAATGTATTCAATTCCAATTTATACTGATCCATGCTTAGATTCAACATTGACTAACAAACAGGGACTAGTTTTAGGTTATAACAGTTTTTATGTCCTTCTTACTGAGAAAATGTTTCGCTGTGAATCAAACAAGTAAATAAACAAGCAACTAATCAACGAGATGCTGCTAGAATATCCCAGACTCCGTTTAATTTAAATTCAGTGCAATTAACGCAATGAAAGCTTTTAGGCAATAAAGCGAATTATGAACTCAATAAAGTGGAGAATTGGTCCGAGTGTGGGTTCAATCCATAATTTTCCACTTGTGTTCCATTGCGTTTTCCCAAAATATTTATACCCACTGTTTCCAATATAATATGCAATTTGATATACCGAACGTTTTGTTTATAAATGTGATGAAGCAATTTATGAAATCGATCAATTATATTGGAAGTCTCGCGAACCGTGTTCATAATGTTAAAACTAATTACTATACTTGTTTCAATAATTGACGTTCCATGTTTATGTGCTTAGTACATAGAATGCGAATAACAGCGTTACTATTGGCAGATGATTTCCACTCGAGAGAACGATGAAGAGATGGATGGATGGATGAGATGGAGCGATGAAGCCACAATGACAACCATACATGAACATGACCCAACACAAGTTCCACAGTTGAATACACTGGCTGTGGATCCAGACGCCAAAGCCTCGTTAGTCTGTAAGAATGCAGTGCAGGGTCTAATACTAAGAGGAAGAAAGGTTGACATTTGATTGCTTACGGGAAAGTCACCCCTTACCTCTCGTGCGTGTATGCATGTATTATATGCCTATGCAGGGTGGACTAAAAGTCATGATCGGAAATTGATATAATATTATTACTGTGAAAGAAAATGCGGTAATTAATGCAGAAACTATATTGAACTTAACATTATACATTAAAAAGTGAAACAGGACACGAATATGTGATATTTGTGTCAGTGCAGCTCTTAATGTCGAACTTATCGACACGCTGATAATCATTCTCGGTGCAGAGTTGGATTCGCCGCCATGTGCGTCGGCTTGCCCGCCTCAGCATTTCAGAAATGATCATTCTGAAGGCATGGATAATGTCTTCTTTCAAATCCTCAACGGAATTTACAAGAATTCAGCCAAATCTGAAGCATTAGAACGGACCTCTATCGGAAAACAGACTAGTCAATTTCGCATGTGAATAATACGTTCTTGCACTACAAGTAATATCCAATCGTGACTTTCGGCCAACGGTGTACACAGAGAGAGAGAGAGAGAGAGAGAGAGAGAGAGAGAGAGAGAGAGAGAGATGGGGGAGAGGGAGGGAGAGACTGACAAATTTAAAATAAGCGGGTAGTGTGCGCAAGTACTGCATTAAGATGAAGTTTCATTCACAGAATTTGATTTATCTTTTGCATTAAAGGAAACGTATGGGAAACACCAGCAATGAATTTTACATGCAGTGTGTTTCTACCAGATTTGCAATTGAGATTGCATAAAAAGAATATGTTTTTCCCCACATGTCTAGTTCACGCTAGACTGGCGGTATAACTACTGTAAGAACCGAACTATATTTCACTAGTAGTTTCTGTTGCACACATTATTTAACATTGCCTTAATTTGTGCTCATGTAAATGTGTTTCTTCACACAGTACACTGGTAGAAGATGGACTTGAACCTATATCCTTAGATTACGTTCAAGTCGTATTTTCTAATTCTTTGGCACAATACATGAATACATGAAAATTTTACTAGTCAAATATCCGCCCGCTTTACCGTGAGAATCGATATCGTTCATTTGGTTGTACACCAAAAGCAAACAAGTATTTGTAACATGTAGAAAACAGATCAGAAGTTATTTATCACTGAAGCCAAAAAATATATGATTCAATGAGAGAGTTTTCTAACTTCTAAAAATGAACTTCGTGATTAAAATTTCTACCTAACCTATAACGATTTAGATGACATGCTTTAATAGGTAGACTATAACAAAATTAGAATAGTTATTTCACTGTATTAATGGTTTCCAACATAAAAATTTATAAAAGCAGAAAAGAAAGTTTCAACACGTTCCCTCATCTGGTGCAACGAGTAGAGAAATTATGCTAAAGACACAACATATTAGTTCATAATAATTACTGACTACATTACTACTAGTAGTACTTACATATAAATCAATTTTACATCAACGGCGTGAGCACCCCCACCCCACCCCCGCCCTTTACAAAAATTTCTCGCAACGCTCGTGGACACGCTCTAGATGCCAGCAATAGTTGGCAACCAGTACGAAAACAAGCATTGCCACTTTGTTACTAATGCGGACGTTAACAATGTTTTTCGAACTTCCCAAGGCGTCTTTGTATTGATGCGATGATCTCCACCAAGTTTTGCGTTTTCACCTTGCAGTTCTTGAGGAAAAAATGGGCAGACGAGACGAAGACGTTAGTCTTCGAACTTTGCAACAAATAAGGTCTTTCCCCTCATCCCCAAGCAGACTTCTTTTTTTTTTTTTTTTAATAAACTGCGAGTTTGGCGTCGCCTCCTTTAACGAAAATATATCGCCACGTGTCGTCGGCGTTTGTGCAAAATGAAGCCGTGAATCTCCGGAAACGCCTTTCCAATTTGTTTTCCCAGCCCAGGTCAGCGAAGAGTGAATTATTATGCTCCTGCTCGCCTGGTCCAGGAGCCTCACTTTTTTTTGTTCCCAGAATCGCACAAATAAAAAAAAGTACATTGTTAATGATTGGGGCACGGCGTGAGCCAGGACAATGCGTATTCAGGACGCACCTGCGTGGAAACGCCGGACTTCAATCGGGCGTCAAATGAGACGCTCCAAGTCGAACAAAAGTGGCGACCCACGCAAACAATGCTGTGGTCAAGTGAGAGTGGTTTTCAAGGTCGGTACTGACGAAATGATCTTGGATTGTGTTTGTTCGCTTGCAAGGTGATGCTGCATACGCAGACGTCGGATCGCATCAAATCAAGGTAGATGCATTTTTCCTTCATCGATTGACCCATAACAAAATTACCTCAGTTTTTGAACTTTCGAATCAACATATCTGTCGTAGTTGTAACGCCGTCACCTTTTAATCAAGGATTCCCGGGTTCCATAACCTTTCGAGACATAGTGGTTCGGATTCTACTTTAAATTGTAGGTCCAGTCTCGATTAGCCTTGTGTGCATAAAGTGAACTTATAACACAATAACTCAATATCAACATATGTGTTGGATTCTGGGTTCTGTGTGACTGAAATGGTTTAGGATTGCATGATCTGACTCGGCATCAAACGTTATGGCTAGCCACTTATTAACAGCAGACTTAATTCAGATAATGCATGTTATATTTCTATTCATTAACTTTTATTTTCTCGTTTCAAAGAATATACAAAACAGCAACATACAAAACATCCTGCGATATTGTAGGATGTGTTTTATCGTTCCTTACGCTAAAAAAGGAAGATACATTTCAAGATTTTGAAAATAAAATGTTACGATACATTAAGCAGGTGAGTGGGAAAAAGTTACACAACACAGAACCATCGTCCCCTGATGGTATTAGAATAATTAAATCAAGAAATCTTTGGTGTAGCCATGTAGCCTGGGAGAGGACAGAAAAATTTGTAGTATCTTTGTTGGGAAACGTGAAGTTAGAAGACCTGTAAGAAGGCCAAGACGAAGATGGAATGACGATATTAAGATTGACCTGAAGGAAACTGATTAAGATGGTCGAAATCTGCCCAGGATAAGGACAGACAAAGACATTGCTGCGACATTAAACGTTTGTGTTTAGAACAGTCATAGAGTCGGTTTGCTTGAGGAATTAGTTATACATTTCCCTCCCAACCATTATGTGCTACCTTCATTATTTAATATGTAATATAAAGGGTGAGTTCATATTCTTCAAAAATGGAAAAAAAAATATAGGCCTTAAAACGTATATACACTACAAAGAAATGAAAAAATCGTAAAACCAGGTTTTTCACGTAGTTTGTTTCATGGTTAGGGCAACAATCATGTTACGGCCCACGTAATTGTTCGAAAGTACAATGTGCGCGCAATGTGCATTTTCCGAAGTTTTGTTTCAAGTAAGCAATCTGAAATCAGTCACGAAACAAATCCTCGGAAGTATAGCTGCTATATGAATTTGTGTTCAAAAGCTTTCAATTTACTTAATGATTCCAAAGTAGATAACTTTTGCCACTTTGTCCCGCAACCGCTTCTAAACCACGCATTTGCATAAGTTTTTTTTATTGCCAAATTGTACCGTAAGTGATGTCTATATACTATTATCAGTTTGATTCCCAAGTTTAAAGAAATAGCCTATGTACTGTTTTCAAAACTAGCAAAACTAGATTCATTTATTTCGTCACGAAGTCAATTCTGAACATTCATTCATTTCTGCATCTCAGATTTTACGAAACACTCCGCAACAGTGTGTTTTCCCAAACTGACTCGTCTACGGATGGGATTACAAACATACTTGTTGCGTAACCACAAACCACACAAGCAGTTGAGTAAGAAAGAACAAAGTTAACCTATTTTTAATTCTGTCAAAATGGATCAATAATAATACACTTACTTATTAAGTAAGAAAACTTTAAATGTACGCCAACCTCTCCAACAGGAAACTACATGCACTATAAATTTTCTGAAAGTCTGACAGAATCACTGATTTATCCACACACGCACCAAACTTCAATAATTTCTGGATACACCAACGTATTAAAAAAACAAAAAAAAAAACAGTCAATTTACGTCAATTTGGCGCTAAAGTTTTCTTTAAACCTCCACGATTGAAAATTCTGGTAAACAACTAGACCAAATATACTGAAATGATGTGATATGATTAAGGCATATTCATTTTCAAGAAGGAGAAAGAAATACACACATGAAAAAATCCGACCTGTATTGGTTAGTCCACATGTATCAGGATATTCTGCATATGCAGATGATCCAGCTTTGCTTTCATCCAAATCGTGTTTCTAAGCGAATAAGAAATTTCACCCTGTAATATATGCAACTCCTTTATACGAAAGAGTTATGTGGGTTGCCTGGTGGGAAGTGATACTTTTACATAGATGATATGTTTCATACGATTCAATTCCTATGCTGTTGAGCAATTTTTAACATACGTAGGATTCTATAATAAGCTCTCGTAAAATCACTTTATTATTACTACAATTTCAAGGTAATACAATGATATTAAGGCCTAAAAGAATGCCTTTTAATTATGACTTTGAAGGCTCATTATAGTATAAACAGGCGTATTATCATGCTTTTCGACTGTGAGCATGGTGGGTGAAACGCAAATTTTGTATAAGGGAGGCGGGGTCTGAATTTAACAAATATTTTATATATGCATCAGAAGTTTCAAAATGTTAAAGTTTTGTTTTTGTGTTAAAAGCATTCAGTGGTTTCCACCATTAGATATTTGCGAAACTCATCCACTAGAGTGTCCATGCCAGCACGTTTTTTTGTTTCTTTTATACGTCGTAAAGACGTTAATTTTATGGTCTCCACATAGCTAAGACCAATCATTAAAGACTACCAAGTATTTCCCCCAGAAAAGGTTTCAAAAGGTTTGTTTTGGTTGATTGATTGATTTAGTTTATTTTACTTCGCGTTTTGTGCCTCTTGGCTAATTTGCGAAGATGGGGATGAGTGATGAAATGATGAAATGGCGAAACTCCCTCCCTTGCCCGGAAAAACAAAAGCTACCACTACCTAGATAGGGGCGGCAAAATCTCCCTCGGACAAGTGAAATGGCGTAACGGTCCAGGTTGAGTTCGTGTATAGGGACCGGTGACCAACAGTGCATAGCGATTAGCCATATCAAACAAAAAAACATATACTTTCAGTTACCACCCATTTTACCTGTAGCCGGGAAGCGGCTAGCTGCACACCTGAAAATCACGGGTAGCGACATGCGTACGAAATGATATAGCCCAAAATTAACATGAAAAATAAAAAGTATATTCTATTCATAACCAACAAAATCAATTTAGTACAGGTCCCCACTCTTGCAGTCAACACACATTCTCTCACAGATCCTCTCTACGGGGTCATCAACACAAAATGATACATAAAATGCACAGGTTTTTGACCACAAGCCCTAAATATTGCATTCGCATTTACTTCTACATTGACTTTTGTCTAATCAGGTCATTTGTGAATTTGCTCCAGTGCTACTTCAACTCACTAGCCAGCCCTTACTTAAGTTCACCTTTAAAAAGTAGGTCTGTGCGGTGACAATACATTATTTGTCCAGCATAAACAAAAGCGTCTCAACAGCAATTACGCTCACGTGGGCGGACGTTTTCCTTTTACTTGACCTCACGTGGTTCCAAACATATCAATAACCTCCGTTGAGTGACGCAAACATATACTCTCTAGCAGGCGGGACTTCAACACTTCGCCGCGACGAGCAATTTATATTACCAGGCAAATACTTTAACAAATAATCACATACGCGACCTGACGTAGCTAGCAGCGACACAGCGCTGACACATAAAAATGAACAAACCTCAGTAGTGCAGGTTAGGGCATTCACAAACCGAAAATGGGGCTCGGTGGGGCTCGGTGGGGCTCGCCAAACCTCAAAAACTCACTTTCTCTCCACGTTCCGCGCCTTATTTATTGCGCTGACGATGTTTCACAGCGTAGAAAACAGCACCAAAACATCAAAAACTCACTTTGATTATTTGGAGCTCACCAAAACCTCAAAAACTTATTTTTATTAATTGAGGTTCACCAAACCTCGAAAACTCTCATTTTCTCTCTATGTTCAGCGCCTCATTTATTGCGCTGACACAACGTGATGAGTAAATAATGCAGTCTCTTATTCTTGAAGGATGAATGCGCCTTATCGTAATTTTCCAAGCCCCGGTCAAATGTTTGTATATCGTGACCTTTGTAAACCTCTCTCTCGGGAACGATGTGCCACACACACGCGCGTGCACGCCTATATTGTGACGCAAACAAACAAACAAATAATATATTTTTTTAAGATTTCTGGCCCCTAACCCCACTTCCGGTCGCTATTTTGGATTTCCGAGCATAGGTTCTATTCATATTTTTTTCTTATATATAGGTGTACGTGATGAATCACAGTAGTGCAGGTTAGGGCATTCACAAACCGAAAATGGGGCTCGGTGGGGCTCGCCTTAATGGATTTCTCTCGTAAGGCATGAGCCCCATTTTCTGGCAGTGTTGCCAGCTCCTTACTCGAAAAAATCACCAAGGTTTTTTTTGGGTCTAACCTAGCCTAAAGCAAGGAGCTGGCAATCTTGCTTGAGGCTCGCCTTAATGGTTTGCTCTTGTAAGGCATAAGTCCTATTTTCTCGCAGTGTTGCCAATATTTTACTCGAAAAAATCACCAAGGTTTTTTTTTTCGGGTCTAACCTAGCCCTAAAGCAAGAAGCTGGCAACCTTGTTTGAGACTTGCCTTACAGTGCATAAAGCAAGGAGCTGGCAACCTTGCTTGAGGCTTGCCTTACAGTGCATAAAGCAAAGTTGCCAACCTACTGGTACTTTTGCCATAGCCTTTTACAAAAAAAAAGAGAGGAGAGAGAGAGGGAAGAGTTAAACAACCGACAATGCTGCCAACACCTACCTACAGCTTTTTTTTCTTGGTCTAACCTAACCTAATGCAAGGAGCTGGCAACTTTGCTTGAGGCTTGCCTTACAGTGCATAAAGCAAGGTTGCCAACCTACTGGTATTTTTGCCAGAATTAACCTACAAAATTTTTTCTTATAAGGCATTTTTTGTAAACACTCTACCACCAGCAGATCACATATAAAATAAACATACCCCCCAAAAAAAAATGCGCTCCATGAAAAGTTGTCCTGTGTGCAAGAGAACCATATCAAGCAAACGTTTTGCAAGACATTGTCGTACCTGCGTGCCAGGCAAGCATTTGGCTGCCACGGAACTATGTTCCGGATGCAATAAACAGATCACAATTGCGTATGTCAAGAATCATAAGCTTAATTGTGTAAGCAAAAGTACATATGGGGCCCAGCCTTCGACCTCCACCAAGAGGAAGGCAGAAGCAGCCTCCATCAATGCACCACCCACGAAACGCGTCAAGCCTGCGATGAAAACAGATCGGTCTGCTTTCGAGCGTTTGTTAGAGGACTTTGTCCTCACTTCGGAGGGCTCATGCGACGTGCGTAGCTTTTTGGAGAACGTGCAAGCCAAAATTATTTCCATCCTCGGTGATGCGCTTGCAACGCACTCCACCAAATTCTATGCATCGCTACGTTGCCAGTACAAGAAGCCGTCTGATGAAATTTACAGCTTCTGCCACAACACCAAGGCGAAGACGCTGCATCTGGCGGATGTCGACAACCTCGAGGTCATCTACAACCAGTTTGCCGATGAACTGGTGGCAAAACAAGAAGAACATCAAGCTAAAGGCTCGGGGGGTTCGCTGTGTGGCGAGCCTCACGAACTGTGCGTCAAACTTTGTAAGTTCGTGCCTCTCTCCGCCTCCAGCTACGTCCCCTTACCACCTACTATTGTGGCAAAGAAGGCCGTCCTGAACATTCAGAACAGTGACGCCAAGTGCTTCGTATGGTGTGTTCTGGCAGCATTACACCCTGTCCACTGGAAAAACCAACCGCGCCGAGTTAACCACTACCTACCCTACGAGTCAGAGCTGGAAGATGCGATGGTTGGGATCGACTATCCCGTGGAGGTCCCGGACATTCGAAAGTTCGAGGCCCGTACACACAACCCTCGGTTGGCCATCAACATTTATGGCCTCACTGACAAAAATATGGTGTACCCCATCCGGGTGAGCGACGTAGACGCCGATGATGCTCGAGAAATTCACCTTCTGCTCATCATGGACGAGACCCATCACCATTACACCCTTATTCGCTCGCTCTCTCGGTTGGTGTCAAGCCAAACAAACAAGCATCATAGTAGCATAGAAGTTTGTCGAAGGTGCTTGTCAACTTTTGATAATCAAAAACAGCAGGATTATCAGCGCATCAGAAGTCCCAACATCGCTGCAGAGAAGCTCGCTCGCCACAAATTTTATTGCAATGCCAACGAGCCTGGGGTGGCAGTCTTACCCGAATCTGGCGTCGTGGAGCGTTTCCACAAGCACAGTGCCATGGTAGAGCACCCCGCTATCATCATCGCGGATTTCGAGGCCTTTCTCAAACCCCTGTCCACTTGCGATCCCGATCCTGAAGTTTCCTCCACCACCCCTTACCAACTCCATGAGGCATCCAGTTTCGCATACGTTGTGGTGCGACGTGACCAGCACGACGCCCCCGAGCCCTACGTGTACCGTGGTCCCGACGCAGCCAAACACTTCCTCGAGAGGATGGTTGTCGAGGCCATCGAGATAGGGAAGGTACTGTTGGCCCCCAAGTCTATGCTCCCACTGTCCCCCGACGATCAACGTAGACACGACGAGGCCATCGCTTGCCCTGTCTGCGTCAAGGAGTACACCGCCAACAACCGTAAAGTCCAACACCACGATCACTTTAACGGTAGGTACGTTGGTCCTTGGTGCAACGGATGCAACCAAATGGCCCGGGACCCGCACTTCATCCCTGTGTTTTTTCACAATGGCTCGGGATACGACTTCCACCACCTCGTCAAGCATCTTGGGTACGACGACATGCGAATCAACGTCCTGGCGCAGAACGAGGAGCGTTACATTAGCTTGAGCAAGTGGGTGCGAATCCCAGGATCACGCTCTACTGTCGAGCTTCGCTTCCTCGACTCTCTGAGGTTCCTCCCGGCCAGCCTCGATGCTCTCGCAGGGAAGCTTAGCGACGAGCAAATGCTCATTACCTCTGGAAACTTTGCGAACTTGGACGCCGGCCTCTTCAAGCGTAAGGGGGTCTATCCCTACGAATACATCACAGACCCTTCCAAGTTCGCAGAGACGTCACTACCTCCCCAGGCGAAGTTCTACAGTCAGCTACGAGGCTCGAACATCACCGACGAAGAATATCACCATGCCCAGTCCATGTGGCGCGAGCTGGGCTGTCGAACTCTCGGGGACTACCACGATGCCTACCTCAGACTTGATGTGACGCTCCTCGCCGACGTGTTCCAGACGTTCCGTGCGACCGCAATGAAGATCTACCAGCTGGACCCCGCCTACTTCTACAGTCTCCCCGGACTGGCGTGGTCAGCCATGTTTCTGGTGACGAAGATCGAGCTGGAGCTTCTTTCGGACGTGGACATGGTGCTGTTTGTGGAACGTGCCGTGCGGGGTGGAATGGTCCAGGTGTCGCAGCGACACTCGCGCGCCAACAATCACCACATGGCCACCGGCTACGACCCCTCACAACCGTCCAGCTACATCATGTACACGGACGTCAATAACCTCTACGGACACTCCATGATGCAGCCACTCCCCTTTAGAGGCTTCGAGTGGGCTGGCCCCTCCAACTTCGACGTCCAAAGCTTCGACGATTCGGAACATGGGTTCTTTGCCGAGGTGGACCTTGAGTTCTCCGAGAAGCTGCAGGATTTGTTCAGCGATCTTCCCCCTGCACCCGAGTTCAAGTGTCCACCCGATTCCAACCAGAAGAAGCTCGTCATGGATTTCGAGCCCAAGAAGAATTACGTCCTGCACTACCAGAATCTCCGGTGGTTGATGCAGCGAGGGGTCGCGGTCCACGCAGTTCACCGCATCCTCAAGTTCGAGCATTCTCCGTGGTTGCGTCCATATATTGAAGTCAACACCAAACACCGCACCGCAGCCACGTCCGAGCTTCATAAGGATTTCTTCAAGCTTATGAACAATGCGGTGTTCGGGAAAACCATGGAGAATGTACGGAATCGTGTAGATGTGAGGCTAATATCAAACAAAGCACAATGTCGCAGGCTCGTAGCAAACCCGTTATTCAAATCGAGGACTATTTATAATGAACAGCTTGCTCTGGTGCATATGAGGAAGAGCAAGGTGCAGCTCAACAAGCCAATTTATGTTGGCGCCTCAGTATTAGACCTGAGCAAGCTGCACATGTTTCAAATATATTATGGGAAACTACGCCAGCACTATAACGACAATATCAGCCTACTCTACACGGACACGGACAGCTTGGTGTACCACGTTCGCACGGACGACGCGTACGGGGATATAGCCACAGTTCCATCTTTGGTCAACCTCTTCGACACCTCGGGCTATCCCCAGCAAAACAAGTACGGTATCCTAGCCCGCAACAAGAAGGTGCCTGGCAAACTCAAAGACGAGAAGGGCGGTGATGTAATTCTCGAGTTTGCAGGTCTTCGCGCCAAGGCCTATGCCATCAAAGCCGAGGGCAGCGTTACCAAGAAGGCCAAGGGTGTCGGCAGACAGGTGGTTCGGGGGCATCTCACATTCGAGGACTTTGTTGATTGCCTCAAGACCAGGTCGTCGGTTCTAAGAGAAGAACAGCGCATCCAGAGCGTCGACCATATCATCACCACAAACAAAGTTAGAAAAATTGCGCTGGATCCAGATGACGATAAGAGGTGCGTCCTCGAGTGTGGTATTCACACATTGCCGTGGGGGCACTATCGCTTAGCAGAAAGCAAAACCTGCAACATATGTCCATCTTCAACAGAAGATTCATAAAAACAAAACAAAACAAAAAAAAAAACACTTTGACTGTCATTACAAAAAAAAAACTTTGACCGTATTCTTAAATAACCAGCATGCCTATGAATTTGTTCGGTTTCAAAAAACAGATCATTATGGAAACCATACCAGATCATGAAGTCTTACCTTCCGTGTTACCTAAACTCAACGGTCTGTTGATCATTCACCTCAACAGCATTTGGACGAAACTGAATGACGATGTGGGCAAGATGTTTTATGTTTTTAATAACAATTTACATTTCTACGAAATTCCGATCGACGGGAAACTTCAAATCACCGTGAATCCGGAAAACGCAGGCGAAATCAAAATTTCTACCGGCAAGAATATTTTTCGAATCAAGCACGACAAGATGCTTTCTAACATTACGTACGATGTTTCTGCAGGAGATTATTTTTACATGGAACTTCTCGGAGATTACGACAAACTCATTCCTCTCTTTGTAGAATTACGAATCGTTTATCCTATTATAAATAACCGTTAACCAAAAATGCCTAACGACATTTTCGGCAACACCAAGCGTGTAGACCACGCAGAAGAGATTCTCATGTTGGATATTCGAGTTAAGAAGTTGAGGACCGATTTGATTGCTTTGCAGGAGACCTTAAACAAAAGTTTAGAGTCGGAAATCGCTACGCTCCAAACGCAATGTCTCGACCCCATTCTGAAAATCGATTCCGAACTGAAAATGCTCATAAAAAATTATGTCGACGTACCTTCTTACGACAGCGTTCAAAATATACAGTTGAGCGTGGATTCGCTTCAAAATGATTTGGCCAAATTACAGCAATTTCAATCGAAAAATGAAGATTTGGAAAAACTGAAACTCGAAATCGAAGAACGAACTTCTGCAATAGAAAAGAATTTCTCTGAACTTCAAACCGTCGTGAACGATATAGACGCAGAACGCTTGCATGTTGTTGTTTCCAAATTACAAGAAGAATTCACCAGCACGTTGGAAGAAATTAAATCCAAGTTGCAGACTTTGGAAGATACAATGACGAACCTACCATCGTCGGACGAACTGCAGGTCATCGGTAAAAGCGTCGCGAACATAAAAATTCAATTGGAGGCCTATCAAGATTTCGAACACATTCAAACCACCATCGCTACGCTTCATGCGTCCTTGGAATTGATCAACGAAGAAATTAAAAATATTCACGCTGAAGCAAGAGCGTTGACGAGCATTCAAGACACGTTAAGCACGGTTCAGCAGAAGATCGAATATTTAGAAAATTTGAACGTCGAAACGAATCTCGCTCATTTTCATCACGTACTCGACAACATACAGGGTGACTTGGAATCGTTACGGACGAGCGTGCCTTCGAGCGAAGATTTGGAAAAATTGAAAACGGCGGTGACGGCACTATCCGATTCGAACGACATCAAAAGTTCATTGAGCGATCTCGAGAGTAGGGTGGCCAATCTCCCCACCTCCAAAGAATTGCACGCTTTGAAAAGAAACATATCTCGAATGCTGAAACGACTAGAAACGGAAACGGCGAACGTGGAACAGATTCGAGACGAAATTAGTTCGCTGGTGTCGACGCTGCCCACTTCGCAGAGCGTAGCCGACCTTCACACGCAGTTTACAGAGATGCGAAGCATCGTGAACGATCTTACCGAGAAGAGCTCGAAATTGAATCAAGTCGAGAACCTTCAGAACATTGTCGTCAACATCAGAGATCAAGTTGGAGTGCTGGAATCCACGCAGGAATCGACGCTGGCCTCTTTCGGTGCCAAGTTGCAAGAACTCAACGAAAACTACAAGCAGTTGAACGTGGAAGTGAAAATCAAACCGTCGTTTTCTGCCGTAACGGATGCCATAGTCGAGCATTTGCTGCCCATCGAAAATAAACTCGGACAAGTTCACAGTAATCTGCTCGGCGTCGACACTAAATTCGCCAAATCGTTTACCTTGCAAGCCATCGAAATAAACAGCGTACCCAATCAACAGAGAATCTCCACGTTCGTCGAAGGTAACAAACTGTACATGTTACATCCTTATCATCCGTACTACAAGTTTCTCCTCGATGGCACGATTCAGATAAACGAATTTTCGTACTGGTCTCACGGTAGAAAAGCTAGCGTTCCCACCATGACTTTGATATCGAATCGTGGTGTCCAGAAAGCAGGAAACATTCCTCTGGCACGTTGGAACGAAACGCGCAACATATATGAAATACACGAAGACGAAGATCTTACCGTTTTCGACGTGAGTGCCGGCGATAAGCTGATCATTCAAAACACGAGCGAGGTGCCACCCTCTTTGAATCCCATCACGCTTGTGCTTCTCTTGAAACGTAATCTCTAAAAAATGTCTAGGCAAGCCATCGTCGAAGAATTGCATAAACCTGCACGCCGTAACTACGAACGTTTGGCTGTGGTAACCAAGGGCATCGACGACCTCTGGCAAAGTGACCTCGTGGAGATGAGTAGCGGCAATTTGAAAAACGTACATAAATTGAACAAGGGCAACAAGTACCTTCTCACCGTCATAGACACGTTTTCGAAATTCGCATGGGCTCTACCTTTGAAGGCGAAAACGGGAACATGCGTCACGGAAGCATTCAAATTAATTTTTCGCGAAAGCGGCGGCAGACAACCACGGTTTCTGCAAACGGACAACGGTAAAGAATTTTACAACGCCGTATTCCAAAAGTTTATTCAAAAACACAAGATTCGACATTATTCGACCTTCAGTCACATCAAAGCCGGCATCGTGGAAAGATTCAATCGAACCTTGAAAACACACATGTGGAAACGATTCACGCTTCGGGGAAATTACAAATGGGTCGACATCCTGCCGGAACTCGTCGACACCTATAATGATACGGTACACAGAACGATAGGCATGAAGCCAGTTGACGTTACCAAGTCTGACGAGCAGCGTTTAATTTCTACTGTTTACTGTCCAAAGTACACACCCACTACAAAAAAAGCTAAATACAAAATTGGAGACCGGGTGAGGATCAGCAAATTCAAACGCACCTTCGAGAAGGGATTCACAAAAAATTGGAGCACGGAACTCTTTACGGTGGTTCTAGTTCTACCCGGAAACCGACACACGTATATAATAAAAGATAGTAGCGGCGAGATTTTGAAAGGAAGATTTTACGAAGAGGAACTCTCTAAAACAAAACACCCCGACACGTACCTCATCGAGAAAGTATTGCGTAGGAAAGGTGACAAACTGTTTGTCAAATGGCTGGGACTTCCGGAAAAAAGTTGGATCGACGCGAACGAAGTGATCTTGTGAGTACGTGGAACGTGGTGAAGCGTCTACCGGATCCGGAAAGTCAAACAAGAAAAAAAAGAACGGTGAGTTGCTTCCCGACAGCATCCGCTGTCTGATCGTAGGTCCTTCGGGGTGTGGGAAAACGACACTGCTCGTGGACAATTTTCTCCTCGCACCGAATTGGTTAGATTGGAAGAACAGGCACCTGTACGTGTTCTCGAAAAGTTTGGAGCAATCCAAATACCAGCAACTGATGAAACTGTACGATGGTCTGGACATTGCAACGTTCGCTTCGGAAATAAAACCACTCGACGATTGTCGTGAAAATTCAGTCGTCGTGTTCGACGACGCCATCCTGGAAAATCAAAATGAAATTCGCAACTTTTTTACGCAAGGTCGTCACAAAGAAATGGATTGCTTTTACCTAGCTCAAACGTTTTCCAAAATTCCAAAATAGTTACTACGCGACAACGCTAATTTCATATGTTTGTTTCGTCAAGATCACACCAACCTCAAGCATGCGTACGATGACTACGTAGGCGGAGACATGAACTACAATCAATTTTCGGAACGCTGCTCTTCTTGCTGGAACGGTGACGATTTCGGATTCGCGACGATCGACATGACGAGGAAACCCAACGACGGAAAATACAGAAACAAAATCAACGACTTTCTAAACGTTGCAACGTTGTGAGAAACGACGTATATAAATAAACGTTATGACGAAACGAAAAATCGAAGACGAAAATCTCAAGCTTCGCGATTACCTCGCGAAACGCTTCAAAGGTTGGAAATCCGAGAATCGCGGATTCTACGAAGAGAAGAAACGTCAGGATCAACCTGTGATCGATGCCATCAGCGGTCTAGGTAAAGAAATTAAGTGTCACGGAACAAAATAAAAATTTGATCAACGAACTCGTACCACTCGCAGCTAAAAGTTACGCCGTACCCACGCCCATTTCGAGCATTCCTTCGACGCCGTTCGAACTGAAGGATGCACCGGCACGACGTCGAGCCATTGGTAGCACGTCGTCTTCGGATAAAATCGAGTTGGGACCTTTGGCACGAGACTACCTGAGTACGGGGAAATTCGACAAGGATGAAGTGTTCGGATTGTATCCTAGCATGGAAACCAACGATGGCGGTGGTGTGGTGTGGAAGATTGGGAAATCGAAGGTGACCTTCGAAGGCAACGACATTAAAGTCAATTTAGGCGACAAGGATAGTTGGACCAGGTATCCCGGTACGGTGGAACTGTGGGAACTCGTCGCCAAAAAGCAGCCGAAAGATTACACCGACGAAGATTACCAAAGTTACAAGGAAATTCTGATCATGACGGATGCCTTGTACCAGAACAACGACGCCTCGCAGAATAGGGTGAAATCGAGCAGCGGCGAGAAGTACAGGAATCTCATCAAACCGATTTGGAACCAGGTCAAAACAGGCAGCGGCGTCAAACGCTACAACACGTTACCCAAAGAATTCGTTTGGGTGGACGACGTTAGGAAACTCGTGGACCGATTGTTGGTGATAGCCGGCGAAGAGAATGCAGGCAACCGTAATTTCTACAACGAGAAGGTTGGCATCGTGGACATGATCAGCACGAAACTTTCCAACTTCATCGTGAACGACGACATGGGCATAGGTTACCTAATCAAAATCATCAACACGCTGCCTCCGAAATTTTGGAATGTGGCCGAAGGAAAGGGACTCGTGAACGACATCATCAACAAGTTACCTTTCGAGATGCATCTACCTGGCTACCAGTACTGCGGACCGGGTACCAAACTCGAGAAAAGATTGGAGAGAGGAGACAAGGGTGTGAATCCGTTGGACGCCGCATGCAAAGATCACGACATCGCCTACAACACCACGCAGACGGATCTGGACGCACGTCACGAAGCAGACAAAAAATTGGAACATGCAGCTTTCGAAAGGTTCGTGAGCAGAGACGTATCGCTGGGTGAACGGGTCGCCGCACTGGGTACCACCATCGCCATGAACACAAAACAAAAATTGGGGTGGGGTATATAAATAACATCCAGTAAAAAAACAACATGGCTTGCATAACTGATTTGCCGCACGAACTACTATCTAAAATATTCAAAAAGGTAGTTAACGGAGATGTTAATAAACTTGTGATCATAGCTAAAACGACGCCGGCATTTCGCATCCCTTGTGAAATAGTTCTCAAGGGCCATCTTCGGGGGATCAGTGGAATGAGGTGCGGTGATCTCGACACTCTTCTGTCGGCCGCGGGGAAAAAATTGAACGAGAGGTTGGACGAACTGCACGAGGCGAGGCAGGGGAGAAGACGGTATACTGATGATTGGCGTAAGTCCAAACAGGAAACTGAAGAAATCATCACGCACATCATCGCGTTTTCGGAAGCACGAACTTTCTTCCTCTGTTAAAAAAATATTCGATACAAAAAAAATCTCGTGAAAAAAAATATATATATAAATAACATACATCGTGAATAAAAATTAAATTTCTCTCTAACACTCTGAAATTTTTCTTTGATATGACGACTGAAAAAATGAGTGACCTCCAAGCATTAAAACAAATGCTAAATTTATCAGTCGAGTATGTAAAAATTCAGGAATTGGAAGTCGACAAACCTTACACGATAACTTCCGGTTCAATCTTTTCTACCCAGTATGGTCCCAAGGTACGCCTGTTGCTCAACGCACAATACAGTCTATTTTTACCAGATCGATACGCTAACATGTTATCCGACGAGAAGCTAGCTATTTTAATCGAGAACAAAACTCGAATCGTGTACAAGGGGACAAAGGAACTTCTTGGCAAGAAAACGAAGCACGTAATAGAATTTGTGTAACGACTACGAGGCTTTGAAAAAAAATCTCAGAACATTTATATATAAATAACATACCGTAAAAAAACTACACGAGAAAAAATCTCAGAATATATATATAAATAACATACCGTGAAAATAACACATAGAGCATCAACATGAAGCCCAAGGGTGTCGTGTACCAGATACCATACTCCAATCTAAAAAATCTAGGTGCCCTCGATGGGTTACTCACCAAGAAACAACGCGAGAAGAAACGTTCTTGCTTGTCGAAAGGACACGGAATGAAATTACTGCTCAGCAGACCTGAATTGAAAAGATTGCAGCGTTCGCGGAAACAACAAAAGATCGGAGGTTTCATATTCAGCATCCCCGCCATCCTGGCAGCATTGGGGGCCGTGGGAAGTTTGGCCGGTGGAAGTGCCGCCATCGCGAAAACCGTCATCGACTCGAAGAAGAACAAAGCGGAATTGGAAGAACAGAAACGTCACAACCTGGCCATGGAGAAGAAGGGGAAAGGTGTGACCAAAAAGCAAAAAAGCAGCCTCGATGCTTTGAAGAAATATAAAAAAAAGAAAAAGCCCTGTCCAACTTCGATATTGAATCTCTGATCGAACCGTTGGGAATAAGAAACTTCAGAGGTGTTTTCATGTCCGATTCTCTACCCTCTGCTGTAAAGAAAAAGGAGAATGGCGTGGTCAACCTGGACAGTTACAAAAATCCTGGTACACATTGGATATGCTACCTCAAAATTAACGATAACAATGCATTTGTTTTCGATTCGTTCGGTGGCACACCGCCTGCCAGGTTGGTGAAGTATCTCAGTGTTGCCAACCTCTACTACAATGACAAACGCATCCAGGGTTTCACCGATGTTAACTGCGGCCACCTATGCCTTTCCGTTCTCGCATACATGTCTAAAATAAATAACCCGTCGGTGGAACATTTTCAGAAAGCATTGTGGTACCTAAAACACCATGGGCGTGTTCCATCTCACGAGCGAATCTTCAATCTTGAAACTCACGCTGCACGACGACATCGTCTATCCTAAATCCGTGGCTCTGCGTGCATTCTACAGCATGTACCTCATACCTAACGTCACGCAGCACAACAACAAAATTAGCGTCGGAAACGAACACATCGTCGTCACGCCAGGACAATACAATCTTTCCACTTTGCAAGCTCAATTACCCAAAGGCACATACCTTTCTCAAAATTCGGTCACGCACAGAGTGGAAATCCTATCCGCGACGGAGACCGTGGACCTGGGCACCATGGGAGAACTTTTAGGTTTCGAGAACAACCACCCAAAACTCGAAGCTGGCATCAAGCACGTAGCAACAAACATTCCTAAATTTCTAGCCATAGAGACTCTGAACGTACACTGCAACGTGGCGGAAGGCATGATCACGAAATCTTCGGACGGATTATTAGGAAGTCACAAGCAGACGGGAATCATAGCCACTTTCAAACCAAGTTCCGAGTTCATGGAACCGATCATCTACACGCCCTCTTCGCCGATCTATTTTCCAGTATGTCGCAACCGCATAGACGACATAGAGTTGGTGGTGACGAACGAGAAAGGAGACGTGGTGGATTTCGCAGGTGCCACTACGACGGCCATCGTGGAGATCAACGTATAATAAATAACACACATAGTGTAAAATGGAGCAAATCGAAAGTTACGAATTGCAATCTTTCCCTCCCAACCGTCGCACGTTCGCCAATCTGAACGAAGCGAACAGGGAGATCGAATACGACGTGGACGTAGGCGACGGGTTCATTCATCCTCACAGAGCGGACCTCTACCTTCAATTCGACGTGGTGAAGAAGGAAAACGGAGACGCGTTTCCCGCAGCAGCAAACTTGATACTCGTGGACAACTTCGTGCCTCACCTGTTCTCGCAGGTGGAGGTGAGGAAACACAACACCGTCATCGACAGAATAGATTATCCAGGCATCACGTCGACGGCAGTGGGAACGTTGAAATTATCCAAAACGGACGCAGCGTACTACCAGGCCGGGGGATTCGAAGCCGGGACCAAAATATCGACGAGAAGTCACACGGTGCTCTTTCCCATGCGTCTGCTGCCTGGTTTCTTCTCGGACTACAAGGAGATCATGTGGAAGGGAGGACTGAGGATCACGTTTCGAAGAGCGGCCAACGACAACGACGCACTGATGCGATACGCTACTTTGGGTCCGGACGGCACCACGCCGATAGCGAACACTTTACCCGAAGCAGCGAAATGCGTCATCCGAAGCATGGAATTGAGAATGCCGGTGGTGGAATACGAAACGAACTACGCCCTCAAGTACAAAGCGGAGATCTTGAAAAGTCCGCAGGTGCCGATTCACTTTCACGGTTACCAGTGCGTGCAGAAGATGGCGTCGGGAAGTCACATGGAATTCGACGTGACGACGCAGTTCAACAACATACAGTTCGACATGCCAGATTTCGTCGTAGTGCTTTTTCAGACCGGGAGGGACAAGAATCAGGAAAAAGATTCCAGCAAGTTCGACGACTGCAAGATCAAGAACGTTTATCTGAAGAATGGACGCAACGAAGTGTTCCCGCGCGAGAATTACAACCTCGACGTGACCAAAAATGATTACCTCAAACTTTACGAAGCGTTCTCGGCTTACAAACGCGTGACCGAGGGAAGCGTGGACATGTACTACACGCCCAGCGAGTTCAAAGCACGGAGACCCATGACCGTCATCAACACATCTAAGAGAAAGCAGGTGGTGGTCAACGATCGAACCAACATCAAGGTCGTCTGTGAGTTCCACGATGCCTTGCCCGAGGATACCCTATGCAGTGTCATCCTGATTGCAGAGAAGTCCTTCGCCTACGACGTGAAGAACGAGAGGGTCACAGAGCAGTTTTAACAAGTTTTTTAACATCTTTTCTTGCACAATAAGAAATTTTTTGTACTAGCACAATCAGTTACAATAGCACAATACGAATTTCACTAGTTCAGATCAGTTACAAATGTCAATTTCATTAGTTATCAGTTACAATATCTTTTTTTGCACTATAGCACGAGACAATCAGAAAATTTGCACAAAAAAAATTGTTGTTGATTTTACACGTGAAAATTAACAATAAAATTTCTTTTTTTATAGTTTCAGATGCTGTCGAAACATCAAAAACACATACACACACACTAGAAAAAAGCATGCAACTTTATTTGTAACACACACATATTCTCCATCTTCATCAAGAAAATATTATAATAAACATAATTATTTTTATCTATATCTCACAATAAAACTCTATATCCAAAAATATTACAACATCAAAATAACACTAGAGTCGTTAGCACACGTTGCATGCATTACGGAGGTCCTCTGTAGAGTTTCATGGAAGTTTGAGAAAAAAAAAAACACGTGAAACTCTACAGAGGTGCGGTTGTAGATAACCGCAGCCGTTAGAAAACCTTTACTTTTTTGGCTGGGCACCACGCACCCTGGCGAGGTTATAGGGGCCAGGTATCCTAAAAAACAACAATTATTATTTTGTTTGTTTGTTTGCGTTACAATACATACGCGCACGCGCGTGTGTGGTACATTGTTCCCCCGAGAGAGGTTTACAAAAATCACGATATATAAACATTGGCATCTCTTTTTTTTTTTGGGACTTGGAAAAAATTTACAATAAGATGCATTCGCTCACCACTGTTGCCAGCCATAAATCTCTCTCTCTCTTCATCTTACAGCAACGTTGGCATCTCTATTTTTTTTTAGTTGTAAGTGGGTTGCCAACACACTCTAGTTAATAATGCTACATATTATACGCACACACGCACACACATACTATATTACCATCCACCCATCTCTCTCTCTCTTTTACGGCAGTGCGTGTATGTTGCCGACTCTCCTTATTTAGTGTGTGTAGGCTGGCAAAAATTGCTTTATGCACTGTAAGGCAAGCCTCAAGCAAAGTTGCCAGCTCCTTGCTTTAGGTTAGGTTAGACCAAGAAAAAAAAAGTTGTAGGTAGGTGTTGGCAGTTGTCGGTTGTTTAACTCTTCCCTCTCTCTCTCCTCTCTCTCTTTTTTTTGTAAAAAGCCATGGCAAAAATACCAGTAGGTTGGCAACCTTGCTTTATGCACTGTAAGGCAAGCCTCAAGCAAAGTTGCCAGCTCCTTGCATTAGGTTAGGTTAGACCAAGGAAAAAAAAAGCTGTAGGTAGGTGTTGGCAGCATTGTCGGTTGTTTAACTCTTCCCTCTCTCTCTCCTCTCTTTTTTTTTTGTAAAAGGCTATGGCAAAAGTACCAGTAGGTTGGCAACTTTGCTTTATGCACTGTAAGGCAAGCCTCAAGCAAGGTTGCCAGCTCCTTGCTTTATGCACTGTAAGGCAAGTCTCAAGCAAGGTTGCCAGCTTCTTGCTTTAGGGCTAGGTTAGACCCGAAAAAAAAAACCTTGGTGATTTTTTCGAGTAAAATATTGGCAACACTGCGAGAAAATAGGACTTATGCCTTACAAGAGCAAACCATTAAGGCGAGCCTCAAGCAAGATTGCCAGCTCCTTGCTTTAGGCTAGGTTAGAACCAAAAAAAAACCTTGGTGATTTTTTCGAGTAAGGAGCTGGCAACACTGCCAGAAAATGGGGCTCATGCCTTACGAGAGAAATCCATTAAGGCGAGCCCCACCGAGCCCCATTTTCGGTTTGTGAATGCCCTAACCTGCACTACTGTGATTCATCACGTACACCTATATATAAGAAAAAAATATGAATAGAACCTATGTTCGGAAATCCAAAATGGCGACCGGAAGTGGGGTTATCTTGGAAACGGTAAGACTTAGGACAAATCTGTTTGCTGATTCGTCACGTACGCCTATATGTAAGTAAAATATGAATAGAACCTATGCTCGGAAATCCAAAATAGCGACCGGAAGTGGGGT
Organism: Lepisma saccharinum; assembly: GCF_977018435.1. NCBI lineage: Eukaryota > Metazoa > Arthropoda > Insecta > Zygentoma > Lepismatidae > Lepisma > Lepisma saccharinum. The sequence continues at coordinate 54,391,702 of NC_139242.1, read as the reverse complement.
TAGGGGCCAGAAATCTTAAAAAAATATATTATTTGTTTGTTTGTTTGCGTCACAATATAGGCGTGCACGCGCGTGTGTGTGGCACATCGTTCCCGAGAGAGAGGTTTACAAAGGTCACGATATACAAACATTTGACCGGGGCTTGGAAAATTACGATAAGGCGCATTCATCCTTCAAGAATAAGAGACTGCATTATTTACTCATCACGTTGTGTCAGCGCAATAAATGAGGCGCTGAACATAGAGAGAAAATGAGAGTTTTCGAGGTTTGGTGAACCTCAATTAATAAAAATAAGTTTTTGAGGTTTTGGTGAGCTCCAAATAATCAAAGTGAGTTTTTGATGTTTTGGTGCTGTTTTCTACGCTGTGAAACATCGTCAGCGCAATAAATAAGGCGCGGAACGTGGAGAGAAAGTGAGTTTTTGAGGTTTGGCGAGCCCCACCGAGCCCCACCGAGCCCCATTTTCGGTTTGTGAATGCCCTAACCTGCACTACTAACCTCAAATAGATTAAACAATTAAGCGGGCGGCGCTTTACTCTAGTAGTACGCATTTTAAACAAATACAAAAGGAGCATAAACAACAGAGAATTTAAGATCATTAAAAAATCACAAGAAATAAGAAAAATTGACCTGAGACAAATAAATTACAAATAATAAGCGCAACGGGAGTTTGGTATGAAGTTTCGAGTTGTGTGGGCTTTTTCAAAATGTTGACGAACTTCTAGGGCATTCTCTAAATATCAATCGAGCCGGTACGTGTTGACATTCATACATATGAATACACTACCACCTCTCAGGTTCCACGGCGCATCCTGGTGTCTTCATGGGCGATTGAAAATCACTTAGTATGCACACGAACGGTTTTCCTATTCTTCCTCGGTCGCGACGACGAGAATGCGAAGAGCGTTCATGCATCTGGTTCCTCCGCGGATCAGTGATGCTGGGTCGACGGCGTCGCTCGGGAACGTCAATGTGCTCGGCGTCTCTTCCTCTCGGGATCGGTGAACATCTCCGTGGTCTGGCGCGATTCGAACGTCGCATCTGGGCGGTGGGCGGTCGTTCTTGGCTCGTCGGCGTCTTATCCATCACCGTCGGACGATCTCAAGCGTCGGGACGTCAACATGGCAGCGTTCGACATCTCTCTCTGTGGCGGCTGGTAGACATCAAGCGGCGTAGCTCGGGTGTCTTGGCATGTTGTAGGCAATGGTCGGTGTCTCGTCTGGCATCGGGCGAACCGGGGGTAACCCCTCTCCTCTTCTCAATTATGTTAGCCCGCCATGATTTTTGATGTTCCTTGTTTCACAAAAAAAATAAACGGCGCAAGATTATAACGGAAACACATCTCGCTTCAACTTCCTCCAGCGGTTGAGGTAAGCGCACTCGTATCGACTTACTGCCTATCCACACTGATGTTCGCGAAACAAAGTCCACGGTATACGGAGAGGTGGCACGGAGGTGCTCTCGCTACAAAAATCGCGGTAAAACTGTGTGTCGAAAAAGCATGTCCTTCGTTTTATCCGGATTTCGAAAAAGGACGCTCGGCGGTCGTTGAAGGGACGCTTCCGGAGAGGTCATTCCACTTCGCTCCATTGTCTCCCAGGCTGGACAGGGTCGTGCTTCGGGTTTAGTTCCTTCGGATTAAGCTGCAGTCTCGCTGGCGCCCAGAGCTCAACTGCAATCTGTGCCCATAAACTGATCGATTATAACCAATTCGATCTGGCATCCGTAATTCTTGCTTGATTGCGACGAAACTCCACACATCCGTCCTTGCACACATGTTGCTGCGCTGGTAAAAATTTCACATAAATCCGGCCGCTGGAACCTGAGATATTTAAATGGCTGTCGTTACGATCGAATTTCCTAAGCTTTAGACGCATAACGTGACCTTTCAGGTGCTCGCCCGTCAGACTCGCGACTTCCTTTCTTTCTCCCGTTGGCTTGGCATATCAAATATATATATAAATACAAATAAAGACACTCAACGCCTTGATTAAACACATTTTTTTCGGCTAATTGTTAGAATAAAAATAATAATACTGACGAGGCAGGTCGACTGACACAAAGTTGATGAATGGACATTCAAACACAACCAAGCCCGAGATCCTTGGCGTCGCGATTTCAGTTTTTGCACTGAAAATCAGGTGTTCTTAGTTGAGACTCACTTATTGTTGAAGAATATTTAATATGCACTTCAAACATCTGAAAATTACAATAACTACACTCTGTCCCAAGTATCTGTGATGCAAAGGTGCGCATAACTGTAGAGAAGGGGAGAAAGCGAATGGACGAAGCGAAGAAGTGCGAGCTGCTGCAAACGGCTTGTAGCCGCAGCCACTTTCCCCTTCCATGCAATACCTTCCCCTCTCACACGTTCATTGGTCGAGCCCTCACTACTTGCGCAGAGGACTTGAGTTCGTTAGCTTGATCTAAAAATTCCCGGGAGAGAGAGTAGAAATTTTCTCGACAGCTACCAAGAAAAATCATTGTGGTACTTTTCGCAATTAGAACACGACTTGTTTCGGCAGCTTGTCGACACTGCTGCTAAGTGCCAGCCGCAAAATGATAACTGTCCATTAATCTGACAACCGCGTCGCTGGCAACGCTTCATTTCACGACTGATTTCACAGTTTCCGTCCTGCTGCGTCCGGTTACAACAACGTGCAATACAACGAATTGTGACCGAAAAAAATAGAAGAGTTTGAACCCATTAGTAATTTTGGCTCGCATTACACGCTCCACTGATAAAACAATGCGTTTAACAATCAAGGTTCATCAGTTTGATTGACGTGGATGTATTTTTCTTTATAATGCCTGGAGCGAACGTGCATATGGAGCTATTTTTAACCCTTATCGATTGCAGTAAATGAAAAAACTGAGGAAATGATCGTCCTACTGGCCTAACATGTCCACTTGCCGTATTCTATATAGGCACATACTATTGATAACAACATTGGTATATAGAGAAAGTAATGTCTTCCTTAAAGTCATTGGGACCTTCTTTTGTTCCATATTTAAAAACTGGGCAATAGTTTCAAAAATCGCCTTTGGTATGTGTAAAATATCAGGTGTTAATGACACGTGCCTCACGCAAAACAAACTCTCTGGTACCCCTAAACCCGAAGGTTTATTACTGTAGAAACGTGAAGTCTTCCGCATAGACTTATCTTAGGTATGATCAATGTACTCTTGATCGTATTGACCATTTTCATTCATATCGATTTTAATATTAATATTGTTATTCCATATTCGTCTTAGTCTTCCTACAGATGTACTACCATCAGGTTTCCCGAAAAAGATCAAACAAAATTTCCTTTCCTCTCCCCTTACATGGTCTGCCAATCAAAATCATCTTGATTTATTATTCTTATAATATCAGTATTATGTAGCATTCTCCACGTTTCACATCAATATTTTTGTCTCTCGACCTCCCCCCCCCCCCCCCGAGATATAGTCGCTGGCTAAAGACGTAGAGAACGTGTTCGATTCTAGCCTCCAGCTTCGCTCACACCTACTATCTTGCGGTGATAGAGACTGCACCGGGAGATTGGTAGATCCTTAATAAAACAACGTTGCCAGGTTCCACACATTTAATTCTAGGAAGGATATTCGAAGGGATTGTATTCGGTAAGGCAACTACCACTCACTCACCTTGCTCAGCCGTCGTGTCGACTCCAGGTCGATACAGTCCAGTTCTACACTTTACGATTGACAGTCCATGGTAGCGATAGAGCAATGAGAAGAAATGAGAAGGCTGAGACGTTGCGTATCGCTATTTTATGCTCGGAGGGGCATGACTCCCGAGTTGACGCAATGCTCTTGTCAAGTTGGAGAACACGTACATTATGCTGAGGAAGGGTCGTGCATACGTCACTCTTTCCCTACCGTCTACAATATAAAGCCACGCACACACACATCTATACTGCGCTCCAATATTCTCTGGAGCAAGAGAACGGAAACAAGTCACCTGCGCAAGAATTGACTCCAGAGAGCTCAACGAAGGAACGCGTGAGAGGGGAAGTCAGTGCATGAAGAGGAAAAAGAAGGCTGCATCTACCAGCCGTTTGCAGCAGGGCGCACTGTTTTGCTCCGCCCATTCCTCCCTTCTCTACCGTTACGCATGGCGCTGTTCCACATACTCCTGGAACGTAGTACGAGTATATATTCGAAGAAACGTTTATTTTTTATATTTATCTAACATGTGGATGCCGATAATTATACATTGTTATTCTAAATTACTTGTAGTTTACTGAAAACTAACACGTACACCTTGTACACGAACTAGCATTGAAAGTTTCTTATACTGTTCACTTCGATATTCTCGCATTGTATGTGGTCCAAATACACCGAAAGTCTATATGTAACGAACAGCACTGCTCTATCTCATATGATTCTCATATGACAATTTATTGAAGTGGTTACATGACTTTATGCACACCCTATATTTTTTTATTCACATGCAAAAGACAGCGTCAATGTTCTCAAATGTCCAACAACGTTGCTTCCAAATGTCACTTGGAAATTCATTGCAAAAACAACCAAGCATACTTTCTTGTTGATTAGATTTATTTTACTTCCATTTTCTTCCACTTTAGGCTAATCGGAAAGATGAGGATGAATGGTGATTAGATGAAGTGGATGAAAGGACAATCGCAAACATATATGGACGACACAACACGGACTCCACAGAGGATTATAATGGCCGTGAATCCAGACGCCAGAGCCTCGTTAGTCTGCAAAATGCAATCCAGGGTGCACTAAATGGAAGGGAGGTTGATATTTGGGTGTCTTTGGTGTCTACGCCCCCCTAATCATACTTGCGTAGTCAGGTAACTGCAGTCGAAAGAGATGTTTGGGTTGCGAAGTTACCTAAACCTGAAGTTACCTGAAGTTCGTATGAAGCAAAGATACTAGAGAAATGTGCCCTAAGTAAACGAATCTCACAAGAACAGAAGTTAAGAGGAAAAAGGTGTTTGTCAATGACGGTGTTAGAAACTAGAAGCAAGAATGAGAAACCAGCTTACATCTGCATTCACCTTGCGTCCACGGTTCTTATCTGATCCTTTTGTTTTGAAGTTTACGAAGCTCCAGTGCCCACTCAAACTTTCCATTGTGTGCTTGTGAACGGTTGTCGAAAATTCACCAACGTTTGCATGGCAGGCACGCCTTGCAAACAAACCATGTCCATCCGTCACACGTTACAATTTTGCTTACGAGTTTCCCAAAGCCGTTAGCAACTTGCTGCCGATTCAATTTCAAAGCTTTGACTTATTGAATCAAGTTGGAAACTAATGAAAAGGGCTCGGTTCTGTCGGTGTCCGCTTCCTGAGCGGAAATGCATTCTGGCTATTGAAGCTGTCTCCAGAATGTCACTCACGAGAGAATCTTCCTACTAGAACGCCAGACACTTCGTTGCCTGTTTCCATAATTAGTTGAATGATGTCAACATCTTGCTCAATTACTTAAGTCCTTTCATGCAAGAAATTATATTTCTCTTACACCCGCTTTAGACGAAAGCATTTTCCTTAACATTTATGCCATGACCAAAATGCTTCCGTGTAAAGCGAGAAATCTTGAGGCATTTCAGATGCCATGGCATATTTCATGGCATTTCTCAAGGATAGGCTCGGTCCGTAGCATTTTTCGTAGCGTAACCAATCAGAAGCGACCTCTAGGTCACAAGTGAAGCTGTAATGGCGGCCGCGTGAGATGTAAACAACGTATCACTTCACATTTTTAAAACACGATAATTATTCAACCTAGAGGAATTTCGCTTCGTATTAAATGGTTTTAGGTAGAGAAGCATGGCACTGATTAAATATATAGTTTACAACGTTTACTGTGCACGTATGGAATAATATTTTAGTTTTTTCAATTGTAAACACCGCGCACTCGCCATATATGGTGTAACTCGACGTGCCTTTCATGCTGTATATGTTATGCATTGTAATCGCAAAAGTAGCCGAAAAGTTACATGAAATGCTTGCATGTAAAGTACTATCTGCTATAAGATTTTTGGAAGCTTTTCAATAGCATTTATGCTAGCAAAAATGCTAACGGAAATGCTTTCATCTAAAGCCGGCCTTACTCTCGGGGGTGTATCGGTAAGCGATGGCCATTTCTTAATACACCCTAATGTACACCCTGGACTGCATATTGCAGACTAACGAGACTCTGGCGTCTGGATTCAGAGTCAGTATAATCTTCTGTGGGACTTGTGCGCTGTCGTTGTTTGTCTGTAATTCTCCCTTCACCCCAGGGGCGTATCCGGAAAGAAATTTTGGGGGGTCCAGCCAGGGGTGCACATCCTCCAATGACAATGGCGTGTCCCCCTCTATAATAATACGATGACAGTTACCTCGTTTATATTATTATTGTTATTATTATAATTGTTTTTTGTTATTCTTCGAATTATTATTATTGTGTTTTGTTATTCTTCGAATCGAGATTTCAGAATTGAATGTCTGTTGAAACTTTTCAGAAGCAGTAAGAAATATTTCACTGAACTCTTCATTTGAAATTTCACGAAGCAGTTCTGTGAGCAGAGGTAAAAAGTGTGATGGGGGTTTAAAATACAACTGTACATTGACAACTGTACAGTAAAACTGAAAACTTTTCATAGCTAAGAGTATAATTAAGAAAGTCCCCTTTTCAACTGCGGTTAGATCACTTGCTTGGGATGGTTCACTCGGACAGCTCCGCTTAACTATCACTTAACTGACAGGGTTGAAGAAATTTAACGAAGACATGAAGTGAATCATGTTTTTCTAGAAATCGAGTTTGTACATTAACCATATTTTTATTTATCTCTGGTACATAATGCAATGTATTTGTTATTAGTATTTCACCTCTGCATATATTATTATTAAAAAAAACTCATCAAATTCACTTACTGTACCAAAACAGTTTCTCACTGTTCAGCTGATATATTGTACTACTCAGTGTGAAAAAAACAACAATCTTTAGTGGATATTATTCTCAGAATCCACAAAAAATAATGAAATTGGGTGGGGGGGGTCCGGACCCCATGGACTCACCCCCTGGATATGCGCTTGCTTCATCCATTTCATGTTACTACCGTGCATCCTCATCTTAGCGATGAGCCAAACGTTTATCATAAACATTTCCTGTTTTTGGAATATGCGGCTTGTTTCCGTGTTTTGTTAGATACATATGGACTAAGAGCTTTAAAACAGGCCACTGATTCCACTTCTTGTGAATTTTGAAGATCCACCTCTAATTTATACGGATGCTTTTTACAGGGTAGGTCAAAAGTCGCGAGTGGATATTACAGTTCCATGCTTTGAGATTATAGATCTGAGAGAAGCCTGGAAAATGCTGTTCCGGAATGGAATCTGGCATTCACAGCTGACGCTAGGCAGTTAACATGCGGTCGCGTATCTGGTTGTGTGGCTCAATTTACACCGCAGCAGTACACAGACCATCACTAACGTTGATAAAATCATACCCGCAGGTACAGCGAGAACACTTTCAAGCCGTTCTACGATCGAATCCAGGTAAGGCATGCACTTATTTTTCTCATCTGTTTTATCAGTCCTCCTCGTAAATATTACAGACAGAAAACTAATAAAATACACAACAATCTATGGCATTCCTAAACCCACAAGTTATTTTTCATGTTGCAGCACATGCATCTGTCCTTATCCTAGACAACATCAAACAAATCTTCAACATTCTGGCCATTTTCATCTCAACATTGTCGTTCCCTCGCCATGGCATCCTATAAGTCTCTTACCGTCAGGTTTCCCGTTCAGTATCATGTAAACTCATGTAATGCCATAGGACAAACTAATGTAATTTAGTGTTATCCAACCTGTATGCTCTCTCTCTCTCTCTCTCTCTCCTTTTGTTTCCCTCTCTTTTTTCCTCACTCTCTCGGAGTGTCTTCTCTATTTTTCTAGAAACTAGAAGTAGAGAAAGAAAACAAAATAACGGGAAAAGAGGGGAGAGAGAGGATATATAGAGAGGGAGGGAGGTAGGGATATATATATATATATATATATATATATATATATATAGACAGAGAGGGGGAAGGAGAGAGGGAGATAAAGAGATGGATAGAGAGGGAGGGAGAGAGCGAGCGAGGGAAGACACACACACATAGAGAGAGAAGATACTCACGAAATTTATTGTGTGCGAAAATCAATAAGTATACCCCACATACAGCCCGCGAAACATTAGCTCTTTTGCGTGAGACTTTTCCGAGCAGAGTAGTGTCCCGTTTTGGTGATTTGCCATGACCGGCCAGGTCCCCCGATTTGACCGCTACAGATTTGATTCCTTTGGGGATATCTGAAGTCATCGGTTATATGAATAAGCCAGAGACGTTACAGCAACTAAAGGACAATATTCAGCATGAAATTGAAAACATTTCCCCGCAGATTCTTTCCAACACCACCAACGCAATAAAAAGAGCCCAAATTTGCATAAATTCGAATGGTGGTCAATTATTGGATGTTATCTTCAAAAATTGAGAACATAAAACTTACAAATCAATAAAAGTTTAACACAAAAAAATCTACTTTGTTTGATTTAAAACCCAAGCTATAGGCTAAGAAAATAAGGTGATGACCCTTACGCCACCTTGTATATCTGGAAATGGTGGTAAGACGGGCGATTTTTACTGTCCGAATCAGAACAAGCCATTGCTGGAAACTTTACGCTCACATTGACTGGTACATTCACCTCACTAACGCTGTAATTTGCTTCTTTATACATTATTGTCCGAGGTACAGTTCGACCGACATTGTTCTATTGTTTTTAAGTAGAATTGTACATTATTTCGCGCAATTGGTCTTTAATTCTTCTTAGCGAAAGTTTAAACTTTTATAATCTTGCAAAACGTTAACGTGAATGTATCAAAAGTGCGTTGTGTAAATTGCACAGACTACCCGATTCGATGACTGCACGTTGTGGCTACTGGTGAGAGCATGCTATCTGCCAGACCATCAGAGCAAGTACAGGGTCAGTGTCGATCGAATTGATTGGTTAGTACTAGATTGCTCCTTTGTGGAGCTAACGTGGCGTAAAACGAAGTTGGAAAACCCTATTTGTACTATTACTTTGTCATTCGGTGACGTGATGACTCAAACAAACCCAATGAATATTAATGTGCACTGACATCGAACGCACGTGCTAAAAGGAAAAAAAAAACTTCCATTCCACAAACCTTAGATTTGAACTTAGCGAACCTATACGTAATGGAACGTGAATTATATATGAAGGGGAAGGGAGAGCGATTCTGTATTTTACTCCACGTGGTTAACCAATGCGGTGAGCTTGTGATTTTATTCTATAGACTAAGTCCATAGACCCAGACTTTTCTTAGCGATCGTTTTCATTAAGTTCACAAGAGAACGATGCTCGTTGCGACTGAATTGTAAGCACAGCTTAGACCTTGCAATTTACTTTCTGTATTGAAAATAAAGTTTATTTAAGCATTATTGTGAGTTGGAATATAAACGAGGGATGTATGTGAAAAAGTAAGATTGTGAGCTTGCAAATATAAATTGTAATAATTATTAGACGTCGGATATTAGGTTAGGTTTACCTTGGCAGGTAAATAAGAAATAACAAGTTATATCGGCGTTTCATAAAAAACGAAACAACTGACTAAGTTTTATAGTACCTAAAATAACCTATTTTGCTCGTTAGAACCTATTTTAGGTTTATGTGCCAAAATTAAACTTTTTTTAATTTTTTTTTTTTATATATCTCGCAGAGGTATTTAATAGGTTTGGTGGCGAAATAATTCAATGACTGGCGTGTTTGAAACATGTTTTCTGTCGATTTTCCTCCCTCCAAGTATATGATGTTTATCAAAGCTTTAAACAAAACAAAAATGTCTGACGTCACTGTTACCTGCAGACAGTGGCGGCGAAAGGGGACAGTTACCCCTACTTTTTACCCCTGCACTATAGACTCTTAAGAGGGAGGTGGAGTTTGGCGAAGGTCGCCGTGGAAAGCGCTTAAATTTAACATGGGCTTTTTTGCATTTTGTTGAATATAACGTTTTAGGGCAAAAATTTGCCGGAAAACACGCAGTGGATGTGAACTTAGTTTATGAAACTTTGAGTACATGACACATTTATGCAATTTCAGTTCGTTAAATGTGCACAAATTCCATTATTTTTTTTCAATTTCCCATAAGGAAATACGTAAATAAGCACAGAATGGTTATAGGATTTGTGGGTAGCACCAACGAAAATGGCCATTATGATGCATACTAACGTAATGCTCAATCCTTTTATGACTGAGCTAGGGAGGGCTTTTCTTTCAAAAGTCACTTGCACGGCCCAAAATGATTGTTTAAAAATGTCATGTATTATCGACGGCGAAAGATACGGCCGCTTCAGCCGAATTTCATTCATCATAGTTCGCCACTTGGCCACTAGATGTCTCTGTTCGAAAATTGCCCCAGGGTGACGGGAGGGCTATTTCGCGCGGGTGTTTGAATCCTCTGCACAGCTGGGTTCCGTCCCCTCCTCAGAAGGTCCCGTAGCTGTCACAGCTTGATTTATTGCCTCTTTCCCAGGCAAGAAACCAAGAAAGCAGGAAGGCCATGAGTTTGCGTATGTTTGAGTGTAGAGAAGCAGAGCATATTTACCGTGAATTGGAACCAGTGACACAGTAAATTTATCTCGATCCCTACCGCGAAGGACGTATTCAGGGGGGTCCAGGAGTCCCAACCTCCCCCCGAAAGACTTACCAAGTACAAAAATTAATGAGATCATAAAATAACTTCAATTAAGTAATGAAAATAAGGTTGTTGTCTAATCTCAATTTGTTTATTTCCGCAAAAATATTGGAAAGCAATACGACTTTGAATGACAGTACCAAAGAAGATTTATGCAAGAATTATTACTACTTATAATAACATGCAAAATATTACCAGGAATTTTACTTTCGTCAACTGGATCTAACATCATTTTTTCATACTCAACAAATATTATATTCTTTATCTATTTGGCATTAATTTCCTTGCCAGGGCAGTTTCTATTTATTTACAAATTTTGCCGACCTTAACTACACGTAAGCTAGATAATGAATACGTGATGTTATACCGTATCACTGTTGTTATATCGCCTTCTTATCTATTAATGTAATAAAAATACGTATATTAATTAATTTAATATAATTATACTTATTTTAATTTAACATTATTAATATTATTATTTTGAGACATTACGTTAGGACGCCCCTCCGAAATATATATCTCGATACGTGCCTGGTGTTCGATTTGAAAAAAATGTAGAAAAGGCGGGGAGGGTGGTAGCGCTTCCTCTTTTTACATTTCGATAGTTTTACCTCACATGTAGTACTTTGTGAGTCAACGGTGCAGATAGGAAATACGTGTACACACACACACATAATTGATGATTCGCAAAGGAACTTCGTTAAATTCCCATGCTTGTTCCGCTCACAAATCATATCCTCTCCAAATTACAATAGCCTACTATCGTTGTTGCTTACATATGTGTGTGTGTGTGTGTGTGTGTGGTTCCTAGAACTTCACTATTTCCAAACATAAACTTGATGTGACTCTTACAAAATATTTGTTTTTGTAGTGGAAGGATCATGAAAAGGTCTACTGTTTCTTTGCAAATCTTCAATTAATCTAAAATTTAGTATAAAAACATAATTTTGGCTGACTTGCTAACTTGAGATTTAAAGACAAATTATTAATTTGAATTCTCCATAACAATAACAAAAGTGACATAAAATGTAGAAGGACAAGACTAGTGTTGCCCACGGGACGAGACGGGACAGGCTGTTAAAAATTCGAGATGAGATTGATCATGTGTCCCGAGACAAACGAATATTTTCGAGACGAGACAGGCCAAAGTCTCGTCTCGTGGGCAACACTAGACAAGACTCTTGGCTTGGTTGAGAATTACATTAGAGATGTACAGGTTAGGAAAGGGGGGGGGGAGAATTCAGTCTTCTTCCTTTTCAGCGCGAACCCTGCCTTCTACATTCTACATGTCCATTCAAAATGTCTTCTTAGTTTCAGATATTTTTGCCTCCCCTATAGCGTAATGGTAAAGATGACCCTCGTAATGTCAAAAAAGGTCCCGAGTTTGGTACCTGGTGGACGCCCAATAGTTCAATCCCACTATAAATGTAGATTAGCCTATCTATACATAAAGAAGACTTGCAGAAACTCAAACTCAAGATACTCAAACGACCGGCATAGGCTTGACGGCGCTTGGTGCAGTGAGAGAGCTCCCCTTTGCCAAATCAAAATTAGGAAACAAAAACTCATCTTCAGGGGTTCCCTCACTTTTTCGCCCTTAGATGGCAGCTGCTGATAAGGGATGAGCATTCCACCTCCCCCCCAAAAAATCTGCCTACGGGCCTGCTGTCCTGCATCATGACCGTCCGGTCTAAGGCGTCATGCTTTGGGCTCTCCAGCTACGGGACGCGCGCAGGTTCGAGTCTCCTGGAAGAAGCGTAACGACTTTTCTCCTGATATTTCGGCCAGTCAAACTCGCGGCCCGCGGGCCGCATGTAGGCCCCAGCATCCGTTAATGCGGCCCGCCTTGGCCCCACTTAACACTTCATGCTTGAAATTATCTATACATTTGTAGTTATCCCGTTTTCTCTTTTCTCGTGATACAAGACCAGACTCATTCAAACTTCAACACATTGACCAATTTTCCCTACACAGGTATACATTCCATTATAGAGTAGATGTTGTGTCAACTAAGCAAGCTGATGGACATGTTACTTCTGAAGTACGAAAATATCTTGCCAGCTGGGGGAGGGCAGCGTGCATACTTTCTGTGAGTTTGTTTCTTGATTTTCAAGGATTTACCTGGAAGAAAAGACAGTTTCTGTAAAAGTTTCAGAGAACCATATGGCTTCCCAAACTTCGTGGGAGTAAGAAAAGGACTATAGACGAGGAATGTAGATTTTTCAAGTGAAATGCTTACTTTTGTTGTGAAGTGAATAGTGAAAAGCGTAGAAAATTTGTACCCTGATAAAGTTTATTCATCCAGAAGTATTTCTATATCACGAAATAAATTTGCCAACCTCTGTGGCAGAGTGGTTAGCACAGCCCGTTGCGACACCAGAGGTTGCGGGTTCCAATCCTGGCCTGAGCATGGGTGTTCTTTGTATGTGTCTCTTCATCAATTTCATCATACCATTACTCATCCTCATCGTCGCCAGTAGCCAAACGTGGCAGAAAAGCAACGCTAATAAAAAAAAAAATTAAAAAAATCAACGATGAGAACTGCACAAAGGGACTTGAAGATTATAAGAAAGGAAACTGTGGCCGAGCGCGCTCAGCAGTTGCCCGATGGTCTGACCATGGAAGTTTCCACGTTCCAGCCGTGGCATTAGCCTGGACATAGAGTGTTAGAGTGTAAAAGAGAGAGAGAGAGAGAGAGTGAGAGAGAGAGAGAGAGAGAGAGAGAGTGACTGAGTGAGTGAGTGACTGACTGAGTGCGTGCGTGTCTTCATTCATCCTCCTCGTCGCTAATTGTCAAATGTGGCAGAAGCAGAAAATAAAATACAAATACAGACGTGTCAAACGTGTAATTTTCAACTACGAAAATGTATAATTAGAAACATATGCAGAGGATAAACACTGTATGAAATTAACAATATATTATTCACGCAAGATGGTATATTTCCTCTGCTTTACATAGTACATATAAAATTTAATACACTAAAGCATGCAAGAAATATCCATTTCTCATTGAAGCAGAGGAACTTAGTGCTAGCTGTCAACGACAGAGCTATTGCTTGTTATTTATTCAGTTTATTTTCTCTTTAGGAAAAAAGTTCCTGTACCTTCATAAGCATGGGAGTCCGGAAGGGAGGGCAAGAGGGGCCATGTCCCCCCACGGGAGAATGAATGTCCACATAATAATTATATATATATCTTTCACAGATAATTTAATTTCCATCACAGTAATATATGTTACTCATTATAATTGTGTTTAAGGAGCGTGATAATTTCAGACTGAAATAATGTTTTTGCCCCCGCCCTGGAAAAGATCCTGCGGACGTCCATGTTCATAAGATAGTTTACTGTGGTGTAAAAAGGATTTTAAACTCGTCGCGATTAGCCAAAAGGGACGGGAAAGCGACGCTAAATAACAAAAATCAACTCAAATCAGTAAAGAAGATTTATGTCGAGTTAACAGCTATTGAAAAATACTGTAAAATATATTTACTCGAAAAATAATCAACCAATCAATCAACGTATCTACATTCTCGGTGGTGTTACATTTCAATTGTTCGGATTCCAGTAAACATTCCATCTTGTCGTCATCCGTAAGACTGCCATTGTGACCGTAATACTTGTAGTTATTTCGGAGCAAGATGACCAGATATGATACGTGACTTATCCTGAGGGGTGCGAAAGCCAAAGCTAAAAACTAAACACAGTCCATAATTACCATAGCATCAGGTCTTACAAGATATATACATACAGGTGAGTCACTATCTATTCTGTGACATCATCAGTAATAGGTCTTAATATTAAATAACACAAAAATCACGCAGCAAATTAAAGGTATTACGAATAACATTAAAAATATTTCTAGAACTGGAAAGAGCAATAAACATTTGTGCAACGAGAAAGGAAATTAACAACAATAAATATTAGTTCGAGGGGAAGCACGTGTCATAATGATACAAAATGATAACATGTAGAAAGTTTCAAATACGTTTGAGCTGTTTTTAAGATGGGTAATACATAAAGTATAAGTTCAATGTTTACCTTTTCGTTACCTTACATCATTGATACTACTTTAGTTGTACATTTTGTTCCATTGGTTTGTCTTTCGCGTCTTCTGATTATCCCTAGGTCATTCCACATATCAGAGACTTTTTCCTTTAAATTCGAAATAGTCTCGCTCCCGTCCATCTCGAATTATTATCAGCACTGTTCGTAGTAGTTAAAATAATAACAGTTAATATTTTTTGTGCTTATTACTATTAGATACACGAAACCCCCTACAAAAAAATGGCGACTAGTATGCCTCTGCCTTGTTATCACTGCCACTGGTATGCTATACATTTACACAGCGTACTTTCAATTAGTTATTCTTACTTGATTCGTCGTTACTTTCAACTGATAATCTCTACCTCCTTCTTTACTATCAATTTATAATCTCAACCGCACAAAGAGAAATTCTACATAATTATAGCAGCCACTGTAATCAACAAAATTTATTCAATCCAAATCTCATTTGTGAAGGTCCTGACTGTTTGCCGTGGCCATTTCCCATGCAGTGAATATTTTGCCAGTGGAGAAATCTTGAGAGAAGCCAAAACCAGAATGAAATGAAACAGGTGGTGCCCTTTCGCAGCGGTCACGAAGGGGAGGGGGTGGTGAAGGCAGGGGGGAAACATGGTGGCAAGTCTTTCCACCATGGGGGGTAGGTCCTCTGCCCCCCGGCCTGTGCTCTTCCTCTAGTTTAGGACACAAGCGAGAAGAATTGCTAGTTCTCTGATATGTCGCTAGGTGTCTCTGTATCGCGCCGGGGCAGGAAAACTCTTTTCATGCCAACCTCCAGCCCACTCTTAATGCTAAGCCTTGCCTACTAAGATAAAGTAAACTGTCCCCCCTCCTCCCCATTCTCAGTTTTGGCACCCAATCGTCTCTACTGCCTGCACAGTCCCAAGTTCAAACTTCTGATCTGTGTGGCCTTGCTCACTTTCGCGTCAGTTTGGTCCTTTTTGGCATTCACGCCTTGCGAAGTAATATTTCAGCATTCAAATTAGCACTACTGACTATGATTCTGTTGAAAGATAATTTTCAGCACATGAAATGATGCTCACAGACAAAAGGTGGAGTTTAAGTGTGGATAACGCGAAAAGATTCATGGTAGTCACTAGGACCATGATAAAATTCAAGTATAATTCCTGGTTTTCAAGGTGAACTTACCAAACATTCAAGGATACAAGCAGATGTTTTTGCTATTCCAACCTTACGTATTACCGACTCTCACCCTCCCATACACAGAAATATTGACAATATAAAGGGTTTGTATGATTCCAATGTAACAAAAAATTTATCTAATCAACTTCAAGATATATTATTTTGTAATAATCTTCCGTTTGTCAGATAGATTGTTTTGTAAAAACCACTAACAAAGTAAACTGATTGAGAAAATGTTGTTTTATTTTCTGTGTAGCTTTCTTTTTCATCCTAAAAAAAATGAATGAAATTAAAGCTAAACTGAGAGAAACTTGCCTCAGAGGATTATTAAGCATGTATAAATTTTATGGGATATGAATTAATAAAGTTGCAATTTTTCATGTCTATGGAGAAAAAATGGAATAGAGAAAACATCCGCTTGTACCTTATTTCATGTCTTCCCAAAATTCATGAATAATTTCCAGATCCAATAATTCACGCATAATTTCCGGTGCCAATAATTCACGTTTATTTCCCGGAATTCAAGGAATTCCCAGTGGGTAGCCACCCTGATATTGTGCAGAAAATTATACACACGTAATTCATTTTTCATATCAACAAGTAACTTTTTCTAACAGCACAAGTTCAGCATTATAATAATTTGTAGATAATTTTGAAAATGATATAAAGAAATGAAAATTTGTTTAGATAATTAATATTTGGTTAATACGGTTCTTGTGAAATTTTGTTTTTTAACGATTGTATCTAATCAGTATTTTTCAGGAATTTCGTACCAAATTTCGAGCCTAATTTAAGGTTTTTAGAACCTATTTTCGGATCTTTAGAGCCTATTTTAGGAACCTAAAAGCACACTTTTTTAGAACCTAAAAATCCGAGGTCTAATAATTATTAAAGTGTAACTTTTACGTCTAGTGCTTGTCTTCGCTTGTCTCTTTCTTCTATCAAAAAATACAATATCGAGATATCACTTTTTTGTTCTAATTTCAAAATAATGGCTCTTAAAGTGGGATACGAACCCCTATGTGCCTTGTCAGGGTATAGAACCCGGGTCCTCTTGGTTACAAGGCGGCAACGTAACTACTAACCGGGGAGGCCACAGGCGTGTTGTGGAAATATGCCTGTAATTTTCAAGATCAGATTTCCGTTCAAACATTACATTCAGATGTAAGAAGATATTTACAATTCCGTTGGATTACTTGCTATCATGCATTACGCATTCTGTTTGAACTAAACTATAGATGTTGGAGGGATCATTCTGCTGCGAGCCGTCTGCGGCGCATGCGCGCGCAGGGAGAAGACTGTCTGACTTGCTCATGTGAGCTCGGCCGTGCAACATAGTACGCGCGCGTCTCCTATTATCTACGATATTAGACAGTTGTAATTACGGTTCTACATACCAATATGTATTCTTTAGTATTATAAATATTCTAAAATCTAAATCGATGTACCGTATTATTCATCTGGTAGAACTACGCCTAAGGTAAAACAGTTAACTTAAATTACCAGAGTCTCAACGCATTATAAGTCGGTCTTTACCGCAACATTTGGTCCTCCGCAAAACCGGATGAATTACGGATATCGGTAAACGACGGGACTGGTGAAAGTGCAGTTCAGTGAAGTGAAGTGTTACGGACAGTGAAAGTACAGTGAAGTTACAGAACAAAGCAGTTTTCCCGCCACTTCAGCCACGCCGCGCGAGGGGAAATTAGAGCGAGCTAGGAGAATCAACGGACAGCACGATCCAGTCACAGGGTTGCCAAGAGCAGAGGAATTATCGACGGCTGCAGATTCCATGTACGTGAGTAAATCCTTTTATTATTTTCCTTTTCCATGCTTGTTTGTTCATATTCCTAACCTTGCCTGAGAAAATGCCGGAAGAAAGTGAAATGCTTGAGAAGCTAGTGAGACAACGCAGTGTAATTCAAGGACAATTAACTCGGCTTCAGAACTACGTGTCCAATTATGACGAAGCAAGTGGTCATGTAAACGAAGTTGTAGCCAGGCATAAGCAACTCGGCAGTGTTTGGTCAAAACTAGAGGATGTAATGGACAAGATATCCGAATTATCAGATGAGCTATCTCACGACGAGAAGAGAGCGTCACTTGAGCAAAGTTACTTCACGTTAGAAGCTAAAATGCTTTCAATAATAGACAAAGACTCGACGAGAAAGAATAACACATGTAAGCCTGAAACTAAATCTCCAATCAAGCTCCCAGATGTAACTTTACCAACTTTTGACGGAAACTACACTCAATTTTCATCTTTTCAAGATATTTTTGTAGCCCTCATAGAAAAAAATGAAACCTTGTCGGACATACAAAAGTTGCAGTATTTACGGCTTTCGTTAAAGGGTGATGCATTACAAACGATCGAGAATTTGCAACTCACAGGTGCTAATTACAAGGTCGCCTGGGACTTGATTCAGCGCAAATACAATAATCCAAAGTTAATAGCCGCTGCTTACGTAAATGACATTTTGAATGTAACTTCAGTCACTAAGGAAAGTGTAACAGAATTAAGAAAGTTCACGACTACGATTAGAAGTTCTATAGAAGCATTAAGAAACATTCAGGGAGACGCGGACCTAATTGATATTTTTCTCGTTCAGTATCTTTCAGCTAAATTGGACAAATGTACGAGAAGAGACTTTGAGAAACAATCAAGCAATACAGAATTCAGTAATATCGAAGAATTGCTTATATTCTTAGAAGCTAAGTGCAACTCTCTACAGAAATACGAAGCAAATGAACCTTCGACATCGACGAAGCCGTTTTCAAGGTCACCAGCTGTTAGTAACGTCAGGTCAAGAACGCCACAAGCATCTAACACGTATTTTACTGCATCGAGTAAAAGCTGCATCTACTGCAAGGATACCTCTCCTTTTCATCCTTTATTCAGATGCCAGTCATTTTTGAAATTGACGAATAAACAGAAATATAAATTCCTGCATGAGAACCGCATATGCACGAATTGTTTGCGTTTTGCTAATCACTCAGTGTTAAATTGTAAAGCAGGCTCTTGCAGGTACTGTAGGTTGCGTCATCACACGAGTTTGCACGAAGAAAGGGGTGGCGAGCGCCGTGTACCTCCCCTCCTTCCAGGAAGATCAGCTGCGAACGAAGCAAGCAGTGTTTCCAACCCTCAAGTCGGAGAGGGAACCAGTTCATCGTATTCAGTAAAGAATAAGAACCAGAATGTTTTGCTGGCTATTGCCTGTGTTCTAGCAAAGGACAAAGATGGAAAATACTTGCCCTGCCGCATCTTATTGGACCCGGGGTCTCAAGTGAGCCTCATTAGTATGGATACGGTACAACGTCTTGGGTTACGAAGACAGAGACAAAATACGTTGATACAGGGAATAAGTTCCAACACTGTAAATGCACCTTATGCTGTGAATGTGGAATTAAAATCAAGATTCAATGAATTTACAGTAGAAGCACAATGTTCTGCCTTGAAGAATATTACCGAACGTTTACCTGCAGAAAAAATGGATATTTCAACATGGGAGATACCGACAGATATTGACCTGGCGGATGAAAACTTCAATGTTCCTGCAAGGATTGACATATTAATTTCTGCAAGTATATTTTTCGATATCTTACTGCCAGAGAAGATGTCGAAGCAAGGACCTTATCCTACGTTACAAAATACACAGTTTGGCTGGATTGTAGTGGGCAACACTCCAGGAACAACGTCACATCCAAGCAGATCATTCTTTATACAGGGTGAGCCGTTAGAAATCCTTTTACATCGTTTCTGGTCGGTGGAAGATTTGTCGGAAGAAATTATGTCGCCTAAAGAAAAGAAAATGGAAGCACATTTTCGCCAAACTACAGAAAGGAATGAAGATGGCACTTACACGGTACGCTTACCTTTGACGAAAGATAGATCAGCATTAGGGGAATCTTTGGAATATGCACACTCCAGATTTTTACAGTTAGAACGCCGACTAGAGAGAGAACTGGAATTGAAAAAAGAATATGTGGAATTTATGAACGAGTACGAGAGATTACACCACATGCAAGCAGTGCAGGAAGTGCGAGAGGCGCCAGCAACGGGAGACATCCGATATTTCATCCCCCATCACCCAGTTGTGAATACAGCCAGCTCCACGACGAAAGTACGGGTCGTATTCGACGCCTCAGCAAAAACGACCAGTGGCAGGTCACTCAATTGTCTACAAAGTGCAGGACCGGTTCTACAAGAGGATCTGTTCGGGTTACTACTTCGCTTCAGGACTCATATAGTCGCTCTGAAATCCGATATTGAGAAGATGTATAGGATGATTCATATGCACCCTTCTGATAGGAAATTACAGTGCATATTATGGAGAAAATCTCACGACGAACCATTGATGATCTACGAATTGAACACTGTAACTTATGGTCTGACATCTAGCTCATATCTAGCAACTAAATGCCTACAGCAACTAGCGACAGACGAAATGCACAACTATCCACAAGCTGCTGAAATACTGAAGAGAGACTTTTATATAGATGACTTGCTGTCAGGGCAAGAAGACGAGAATCAAGCCATTAATCTACGTAAAGAACTGTCAGCATTATTATCGGCAGGAGGATTTAAGCTACGAAAATGGGCATCCAATTCTGCAAGAGTAATGGAAACTATACCTTTAGAGCTACGGGAAGTTAAAGACACGATTCTGTTTAACGACGACAGTACAAAAACTCTAGGCGTCAATTGGAATACCACCGCTGACACTCTTTGCATATTAACAGACGGAGATTCAGCGCTAGCGCCAGAACGCAATACTGAGTTGGCTACACTCGTACCGGCGAAGAAACATCATCTTACAACCTACCCCCTACGCAGTGATCCAGTACACGAGAAAGCAGACACCAACGCTTGTTGTGTAAACAATCACCCAGCTATCAACAATGAAAGAAACAGTAAGGCTGCTGGCTGCAGCAAACCTCCTTACGATAAACAAAGTTTTTCGACGATACGTGCAAAGAAAGAAAACAATTTGGCCTGCTACGATTTGAACGTTCAAGAAACATTAAGCAAGCGCAGGGTTGCCAGTCAAATCGCGCAACTCTTCGATCCGCTCGGAATTATTGGGCCTGTTATTGCACTGTTTAAACAGTTTCTACAGAAACTATGGAAATTAAATGTATCCTGGGACGACGAGTTACCTTCAGATGTATTAAACGAATGGAAGACTTTACAAGCACAAATATGCCACATTTCAGACATTAAGGTTCCACGATGTATTTTACCTAAACGGAAGATTATAAACATTCAAATCCACGGGTTTTCTGACGCGTCTGAGAGAATGTACGGCGCGTGCATTTACGTCAGAACTGTAACTGCAGGAGGAGAAGTTAATTCACGGTTATTGTGCAGCAAGGGGAAAGTTGCACCGATTAAGAAAATAACTTTACCTCGTCTTGAGCTGTGCGCAGCACTTATCTTGGCAAAATTAGTTAATAAAGTGATACCTTTATTGAATCTCCAAATAAACAAGGTATATTTATATACAGACTCGCAGATTGTTTTGGCATGGATCGCAAAGGACCCAGAGACATGGAAACCCTTTGTGGCAAATAGAGTGGCTCAAATACAGGAATACACGCAGGTGTGTGATTGGCGGCATGTAAGGTCAAAGGATAATCCTGCTGATATGTTATCGAGAGGAGTCGAACCCCTGAAGCTAGAGGGAAACTCACTTTGGTTCCACGGACCAGCATTTCTAAGCCAATCAGATCAAGATCCGAAGTTGGCCATCAACGAGATCAGTTTTGGAATGAATCCACCTACAGAAGTACCAGATCGAAGGAAGGTGAAAATAACCTCATTGGTAACTACCCACAAATCAGATGAAATTCTTACGAGATTCTCTAACTTTTTGAGAATGATAAGAGTTATGGCACTTTGTCATATTTTCATTGATAATTGCAAGGGGCCTACGAAGAGAAATGTTTGTACTTCGAAACTGAATGCCAAGGATTTGCAACGAGCCACAGATACGTGCATTAAAGTAACGCAAGCCTTATTCTACGCGAAGGAAATAGAAGACTTGACTCACGAGAGAGAAGTTTCTCCGAACAGTGGAATAAAAGATCTGTATCCATTTCTCGACGCCGATTCCATTGTTCGCGTGGGCGGACGTTTACAAAACAGCGATCTAGCTTTTGAAGCTAAACATCAGATAATCTTGCCTCCTAAGGCCCATCTTACACGGCTGTTAATTGAATACGAACATCGCAGATTACTTCATGCTGGAACACAGTTACTACTTTCCTCTATCAGACAAAAATATTGGATCGTCCGGGGAAGACAAATAGTTAAGCACATCCTACACTATTGTATTAAATGCCATAGACTTAAATCAGAAGCTAGTAAGCAACTGATGGGACATCTACCGGAGCACAGAATCCGAGCCGCTTATCCATTCATGTACAGTGGCGTAGACTACGCGGGGCCTATAAAGATAAAGACTGGAGCGCCAAGGAGCAAATCGACGAGAAAATGTTTCATTGCACTTTTTGTGTGTTTCTCAACGAAGGCTGTACACGTTGAAATTGTTACCGATTTAACAACCGAAGCATTTTTAGCTGCATTGAAAAGATTTATATCCCGAAGAGGAAAATGCGCAGCCATTTACAGTGACAACGCCAGTACCTTTCGAGGTGCACACAGAGAACTTCAGGAACTGCGCAATATGTTTGAATCTACCCAGTTTCAAGATGTCATTCAAGACTACGCTGCAAATGAGCACTTTGAATGGAAATTCATACCGCCAAGAGCGCCAAGTTTCGGTGGACTCTGGGAAGCGGCGATTAAATCGCTAAAACATCATCTACGAAGAGTGATGGGAAGCACCATACTAACCTACGAAGAGTTAAGTACTTTACTTTGCCAGATTGAAGCAATATTAAATTCAAGACCACTTTGCATTTTACCCGACGAATCAGATTACCAGATATTAACTCCAGGGCATTTTCTCATTGGCAGACCCATAACCACCTTCCCAGAACCTGACCTTACCCTCATACCTGACAATAGACTCAGCAGATACCAGCTGATACAGAAGATGAGAAGATCCATTTGGAAGCAGTGGAATAAAGAATACCTCCATTCACTTCAACAACGCCAGAAGTGGACATCCTCCACGAAGAACTTATCTCCAGGGACAGTTGTACTGCTGAAGGAGGACGACGTACCCCCACTACAGTGGAAACTAGCTAAGGTGGAAGCGGTGCATCCTGGGAACGATGGACTAGTGCGTGTAGTGACAGTGAAAACGAAAGACGGAGTTTTTAGAAGAAGTGTCAGTAAAATTGTGCTCCTCCCCATAGGTAAAGACGGAGATTAGTTGAATTATGTTCATTCAACCGGGGGGAGTATGTTCGGGAATGAAAGCATTCTGCTGCGAGCCGTCTGCGGCGCATGCGCGCGCAGGGAGAACACTGTCTGACTTGCTCATGTGAGCTCGGCCGTGCAACATAGTACGCGCGCGTCTCCTATTATCTACGATATTAGACAGTTGTAATTACGGTTCTACATACCAATATGTATTCTTTAGTATTATAAATATTCTAAAATCTAAATCGATGTACCGTATTATTCATCTGGTAGAACTACGCCTAAGGTAAAACAGTTAACTTAAATTACCAGAGTCTCAACGCATTATAAGTCGGTCTTTACCGCAACAATCATGCATTACGCATTCTGTTTGAACTAAACTATAGATGTTGGAGGGATTAGAAGGGGGAGTAGGGAAGTTGTAGTTTATACAACAGAGTTGAAGTGAAAGAGAGGGAGGGTGTGTGTATTTGAACAACTGATTAACGGAGTAAAAATTTGGCAAAACTTGTACTTTAAGCCCGCGCTTTATACTCAGATAGGCTAATTAGGACTGGACCTACAGTTTAAAGTGAAACCCAAAACATTGTGACTAAAAACGTGCTTCCACCAGAAATCCAATCTCGAGTTTAGGAATATTAATCATTTTGATAATTACAACGCTACTGGCAACGCTGCATGAAAGGAGAAAGCTAGGCCAGAGCTTGACCTTGAGCCGCCCGTCATGACGTAACAGACCCAATCGTAATGCTATCCTGGAATATCCTCAACACTGCACAACCTGACAGAACGTGGCGTTGCCTAACAGGAAAGGATTTTCCTTGCACTGTTGAGCCAGCAGCGATTCATTAAAGAGATGAAATTCAAGCCCCACTTCATCATCGTCCACGCGACGAACACATCAATTTTCCTCAGACTTCTGTTAAACAAATGAGGGCAACTTTTGGCGGGATGCGCATAGAAAAGAGATATTTTATATTCGAGCTGAGTGCATTTCGTGAGAACGGGTGTTATTGTAGCAGAGCTCGTTGATTATAAGTTCACTTCACCACGCATTCTGTCCTTCCGGCCAAAACCTAATTCTGCGTTTAGTTGATTTTATTGGAGGCAACCGTCCAGATTTGATTTCCTCTTAAACTTCACTCCCGTTCAGATAAAGTGTCATTTTCTTTAACTCTGTCGAGTGTTCCACTTGTAAACAGTAGGGTACATGGTTTTATCAGCAAATCCCAAGTTTTTATGTAAGTAAAACATGAGAAATATGTACAGTCAACGGCAATATAAATGGGGCACCTAAATCATGAAATATCCGATTCCCTGCATAGAGATATGTGTGTTGCCTATCTCCGCGGAGATAGCCGAACTTCCTATTGAAAAGTTGGTATTGAAGTTGGCATATCGCCATATAGTTATGCAACACATACAACGGATTGCAGGGAAGCGGATATTTCAGGATCTACGTGTCCCATTTTTATTGCCGTTGACTGTACAATTAAAAACTGAAATATGTAAATTATGTAAGCATATTAAAATATGTCATTTTTCGTAGCATTCGATCGTTTTTATTCTTTCTTTCATTTGTACCATTTTTATAGTTCCGAGTGAATTTTTCGGAAATTCTGTCAGGCCCACTGCCTGAACTGCTGACATCTAGTGACTATTTCCAGAACTGAACGAGATAAAAAGTACTGAATTTTTTTGAAAAATCTTATTTGGATCTTTGATCCACAAAGATTTCTGCATTACTCAATGAAAACTAGAATGGCGGAAATACAGTATTTTATTTAGAAATATGTAAAATCAACACGTCACGTGTCATTTTAACTCGGCTAAATAGAAAACAAGAAATACTGGTAGGTAATTATGTAAAAGTTCGGTCTCTGAGGGGACGAGAAGACTAACAGACCTCCATGGTAGAGTGATTACCACAAACCGCTAAAACGCCAAGGGTGCTGGGTGCGAATCTCCGGCCTGGCATGGGTGTTCTTTGTGAGTGTCCCTTCATCATATCATCCTCATCAGCGCGATTGGCCAAAGTGGCAGAAACGCGACGCTATATAACGAAAATCGTTCTTTCGTTAATTCGTTTCGTTTGATAGAAATGGAGATAGTCAATTCCATTACTTTTAAAACAGTCGAATACCGTTGATGAAATCAGCACTCAATATTAATTTTTTATTTATTATATCTAGACTAGTATATCTCTGACAAGATCGGTCCGTTTTGACCAATTCAGGTAGACCTCATCATTATTTCACTCTTCTCTTGATATTCTTCAGATCTCTGACCGTAAATTAAGTTTTCATTTTCTCTAATTACAACTGATCTTGCTATTTTGCTAGTTGATTGCACTTTGTTCAGCTCTGGGAGAATATATGAGGATACTTTCATCTAACGCCATCTAACGTGCGTTCTTCATCTTCTTGGGATCTAAAAGCTTCATCAACACATGTAGTACACGCGCAACATCTTGGGTTCATCATAATTCATCTTTGTGTGGGAGTATTCATGTCAACCATATATATTAGCATTTTGCTTTTTTGATGCTCATTTTCTTTTTTTCCGCGTGGTAAGTAAATTCGAACATTAGCAGCGTCTTAGGCGTCGTTCATTATGATTCTGTGAAGCCCGTTACGGCATGTAATCATTATTCATGACTTTTTCCTCTCACAAGCCGAAGCTAAATGCGGTTTCCGGCAACTGAGTGTCTCATTAAAGTAAATAGATCACCTTTCACGCCTCTGGTGGATGTTCCTCTGCAAACAAAGTAAAGGGGATCTTTCGCAAACTTTAACAAAAGAGTCTCTGGTGAAACAACGTGCATTAGTTTGTATACTAGCATTGAATACTAGTTTGACAGTGCTTTCTCTCGTTTGGTCTCAAAGGCATGTTCTGGAGTCGGAGGCGCAACCACGATTTTTTTGTCGGGGGGGGGGGGGGGCAAGTACCGAGGATAAACGTACCAATAATAATAATAATAATAATAACAATGACCTTTTATTATTATTATTACTAGTGGTAGTAGTAGTATCAAAGACGTTATTATCGTCATAAATTACGCAAAAAGGAGGTAGAAGTCGGTGCTAAAGCATTTGTTTGGAAAAAAACAACTTAAAATAATTTTTGAATGGCAGAAAATGAATGATAAATTCATTCCAAAGATAATTATTTTTGGACATATAGCATGTATAACTTTCATGTACAAGATATGTTTTACACGTATGCAACATGGAGCGATATAAAATAAGAAAATACATATGCAACATGCTAACACTAAATTGTGTACGTATTCAAAGTTTATTCAATACATATATACGTACGACACATATTATTTAAATACATTACAGAAAACAATCATATTACGAGCGAAGGGAGCAAGAAAATTTTTAGATCCAATTTTTGGAACTGAAAACAATATTGATTTAATAGGGCGCAAACTATATCACGGGGCGCCAAGGCATCCTCTCTTTCACAACTTTTTCATTTAGATCATTTGGCGCCCATGCTAGCCGCCACCCCCTAGCTACGGCTCTGAACCTGACGAGACAGAGAGAAAAGCAGTCATTTTACGAAATGTATTTATATATGCATAACACTTGAAATCGAGGAGAGCAATTGCTCCTCTGTGTCCCCCCTGCAGATGCCCTTGGTCGTCAACGTTTCCCCCCTCCAATTGCACCCCTGGAATTTACTTCCGTCGAAGGTTGGGGGTGGGGGACAATGTCCCCTGTGGTTGCGCCACTGTCTGGAGTATATTACAACGAAAGTACCGGACCATACATGTTCAGGTATGTACGACAATGAAACAAAGCAATCTGCATTTATTGAAAGTATGCTCTAATCAAAGAATGAGTTTAAATTTAGATGGCTTGCACAATCTTCTTCATAATAATGAACACCTGACACTAGTTTGCCCCCCCCAAACTAGTGTTTTATAATTGCTTATTCTCAGTAGTGGCGATTGGGTGGCAAAACTGGGAGGGGCAAGGACAGTTTTACTTTCTCTTGGTAGACATGGCTTAGCATTAAAAGCCATAGCGCTCCCTCCCCAAAATGCCCCACTAATTGCCGCCACTGCTCATTCCTTAAATCAAGCGGTGGTGCCAGGTTAATCATCTAGGGGTGCTGACGGGGTGCGGAATGAAATTTAAGGGGTCCGACGTTGAAAATAAAGAAAGCATGAAATATGCTTGCATGTTTTAGTCCCTAAATCAAATATGAATCAACTTTTACTAGGCATGATAATATGCTAATGAAACTGAAGAATCCTAGCGACTTGCTTCATTTTTGCCTGATTT
The DNA here is from genome assembly GCF_977018435.1 of Lepisma saccharinum. NCBI lineage: Eukaryota > Metazoa > Arthropoda > Insecta > Zygentoma > Lepismatidae > Lepisma > Lepisma saccharinum. The sequence goes on along the minus strand of NC_139242.1, from coordinate 54,364,158 downwards.
TAACACAACAACCACGTTAGGAAATTTGAAAGGAACAGCTTGTTCAACGGAGATCAGTGACATGGAGAAGCAAGGCAAGGCATTTTTCCACGGAGAGGGGTCGAGATATGCTTTCCCCTCTAATAGTGTTGCTCAATCTCTAAAAAAAAAACATTGGAGTTTGAAGTTACCATGTTCCTGAAACGCTCTTCTAATAATTAATAAAAAATGACCGTGATCTGTTTTTCTGTTTTTGCCTCGAATGATTTGAACTCTTGCTAATGGCTTCAAACGATTCTACCCACTCTGAAATATACAAGATTAGATTGTTTTAAGTCCACTTTATGCACATATAGGCTGATCGGAACTGGACCTACAGTTTAAAGTGAGATCCGAATCACTATGTGCCTCCACCGGGTATCGAAACCCGGACCCCTTGATTACAAGGCGGCGACTCTACCACTGCGTCATAGGGGAGGGGCTGAGCGTTCTGTTTGTATGCATTGGGTAATAGAGAGATATCGCTACTATGCAACCTAAACTTCTGTAATTTGAAAAATAAAAGAACACAATAAATACGAAATCATGTAGTCACTTTCATGTAATTATCAATTAACTTTTTTGGACTGCTTCACTTTTCTGAAAATGTTCCGTTGCTTTGTTACCTTTTTTTCATATTCGTTCGTTTTACATAATACACAAGCTACCTTCCGTCTGCCTAGATGCTGTGGTGTCAAGTGCATAGCAACTTCTTTGTCAAAATCCCTTGGGCCGCACTGTCCCCAACAATGAACTATAACATTTCTTTGTAAATTTCTAGCCTCTTCGTAACAGTCTTTGAAAAAGTCTGAGATGGTACGTTTACTAGAACAAATAGAACGAATTAACAAGGAAACTACCGTCACGATAAAACTCGCGGTAAATAATTTCCCGAGAACGACCTGATGATACTTGAAAGCAACTGACTTTTTTGATCCAATGCATCTTGAAGAAAAGAGGAAGAACATGTAGGCAGACAACAAAACCGTGAGGCAACATTGCAAAGGAAAACATACAACAACTGACACTTGAGCTTATACATTCAATGAAAAACACAAACAGGCTACATGAAACACAAGAAGAAACATTTCTTACCAACAATTCTGAAGAAAAAAGACAAGGGCCGCTGATCTTTATAGACTGCCAACAATACAGGAAAATAAATGCGGAATCTCTTTGAGAGTAGGATCAATGCTTGCCGGTTGTAAATAATAACAGCAGTCTCACTTCAGTACCTAACATTCGGCCCTCAATATGATAACGACATGACATAATATGACACTGCAAGAGATAATGTTTTCGGTAGAATATAGGTTTTGGATTAAGGGGTGCACAAGCACCCCTTCGCGCGCCCTGGCGCCGCCCCTGCTTAAATCTCTATCAATTTTCTAACAATCGCGTTCATGAACCAAACCAGAAACTACCATGTGAGCATCATGTTCCCAAAATATGCTAGGTAGATGCTTGGACTGGATTCTTAAATAATGTTTTGAAACCCAGAGTTGTCTATAAGTGTAGAAATGCCCGAATAACGAAACACTAACCAAATATCCCTCCACACTTATATCATGAATGGGGAGAAACGCACTAGGGTACATTACCAGCATGGCGGCATCTTGAAGATATTCTCGTAAAATTATAGCCCATTCAGCCATCACATGACCGACCAACTTTACATTTACAAAAATGAAATTGATTCCAAGATGGCGGACCCGCCATATTGATAATTCACACTAACAAGTTTCCTCCTTTTCCTATATTATGTATAGGAACGTTTATTTCGGGTTTCTCTACCTACATTTATTTTAGACAGACGTTTTCACACTTATGGAACACCCTGTGGAATGATACAGTGTTGTATTGCCCGCACTACGCATCATTGCCCGGTTAAACATCAACTCCGCCTCCTACGGGAAATAGATTAGTGTCAGTAAGGATGCTGTCGAGATGAAGTGTCGTTTTGTCTCGTGCGTGAGGAGGCCTCGAAGGGCAAATCTCTGTTTTGTCTTGAATCTAGAAATGAATAGAAACATAACTTGACTTTCACAGCGAATTGAAGTCGGTCATCAAGGCAAAAAATTTTGAATTTCTTTCTGTTTGATGTTTCTAGGCAACTAATCACGGAAAACAGCATTCCTATACCATTAATGAATTAACTTTGTAAATATAATAAACGAAACGTGACGTACGTATCTGTAAATAATCGAAGAAGGTATACGCTTGGTAAGTCTGAAAAGTCTTATAGTCAAGCAAGTTTGGTTGAGATAAACATTTCAAATATCATGCCAAAATGTCGAACGAGTCAGAGTTGTTGACACGTTAAGTCTAGCCTATTTTGCAGATGATGCCTTGATCTCGGTCTCGTCTCTTTCTCGTATCGCCTGCTAGGTTCTAATCCTGAATGAAGCAAGAGCATTTTGTGTTATACAGACCTATATTAACACGCTAACTGCCAAGGGAGTTGTATTCAACTCACGCTAGTTTTACGCCCGGGGCTTCGTGAAGCGTATTTAACTCACACGTCTCTTTACCTGGGGAGCCTCGTGGCCTCCTGAAGAATGGGCCCGCGGACAAAATTTTGCAGATGGTTCGTGAATATCTTATTTAGTGATGCTGTTATTGTTACAATTAATACAAACAATTTAAAAAGCGTGGATCAAAGTACATTAACTTCTTTTACGTTTGCCTCAAATCTTACTTAATTTTACTTAAATCTGACAAGTAAACAAAAAAAACCATTTTCACTCATGAACTCATGTGCGTTTGACTTTGAATTATTTCTGACCAGCTCCTCGAAGGATATCGATACAACAGTATGCGGCAGAGTTATGTTACAAATAACAAAGGAGTCAATACTCAGAAAAAAACAATAACAATGCTTGAAAAAACAATAACAATGTTGAAAAAAACAATAACAATGTTGAAAAAAAACAATAACAATGCTTGAATAAACAATAACAATGCTTGGAAGAAACAATAACAATGCTTGAAAGAAACAATAACAATGCTTGAAAAAACAATAACAATGCTTAAAAAAACAATAACAATGCTTGGAAAAACAATAAGAATGCTTGAAAAAACAATAACAAATAATAACAAAGCTTGAAAAAACCAACAATGCTTGAATAGAAACAATAACAATGCTTGAAAAAAACATATACAAGCCAAATATAACTCGCCTGGCATGCAGAAGAGATAGAACAAAAGCTAAATATACAATAGCAATATTAACACACACAACAATGGCCAGAAGACCCCGTCATCTATCTGGAGAACATTGTTCTAATTGAGACATACTCGTACGTATACTTGTTGGTGGATTAGGGTTGTTGTTGTTTTTTTTTTACCTTAAAGGGAGACTCGCAGAATATTTCACGACAATGAACAGTCTGCATGACGTAACGTAACTATTTCTGTATTTTACCCCACAGTCAATAGCCCGACTGCAACATACCTTTAAGAATTTAATATGTTGTCACGGTGGGTGAAGAATGCGAAGAAGGAGGAACGAAATGGCATCTCTGCTGCGTGATGGGAGGCCGTGGCATTGCTGGGACTTCACATGTCAAGAACGAAGATATGTTGCTTTCACTTAGTGTCAGTTTTCTGCAACAATGGGATAATCGCGACCATGGGTGATAAGTAGTTGAAGCTGAAGAAGGGGCACTCACAAAAGAACACACATTGGGGAACGAACCAGGAACCTTCGGGCTGCTAATCTTTGGTTTTCACAGTTCTTTCTTCAGAAAATTAAACGAATGGATGCATGTAGCGTTTAGCACACGTAAGCATGTCACTTTCCTCGCTGTTAAATAGTGAAGAAATCCGATTTTACTATCGACTTCTAGTCCAAGTGGTTAGAGTTTCAGTGTTTGGCATGAGGGCTTGGGTTTGATCACCATAAGAAACACAATCTTGTTGACTCAGCACTGCAAGGACAATCGGGCAACACCTTGAAAAATAGAGAATTGCGGCCTAGAAAGCCCGGTAACAGCGGGGATGGGTCTCAAAGGGGCAAGTGACACTCTTGCCACAAATTACAAACACACACATATCGTACTTCCCCCATTCTGCAAAAATCATTCACTGTCGCCCGACAGTGACACCCACGCGAGATGTGCAACGCTGTCGTACCACTCCGGTGCGCGAGTCTGTATTCCTTAACGTTCGTTTTAAAGTGGCATGCCACTCGATCCCAGACGACATGTGGCGTGCCACTTCGGTGTGAAATTTCCCTTCGAGTTCCAAGTACTAAGTATGAATCTCAGAATACGAGCAAGTATTTGTACATGCCACTAGAGTCTGACAATATAGACGAAATTTACAAAATTTAAGGAAGAGGGGATAGAGCTTTTAATGGTGGCTTATTGCAAATCTAGTCAAGTCTCGCCTATAAATGCATGGAAAATGAAGACTAAAGACATAAGGTATACAGTATAAGAAGCCTGAACAAGTGTTAAGCGCTCTTAAATGTTATAAAATAGTTAATAAGCTATATTGCGGAGACCTTGAGACGAGGAACAATCATTATGCAACTCCGACACCACCTATCGTGCTTCTGGGTAACTAAGCTTCCTCGAGTTCAACGTAACGACCAATATGGCGGCTAGACTTCAGATAATGACACGGCCTTCAATATCTATATTATCAATATCATTTAATGCGGAAGTGAGCACCTGCTCTTACGCCTCATTAGGCACATCTTGAAGCTCCGGGGGACCTGTCTTCTGCATTTCAAAGGCCTTAAGTAGAATTCTGAAGAAGAATAAAAATAAACTTAATCATTTTCCTTCTTTTTCCATGAAGTTTCTTTTCCTTCTTGCATATTATGTAAATATTTATGCAACAGCTCCTTTCCAGGAATATATTTCTTAATATACTACAATTAACTATGTCATTATAATGAAACTTTTCATTGTTATAATTATTATTTTGTATTTTTCTTATTTAGCGTCGATTTTTGCCATGTTGGCTAATCGGGACGACGAGAATGAACGTTGATTAGATGCTACTTATGAAAAGATGCCTCCAAAGAAACACTCACTCATGCAAGGACTCGAACCTGAGACCGTCGTTGGCGAGATTCTGAGTTCGTCACTCAACGCTCTCGATCACAGAGCCGACTCAAACCACTTGAATATAGGTGGGTTTTTTATGTGACGTCAGGATTCGCACCGCCGCCATGTTTGCGGCGAAGTTGCTTGTCGTCTGCAAGGAAATACCCACCACGTAGCGTTCGTTACACCTGCGTCAACTGTACGTTTGTTAATACTGCTTAAATTTCGGTAACATTGCATTAATGACAATGTCGTGTCATCTGGGAATAGCGGTAACTTTTCATATGTTCAAACTCTTTGCGCAATCGACAGGAAAAGATATGGAGAAAAGGCGAAGTTTTGCGGTGTAGATCCATATGAACTGGACGAAATGAAATGGGGCCTAAACCTTTGCCCAACTGTAGTTCACGTGTGTTTATTTACTTGATTCTGCTTAAAACATTTACATCCAGTAAAGATTAACTGTAAATTCCATTATCGTCTCTGTTTCCTTTTAAGGTTTGTTGAAGCGCTGTAATGTAAAATGTTGAGGTGCTCGAAAAAAGAAATTTCACTCCTTGCTTTAACAATTTCGGATATACCGGCCTCCGTGGCAGAGTGGTTAACACAGCGCGCTACGGTGCCAGGGATCCCGGGTTCGATTTTCAGCCTAAGCATGCGTGTTCTTTGCGAGTTTCGCTTTATCAGTTTCAACATATCATCACTCAGCCTCGTCTTCACGATTAGCCAAAACTGGCATAAAAGCGAAGTAAAATAAAACCAAACCAATCAATCGATTTGGGATACTTTGATAGCAGTGGGTTTTTTACTCACAGTACGCAAAGCCTACTAGAGTGCGCGTCAAATCTCCTGCATATGGCGATAGCCAATAGTAGCGCACTGCAGCGGTGCCATGTCGAAATCTCACACGGAAAACAGACAGCGTGGTTGAGAAAAACGCCTTGTCACGGAACAAGGCAACGCCGCACGTCTGTGATTCGCTGGTGCTGTTCAGCCGTTCAAGGCCATATGCAGGAGATTTGACGCGCACTCTAGCAACACTTTTTCTCATGGAACGAATCACAGTTCGTGTTAACGAACGAAATATAATGCATAACCAAGTACAAATGTACAATTATCAAGATGAATTAAACTTTGAAGATTATCATTTTTATCGTCAAACTTGTCGGAAGTATCAGCACATTCTACCAAAAAACAAGGAAACACTATTGCAAGTATGATTAAGCACATCAGTTCGATCCATTTGTACTAAAAGTCGCAGACAAAGGTGGCATGTGAACTTACCTGAAAGGAAATGTTCACTGCATACTCTGTAATGTTCGCTTTGTTCATTGAAGTTGGCACGATTTACTTTCGCCAACCAGACGACGCGGTATCTTCTGATCAACAATTATCGAGTCCCGTGCCCTGAAGCGCACCTTTTGTACTTTCTCGGAAAATTCGAGGATAAACGTGAGTTTCTGTTAAACACCGAAAACTAAACAGTACAATCGTAAACAAGGGTCAAATCTCCCGCCCGTCCATCCGCTTGAATTCCGTATGCTTACAAGAACCGGCCTCAATCATGGCTGCTCGATCCCACAATGCAACAGTTTGTGACGTAGGTGAAACACACCTATACAGGGTGTTATTTTAATGGCGCCCACGTACCACAGAAACGTGTAGAGGACATCAAAACAAACCACTTTGCTCAGTAACATTTTTATAGTGTTCGGCGTAGTTACAAAAAAAAAAAAAAAAAACAGTTTTGACGCCTGTATGCTGGCAATCCAACCCAACATTTGATCGCATCTGTGACCATTTTCTGCGGTCAAATAGCGCATGGCAGTGCTGCAAGGAACACACAAATTTTGTGAAAAATGACAAACTACCAACCACACTATATGCAGTATATTATAATAGTTTCAGTTTCATGTTAAATCGCTACATGAACGATTATAAAGTTTGAAACAATTTCTTGTTAATAGGATGTAGAGCGGTACGCCAACATGGCGAAATCATGGAGTAAGGTATATAAATTCAGAATGAAGTGTAACAAAAGTCGCAATGAAATATTTTACTTCAGTTCTCTCTACGCACAGAAGCGAACCTTGTCTTGTACACTCGCCTCACTCAAAAATGCAGCATATTTCATTTTTGTACAGTAAATTTGCAAAGGATGCAATTTGATCAATATTATTTAACTACTGAAGCTGGATCTTTATCATTCCATACAAGGTGTCTATCAGTCGTCTCAGTGAAATTGAACAATTTTATAACGAGAGTATTACGTCGATTAAATGACAAAATACTCCTAAATTCGTTTACCTTGTACGAGGATTTTTTTTTTGCGAAATCCGAATAAAAGTAGAGGGGATTGAATCATGGAACCTTTTCACCCAGTAGCAACAATACCTTAGAATAATTTTTATTCTGGAAATAGATTGACAAAGGATCTTTCGTACGTGTAAAATGTGCTCCTCGTGAGAAATTTGGGAAGGGAGTAGGGGGCAAAAAGTTCCTTGTCCCTCAAACTTGGCGCCTTATGCTGTAGGCGTTCGCATAATAAAGTCACATGAAAGCAAAGTTTACATATTTGGAGAAAGCTGCGACCAGATTCTAGAACACAATCAGCGTTCATGCCAACCCAGACATCCACAACAATGGTCAGAAGACCTCCGTCATCTATCTCGAGAACATTGTTGTATTGAGGCATAGGTATACTATTTTGTGCAGTACAGAAGGTTTACGATATACTCTATGTGATCAAAAATATCCGGACACCAGTCAAAATGTGTGTTGTGCATAGTAGGCCACCCTGTGGTGCCATCTACAGTGAGGTGAGGCAAGCAAGGGACCACTACAAGCAGTATAGTGTACAAGACAGCAGAATGGGTTCGTTGAAGGAACTTACAGACTTCGAACGTGGTGAAGTGATTGGGTGTCACAGGAGTATCAAGTCAGTGCGCGAGATATCCACCCTCCTAAGCATCCCGAAATCCACTGTCGCCGATGTGATAGTAAAGTGGAAACATAATGGGACATGTACAACCTCAAAACGTTCTGGCCGAGCTCTCATGTTGACAGACAGAGACCGCCGAGTGTTGAATAGGGTAGTACGAGAGAACCGGCAATCAGCGATCGCCACCATCACACAGGAATTCCAAACCAGGGCAGGATGTAATCCTAGCAGCATGACTGTGCGACGTGAGGTATACGACTCGGTTACCATGGACGAGCGGCTGCCCATAAGCCCCACATCACCCAATGAAATGCGACGCGCCGCATCGCATGGTGCAAGGAGAAGCGCAACTGGTCGTTAGAACAGTGGAAATCCGTGATGTGGAGTGACGAATCGTGTTATACCATGTGGCGATCCGATGATCGTGTGTGAGTGGGGCGAATGCCTCATGAACAACATTTAGCATCCTGTGTTGTGCCAACAGTGAAATTCTGTGGAGGTGGGTTGACAGTGTGGGCATGTTTTTCCTGGAAGGGGCTTGGTCCCCTCGTTGCTTTGCATGGTACTATCTCGGCACATCATTACGTTGACATTTTACAAACGTTCACGCTGCCTACCATGGAAGAACAGTTTGTGGATGATGATTGCGTGTTTCAACATGACGATGCGCCCGTCCACACTGTGGGCCGTGTGGGACAGTGGTTTCAAGAGAACAACGTCCCACTTATGGCCTGGCCTGCGCAGAGCACCGATTTGAATCCCATTGAACATCTCTGGGATGTTTTGGAACGCTGACTTCGTGCCAGACCATGCCGACCAATATCCACTGCTCTTCTCATCTCGGCCCTCCGCGAAGAATGGGCTTCCATTCCCCAAGATACCTTTCGCCACCTGATTGCCAGTATGCCTGCGAGAGTGGAGGCTGTCATCAAGGTCAAGGGTGGCCCCACGTGGTATTGATTGCCAGTGCATCCGATGGAGGATGCTTCGAACTTCACGTCCTAATTCCAGTGAGTGTCCGGATATTTTTGATCACATAGAGTATAAGTTCATTTGGGAGTCACTATTCCACTATACAGACGAATTCCCCACTATTTCCCCCAAGGCGCCAGTAAAGCTCTTTTGAATGAATTAAGTGGCATACTACTTACATCAATCTCCGTATCATTTGTCACTAGTTCATTCTAACTTCACGACAGAAAGTTTAACTCTAATCTACACCAAAATGTAAGACCACCAACCGTTCTTAGTACCATGATATGTATCAACACCAATACTAGCAACTCCCCTTCCCCTTGCTTATTAGTTACTGTGCCATTAGTCAATCTTCACTACCTTTGTAGCGACAGCAGTCTGTAGAAGTTATGTATCTATGGAGACATCATCAGGTTGCACAACATCAGCACGACAAGCAACAACTTTAGAATGCAAGAGTTCCACTCAACACTCCTCACCAGCGTGTTCATCGTGTCAGGGACAAAGGCACACAAGTGAAAACCAGGAGATTTAAGAAACACCCAGTTTTCTTTCCCTGTTGCGCTGATCCTGCTGGTTAGAAGTGTCGACTCGAAATCTTAACTCTTGTTGTTGATTGTGCTGGTCTACCTGGTATACCTGATTTTGCTTGGGTATAATGGTCACTCCTCCTTGCTCCTTTGGCGAGAGGGTAACGATGTGAGGTATTCCATCCCGATATCTTATACTTTTCGAGCAGGACTCATTCTCCGGGAAGTCAACACTAGACACGCCCAGCCACCTGGCAACCTGTTGGGTATACTTTCCCTGCTCCCCACAAACAAGTACTACAGTCTGACTCGGGATCTGCGGAGCAACGTAGCGGTAGAGAAGGGGAGAAAGCGAGTGGGCGAAACAATGCAGTGCGCGCTGCTGCAAACGACTGGCAGTTGCAGCAGCGTCCCCCCCATTCACCCACTTTCCCTCTCACGCGTTTATTGGTCGAGCCCTCTCGAATCGCTACTTCCGCAGAGGACTTATTTCCATTTGCTTGCTACAGAGATCCCCGATTGGTAACATCTGTGGTTAAAAAAGGAAAGCATAATTCATTGTCAGTAGTAAGTATAAATATTTGGTGGTTTGGTTATCTTACTTCACAGTGGCGGAGATTAGGGAGGCGTTTTGGGCAATCGCCGCCACTGTTACTTCATTATGTCACAGTGCGAAGAGCGGCCCGTGAGGTCGAAACACGCCCACTCAATAAAGGCGATTCTATTCTATTCTAACATTGGAAAATTATGACTGGCTCTTGTCTTGACAGTTGCTAAATCAATGTCCAAATGTCAATTATGCTTTCGGGAGTCGATGCTACTAAATTATATGGTCCACTGTGGAATTCAAGACCATTTATGTCGACTTGACCTTCCAAAATAAAACATGGCGCCCCTAATATCCTCAATTCTCACTGTGGAGTGAAACATTCATGAATTATTGCGGCTTTGTATTTACAATGACGAACCAGGGCTTGGTACATAAGAAATCTCATCCTGGTGCCAGTCCCTTGCAGAATCTAATTAAATGGAAAGATAATTACGTCACAAGTTGAGGAACTCATCGCTCAAGACACTCGAGTTCTCAAATAAATCAGCTTTTGTTCCAAAGATTGCAAATCACTGTATTGATCCCTGTCCTCTCTAAACATACTCGACCGATTTCAAATATTGCCGTAAATAGATATTTTGTTCTTTCTGCCTACGTAAGAGTGAAATTTGAAGCTGAATTTAAATAACTCGAAACCCATCATGGAAAGTTCACTAAACGCGTATCCGAAGAGATTAAATTCAAGACGACGATATATATATCAATAACTGATCGCAAATTCGAGGAAATGTAAAGGTTGCAGAATGAATTGTGTTCGCGATCAGGTATCTCATGTTGCAGCTTTGTTCACGGGCTGATTGCATCGTGTATTCAGTTTACGAGACCAGTCACACAGTTAAGTAGTGGCGTACGCAAGGAGGAGATGATAGGTCTACATGCCCTCCCGACATTTTCAAATGAAAGTGGTAAAGAACTCTGGAGAAATCAAGATAAATTACCATTTTTTCTTCGAATAGCTTTTAAAACTAAGATTAAAAATGGTAATTACGAAATATAGTGGACTCTCTTTAATTCGAACTTGGATAATTCAAATAGAAGTTTATTCTCCTTTAAACCATCTTTAATGACGTGATGTTTTTGTTAATTCGAATTTTGGATAATTCGAACGTTTGCGTCCCCACTTGGAGTTCGAATTAAAAATAATATTTTGTAGTGTGTCCCGCTCCTACCTAGAACGCAGCTTTTTGATATCCACTTTAACAATTCCAGCCCCCTCCGAAAAAAATCTACTAGTCCAGTTAAGGGTGTGCGTGTGTCATTTACGAATGAAGGAATACAAATATTACTGATTATAACAATTCAAACACTTCTTGGAAGTCAAAGACATCACAGCAGGACGAAAATAGGTTTATATTAAAGATACGGCTTCATTAATTGATTGTATCATGTATAAGTACTATAGAAGAAAGCAAACCTTAGTTTCCAAGAGTAAGGACAACGTCAGGGGGGAGAGGAGCGTACGCCCACCAGCCGAGTAGTCCGACCCCCTTCCTCACTGTCTGAGCAAACAACAAAAATAGAAATTATCTTTAGCCCAATTATAATTTTGATTGATACATAGGACTATGTTAAATGTGACTATATCCTTGTGCCTATCCATTTTTTTCTGGCGTTGTCATTGAGGTAGGGGCGAAATAATTCTAAAACTAGGCAACACTAGTTGTATGTTTGCTGACATAGTCAAAATGATTCACTGATTGATTTAATTAGGTACGCAGGCACATGGTCATTTTGCATCGTTCAATATATACGGGTAAATATTCCCTTATCTAAACTTCTTACTTAAAACTAAAAAAAGCGGGTTCAAAAAGACCCTTAAGAAAGATTAAAAGTGCAAGGTTATAAAGAAACCTGCGGAAGATAAAAAAACACATAAAAAAGTAAGAATAAACTGAAAAAACTTCCTCACAGACCGTGGAAACGTTAAAACATTGTCCTCATCTCCCAACAGGGATGACAAACAGTTGGGAAGATTAAAAGTCTGCCTGAGGAAAGCAAACTCGTCACATTCAAGAAGAATATGCCGTACAACAAATAAAATCTCTTATCATATTTACCTCAAAAGTCTTAGTTTTCACAAAGCACAAAATATTACGGAATAATAATTATAACAACAATGTAGACCTTGCCTTTAACATTATCTACTCGTATTTCCACTTATCAAAAACAATAAAGCTCTTGCATTAACTCGAGACAATGCGGCTAACATATTTACAGTGTTAACCGCACCTGTATTAATACGGCAGGCCATTATGTATGAAGGTACCATATTAGCTCGATGTCAAAACCAGTCTCTTACCAGCATGAACGCGGCTATATTAACCAGCGAATAGATTGATGGGTGACGCATAAGAAAAGAAACCCTTTGGGATGCGAACAGATGCAACCACACATCGTACATTATAAATCAGGCGAGGAGGCAGATATTGCCGGTTTGGGGAGAATGAGAAACGCTGATAAGCTAAGTAGCTCACACCTGCTTCTGAACATATATTACGCATCATAAAACAACTTCTTTTTCATAAAAACCTGTCTTTTTACCAGCCACTGCCTTGAAGTGTAGGATGCCTTGCTATCACACACTCTTCGTCATTTTTGACGCTAGTAACGTCATTTGAATGAAATTACGACGTGCAAAGTGTTAAAAATTAAGAACTCAGAACCTATACATGATACGGCTCCTGCATGTAAATAAAACTGTAGTTAATTTTAGTGTGGGAGGTAATTTTACATATTGTTACAAGTTTAAGAAAAAACATGCAACAGTTTTATCTTGTGCTTTTTACCAGCTTACCATTCCAAATCTATAAAGGATAGATCGTGATATCTTACCGATAAAAAGCAAATTGAAACGATGTTTCAAGATCCGCAACTGGATTTAGCAAACCTTAACAGTCCTCGAGTTTTTGTTCCTAATTTGGCAACACACGTGACATGTGCCAATTGGGGAGTACTGTAGGTCACCACGATAGAACAAATTGTAGTGACACACATGCTTCTAAAGTACAACTTAAATATTTTTCCATTTTTTAGCTGGTTTCCATTAGCTACTGGTTATTACAAGTTGTATCTAAGATGTAAAACATTTTCTTTCACATAGATTCTTGGTTCTTGCAATTGCCGTCACGGTTGTATAGGTTGTACGTTATTGGGCAGGTTATCAGTTAATTAGTATACACGGTGTCTGCAATTTTATTGAGAGTCCGTGGCATATACTATATTTGGATGTTAATTGATAACAAGGCAGATGAATGAATTAGCATGATGCGAGACTGATAATTCATCAACCACCACATGTCATTATTCCATGAGTAACAACCACATTCATTTTTTTAAAACTATTTTCTATTTTTTACCAAATCTGGTTTTTTAGCTATCTACTGAAAAATCAGGCAAGTGGCTGCTCTCGATTCAAGTTAACTTGAAGATACATCAACCTCAACCATACTAGGAACGCATGTAGGAAGTAACAAAAGATGGAAAATCTTTCTAAGCTGCTAAAAATAACAATACACTCCAGACGATCCTGGAGCAGGAGGAGATCGAATCCAGCAACTATCTCCAAGATTCAAGTGTAAATGCAAAACATATATGTTGTTTTTCAACTTTCCTTGATGCAATACGTTGTACGTAGTACAGCCTATGTCAACAATGGATAAGAGGCTGTTATAAAACTTACTTCCTGTCTCGTGTCATTATTTGTACAGCAGCTGCCGAGTTCAACGTCCGCATTGATGTTCAGCGACAATTGAGTGTGTTGATCTAGCGTTCACGTTGTCCAGAAGGGCTTTGCAGTGGCTGGTTGGTCATTAGCCTTCCTGATAACATGAAGACCGTTGCTGGTCAAGAGGCAGGTCAAGGAGGAAAGGTTCGAAGGACATGGACAGCTGAAACGAATGAACAACTAACTTCCTGGGTACGGTTAGAAAGCTTGAGGAAAATCGATCATAGAACAAGGAAATGAACTCATTATTGTCCAGGTGCCAAAACACTTATGGATATCTTCCTGACAGTCTTAGAATAGACTATTTATTGTTGTTCGTGGGAAGTGTAAATTTATTTGCAGTAATTAGATAATCTTGTGCTGAGAAGCCATTAGATGAAACAGAATGTAAGAGTTTTCCGTAACATTGCCATATTTTTACAGACGTACCATAAGCTAGTAAATGCATTTTTGATATCAATCGGAACTTATTAATAATAGGCGCTCAAATAATTTGTCCTTTCACGACTCCTTACGTCCACGGATAACTTCTTCCTACACCTTTTACCACAAAAACTTTTTAATGAAGTATTTTCGATCAAGAAACCTTGAGCATGCGAAGAAAGGCAACAAGTGAATATCAAGTAACGTCTTGAAATTTCCTCACGTATTGTTTAAGGCATGAATCTTTCATTAAATAGCCTTCATAACATGTGGTTTCATTTTTAATAACCTTTCTCCTTTGCACCGTACGCATAGTGGGAGACAAGTAATTAATAAATAAATTTTAACCTCAAAGATTCACAGCTTCCTTGTACCTGAAAATGCCACTTCAATTATCATCTAACTACATCAAATCGTTTTCGAGGCAAGGGAGAGAGAATTAATTAATATGGGGCATCCTTTATGGAATGATCTCGTCCCTCCAGCATCTGGAAGAATCCTCTTCCGGATAATGACCTGGAAATAATGTTGCGGAAATGACAGGCAAACCCAGAGCCAAAGGACAAAGGGGCATTGTAGTTCTTGATTAATCCACTTGGAGGCTCTTTCGCTAGTAACGACATGGTGCTTGTTATAATAACACTGAGGAAGCAATAATCATTTATGTCGCCTCTCTTCTAACCTGGACGTTCCCATGAGAGGCATTTAAGCAGCTACAAATTATTGTAATTTCCTTTGGCACTTGGCGTGCGCTTCAACATCACATATTAGAGTACTGAATGGGACTAATTTCGCTCGCTAATACTCGAGCTTGCTAAGCTCAAGCACACAATCGAATATAATTTTAATGTGACAATAATCGTAGACGCATATATGTAAAATATCCGCCTTGGTAGTTTCAGCCCACAATCATCTATTTCACTTTCATACACGTATCACTGTGTATTTGTAAGATACTACTGTACTTACATTTTAACATGGAGGAGATGACTACGTTTCCTTAAGTTTCAATTTTACAGAGTTTTTCATATCAAGGTCCATATTTGAAGGCCCACTACTACGGATAAATTACGGTTATACGTGTACTACCACTACCTTCTCTATCTGAAAGCCTCATGGCTTGCTCCGGGCACGTGACTAAGCGTCATCAGCTGGAGGCGAGATAGCCGCCATGTTTGATTTGCTTCTTCGGAATATGGTGAATATGGAATTGTAATTCAAATTTAAGAACTGTAATCGAGTTTACATGACGTGTAAATATGCTTAAATGTGCAAGAGGTCTGGTGTATAAGTGTTGTGTGCTCAATTGCAGAGGCAATTATGACGAAAAAGGTAAGAGTAACGTTCACATTTCTTCAAGATGTTGCTGAAAATGAGAAATGTTTAGAACAATTCCATGTGATTCGGTCCCTACAAAAAGATACAAGTTAAGTAACAAAGGTTTTATACTCATAAATAAATAAGAGTAATAGTTCATGATGTTAACATTTCATGTGTCCGGAATAGGCATCTAATATACTCTTAAATGTGGTCATGTTTTATCTCGTCAACATTTTTTTTAGAAATATCAAATAATTTAACCTGAATTACAAACGTTGGTTAACGTTAAGATTATTGCTTATGATTGCAAATTCATTTGTTTCAAGATTTAGTCAACGTTTAGAATATTACCACAGCAGTTTGTTAGTGTAAATTTTATGCAAGAATTCAATAAAATATTCATATCATTTACACAAATTTTCAATTTCAAAATATGTTTAATCAATGAAAGACTCTATACAACGGGGCAAAGTTGATACATGTGTACATTTACAATCTTATTTTACCCCGCTTTATGCTTCTTTATGCTAATCGGAAGCTAATGGAAGATATGTTTTGCATTCAAATACAGATACAAGGGCGCGATATGTAACAAGAACTTCCATGAAATATTACTTATGTCTCAAATACAAATATTTTCACACAGAAAGCATTTTGTTACCTAGCTATGTTAATATGAACTACAAATGTATTAAATTCTATAAGACTGTTTCATATGAACTGCTTTTTATTTTTTGTGTTTGTGAAGTTTTAATGTTCGTAACTTTGATTATTAAATCAGTGATAATGTTTATTGTTTCATAATTTATTAACATTCTTCACGATTCTATTAACAGAGTGTAAAAACAATGTAAGGAAATATTCCAAATGTTTATTTCCCAAGTGAACGCTAAGATCGAAATATTAATCTGTTTGTTTCAATGATAAACTCTTACGTTATTATCACAGATCTTACTAACGACAATGAAAAGATTCAATTTGTTTATTATTTTATTCAATAAAGTCAATAGGGTCGAAATTACAATGTGACAAATGATTTAGGTTTAGTCTTTATTCACAGAAATGTAACATTGCCCTTGTACCAATTTCTCTCGCTTTTGCTGCAAGGTTATAGAAATTAAGTTTTTGTATTGAGATTATATAGCTACACAGAATATCTGCATTATCTGGTTGATAGATTTTGGGTAAAGTTAAAGACAATTTAATTGATTAGGTAACTTAGAAAGTTTACGGTCAACCTAACGGGGTTTGATTTAATCAATTGATTTTACATGCAAAAGTTCATACAAAAGCGGTTACGAATTTTACTGTAACTGACAAATTCTCCCGATAATATTTTTCAAACATATACAATGTTTAAATTTCCGCCAGGAAGTTCCTAACGGTTTTCAACTCTTTCTTTGTGCTATGGTAGGACTTTTTGCCACAGTGTCTTCCTGAATGAAAATGTTTGTGTAAATATTCAATATTAGTTATACTTTATTCTAACTATATTCGTCGGGAGGGTAAATGTCAAAAATTTAACTTCATAAAAGAAATAAATATACCTTAATTTTCTACGGTAAAATTACGACATGGGGTTTACAGCGTTAAGACGATCGCCTCCAGATGATGACGTCTTGACTGAGCGCTGTGGCCTGAACCTCAAGATGGTCTTGGTACTACTAGGCTTCGAGTGTATACAGCTCGTTTTGCCTGTTCGAGCGTTATTCGCTCGAGCGAAGCAGCTGTAAATTTCGTACGTTATCTAGCGTCGTACGTGAGAACTATTTGGCGCTCGAACGAAATCCTCTTCCTACAGCACTCTCACATATATTTAAACAAACTATACTCTGTCCCAGCTAACTGTGGAGCAGGCAAACGAAAACAAGTCTCTGCGCAAGTAGTGACGCGAGACGGCTCCACCAATGAACACGCGAGATGAACGGAATTGCGTGGAGTGCGGGAAAGCCACTGCAGTTTCCAGCCTTCCCAGCAGCGTGTACTGCTTCGCTCTGGCCAATCGATTTCCTTCGCTTCTCTGACGATATGCGCGGCCTTGCTCCACAGATAGTTGGGACAGGGTATATTGTCCGTCCGCTGCAAGAACGAAGCGATTTTATGGGTGAAATAAAGTAGAATAATTAATCAGTAGGCTCAGGTAATGTGTCACCAAATACTGGCCACGTAATCGCAGGGATCAGCGGTGATTGGGTGCCAAAACGGGGGGTACAGTTTACTTTCTATTGGTAGACAAGGCTTATAGTGGGACCAAAGGCAAAAGGACTGGCACAGAACCGCCTGCTCTGTACATCGTTCTCTCGCGTGGAGGGGAGGGGTAGCTTCCTTATGGCTCGAGTTGAACGGATGGAGGGGAAGATACGCGAAGGCTTATGGCCGCAGGTTCTTTTGTTTGTGGTCGGTCTATAGCATTAAGAAGCCATGGTGCGGGACAAAAGGTGGGGACTACCCCCAACACCCCTCTAATCTTCGCCGCTGACTGCAGGAAAAATTTTTAGACTTTTCTTTCAATTATCCTTATGTCACGTACACAAACTGCATTGTTGTTGTTTGAAGTAGAGGATTATAGATGGCAGCATGCAAGAAGAACGACGCATATATTCGATGATGCATAAAGCAGTTTAGAAAGTGGGCCAGAGATGGCAGCACTCAAGAAGACGTCTGCCGCTGTGAAAGGAGAAGGAGGAAAGAGATGATGTGGTAAAATAATGATTGTAGATATTAATACTAATTATAATTAAATAAATAAATGAACTTAGCACAATAATAGGATATAAATAAGGTGGAAAGGGTAATTAATATTCAGTAATAGCATAAGTTATCATTATATAAAAGTAAGGAAGTCGAATAGTAATTACGATTCTGAGTCTATTTCGGTTTCCACGAACTGAGAGTTTCGTGCGGCTTTTGGGTTGTTTTTCCCAGGTGTAGCGCAATTTCACGGCAGGCACCCAAGCACTTTTGGTAGGCGCATCTATTGCAGCTCCAAGTTAAGGTTAGCGCTGGCCAGGCGGCGATCTTTAACTAACCCCTTTCTCTTTGTTTATCTGGGAGATCGATTTTTCCGTCAATTTGGATCGACAAAGAAAAGAAAGAAGGAAAAATACACAATATGTAATAATTACAAGAAGAGACCTTAGTAATTATAAGAAGAAGATGCCTTAATTATTACAAGAAGAAGAAGCCTTAGTAATTATAAGAAGAAGATGACTTAGTAATTACAAGAAGAAGAAGCCCTAGCGATTACAAGAAGAAACCAAAATAAGAAGATTGGTTACAATTAATAAGAAATAAAAATAGAAGAAAAATATTGTATAAAAAGGTTTCCAAAGTTATCTAATATTTGTACATGATTATTCAAGAATATATTACAAATTGTACCCTCCGTAGTGGGTTAAATATATTGTTTCTTTCCATATGTTCGTAGTGAGAGGACGTGGCACTTATGATTACTCACTTGTGATGAGATAATTTATCCTCTGCATAATTCATTAATCCGCCTTTCAAACAAAGCTACACGAAACGTTTCCCATTGATATGCTTTCAGAGACACCTGGTGGCAACATTTTAAATCACTGTGTCTGATTTTCCACCCACAGCAAGCATTTGAGTGTGAAATATAGGTATGTAAAAGTTAAACCACTGTATATCATAGTTTCCTCTGAACAAAATTTTGAGTTAAAAACACCATAAAGTGTCACGTAGTATTTATTTGTTAATGCAGTGCACATAAATACCAATTATTGCTGACCTTAATTTCTTCACGTGTGAATTTACTGATGTGCCGTTGTTTGGAAGGAAAGTAGACACGTGTACATTGCTTTTTTTTTAACACGCAACCACTGTTCGAATACAGTATGCCATTTGTAAATTTGCATTTACAGCCGACTGGTTAAAAAAATCTTTTTCTCGCGAGTTTTCTGCGAAAGCAATTCCCGGAGCACAAAAGCTCTGTCACGGAACAAACAAATTACATTCTTCTCCCCTTTCCCCTCTTGTCACCGCTGCATGCGTGTAAAAAATCGTTGGAGGGACGAGGCGTGAAGGGTGGCTCGTGCGTGTAAACGCAACGTGAAGATTTATGGGTGAACTCTGAGCGTTCAATGAGTTCGCGAGTTTCAGCAGGAACGGAAAAAGAAGCTCTGCTCTTTGAGGTATCAAGTGAAACCACCTCACACCCACGATTATCCGAATTTCCATTATTGGTGTTATCTTTTCATTTTCTTCCGTGCCATTGTTTCCATTTCATTCAGAAATTAAGTGGAATTGATATTTATAACAGGGCTGTGATAGGTGTATTGATTACACAAGGACTAGATTGTAACTAGATATTGTGTAATATGAACGTAGAAAATATTTTGCCAATGCTCATGAAATGCGAAGGTAAATATTAAGAAAATGTTTCCATGAGCTTTCCCTTTGGCAGTGCAAAATATACAGTGGCCAAAGAGAGTAATGAACTTATTACAATAAAACAAGAAATAAAGCATTTAAGGCATATGTTCCTCGTAGGAAAGGCATAGATAGAAGATTAGGACACGTTCTTAGACATGAAACAAGCCTTTGTAGTATTATTGATGGAAGAAATCTTAGAAGAACTACATCTTGAAAGATATGAAGAGAAACTAAACAAGATTTGCATTGCACACAGTCTAAGAGTTGTCTAGGTGCTAGTAGGTGCCAAGGGGTAAATAGATAATAGAGAACGCATCCTGGTGGGATACCTTTTGTCCTGTTCTTACAGTTATAAGTGTTCACAATTCCGAAAAGAGTGTTTTACAAAATAGTAATTGAAGCAGTATTGAAAACTAGTGCGAGATCTCGTGTACGTCATTGCTATTTTACTTGGATCGATTCATTTATTTTACTTCCTGTTTCTGTAATTTTAGCTGATTGCGATGTGGTGATATTTAAGTAGATGAAGAGACAATCACAAACACATATGGACGGCACACAACAAAGTCCCCTAGCAGCGGTTCTCAAACTTTTTTTGATCATTGTACACTTTAGTCGCAACTAAACCCCCACCATAAGTTTTCTTCGAATAGTGGGTTTTGGGGATTTTTTTGCTGCTTGATTGACATGTTGGAGGCGTGTATCTGCAATAGTGCAAAATGGTAATCGGGCTGTATGTGGAAAGATGTTAAACAAATAAACATTAGAATCCATCCTACGTTTATTATTTTATTGGGTATTTCTACGTTTACAATTTTGATTAGTTACAAAAATAAAAATGTGGAACCAATGTGTGTTAAGAAGTACATAAAACACTTTAATTTTCATATATTTTAGCAGAGTTATTGAAAAAAAATAAAGAACAAGTTTGTAAACAAACTGTCAAGCCCAGTTTTGGAATTTTTATTATGAATCCTCAGAGTTTCTAGTGTGACTGATATGCCTGCATAGCCTGACAGTTTCTTGATGTCTGTTTGTGTACTTGAAACTTTCATGCGGAGATTCGGTTCCAAATTTAGCCTATTATAGATTTCGAACGAGTATTATAATTCAAAACATGTGAAACAAAGATAAGAGTGTCAGTGACAAAATCAGCCTTATTTTTCAGTTGAGTGTTTATGCTATGACGTCCGAAATAATGAATTCTGCTCTACACACCTGCAGCAAAAATGTTGTCGTGTGGGTATTCTTGACATTTCTCTTTAGAGGTGATCCCGTACCCCCCTTCAAGTCGTTCATGTACCTCTGGGAGTACGCGTACCCCAGTTTGAGAACCACAGCCAAAGAGGATTATATTGGCTATGGGTTCAAACGGCAGAGCCTCGTTAGCCTTCAAAATGCAGTCCAGGCTGTATTACGTGGAAGTGAGGATGATATTTGGGTGTCTTGCGAAAGGGTCACCCCTATTTCACTTCAAGAATCTTGACTTTTTTTTTTACTCGATGGCCGAAATGAGTGGAAATTTCATTAGCAATAGCTCAAGCTACCGTAACTGAAGGACTTGGTGTTGCACAAAGCTTCTGCAGTGTTGCTTTGTTCTTGGTTACAATTTATTGGAAAGTGAAAAATATGAACTATTTCTTGTACGCTTTCGAAATGTGCACATGTCACTATTTTGAATTTATATGTAATTTTACAAAGGTGAGGGTGGCGTTAATGCATGGAAGCATAGAACATTGGGGAAATGCTTAAATTTTGTATCCTGTTATGTGTATGTAAGAATTAGGTTTTGACTTTTGAGCCATATATTGACTCCCTTGGCAAGAATCCAATATCATATGTAGCTTCTAACCAAGTCAAAACATATATTTAAAGTACATGCGCGCAGAGGTGGTGTCAATTCTGACATAATTGTCCGCCTCACGATACCGCTGAACTTGGAATCATAGATTCGCTAAATGGACAGTCGGTTATGCAGAAGAAAAGGTAAGACGCAAGAGTGAATCTAGATCCGTAGAGAAGAAATTGAACATGGTTGTCTAGTACTCATGCACTGGTTCATTGAGTCTTTTCACGATAGATTATCTCAGCTCCTACCTATGTGGTTCATGCAAAAGTGACACGTGTGTTCACACGCGGATTAATACACAAAAGCCTGCGACAAGGTATAATTGTTTCGGAGTACATTTCCTTTGAATTATTGGGGGAGGCATAGTTTGTAATGCACCGCAATCAAATCTTACTCATATGTAAGGTACCTGAACCCAATATGGCCTACCTACGGTTTGTTTCTAGGGGGTGAACAAAGTCAGAAAGATAAAACTAGTGGCAAGATTCAAAAGAGAGAACATTTCTCTTTCACATCAAAATATGCAACAGAAATTTCAAAGAGAGTACAACTATGTTGCTTTCTATGTAGATAAGTATATTGATGCACTTACATTATTACGACACGATAATGACACGAGATTTGCACAAAGATATAACATTGTTTACAAACCAATAAACAAGGAAGTGACCTGTCACAATTTGTTACCAGAAGACCATGGATTACACATTACAGTCTGGGCAAATGGAAGCTCCTTTATCATCATTAGCGAGTTTCACACACTACGTGAATATAAGAGTAACAAATGTCGCATTTACGCATGTCCTTCACGATATATTCCTATGTAGGCCATACTGAGTACACCTTACATAGTGTAATTTTTCCTTCGTCATAAACAATACTTTAGATTAAAGTCTAAGCTAAGTACATTGTTGTAAAATACAAATTATGAGCTATCATAATATGTACTAGAGATATAAAAACCACTCACTTGGAAGATGTAGTAAGTAATAACTTGACTGTGCAATATTTGATTTGATGTGCTTTATTTCACTCCGCTTTTGTGCCACTTTTGGCTAATTTGCCAAGATGGGGATGAGTGATGACATGATGACATTGATGAAAGGACACTCACAAATATCCATGCCCAGTCCAGGATTCGAACCCGGGACCCCTGGCGTCGTAACGCGATGTGCTAACCACTCCGCCACAGGGGCCGGCGACTATGGAATACATATTAGATCACACAGAACACAATAACGAGGTTCATCTATTTTGCTTCTTTGTCTTCAAGTTACTGTACTATAGGTGTAGCCAATAGGATCAATCATGTCATTCGTACAATCTAAATGACATACTAACGTCATTTGTTGAATTAACCATGTGACTACTTGGGAATAGCAAATAGGCCATATTGGGTACTAGACCATATTCGGTTCAGATACCTTACATCTAATCCATGCTTTGGAATATTGGTGAAACATATACTATCTCAAATGATTATGCAAAGTCTACATTTCTCATCATAACCAGACACTTGTAACGAATTTCCATCGTTATTATCTTTGAAAACGTCAATAAGAGATGAATACGTCTTTCTGGATACAATATAAACCATCAAATCCATTTGTTCTCAATATATTGACATCCAAAGAAATATAAACCGATGTTTATGAACTGGTGGGAACATAGACAGCTGAGCATCATTATCAGTTGTGCCAACTGCATCCTCGTCGAAGGCAAACAGAAGAGGGAGGAGTTGCAGACGTTTATAAATCAAAGGCAATTTGACAGCAGAAGAAGGTTCTGCGTCAATATTCAGGACTACATGGAGTAAAAACAGAATCATGTTATCTTGCATGGACTATGAAAGCGGCCTGTATTACAAGGGATCATTCAGCGCTTGGCTATTGATGGGGAAGGTTTATAATTGGACGTGAAAGAGCGCTGTGCAAACGGAAACCACGACGAAAACAGCCAAATCAGTTTCGGGAATAGTGGTAGTGGCAACTCTGTAGCTAAACGATGTTCGACGGCACAAATGGATAAACGGTCGGAGAAAAATGAAGACATTTATTGTACAAATACAAAGTAATAGAGCAAATCAAATATTATTGATTTGCCTATTTCCCGAAAGCCAGAGTCTGCTGAGTTGCAAGAGGGAAATACAGGGTGTTTCATTCGCTCTCGCCCCCTGATTTTTGCTTATAAAAATCGAACTATTTGTCAATGTAATTACATTTTGCTACGGACATATCTTAGTGTATGAGAAGCATGGTGACGTCAGGGATAATTTAACTCCTCTCTCATTATAACTAATGCATTTGTAAACATAAATATTTCTCAAATGAAAACTTGAAAAGTGAAAAAAATTATAGATCAGGCTGTGTACAGCTCAAGTTTACACGTGATTATCAATTGTTATTTACAAAACGACCACAAGGCTTCAACGCTGATCAAGTGAACTTCCAAGCGCCATTTCTGTCATTTTAAAGATTTCTTCTCCACACACTTGCCCCAGTGATGAGCAGTAGTTCCTTGCCATTTGAAAGCCTAAAACCTGTAGAAGTTCTTTGCCAAACGAAACCTCCATGTCTCTTTGCATGCTTACTACACAGAATGTTTACGATAGTAGGAGGAAGTACAACAATGGGGTCATTTCGCAGGCAGGTTGTGGAAAGACCATCGCAGTGGCTTATAAGTGACTCTAGGTGCACCCTGAAGATTCTTCCTCTTGAGGTACGTAGACACTAACTCAGGCTTGAAAAAATGAAGATCAGCAATGGGACTATGCTAAAACGCAACTCTGCATGCAGAAATCAAATCATTTGACTTTCTTCCGTGTACGTACATAACTTATTATCAAGATCTACTGTACAAAAATCTGTATGTTAATTATGGCCGAAATGTGGTAGAAGGTTAGCGTGATGAGCTAATCAGCTGCTTGCCATATAATCCTGCCCCTGCGTTGCCAAAATTTGCAGCATTCAACGCATCGTCGCCACCTTTCTTCAGTGACAAGGGTTTGTGTCATGCAGGGCAAATACAGTGCACAGAGAACGCAGAGACGTATTATTTAACCTTGAATGTTTGGACAACGAAGCAGATATGGCAACGCACTTCTGCAAAAGCGAAGGGAAAGTGAGAAGAGAATGCAAATGACGCTTTAGTTCGCGGGTTTTTTATTTTGCTAGACCATTTTAATAGATATTGTAGTTATTGGGCTATTTTGGAAGGCGCAGGACGCTTCAAGTAAACTTCTGTGTTCATCATCAACTGCTCTATACAGTTTGCCTACACTTTCTCGGGGATCTGTGGGGCAAGGTTGCGCATAACGGTACAGAAGGGGAGAAAGCGAGTGAGCGGAGCAAAGCAGTGTCTGCAAATGCAAACGGCCGCGTTTCCCCCTCCATGCAATCACTTTCCCTCTCACACGTTCATTGTTCGAGCTTTCTCGAGCCCTACTTGCGCAGAGAACTTGCTTTCGTTCCCGAGACAAGGTGTAGTATTTCTGATTCTGGGAGAATGAGCTGAGAAGCAAAATGGGGAAAGCAACAAAATGAAAAATCAATCTCTCTTCTCGCTCATTTTCAATAATTTTAAAACACAGAAAGGTGAAACTTCGGAGATGAATGGTTACTCTCCAAGCTGATTTACAGCCAGCTCTCTCGTGCCTACACGTCCGTCCATCCATCCGAAACAAAGCAACCTATTAAAGAGTACCCCGACAGCGACTGCGCACTTGCTGGCTTCGGGCAGGGAGCCTCAAATTGTTCGTTGTCCGAAGGCGCGTCGAATGGATCACGTGATGAAACCGAGACGTTATTTCCTCTTGATGAATGGCTTAAATTAATTAGGAAAGTTCCGACGATTCCTCCTTTGCGAAATCATCGCTCCTCCACTCTTTAAGGAGTGCCCGGCAGAGGATCAAAGGAACGCGGCGATATTGCCTTCCAGTGACGTAAGAAGATCTCTACCCGCGACTGACACATGTTTGCAGTTCGGAGGATCAATGTACAAGGCCAGGAGCCTTCTTCTCTCGCTGAATATTAACTGTCCTTGCTGTTTGCAAGGTTGCCAACCACAAACAACAAAACAACACTAGATGCCTCTGATTATGTCCTTCTAGTGTTATTTCAAATTACGTTCTCGCACTTTTGAGTGCGTATCACCTTGTATCATTAAGACACACACGAGGGTTGATGAGAATGCTCTGCCCCTGACCTAGAAGGGTTTGCCAGAGGGGCATTTAACTACTCTTATTTTTCAACATAGTCCCCTGCATCTTGATTGCACTTTCCAATCGGTGCTCTAGGGCTTCAGTTCCGGCACGAAAAAAACTTCCGACTGCTCCTGAAACCATACGTTTACAACATCCATCACTTCAGAATCGCGCTGAAACTCTTCGAACGCAGGTATTTTCTTTTTTTTTTTAACCATGGCATATGAGGGGACAGACTCCCCTACTGTCTTCTTTATATCATTATAAATGTCCGCTGATGAGTCTTTCTTTCAGAAAATATTTGATGATTGCACGAATATCCGTTTTCTCCATCTTCTTTGGAATGCTTATACCTCTCACACTTCGGTCACATGTAAAACAAGAAGAAAAAAAAGCATGAGATCAAAGGAACTTGGTGGGCATTCCTGACTAAGATAGACTATGCAGCACACGAACTGGAAGTGTGTCAGTGGCAGACCATGCTGATCAACCCTCGTATTATCCCTCCTGAAAACATATTCCTATATATTCATATAACCTAATAACGTTTGAGAGGAACAAAGGGTTCACTAGCTATAGTGTGTTGCACACAATTTACTCTGATCTCGTAATTCGAGATTTTAACTCAAGCCATACTAACACATATTTTACCTATCAATTCAAGCTTTCAATTCAATCCATACTAACACATATTTTATCTGTTAATTCAAGCTTTTAATTCAAGCCACACTAACACATATTTTGCCTATTAATTCAAGTTTTCAATTCAAGCCATACTAACACTAATTTTGCCTATTATTAAGTCAAACTTTTAATTCAAGCCATACCAACACATATATTTCTTATTAATTCGAGCTTTCAATTCAAGCCATACTAACACATAGTTTGCCTATTAATTAGAGCTTTTAATTCAAGCCATACTAACACATATTTTGCCTATTAATTCAAGCTTTTAATTCAAGCCATACTAAAGGTCTTTGTACTGTTACGGCGGCCGGTCCTCATGCTGTCAGCACGATAAGAAACGCAGCAGCCAGTAGAACGAGGTTAACTTAATACTTCCTCCCGCCGCGTGCAACTCTCGGCGCCACCGCTGTTGTCTGGTTGGTCTGTGGCGTATTCCCTGCTCCCCACTTCCCTTGCCAGCATGAGGACCGGCCGCCACACACAGTATAAAAGACCTGTAATTGATTGATTGATTGATGTAGTTTATTTTACTTCGCGTTTTGTGCCTCTTGACTAATTTGCGAAGATGGGGATGAGTGATGAAATTGATAAATGGACATTCACAAACAAGCAAGCCCGAGCGGGAATCGAACCCGGGACCCTTGGCGTAGTAGCGCGATGTGTTAACCATCATATTTTGTCTATTAATTTGAGCTTCTAATTTAAATCATACTAACACACACAATTTGCCTATTAACTAAGAGAGAAAGCTCAAAGTATTGATCTATCTGGATGTGGATTACTGATTTTACTTCGCTTGCTGCTACTTTCCATTAATCGCGACGATGAGGATGGATGGTGATTAAATGAAGTGCGCGCGGAAATGAACCATCCCAAGGCGAGACAAGAACCGGGAACCTTCAATGCCGAGATCAAGACTCCACTACTTAAAGCGCTAGACCACCAAGTGGTGATTTAATTTTGAATGTACAAACCATTTTTCATTTAGCTGTAAACACTACCAAGATATGGTAAAATTCGGGTTACGTAGCAGTCAGAAAAGCTAAGAGATAATTCTGGCATTTGTCACATTTTTGCAAATGGATATGATTTACATGGTACAAGAAGTTTGCGATAAGTCTGGCGACACCGTAGAAAATCTTATACAGGTATAAAATATGAATACATACAGAGTTTTCTACTGTACATTCCTCTGTAGTCTGCTAAATTTTGTAGCCGAAAGTCACTTTCTTAGTCTAAGTATTCTGAAGAATGAATGAATTACAGCTTATCCGTGTCATAGAGTGGAGACAATCTGAATAAATGTAACTAATTGTTTTTAACTTAGGATGCAGTAGTTATTCAATACAAAGAATGTAAAATACTAGAATTTCAGTTGGTCGCCCTGTACAAAAATTATCAATAGAACATCGCAAAGGTACATACAATTTAAGAGAGAGAGAGAGAGAGAGAGAGAGAGAGAGAGAGAGAGAGAGAAATCAAGAGAGAGAGAGAGAGAGAGAGAGAGAGAGAGAGAGAAATCAAGGATATTTCTGAGTTGTAACGACGTCATCTGTATCCGTGACTGTACAGTGGCCAGTATCTATGTATTTCACTTAAAGGATTAGGGCGATGAACAGCGTGCTCAAAGTCACTAGATGTAAAGGCTAATTCTTGGATATGGCAGCTTGCTTTTTCCTTCAAGGGAGACTACGTGGAAACGATCACAAGAGAAGGGCAGTATTACAAGAGGAAGACTCTTGTCAGAGCCCGGAGGGTGTTGATCCTTTATCCCACTCATTTCCTGTTCACTTACTCTAATGGGGTTCCTCAGCACAAGAGCAGATTACCTTGAAGCTCCCTTCGCAAGTATCTCGTTACGTCTTGATTGTTCCTGGCTGAAGAGAGATGAAGGGGAGGGATGCTTCATAGACGCACAGGATGGGGTGGACGGATAATCTAAGACACTTTTTCGTTTCAATGAGAGGAAATTCGGACTCCTGACTCCTATCCTCAGCAAGGTAGATGTCTCCGGCAGCTGATGAATTCATTTAATCTTCTCCGAGAAGGTCTATGTCAGTTTATCTCAAAGCGGTAGAGCATCCCATGGGGAGACTCGACTATGTTAAGCTTAAAGCCTACTGAGGCGCGGAGAAACGTGGCAACAGAACTTCTGCTGTCTGCTTCTATTGAAATCAAACAGTGTAACGCCCACTACAGGGAAACGCGTGGAACCGAAGCGGGAATTTCCGCACCAGAAGTCTACAGGCTATCTTATAGCTTATCGCCCACTGAGACGCCGCGGGTCTGTTGCCGCGTCTCAGTGGACGTCAAGCTTTAGGCGTATCTATTTGATCTTACACGATTATCTTAGAAGTACAGTCACCGGCAATAAAATCACACATATATCCTGAAACACTCACTTCCCTGCAAGGTGTTATGTGTGTTGCCTAACTCTAGGGCGATAAGTTGATTTTAATAGCAAATTTTCAATGGCAACTTTTACCAGCACTACAGAGTTGGGCAACACGTACGCCTTGCAGGGAAGTACGTATTTCAAGATATAGGTGTCCCATTTCAATTGTCGGTGACTGTACAGAAGAGGGAAATTGCGAGCCGCAGTCATATATTGGTGAACATCTACATGTGAACAATGTGTAGACTATGTAATTCCACACGAAGGCAATGCAGGAATACTAGACAGTATAATGAGTGTGTCAGCACTGACGTTATTCGCAACCTTCCAATACGGCATGTAGCCGCTTAGTGTAAGCAGAACGAAGTCGGTGACATATCCTGGCTATTGTACCTGTTGACAAATATCGACCTGCTAGTGTTGCCAGCTAAGATGATATGCCTCTAATGGAACTTCCTCACTTCAATCATATAGTCACAAACCCATCAAATGCTGCACATGACCCACACTGGTCGTAAATGATATTGACATGACGTCAGTCATCAGACGTCTAATTATGACTCCAATTATTTCTTATATATTTGTTTCACCCAAAAGTCATATTCTGGGGAAAAAATTAACGCCGACTTCCGCTATTGATTAATTTAGGGAATTTTCTGACTGGAGTAAACTGATAATATTAAGGACTGAAAAATCAATGGATGAAGATTTATAATGCAGAAAACCTGATGTAAGTATCTTATGGTTTTCACGTTATGAGCGATTGAAGTTTGCGTTACGCGACTTTTGAAGAGCACACTGTACAAGCTGAGGCTGCAAAGCGGCCCACTAGATGAATAAGAAATTGAAAGACATAACACCCACCTGCCGGTAGAGACTCCAGTCGCCAGGGCCTCCTCAACCTGCAAGAATTCTCTTTCCACTCCTACGTGGAAGAGAGATTGATTTTTGAGTGTGTTCTCAGAAAGGCACCTCCTCCCTTACACTCCCTAATTCGTCAGAAGATGTCAGGCTAAAATCCACAAGTATAGTGAAACAACTTACCCAGAAGTAAATCGAAAACTTCGATTTTAGCGGAAAGAGGGGCCAGAATTTACAGTCTGGAACACAAAATTAATAGGCTGAGAATATACGCTGCAGCCAGCCACACTACTGTCAGTGCTTCTATTCGCAACTGGATTTTTCCGTACATTTACGGTAAAGCATAATCTCGACGGCACAAATCTGGGTTGGAAAGTTCGAGGATGACAACGGTGAATTCCCCTTTGGACGAAGGATTGGCGTTTGGACTTGGAAACATGACGACGTTTACCACATCTTGTCCGGAATCACGGATTCTTGGCCTTCGTTCGTCTGCCTTTGCCACAAGTACCACCGGCGTACTTCAGTTCAACTGCTTTATTTCGTCGTATAGACACAGTATAGACATTTGTGTACTAAATAGTAGAGTACTCTTGGCGTGGGTTCGGATCTCATCCTTTTTGCCTCAACTGTGGTGTATCATCAAATGTTTGCTAATCCCAGGTACTACTAATATTTATAACATCGAACGCTGGATTCAATGTTGTTTACATACATAAAGAAACTGATTGGAATCTACCATTTATAACTCACTTTGAACAATAAGAAAACAGCATTGCTTTTTTAACATGTTGGTGCTGCGGGAAGTATCCCATGAAGAGTATCCAAAAGACTTAACATAAATCACGTAATCGATTCAATTCGAATACTGCCATTGATAACTTCGTCCCGAAAATAGGCGAGAAGCTCTAATTTCGACTCATTAATATAAATTATTTAACTTGATGGGTGTATTTTTATTGGTAGGCGCAGTAGCATATTTGTATTTTATTTAATTGACGTTGCTTTTCTGCTGATTTTGGCTAATCGCGACGCTGAAGACGAAAGATTAGATGGAGATGAAAACATCAGAAACATCCATACGAAGGACAGAATTCCAATCTGGAACCTTGGCTGGTGAGATCATGAATCGACCACCCATCACGCTCAGCCACCGAGGTGGCAATATAATCAATAAGATTGGTTGGTTGATTTGTTGTTTAAGTCCACTTTATGCACAGTAAGGCTAATTGGGACTGGACCTACAGTTTAAAGTGGGATCCGAACCACTTGTGGCTCCACCGGGTATCGAACCCGGGACCCATTGATTACAAGGCGACGACGCTACCACTGCGCCATCGGGGAGGCCTTTATAATCAATAAGAAAACTGTTCCATATTTATATAGGCGTGTCGGAATATGGATAAATTTGTGCTGTAAATTTCCAGTCCAGCCTCTTTTCATTTATTTCAGTAGTAGAGTTTAAGTTTTAAGTCCACTTTATGCACAGAAAGGCTACAGTTTAAAGTTGGATCAGAACCACTTGTGCCTCCACCGGG
Organism: Lepisma saccharinum; assembly: GCF_977018435.1. NCBI lineage: Eukaryota > Metazoa > Arthropoda > Insecta > Zygentoma > Lepismatidae > Lepisma > Lepisma saccharinum. The sequence goes on along the minus strand of NC_139242.1, from coordinate 54,332,634 downwards.
TATCGAACCCGGGACCCCTTGATTACAAGTCGACGACGTTACCACTACGCCCCGTAGGGGAGGCCATTTTCATTTATTGTAGCTTTACTCACTCAGGTAAAATAGTTTACTAACAGCGGGTGTAGCTTTAAATGAATCTCTCTGTAGGCAAAAATGGTAATATCTATAGACAAACTAACAACGGTTGGAAACTATCAGATATAACAAATAGTAGAAAATTAATGCACTATCAACTTCAGAATAGTGTATTTTTATTCAAATCTAACTTGCACAATAACCTTAGATTAAGACCTTTATGCAATACACTCTCAGTTGTTGGACATATTACTTTATGATGTCTGTTCACAAGAACAAGGTAGACGCTACGATTTGCCCAACGATCAAGTTCAATAGCAGAGAACCGAAACCTTGAACCCAGATTTATAGCAGACACTTTAATTAAACCAAAAAATTGTATTTACTTTCTTTATATTGCTCATGTACGATTAAAAACTTCTAAACACATGCCATACTTATAGTATTTAGTTCCTTGACTAGGATCCTGAAAAAAAAGTGATTAGGTCTACAAGAATTTGAAATGAAATGCGCTGGTTTTACTGAATTAATTATTGTTGAAATCAAAAGGACAAAAAGACGGAAATCCACTTCAAACAGTTCCTTTTCCGTTCAGAATAGAATTTTCCTTGAAACAAATCAATTAACAAATATATCACCACCCCCTCAGAGCTCATGTCCTTTGCAAAAGTTCATGTTTGTCTTTCCACTCCATGCAAACATCTCTCGGGAAGCCTCAGTTAATTGGATTCCGAAAAAGAAAACGAAAGAACCTCTTTCTGACGGCGTATTAAGTCGATTGCTTGTCATTCATTTTCCTTCTCCTTATTGTATTCTCTTGAGTAATCATTCATTAAATATTTTCTCCTTTGAACACGTAAGCTATTTATGTACAGAAAGAGCAAAATTGTATGAAAATTTCTCTAGCGTAATTTTATATGAGCATCAAACGTAAGTGAAAATGAGCAGGTACTTCTTTAGAAAGATATACGATAAAAAAAATTGAAAAAGAATTTTCCACGTGTTGCAGTTACCCTTATTACGAAAGCAGGAAGGAGGAACACTTAAATATTTTCCAAGCAATGTCAGGTTTCGTAGCAACATGATTGACAATAGCCATAGCAAGGGTTCCACTCAACGGATGAAAATCCTGCACCGAACGAGAGAACAGCAGGATGTATTGTGTGGATGCTGCAAGTGCCAGGAGGAATCTGTTACGCCGCAAGGCCACCAGGTGCCGTTCTTCCTCCAGGGGAACACCACCTCTGGCCAGTTAACAGAATCAGGGCCCAGCCGCTTTGAACCTGGTCCAAGGGTCGACCCGGAAACCCGAGAACATAGTTATCTGCTCGCATTTAGTGTGTTAGTTAGTGCTTAACTCTCATGACACGTTATATAGTAGATTTGGTTTATTTTGCTTCGCTTTTTTGTCACTTTTGGCTAATCGCGAAGATTAGTAAGGTGATGATATGATGGAATTGATAAAGGGACACTAACAAAGAACACCCATGCACTGCCCGGGACCTCTGGCATCTTAGCGCGATGTGCTATTCACTCGCCAATGAATCAGGTCAGTACGTTACAAGCAAAACAAATACACATATTCACCGAGGAGATGTTATAATAAATTGTTCTACCTCTAATCCGTTGTTCATTCGCCAACAGCACGGATCCTCTAGAACAAAGGGTGAAATCCGGCCCGATTGATTGATATGTAAATTGATGGGCGAGTCAGCTCATTGGCTATTTGCGCCTCTCGCATAATATGCACACAAACCCCTTAACAGAAACAAAATTGACAAGTCATTAACAAGAAAATAAAACATGTCCGTTGAAAATCTTCCTAACCCAATTTCAAAAAAGCAATACTTGAACAAGTTCTATAACTAGACTGTCTTCTGACAACTATCAACTCCATACATTGGATAAAAGCTGAGGCTGTAAAAGGGAATACAGCACACGTGCGGACAAACGCAGGACAACACACGACCTCACAGTAGATTATACTGACTGAATTCAGCCGCTTAACCCTTGGTGGCCTGCACAAATGCAGTGTGTTCTAGGAAGGTCATCTCATACACCCCGAAATCCGGTATGGCTAACGCAAAGGCACCCATTTAGGTCTGGGACAAACTATCATAGACCGTAACCAACAATATCACATGTACAAGTGATAATTTAAAACAAACTGCATGAAATGTTGAAAAAAAAATCAATAATAACGTCTACCACTAATTATTTCCTGAACGATTCCTTGATGGGAATCCAAATTGGAAGGGAGAGGTAAAGAGGTGATATTCACTTGAAAGTAGTTGTGCTTTACCATTCAACACAAAAGCCCTCTCCAGAACGAATGGTTTTGAACCCAAGATGTACGTAGTTCTGACTAGAATTTCAACAGTTCCGATATATACATGTTTGGAAACAAGTAATAAGCTATCTTTTAAAAATTCTCAAATTAGACCCATTTTATTGGTCCAAAATCGTTGTAGAGGGTGTCAAGTAAATAGAATCCAAGTTTAATCACAAAAATGATAGAAATCCAGAGGACAAAGGGTATCTGCCTGATTTGACTTGGCTCAAAGTATCCAAGTTCCCACTTCATTTTATGTGGGAAAATATCCACAAGCCATCATTGACACCGACTGATGCAGAATGTTCGACAAAGAACTCATCAACCTGAGTATTCAAGCAAGGCCTTATGCAAGATCTTATCTGGTTTGGTACACCAAGGCTGAAAGAAAAACCGATGCTCAAAAGAACACAAGCCGTCTGATAGTTGACAGTGTCGATTCCCGATACCCGCGGCGCTGTTGTCGAATTCCTTCGCCGCAACAACCTCCCAATCAATTGTGAGCCAACCTTATTATCTTGAAAGGGTTTCCTCTACGCCAACATCCAGGAAATTTGCGGAAGAGAAGAAGTTTCTTTTCGACCTTCTGTGCAAGTGATAGGTTAAAGAGGACTCGATTTCGAGGTCACGCAATTCCTGATGAGTTGTTTACAATTAGGCAAGGTTTTCAAGGCGCTAAATTGAAGTTGAATTGAACACTTCAATAGGAACAGTATGGAAGAAATAAATAATAAAGTAAAAAAGGCAGCGAAGTACACATTTAGGAGACTAAAAAATACTTTAGGAGGCACACATACTAAAAAGTTCTCAAAAACTGAAAAAATTCAGCCTAAAATGTCATATTTTGTTGTTAATTCTCCTGCTCCACAACCAAAACAACAAATATTCTAGTTTTAGGTTTTAATTTTCCGATTCTTGATCATATAGCACCATTTCACGTATGGCTTAGAAACCTATTAATACCACTCATCAGAAACTTTAAAATAAAGAAAAAATAACGAAAAACGAAGCGTTTACTAATTTTACGTTATGCATAGATACTAATCGGTGACAAACTTGATGATTCTCAATTAGAAACAACTACCAAAGTGAGCAAAGAATGTTCAGAAATATTGTGTATCCTACTTTTTATGCAACACACATAACTACGTGTTAAGTGTGTTGCATAAGCAGCAGGCTATAATTTACTCTAGGTTTTATTGAGAACTTTAACATGTGGCTGGTGTGGCCGTGGTTAAATTTATCCGGCATTTAGAATTGCTGAAGCGGTGTGAAAATTACATTGAATTTTCCATAACAAACAAAACAAATTGTGAACAATGAAAACATATTTTGTTACACGACCTGGACCTACAGTTTTAAGTACAATCCGAACCACTAGAATATACTCCAACCGGGAACAATTAATTGCAAGGCAATATTGTTATAGGGAGATTCATGTGTCTGTATGATTAAATATTTGAAATCCCATTGTTAAAATTTCTGTTTGATGTTTCGATGCAATTATCTCTCCATTATATCCACTCCGCTCGGCACAGAACACATATCAGAAACTTTTTGGAGAACGATTTCAATTCAAGATTTACTACAATGCCCCTACGTCACCCGCTCAGCGAGTGACATCATTGTCAACCTCCCCATCTGTGCTTGCGTCACGCGTCTTTTACGCAGAGCTGGCTCCATTATCTGTTCCTTTGCTCGGAAGAACGTCTGCACCCACCGTTCTCCGTTACTGGTGAATCAGTTCTTATGATGCGTGTGTCAGTTTAATAAATACGGTAATGAAACCTTTCTCAAGGCTCCCCATATCAGATTAATAGTATAACAACGCATTATCGGCGTGTTTCAGCTACGTCACAAACTGTTTCATTGTAGCTTCGATCAGCCATGATTGAGGTCAATACTTGTAAGCATAAGACGGGCGGAAGATAATAACACAAGACATTCGTGATTAAAAGCAAACGTGTAGTTATTGCACATGTAACGAACGCTACGTGATGGATATTTCTTTGCAAATGACATATAAAATTGGCCGCAAACATGGCCGCTGTGCGCATCCTGACGTCACATGAAACCTACCTATTGTTACAAGATGGATACATATTCTCAATTTGTTGATGAAGACGAGTCAAGTAATATATTGTTCTATGCAAAGAGCACAAAACTGGGTGGCACTTGGTTTTTATCCAGCTGAAAAGTCAGGAATTTCAATAGATTATAAAGTTTTCATACTTTAAAAAGTAAGGCAAATGTTTGCAAATTAGGAGTAATAAAAGTGCATCAAAATCCGAACACACAATACTGTATCTAAAGTCTTAAGTTTTTAAAAGACCACTCAGACAGGGTAATTGGGACTGGACCTAAAGTTTGAAGTGAGATATGAAGCACTATGTTGTCCCATGAGGAATTATTGATCGATTTGTTGATTTGAGTCCACTTCATGCACAGATAGGCTAATCGGGACTGGATCTACAATTTGAAGTGGAATCCGAACCATTATGTGCCTCCACCGGTATCGAACGCGGGATCTCTTGATTACAAGGCAACGACGTTACCACTATTCCATCGGGGAACCATGAGGAATGAATCTGCATAGTTTAAATACAATATGACAGCATCAACCAATAGGCTGTTGAGGAGACTGAAACAAGTTTTAGAAACAAAAGCATTTGAGCCCCCTCTCCCTTTTACCTCACGATTTAGCACGTGATCAAAACTCATGGTCAGATAGCACCCAATCTTCACGAATGATTTCTGCCCCTAGCAGCCTATTCGCGTTGTGGTTAAAGTGATTTATCTGAACTCCACCAATACCCTCACAAAATTCCTTCAATATTACCATAAAACCCTGCAGGAACATCCAAATTAATAATATCTTGAGCGATAATTTTGCTTTCTATCCTGTGAAATTTGCTTACACCCCGCCTCGAGTACGAAAATGTTGGAGTGAGTGTTTTACTGAGAATATATAAGTCTTCTCCCATATAAATATCTATCTTAGTTTACTTATAGTCGTGATTAGCCCAAAGCGACTACTAAGTGAGCCTACAATTTAAAGTGGGAACCAAACCAATGAAACATGACACCTACTTGAAATGAATGCTATAACATTAATAGCCACGCTGTGGAACGAGGCCCCCCTACTAACATAAACCAAGGACGTAGTTTTTCATTACTAGCAACCATCCCACGAGAATTAATCAAGAGTAATGGGTGTCCAGCGGGAGATGATATAAAGAAAGAATACCGACTTCCATCTCTGTCACATACCTGTGCGTGTGACCACCCTGCTTTGGTGTCAGAGCCAGAAGTGGTGCAAGGTGTCAACGCCTTTGTGCGTGGCCGACTGCATTTTCTTTCTCACCGACGAGCAGACGTGTTTCCCATTATCTGTCATGCCGTCCTCCCACCTGTCACCTTCATTGGCCGGCAGCCCCACAAAGAGGTTGCAGACGGATTCCCCCCTTCCTTTTGTTTCTTTGTGCGGGCTTTGGTTTCTGCCGTGCGCTGGCGAGGGTGGTGTCGGCACTGTTAATGGATCAATGGCATATTTCGTTATCCTTTAAAACGCGCGCGCGGTAGGCAGGAGCAGAGGCCGCAGCGTAATCGAATCGCTTTCGGAGCGCTGTCATTCGAGAACCCCAAAGAATGCAGGGATTAAAGAAATCAACGGACAGGTTTGGTGCCTGAACTTCACATCATGCCACGAGCCACTGGAAATCTTGAGAGTTTGTTGCTGTAGCATCTTGTTACGGAGAAAACTGTAAGAACACTGAATATTGTTAGTTAACACACATGAAACTTCATCGTGGTGGAACACGAAACACTAACATAGTGGCAACGTCATCTTGTAATCAAGGGGTTTGGGATTAGATACCGAAAAATACAGTGACGTACACATGTAGGAGACTAAACGATACTTTAGGAGCCATAAACACTACAATTGACAGGTTACAAATACTAAAAATTTATCCCAAAAACGGGATTAATGTCATCCTAGAAATGTTGCGACAAAATTACGTGTGGGAAATCACACTAAGTACAGTAACCAGGCACTCGAGAAAGATGCTTAAGGTAAACTTCAAGGACACACATTTAAAAGTAAATTTACAGTTACGTAGTACCGACCTATCTCGGAAATTGTACATATATTCCAGGATCGATACCCGGTGAAGGCACCCAGTACAGTGGTTTTGGTTTGGTTTGAGTTGGTGTTTTAAGTCCACTTTATGCGCAGTAAGGCTAATCGGGACTGGACCTACAGTTTAAAGTGGAATCCGAAGCACTTGTGCCTCCACCGGGTATCGAACCCGGGACCCCTTGATAACAAGGCAATGACGCTACCACTGCGCCATGGGGGACGCGCTGTACAGTGGTTTGTGTTGCACTTCAAATTGTAATTCCAGTCTCCATTATCCTATCTATCATAAATTGGGCTTAAAACTCAACTAACAAACATATCAAGTACATAAGTATGAAAACTCTTAAACGATATAGGATAGCCTTTATGGTCTGTGTAACAAACGAAACGCGCAAAAGATGTCTGGCGTACAAAGTTAGTCGGTGCACCAAAGTGACCGAACGCGTTACGTTTTCGCTCCATAAGATTCTGGGTTACACTCCCGGGCAGATATTTAGTAATATCATGACAATTAAGCAAAAGAAGGGCCAATCTCAGTGGGCGAATGGGTATGGTATCGCGTTACACAACCAGTGCACACAAGTTCAAATCCTGGGTAAGATTGTGTTTGGTCCTCCACCTATTTGTTACAAACATAAAATAGCTAAAAAATACCTTTACCGCCAAGAAAAAAGAAAACTACCACATGGAATATTTTGACAAAGCACTCACCACATCACTTTTCCAGATCTGTTACGTTTGGTGCTTACATTCTGTTCTTGTCCTGATGCTGGCTAGATTATTCATTGTGGATAATCAAGTGAAAATAAAGGAAAATTTTTTGCGTTGGTTTTTGGCATTAAAACCTTACTAATGCGTTATCTTTACTTTCTCTGCCAGAAAAAGATTCACCGCCTCAACATCGTTCATCCTATTTTAGTCTGAACTCAATCATGCGTTTGTTGCTACATACCTAACCTCTTAAATATACCACCTCTTCACTTCTGAGAGATACGCTAAAATCGGGACTACAGTTTAAAGTAGGATCGAACCACTGTGCAATCCTCATCCACCGGGGATAGAACCTGGAACACCTTGATTAGAAGGCAACAGCGTTACCTCTACTCCATCTATAAACAAATCCCGTAACAATTTCGTGGAAAACTAATTTTGGCAAGGAAGCACGAAAAGCTAAGTTGCGAGGAGGTTCCTCGTAGGAACCAAATTTCCTAAGAAAACTCTCAGCACTTTGAAGGAGCCATCAAGCAAATCTATTGAGTCCGTAAGAGAACGCCCGCAGGGGCTCTTGAGCAAACATCGGCTGTTTGGTTGGTTCAACGAAATCACGTGCTCTTGTGTCGATAAATACATCGGCCAAACGAAACGAACACGAGAAGTACGGTAGCAAGAACAGGAAACTTGTGCGCAACTTTAGATTGATGTGTCCTTCGGAACCACGCAGAGGACACACATCCTTAGTTAGGAAAAGATTGCGAAGTTTCCAGCAAAGTTTGTCCCATTGTACGTGAGATTATCGCACGCACAGTGTGATGTAATCCTATCAAGCACATGTGAAGGATCACGCAGGAATCTTTACTCATGTATTTATTTAACTTTCAAAAGTTTCAAGCATATTTTGATTTTGTTACTTGTCTTACTGCACCTACCTTTGGCACATCATACTGACCGCATAAGCATTAGCTGTTTTCAAAATGGGTAATTCGAGAACTTTTCCACTGCGATCTGATAAAACTATATGGATTCTGCTCATAAATATTGACAAATCTATGGTGTTCGGAAAAAATCACATAACTCACAAACTGTTATTTTCACCTAAGTCACTAAATCAACTAATGAGTATAATTTTATATTGGGCATGAATAAGAGATTCTAAACAGTGATGATCCAACATGTAGATATATCGTGTCTGTAATGTGTTCTACAGGGTGTCCCACGAACGGCGCAACTGGGAATTAAGAGTGGCGTTACTTTGTAACCAAAACCTGTACATACATAAGTCATACACCAATTGTTAGCCCTACCCAAGTAGATATTTTTAAACATAGAAACAACAAACGGGGTGCAGTGTTGTTCATGCAGTGTTGCCAAATGTAAGTGAAATAGTACATTTATTTGTCCACAAAGCATGGAAAATTGCATGTTAAACAATTAATTATAAGAATAAACAAAAAAGACTGTCTGCTGTAATGCTGTATATTTTTACTTTAGTACTTTTTCCCGAAGAGCCTGGAAATGCCCTTTTTTGCAGTCTATGAAAACTTACTTTCTAAATAATCCTCGTATATTCTCGATTAGCGTCTCTCTCTACAGATGAGGAACAACATTTGACACTTGAAGTAATTTATGGTGTAAGGAACCTGAACTAATACAATATCCATAAAAATTGAGTATTATTCAAAACAGCCTAAAGGAACTTACTTTCAGAATGGCCCTCGTATAAAGGTTCTAAGCGTTCCCACAATGAATCAATCCGAGACCCAGGTCATGATAAAACGAGATTTGATCATTTCACTATCAAATTTTCCGCTCCAACGAAGCATAACTGATTTTTACGTAAATAGGGCATAATGCTTATTTGAGTACCTCATTTTTTTCTATGCGCGTGTGTGTACGTTACTGCAATACATTTTCATGGTTAAAATTATTTCGAGAGTAGAAAAATTTGTAACCCTATAATTTTCAGTTAGTATTGTAGCAACAAAGACTTCAGTACAGCGAATGTTTCATCATTACGTGTTAATTCGTTTAACAAGTAAATGAACTACTTTTGCCAACATATAGTATACGTAGTTCTTAGCAATGAGATTTCTGTCGATACGAACAATCCAGTCAATGGTTTCCAAACGTGTTTATACGTACATACGAGGTCAAGGTTCAGTCCATTTCCTGTGCATCGCGGTTTTGGTGATGTCCGGTAAATTGACTAATATCCGTTTGTGGAATTTCCTGCGATTGTTCATGTTTTCAAGAACTTAGCTGCCGTGACAGTGTTTAAAATTCCCCCTTGTTGTTTCATACAGCATGTCAATACGAGCAAAAAGAGCTCGTACTGTCGCAACAAAGCCTCAACGAGCAACACGTTAAGCTTTCTACACATTGTGACACTTTGTTGTACAAAACTTCTTGTGTGTGTTCATGCATGTACAGTGGCGTATTTATGGAAGGATAATAGGGCTCTACAACGTTGGAATATCCTCGAATACGCACCAAAATATAACATTTCACTACAAATTCTTATTTCGTAAAACATTTAAGTTTGTAATTGCCCTAAGGTATGACCAATATAACAAAATCATTGAGTTTGTTCTTTTGTGTGTGCGTGATTGTGTGTGCTGCATGTTAACAAATCACCACGTGATTATTGTTCTATTTAGTTACTTCACGTCGCTTTTATTCATTTACAGGTTAATCGCGACGATAAAGTTAAATGAAGAACTAATGCAGCGGCGTAGACTTCACATACTTCGGGGGAGACAAGACTGCTAAAAAAAAACTTCATGAAAGTATTACGGGGATTAAAAATATCAACATGGTGACAAGTGGTTAAGTGATCGTGATAAGAAGTGGTTCATCGATAAAAAGTGTTTTAAGTTAAGTTCAGGGGTATTCCATTTGAAACCCATGAACCTCAATTTTTAAAATTAAATGCAATGCTATAACTTCATCCTATCTTGTGGGTGAACAGTCTAAAATTATCTGTTGGATAAAATTCAAGTATCATACATAATTAAGTTAGAAAGCAGAAGGTATTTTACATATTTATTAGCTTATTTTAACTTTTTGATTAAGTTGTGTTTTGTATTGTTTCCCACCCGTGACACCAAAAAAAAAACAATTAATTTCTCCATTAACTGTTACAATTCCCCCTCAACTCCACTACAATATTCAAAGGTCAATTACCTTCTCTCTATGTCTTAAATAATTTGTTTTTCATCATTTGACAATTCACAGATATTTAAATAAACTTCTTAAGTGAAGAGGCAGTGCTTCGACTGTCCCACCTGTGACACAAAATTGTTCACTTGTAGCCACAAATCTGGGAAAGTATTGTAAGGATAGCTATGTTTAATCAACAGTGCTAAGTTTTATATTTCATTGCACAGAAACTGTAAGAAAAATGTTGCTTAACTATTGGAATGCCCCTTCCCTAAAAGAATATGTGCCCCAGCATTTTCACTTAAATTTCTACGTAAATCACAGAAGGATTTTTCTGACAATGTTGTTTCTAACAACGGCAACTTGCTCTTTACTGCTCCACGTGGTTAACTTTGTATCATTTTATACAATGTTTGGTTCCCACAACCCAACTATAAGAACAAGATGAGTAGTAAATATCTCGGAAACCCAGTGAATTTATCTTGGCAGAAGACTCCTTGAATCTCCGTCTCCAGGAAAAGACAAGCCGATGGCCAACAGCGTCAAATGGAAGTTAAAGAGGTGAGGAGAGAGGGTTGGTGAAGCTGCGTGACAGTTGATTGGTTAACAGGCTGACGGTTGGTATGGCGAGGGGTTTCAGTGAACTCTCTTGTGATTTAGAGAGCATCCGATGAAAACCTCTCATCTTCTGTTGGCGGTTCTCAGACCGCTCGTGAAAGGTCACGGAATTGTCACCTCACCCCTCTCCCCGTAATCTTTCTCTTATTTTATATTTTTCAGTTTTTCATTATTTATCTTTCTCAATATCGATCTACATACTTTAAATATATTTCTTCATGCTAGTTCGTTCCTCTCAATGTCTTAATTGTCCATTAATAACATTTTTATTGCTTACATTTCTTGTCATGTTTAATTTATATTCTCTACTTGATTTCCGCCGGCCCCGTGGCGGAGTGGTTAGCACAGCGCGCTACGACGCCAGGGGTCCCGGATTCGAATCCTAGCCTGAGTTGGGTGTTCTTTGTGAGTGTCAATTTCATCATATCATCACACATCCTCATCTTCACTAATAGCCACAAGTGGCAGAAAAGTGAATTAAACCAAATCAATCCCACCTACTTCATTGCTGCTTTATACATTTCTGCATAGTTTTTTTCTAATTTATTCTATCCATTTTTTTCTAACGTATTGTTCAAATTTCAAGCACACTCTCCTCGATAGCGTAGTGGTAACGTCGCCACCTTATAATCAAGGGCTCTCGGGTCCATACTCGCTGGAGGAACATAGTCGGATCCCTCTTTAAACAATAGGCCTAGTCCAGATTAGCCTTTGTGCGTAAAGTGGACTTTCCCAAAGATACAATTTTATTATATTTCAAACTATACATTTTTCTTCCAATATTTCTTTATTTTAGTAAGTTATATGTTCAGGTTGCATCACCCCGGAGGGATGGTGAAGGTTTATCTCCCACCGGGCCAGCGTATCTAAATAAACTAAGAACTAAACTCCATGGCGCAACAGCCCTCTAAGTGCCAGGGCTTGCCAGAGCGGTTTCTTTTGGATGACGCATGGTCAGCGCATCGAGTCGCATCGCCACTGTTTTCTGGCTATCGAGACCGGAGTCCACAGGCATGTATGTAGAAATATATCTCGGGGAAGAGAGGGGATCCCAACTAAGTGTCTCAGAAACAATAACAGTATGAATGTTTATATTAAAATAATTAAAATATTAAATTAATATTACATTGTTATTATTACATGAATAAGTAGAAAGACGGAACAAGAATAGAGATATAACAGCATGTATCTATCATCTAGCTTACGTTTAGTTAATATCGCCAAAATTTGTATAAAAACAACTGCCCATGCAAGGAAATTGATGTCAAATAGATAAAGAATTGAATACTTATTGAATAACAAAAAAGATGTTAGATCCAGTTGACGAAAGGTAACGTTCCTGATTAATAACTTATGCGTATTATTATAATACTAGATGATTACCCGGCATTGCCAGGGTATTTATTTATCCCAATGTTCTATTAGACAGGAAAATAATGAATTCTAACTATAGTGTAAAATGTAACTAATTTTATTTCATCCTGAATGTCACCAATTAGCTTAGCGACTCCGAAAATTAAGGATTCTACACTAATGTAGGTCATTTTTCACCCCTCTCAACCCCATGCCGATAGTTGATGCACTTGGAGTTGAACGGCAGTGGGAGTGTCACTATTCATCTTAGCAACCCCGAAAAATTATGGATTCCACACTAATGTCGGTCATTTTCGTAATACAAACTTTTATCAGCCTGAATGTTAGACAACCTGCGAAACACTATCGTTGTGCGGGATGCATAGAGTCATGGCTGATTTGTGTGGAATTTAATATCGGTCGTTTTCGATTATTTTTACATGTCAACTCCTTCCCACACCCACCCCTATGCGTGCCAGGGGTGTCTTACCCTCACAGTATTTCTTTCCACTTTGTAAGTGATACGTCCACCAAGTTTTGGTTGAAATCTGTCCAGGCGTTCGAGAGTTATGCCGGAACGAACGAACACACACACACACACACACACACACACACACACACACACACACACACACACACACACACACACACACACACACACACACACACACACACACACACACACACACACATATATATATATATATATATATATATATATATATATATATATATATATATATATATATATATATATATGTACATCCATTTTTATATAGTCAAAACAATTAGGGGAGCAAGCAAGAAATCTCAAAACCAAAGTTGGAAAGTCAAAAGTAGCAATGTATGTTGATGAAGTGAGTGTGTCCTCAACCAGTACAATTCATCTGTGACACCATAAGGCACGTGGCAGAATTTGTGATATGAGGAGCAATCACGAGGTCACTTGGGAACACCGGTTGTTTGGTGCTGGCAGACCGTAAGTGCAGGTGGGATTCAGTTGAGTATTGTTGAATAGGAACGATGGCAGAACAACACGATTTAGGGGAATCGAGCGCATGGAGAGCCATTTGGAGAATGGAAGCAGGGCAAACACAACGTGAGGTGGCTGCAGCCCTTGGTGTGTCACGCAGTGTCATTTCCAGGTTGTGGACACGATTTCAACAGACAGGTACAGTACGAAGGAGGCCTGGGTAAGGTCGGCCACGGTCAACAACAGTTAGGGAAGACCGGTACTTAGCATTGTCGGCTCGCAAGAAGGCAGCAAACTGCAACTGACTTGCAACGCGGCCTTGTTTTGGCAACAGGACGAAGAGTCTCGGGCCAAACTGTACGAAATCGCCTGCGGGAAAGGGGTCTTTATGCAAGAAGACCAATGGTATGTGTCCCTCTGAATGCCCAACACCGTGGGGCCCGCAGACAGTGGGCTGTGGAACATCGTGAGTGGGGACATGGGGAGTGGAGTTCAGTTCTCTTCTCGGATGAGTCGCGTTTCAGTCTCCAGTCAGATAATCGACGCATTCTCATCTAGAGGGAACGTGGGACTCGCAATTATCCCGCACATGTGCGCGAAGTGTCTCAGTATGGTGGCGGTGGCATAATGGTATGGGCAGGGATCAGTGTTGGTCGACGTACCCCCCTGCACATTATCCGGAACGGTACTTTGACAGCCTTACGGTACCGGGATGAGATCCTCAGGCCTCATGTTGTCCCAATGGCTGCAGATATCGGTGATCATTTCATTTTTGTGGACGATAATGCCCGACCTCACCGAGCACGTCTGATTGACGCCATGCTACGGGATGAGGGTATCGAACGAATGGTATGGCCAGCATCCTCCCCAGACTTGAATCCCATTGAACATGTGTGGGACACACTCGGAAGACGCATTGCTGCTCACCTACAACTCTGCAACAGTTGGAAATGGCCCTTCTGGAGGAATGGGTGAATATCCCGCAGGCTGTCGTTGATAACCTTATTGGTTCCATGCAAAACAGATGTGCAGCTGTCATAGCAGTTCATGGCGACCACACGCCTTATTAGAGGTATGGATCTGTTGCGTATCTGTCCATTTCTGTTGTCTTATCACCGTGCTGCTCTCCTGATTTTGTGTAGTACCTTGCAGAAATCACCCCTAGAACTCTGTTGTGCTAATGACTCAATATACATGTATTGTACTGATTGAGGACACACTCACCTAATCAAAATACATTGCTACTTTTGACTTACCAACTTTGGTTTTGGAATTTCTTGCTTGCTCCCTTAATTATTTTGACCAGTGTATATAAAAATTAAAAATAAGATATATATTTTTTATAAGCATAAATCTACTTTGGTACTGTCATTCAATGTCGTTTGATCTCAATGTAATCCTTGCCTTCCAATAAGTTCAGCGGAACTAAATAACATTCGATTATACAGCAACTGTTAAAGGAGTGCATTTTCATTATTTAATTTTAGTACTTGTGAAGTCTTTCGGGGTTCCCCAATAATAATTATCCTCAAGACGCTGCGTGAATTTTGGGAGCTCCCAACGGGAATCAAACCCGGGATCGTTCGTATCAAAACCGTGAGCGCTAACCATTTGGCTTAGGAGTCCTAGTTTATCTGATTAGAAACTTGAGAAGAAAAAAGCCAAATTTTACCCTAACTACTAAAGAAAAGGACATGTCGCCCTCCCACGTTCCCAACAAAATCATTACTGCCCTTTGGTGAGTATGATGTTCCTGTGCATTTACTATCTTTCTCTGTGTTACTGTTACGGAAAAACACACCTTCCATCTGTTCTTATCGTAGGTAACATCAAACCTATAGCGACCATCATTTACGTCCACTTCGACACAGCCTCTTCACCATCGTCTAAGCCTTCTTTTGGTCCCTTACCATCAGGTTTCCTTAGGAGAAACCTGTAAGCTTTGTCTCCGGTCGCGTAAGTTCTTTATCGATATCTTCTTAATCAAATAATACTGAGTTCAAATTTGTGCAACTTCTACCATACACATGAATATACGTATATTCGTATCTGTATGATGTTGCTTACGTGTCATGTAATGCCATATGGTTCAATACGTTGGGCGTTATCGACATACTAATTTGAACATTGTAATTCAAGTCCTAAGTCCCATTATAGCGCACGTGTGTGTGGGGGGGGGGAGGTGAGGACTTCTGTACCTGAACGGTTCGTGATTATTTGAAAAAGTTTTGGAAAAGTGCTTATGGATTTGCAACAACCCACGAAGAACATTAAACAAAATCCCTATGACGCTTCGAAACAAATATGGTATTTCTTTCTGTTTCGCATACTGTTTACATTAGCATTGTTTTCGTGCACAATGCAACGCGATATGAGGTCTCAAATATTGATAATGATTTATCCAATGGATGTATTTCATGGGAGAGTGAATTGATTGACTGTAGGATAGCTGCCAGGGAAATAATGTAGTACACAATAGGAAATTATGTTCAACGGATTCACTCCCTGTCATCCAGATAATGATATTACATTTTTTTTAATCTGAAAAGATGTTTTTTCACATTACAAAACTAAGTCAAATTCAAGTAGTGTTTACATTAATGAAAGGCTATCTATTTAACGTTGCTATGGTAAAAAAGGCAAATTTATGAAAAATTCCTAATCTTAGTTTTGCTTTAACCATTTCACTTCTAACTTTCTCTCTTCTGATAATTCTCTGAATGTTAGTGACAATGGTCCTACATTAGCATTTAACATTAATTGGGCATTATCCATTGTCTACTTCCTTTTAAACTATACTATTCTAACATTACGATCAAGAGAGCACTCTTCTCTCGTCTTCAGGTGAAATTTATTTTGCCGGTGGTGGGAAACTAACTTACGACAGACCTGGGATTTTGACTATAAATCCGCTTCTCTACTATTCCACAGCGCCCTCCCCACCTAGAATTCTGGACTAAGTTTTGCTTCCTGTATGCTACTATTTGTAATTTCGGTGGAGAGAGGACCATTTGGGTTTAAATTCTACACTGTGTTGACATAGGGTTTTGGAGCATTGCTATGAAAACTGGTTCTTTGATTTTCCTGAGTTTCCAATTTGGTTCTTTGTGGAGTGCTGTAACGTTGGTCCACTGAATTTCATATGATTCTCTCCATGTCATGTGCGGATATTTTTTACCTATCTGTTTCGCCTTTGCATGTGTAATGCTTGTGTTCATCGCTCTTTTTCTGTGGAGGGCGTCCTGATTCTCTTTTGTAAGCTCACTCGCATTCGCATTCTACTGTATGTTGTGTATTAACATTGTACGTGGGGGTATCAAAGCCTGTTGAGATATAATTTGTTTAATAATGGAAAGATTAAAACAATGAACATACATATAGTTTGCCTGTAGTGTCATCTACTGAGTTACCCTTCCACACAGTTGCCATCGCGGTCGATGCATTTGTGCCAGCGTTTTATCCAGCCCTGAAAACCAGTTTGGAAAAATTCCACAGAACACTCCCTGCCCCACCGTTCATAGCTGTTTTAACATCCTGTAGGTCATCGAATCTCATGCCACGAAGCACAGACTTAGCTCAGACTTAAGTAGTTAAGTTCAAAGTGGGAGAAACCGAAAGTGTGGACATGACAAGGAGTGACAGGCCATCAACGTCGTTGACCGACGACAACCGCCACAGGGATGATGAGCTCATTCGAGAGGATACACGCATCGCCATCCAGGAAATTTCTGATGCAGTGCACATGTCCTATGGATCACCACATGCAATGATTGAGAGTTTGGGATAACAAAGTCTGAGGTAAGTCTGTGCTTCGTGGCATGAGATTCGATGACCTACAGGAGGTTAAAACCGCTCTGAACGGTGGGGCAGGGAGTGTTCTGTGGAATTTTTCCAAACTCGTTTTGAGGGCTGGATAAAACGCTGGCACAAAGGCATCGAACGTGATGGCAACTGTGTGGAAGGGTAACTCTAAGTACTACTGGCAAACTATATGTATGTTCATTGTTTCAATCTTTCCATTATTAAACAAATTATAACTCAACAGGCAAAACTTTTAGATACCTCCTCGTATGTTGCACATGCAGTTTTTTGATAGCTTGTATGGGGTTCTCTGGCTTTGTGTTTGATAGTGTGCTTCATTGCGTCTTCTTGCTACCGAATGATGTCCTAAGTTGGAATTTTGAACCAATTCTACTTATCTTTTCTGATAAACCAGGATGTATGGTATGCATGTCGTGTCTCGTGAGTCAGTCTTTATATCTCACTGCTTATCTGCTTTTGTAGATGACGGCTTTTCTAGTTGTGATTGATGGATACCCATTGAGTTTCATTGTATCTATGATGTTTTTCTGTTTTTGTCTCTGAGTGTTGCAGATTTTTCTGGCCCTAGAGCTTTGGCCCCTCTCTAGTGACTAGGATTATTTCTAATTTGTTTTACTATTCTAGATTCACACGCAACATGCTTTGATTTCTTCTACTCTTTGTGCAAATTGTCCTCTCGTGGACAGAAGTCTTGTTTTCTAATTCCGGTTGTTGCGTTTGATTGATTCGGTTCATTATGCCGGGTGTTTCATAAATAATTGAAGGGCTACAAGAGTTTATTGCAAGTACAGAACTTACGTTAATGAAACCAGTCCAAAAGGGACGAGGAGCTCAGTTTTTTGTACACCTACAAATGTTCAATGTGTGCGTCAAGGGTGACACGGCACACATAAACACGATAGTCTACTTCTTGCCACACTTGCTGTCGATGGTGTCCATCGCTGCAATGATATGTTTCCTTACGGCTGCGATATCACGCTTCATCGGTGAGACGAATACCCTGTCTTTCATGAAACTTCACAAAGAGAAGTCACACGGTGTCAGGTCCGGTGATTTTGGGGACAAAAACATTGCACAAAACACTGAGTGATGTGGCTGATTTGAGTGTCACCTAGCGGTAGGGATGTGAACTCTCAGCTTAACAAAACATACTTTCACAAACTGTTTGCGTTCCTCGATCGTTCTGGACTGGTTTCATTAACGTAAGTTCAGTAGTTGACTTCTAGTGGCCGCGGTGGCTCAGTCGGTGTCGACCTCTGTGGCGAAGTGGTTAGCAGAGCGCGCTACAACGCCAGGGGTTCTGGGTTCGAGTCTCGGGTAAGGCATGGTTATTTGTGTTTGTCAAGATGATAAGAAACTGAGAAACTGTAAAAATTGAAAAGTGTAAAGTGTGAATGGTGGGGGATACCGTGTAGGGGGTATGTCCCTTATATAAAAAAAAGTCGGTAACGAGTCTGACTACCATGTTCAAGGTTCCGGGTTCGATCCCTGGCCGGTTCAAATCCGGGAACTTTTCTAACGTTGGAAGCTGTCCCAGCGTCGAATGACATGAGTACCTGGGGGAACCCTGCGCGGTAAAGGCGGTCAGGGGCGTCATGCTGATCACATCACCCCCACTCATGACCGGATCAAGAAAGTGTGGGGCGTTACCCCCACACCCCCTATACGCCTTCATGGCGTGGTGCTAAGCACAGGGGAGCACTTTACCTTTACCAGTAGTTTACTTCTAATCAATTTTTGTAACCTCTCAATTCTTTATGAGGCACCCGGTACTTTGCTTTTCTGCCACTTTTGGCAAATTGCGAAGATTAAGATGAGTGATTGATTGATTTGGAGTTTTGAGTCCACTTTATGCACAGTAAGGCTAATTGGGACTGAACCTACAGTTTAAAGTGGGATCCGAACCACTATGTGACTCCACCGGATATCGAACCCGGGACCCCTTGATTGCGACGGGTTAAGATGAGTGATGCTATGATGAAACTGCTGAAGGGACACGCAAAAAGTGGTATTTTCCACAATTCAAATCCAATTATAATCTAACTTTATTCTCCATCTAATTCTCTCTCTCCCCCTGGCGAATTTGTCTTAGAGTGCTTTTCCGTTTCAATGACATTATTTCTTAGGTGTACGTTAACGGGATATTTAACTCCCAGTATTTTTGGAAACAATCGTACTCTCTCGATTTCGTATCTACAAAGAGAGAAAGATACCTGTAAGGGAAATAGACTTTGAGAATGTAAAATCTGCTGAAGTCTCCGAGGCGCCCTCCCATTTCCAGGGAAGGTTCCAGATCGTCTTTTGTTCGGAATATCGGATGTGGCTGTCAGGAACACACAGCGCCGTGGCGCTCGAGAAGTTCATAAAATGCTCCTGATAGCCTTGTTGGGGCGGTGGCTGGCTTCTGGGAGAAAGGGGAACGGGAAGAAGTTGCTGGGAGGGTAAAGGATGATCAGCAACTGAACCAAAACCAAACAAAAGTTGAGATGATGATAAACGTTGCTAACGCAAATCTACATCAGAGTTAAACGAAGTGTGTATCTCGATTCTAGCGAGCCAAATGGAGGGAAATTTATGTCTGCCCGCGAGAGGGGTGGATGTGTGTAAAGAGGGAGTTATTTGACACTAAACTGGAATGCAAATGCCAGGATCATGAGCGTCAGTAAAGGGGAAGTTACACCGGTCGATCGACCCCCCCCCCACCCACGCAGTTATAAAAATAATTTATATTGATAGTCAATAACAGAAATAAAATTAATTGACATTCTAGCAGAATATCCAAAACAAAAAAGTGAGTTAGCTCAAAGGATTGAGCGCAAAGTACAGGTACCATATCAAAACATCAAATTCTACCACTTAATCCAAATAATAAATGGTTCATAATAAATGGTTCTGTAAGTTTTCAAAATTACAGAGAAGAGAATTCTATGTGAGAGGTTGGAGAATGTAAACTTTATGACAAATTCCTCCAAAACTTCCAAAGCGTTTCCTTAAACGAAGTGTGTAAAAGTTAATAAGAAAATAGCTTAACAAAGCATTTCAATATTACAAACGGTTTGAAGTGGAAATTAAGGAAAACGGTTCACTGGACATTAACTAATCTGGTGTATTGAGTAGCAGTCTCCTCAAGATTAAAATGATATCAATAAGAGTTTGAAAAGTTATTTGTAGTTATTAGTTTATGTTAATTTAATAATATCTAGCCTTCTCAAACCCGAAGGTTTCTGGGTGCAGCAACACAAGCCTTCCATCTGTCTCCATCCTGGGCAAGATCAATCCAATCTTTTCCATTCTTACCGAATTCCTTTAGGTCCATCTCAATGTTATTCCTCCATCTTCGTCTCGGCATTCCTACAGTTCTCTTACCACCAGGTTTTCCAACAAGAATCATGTAAACTCTTCTTCTCTCTCCCATTCGTGCCACATGGTCTGCCCACTAAGTCTTCTTGATTTAGTTATTCGAAAAGGTAAAAAAGGTAAAGGGTTCCCCTGTGCTTAGCACCACGCCATGAAGGCGTATAGGGGGTGTGGGGGTAACGCCCCACACTTTCTTGATCCGGTCGTGAGTGGGGTGATGTGATCAGCATCACGCCCCTGACCGCCTTTACCCCCCAGGGTTTCCCCCAGGTACCCATGTTATTCGACGCTGGGTGGGCGCCGGAGCCGCTTCCATCGTTAGAAAAGTTCCCGGATTTGAACCGGCCGGGGATCGAACCCGGGACCTTGAGCATGGTAGTCAGACGCGTTACCGACTGAGCAACCGCGAATTAACTAATTTAATACTAATATTCAATTTTATATTAACGGCCGACCTCCTCTAAAAAACGTCTGATGGCGCCCATGGCCTGGATGTAATGACTGATGCCATCTGATAAAAAGACACAAAGTAGTTTTATCTGCAAACATGATTATGAATGTTTGCTATGAATTAGAAGAAAGAAGAAAACAAAAAAGTAAAGATATCCCCTGTTCACTGCAAAGACAAAGTTTGTTTTTAAGCACACTTTATGCTCCGATAAATTAATTGGGACTGAAGTGGGACACGAAAACTATGCATCGTGTTTGCATCGGAAAACAAACCCTACTCCACTTCATTACAAGGCAATAATGTTAAGAGAGGCAATATTAAGGAGCCGGGTGAGCCCCAGAGCCCTTGTACACACACATTAACGGAAACTTCCGTTAAGCGACCTCGGGTTTCCCGCGTGGTAATCAGACGTTCTACCGACTGGACAGCTATTTTACGTCAGTTACTTTAGAAATCAGTTTTCCATTGATTCTGCACTTTATTGAGAAGTTTTCTTTATATTTAACTTATTCTGCACACAATATACCAAGGTTTCTCGTGCTATCGTCTTGTGATCGGGGATTCCCGGGTTCTATTCCCGGTGAGGGAACGTTATAGTGGCCAATAAGAGACCCCTGTCAGTGACATATCCTGTAGCGTTGGAGATCATAACTCCCTCCCCCCACACACACCTTTTGGACATATATTCCTAAAAATGAAAGGAGTACTAAATGCAGAAAGTACTACTAAAGAAATCATAACTCCTTTCATTCTTAGAAAAAGTTTGGGCAAGTCACTGGTTCCTGTCTTTACCAACTTATCCGCGCATAAAGTGTACTTAATACGTATTAGCAGGGACAATTAATTGATTGAAGTTTGAATGCTTAAATGAAATGCTATTTGTCAGTTGCTCCACACATCTATACACAAACATTGGGAAACAAAGTTCTATAGCTCTCGCCACGAAAACAGTCCAGTCAAGTCGAAGCTTCCCCTTGCCTCCACCACACCCCTGACCTTCAAGGATTGCCGCACTTCTTCTAAGCTGCTCAGTCGACACATCGCACGTTGTACGTATGCGGTTGATTTCGTCGGTTAAAATTGTTGCTCATTGGCAACACTGTAGGTGGGTGGCGTGACCTTGACTCGATTGTTTTCGTGACGAGAGCTCTAGTGGAAGATAAAATGAACGAAATCAATCAATCTATTTAGTTTTCTGCCACTTTTGGCTAATTGCGAAGATGAGGATATGTAATAATATAATAAAATTAATGAAGGGACACCCACAAATAACACCCGTGCCCAGGGCCGAGAGAGCGCTGTGCTAACCACTCCGCCAACCTGGCTGTAGTGGAAGAAGCCAGCATAAGGATATGTAAGATAAAAAGATGGAAGCTTTCCAGTTTCTTGTTAACTTTCACTGGTTGTTAAGTTTCCATGGCACAAGCCTCCTACACCTTACTGTTACAAGGAAAATGTTCGCGTCCATTAACATTTTTCTGAAAAAAAAGGGAGCAATTCTCTCCACTGTCGTAGGAGGATTGGAAAACAGACCTAATTATTTCCAAACGAGATGTCAAATCATCCTGAATAAACAAACTAGCATGTAAACTGGAAGCTGTAGGCCGGCAAAAAAAAGTGGTGGTTGTTCTCTTGTTTGTTTTCCATGGAGAAAAATGCCCAACAGCAACAATATTACATTGTTAACTTTCTGTGGTGGTATAGAAAGGGGGGTGGGGGGTTGCTTCCCGTAAAACTCTAGGCGGAGACTTCTCTTTCAACAATTGAGCTTCATTACTTGCATTTTTTGACTTTTAAGGCGATTATCATCCACAGGCGGTACCAGATACAGGGAGTCAGAGGGGATGTTTCGCATCCGTTGTCTTGAACTCGGCAAGACGAAATAGTGGTCACTAAAGCTCGGATTATTGTGCAGCCAAAATAAGAAAAGTATATAGAATAATCATTGAAATATGCAAAAATATATGTAATAATATATTACGTAGTTTTGGATCGTTTCATTTATTAGATTTCAGCAAATTTGCAGTAGTATTTCTCGAACAAGTAGGGAATGCAAAATATGATGGTAGTGAGGCACCAAGTACACAGAGAACGTTGATTTTGGGCTAATTGGTTTTAATTGTTTTAAAAAATCAAAGTCTATCACAATAAGATAAAAATTGCAGATTTAAAAAAAATCTTTTTTCAATGTTTGCTCTCATTACTTAATGAAGACTAGAGAAAGGGCGCAAGTGCAATATTTTATATACGAATATGTAATTTTTAAAAAATTATATGGAATATACCTCAAATTGTGTAACGTGAATTCTATGATGATCGGGGAAAATCACTTTCGCCACAAAATGCGACTTTTCTGTGGTCAATTAAAGGAAATATTAAAAGTATAATTTTATACTGGGCATGCGTAAAGATGCTAAATATTGATGGTCTAACATGTATATCATTTCTGCAATGTTTGCTACTAAAAGATAAACAGAAAAACTGCCTGCTGTAAAATTGCATTCTTTTGACTTAGTGCTTTTTCCCGAACAGCCTAGAATTGTTCCCAACAGTGCAATTCGACGACATTGTCATTTTTGATTGGCTACATACGAAACAAAAAAAATGTAATTACATAAAATCTTGGTAGAATTGACCACAAAGAAATATCCAGGCTTTATTCACCTTTCACACCAAGCACCCTCAGCTTCGCAACAAGTTATCGTAAACACTACACCACGGAGGTCGTGGGCGGAAAAAGGTAATTACACTTACCCAATAAGTTTTAAGACTGTAAACGAATTCTCCATTCAGTGATTAAGCATTCATTGAAGGTGTTCGGTAAGCCTTGAGACTGAACAAAATCTTTCGAAAGGGTTCATTTGAGAGGCGAAAGAAGGGGGTGGATTGGACCACCGCAAACAAACCAGAAAGGCAGCTTCGTTAATATTTTACACCATGGCTTCTAATGAGGCAGTTCTTAATTTTCCTACAAGGGATTTTTTACCGAAGTTTAAATCCCACGAGGAGGAAAAGGATTTGCAAGCTGGTTTTGTGATGTTCACATCAAAAGACGAAACAACCCTCTCTGCGTAATCCTTGTGCTTTTTCCTCGAAAGTTCCTTTGAGATGAAATAATGGATGTTTGGAGAACACGCGGGTTAAAATTTTAGACAATGCAGTGAGTGAGTAATGTCATACGTATGAACATGAAGTTGTGAAGTGGTTTTTCAGACGAGTGGGATGGAAGTACTTGCCGAAGGAGGAAAATGAAGGATAGATCAATCTGAAATCGATTTCAACACTCGGGTATATAAAATTCAAGGGTATACTTATAACTTAGTTCTTTCCCCAATTTTGCTAGAGCCAACTGTCGGCTGATCTTGAAATCTCTTTCTGCCAATAGCCTTCCAGGATGTTTACTTTTAATTGGTTGACCTCCATAGAGAGGGGTATGTGCCAATCAAAATAATTTATGTTCCGTTTGATTGTTGTCCTTATTTTATTTTTGTGCTGCTCGAACGTGTGCCCGTTTAGCGGCTGAAATGACGCCACTTGCCGGCGAAATTGGCTGTGTGTATTCCCTGAACTCAAACGCGTAGCGCTTTTGATAACTTTCCAAGCCGATGTTTCGTGAAGTTTATCTTTGATAAGCTCTTCTCTTCTGAGGGAATACGTATGTTCAATTTCGCCGGCAATTTGCATGATTTCAGCCGCTACACGAGCACACGTTCGAGCGGCACAATAACCAAATGAAGGCACTGTAGCATTTACTAAGATTCCATTGGTACACCTTCTCATTTGTTTGTTTGTTGGTTGGTTGTTAACTACATTTACTCTAACACACTAAAGCACCAGTTGCACGATCACGTGGTTTTGTTTACATTCACTTCGTTCTTGCTGTGGATGAATAGTTAGAAAATTTGGAAGATGAAAACCTGCGAGAAAATAATTGGTTATGCCACATGACTGATGTCATTACCCGGATATTGGATAAGTTCTATCCGGATATCGGATGTTCGGATTATCCGAGTTATTAGGATATTCGAATATTCTGATATCCGGAAATCCTAAATATCCGGATATCGGAATTATCCGAGTATTTGAAATATCCATTCTTAACAGAATATTTTAATGAACTAAATAGTGGTCTGCACACCCAAGGATATCCAGATATTCGCATCTCGGATAATTTAATATCCGGATTTGTGGCCTTCCATACTGCCTACCTCTTCTTCTCCTAGCTCTATCCAGGACCAAGAATTCCAGTCATCCTGTCCAACTGTCATCAGGCGCGTGACCTGAGCCCGATAGTGTGAAGAAGCCAATCACACCAATGTGCTACTTCTCATCAGCTCCGGAACCTAACCAGCCAAGCCTCAGTGAGAGAAAAAGCTTAGACGTCCAATTTAGCCACTCAATCTAACGATGCTCACCTCTGCAATCATTTCTCAGTTGCGTGTGAAGCCCCGCCGATGCTGTCCTTTCCTCTCAGATTTTTCTCCTCCTCCTCTTCGTGCGGCCTTTCACTGGTTTCTCGGACAACAAAAAAACTACCGAAACGTTTCCCGGAAGATTGAAGACATTTTGTCTACAGTAGGAGAACCAGTTTCTTTTTCTAGCCAGAAGCGTTCAGTGGAAAACACGATTTGGAGGAGATGATACGAACGAAGAGCTGAATTCATTGGAAGTGTAAGTCTTCACCCTGATCACATCAGTTTCCAAAGAAACCAACCGCTGAAGCATCAATGGTAACGGTAGCGTGTTCAAATTATTACTTCCTACGTACTACAACCCGGATGACGTTTGTTAAACTTAATGCTTTGACATGAGTGACGCCTATTTGCGAATACACACTGGAGTGAAAGCGTGACACTGAAACACTGATAACCAGGAAAAGGATTTATATGTAAATACATATCTTCACATGATGGTAAAATGTGTTACTTTGTATTCTTCGAGAATTGTGGCATGAAGACTAGAAAAAAGGCAATCTTCCATATACAAGTATATTAGTTTCTTAGAACATATTTTATATAATTAGTTATTTTTATATATGATTTCCATGTTTCCAAACATTAGACTTTCCTTTTTTATGTTAAATACCAAAAGTTTTCCGTTTATCTGCATTCTGTTCGTTTTGTCCTATATTTTAAATCTTGATAATATACAAGGCATCTGTTATTACAACCTTTCTCAACAATAGATAATGTTGTCAACAATAGAGAATCCACACTCAAGCTTTTGGTGGGAAATCCATTGCATGCTTTAAATATACTTCCATTACTTCATGCGATATTGAAGAAGTTTCTTCAGTCAATATAAATATCTTGCTTTGATTTTGCTTTGGTGTTTTAATACCACTTTATGCACAGTAAGGCTAATCGGGACTGGACCTACAGTTTAAAGTGGGATCCGAACCACTTTTGCCTCCACCTGGTATCGAACCCGGGACCCCTTGATTACAAGGCAATGACGCTACCTCAATATACATCTATCTATATGAACAACAGCAAGAGATTCGCTTTTCAACACTTGAAGAAAGGAAGTTCGACAATCCATTGTCTTGGTAACAAAAATTAAAACACACTGTTTTTGAATTTGCATTAAAATTAATGTCATGCAAGCGTAATTCATATTATTTAGCTTAGGTGAGCCGTTTGCTTAGTTCATATTTAACTCCATATTTTGTTTAAAATAACTAAATATTACATTTACATATCTAACACTTTTTTCGGAACATATAAATCCGTTCCCTTCTAATAATACAGGAGCTATAAGAGTTAAAGTGGCAAAAATCTTCTCGTTGATGCATTTTTATGCACTTTAGTTGTGTTACTGGAGGCCACATATTTGTGTCAACTGAGATTTTGGGTTATCTGCGTTCATACAAAAATTTTCTTTCTTCTCTAATTCATGGTTAATGAATTTACTTATATAAATGCTAAAAAAATGATACGAAGAAGAATACTTCGGAAATAATAAATAAAATTATACTTCATCGTGGTCTACAATTTATAATGAATATATTTTGCAGTTCATTTCCACACAAAATAGTAGTTACGTAACTGTCATATCAGTGGTGCCAACTTTATGTGACTTGGTGGGAGGGAAGGGGGAAGATTGACAAACCATATAGTATATGAGCCGCGGTGGTGCAGTTGATAGGGCGTCTGACTGCCACATGGGACGCCCGGTTCGATTCCCATGGTGGATGATTTCAAGTGGGAATTTCTGCAGCAAACCCCTGCATCGAGCAGCTCTGCAGTTCACCCAGCCTCTAAATAAATTTGGTACTTGGATGCGGTAAAGGCAGCCAAAGCGGTGTGCTGAACACATCACCCCCACAAGCGAACCAAACTGTGAATGCTTAGAACCCTACCTCAACATCCCCCTATATTCCTTCAGTAGGTCCACCATATAATCACACACAGAATACTGTGAATTCAAACACATTTATATATTAACGCAGGTGTAACAAAAACTGCTTAGAAAATAAGGTTCCTTTAAAAGACACACTTTGTTTACTCACCTCTTTAGTTGGCATCACCTTTCTCCTGCGTCAATCTATTCTATTCACTCATCTCTTTTGTATTAGTAAGCTCGACGTGATCGTCTGAATGAAAATATGATTTGGTGGAAAAATCTTACCGTGATTTTGATACATGTTTGGTTTATCTCTATCCATTTTTTTAAGTCCCGCACCGTTCCCGTGAGGTCTTAAGCTCGACGCTCAATGAAACGCCAGAAACAGAACCTAACAGGCCCGCTTCAGGCGCCTGAGTGGGCAATAACCCGCAGACTTCTGGCACGGAAATTCCCACTTCCGTTCCGTGCTTTTCCCTGTAGTGGGCGTTACACCATTTGATTTCAATAGAAGCAGACAACAGAAGTTCTGACGCCCCGTCTCAGTGGGCGTCATGCTTTGGGCTCCAGCTACGGGACGCCCGCAGGTTCGAGTCTTCTTGGGGAAGCGCAACAACTTTTATCTTGAGATTTCGGCCTGTGTATGGGACATAGAACAGACACCATCGTTAGGAAATTGGGCAGCTACGAATGAGTAGCGTAACGCGGTCATGGAAACCTACAACGACTGGGTGTTCGTCGTGCTGACCACACGTCACCCGTAACTTGTTGAATGGTCTCCCACCTCGGTATGTTGGAGTGAGGCCGCCAGTCGGCAGGTAAGCCCTGGCCCTCACGTCTTGTTGCGGCGCGGGTTGTTATTTAGAAATCTTAACTAAGAGGGTATTATCCCCTTGGTGTAATTCAGGAGAGGGGAAAGCAGATAGAACAAGGTAGGAGATGATACACTTACAAGATGCAAAGTAACTGAGGTATTCCGTAGGGAAGGGAAGCTCAAGAAATGGGAATAATGGAAGCTTACAGCATCCCCCTCCCTCCCCCCTTTCTTTCGATTTCTCTCGATGTCTGATGCTACTTACCGGCGGAAGATTCTTCTTGTAAATATTTGATCATCTTAAGAGCACAATGTACTTTCTGCTTATTAACCGAAAGCCTTGTCAATCAGAGAATCATCTAGATTGGAAAGAGGAAAAACACTCTGTAAAACAATGCGTATGAAATAAATTTAAGTCTGAATCTACAGAATTTTGTCCTGGCAAATCGAACGGGTAGCTTCGATGCAAGGTTTAGCTTGATTGAATGATTGAATTGCTTTTTTTTACTTCGCTTTTTGTGCCATTTTTGGCTAAAATGAGGATGAGTGGTAACATGATGAAATTGATGAACAGACACTCACAAACACCCATGCCGGAATTCGAACCCAGGACCCCTGGCGTCGTAGCGCGATGTGCTAACCACTCCGCCATGGGGGCCGGCTACAATGTTTGGCCCTTAACCATTTGGCTTTTCTGAAGATTCCACAAATGAGTGCGGTGTCTGTTCTGTAAACATGGTGGAACAATGGTAGTTCGCTTTCTCCCCTTGCTTCCAGAGTATACGTGCTGAACAGCGTATAGGATAGGCTTTGGCAAGACGCTTGGACTTGCGGAGGAAAGCGAGCGCTCCGTACAGTGCGAGCATCACGGCTTCACAAGGCCAATAAGCATCAGAGCAGGAATGGGAGATCTGCGTGTGCTGAGAGGTAAAGGATATTGCGGGAGGGAACGTTCTCCTTTCAGGGAACCACCTCCAGTTTCCCCTGTCACGTGTGTACAATGCAACACAGCGCTGTTGATTGATTCAATTATAAGTTGTGTGTTCGTGGGCACTTAAAGCCATTTTGCACCCTTCTATGTATACGGGGAAATATCCCCCTTATCTAAAATTCTGACTGAAAAAGTTAAAATAAGGGGTGTAAAAAAGCCCCTTGGAAAAAAATTAAAAGTGCAAGGTTGTAAATAGACCTGCACAAAAAAATAACCCATTAAAAAGTCAGAAGGTATTAAAAGCTTACAGACGGTGAAAGAGACCAGCTCTTCCCAAAAATCTAAAAACATTTGATAAAACACTGTTATGACCCAACAGGGATTATAAACAGCTGGAAAGATTAAAAGTATGTTAAAAGTATGTCTGAGGATAGCAAAGTTGGTACATTCAATAAGAATATGCCGAACAATTAAAACAACGTTACAAACACCCCTTGCAGCAAGTGACCATGCGTTAGACGGCTGTGTCCAATACGCAGTCTGGTAAGCATAACTTCTTCTCGACGGGAGGGACGGGACGAGGAACGTCATGCACCACACAACGCTGTTACTCGCGAATCAGGTGACTAGAGGTTTCCTCACTGCACGATTGATTCATTTAAATCTTTTTTGGATGCTTCTAAGCATACGAGAAAAAATCCCCTTATCTATAATCTATCTCTGGAGCAAGGCCGCACATAAATCGAGGGGGATCGAAGCAGTACACGCTGCTGTAAAGGCTGGTAGCTGCAGTTGCTCTATCCCTACACTCAATCCCATTCCCTCGCACATGTCCATTGTTCCAGCCCCTCGCGTCACTACTTGCGCAGTCTTGCTTTCGTTCGCTCGCTCAAGAGATTTCCGGGACAGAGTATAAAGCCCTAACCTTAAAGTTAAAGGGAACGCGACCGACTAAGACCCCTGCCTCGCTCACTAATTTCAGTCTCTCTTGCAACTCTACAGTACCGCTGCTCACTCTGTTACACGACAGCACTTCCGCAAGCACGGTGGGTTGGCCAGGTCAAATTAAAAATTTTACCATCTATGATTATCAATGTGCGGTTATGTTCTAGAAATGGTTCAAGCATAATTTTCTATAAATAATACAGCGTGTCCAGAAAAACATTCCGTGATTATAAACGACTACAAAATTTTAATTAAGTATATT
Source organism: Lepisma saccharinum (assembly GCF_977018435.1). Lineage (NCBI taxonomy): Eukaryota > Metazoa > Arthropoda > Insecta > Zygentoma > Lepismatidae > Lepisma > Lepisma saccharinum. Next base: position 54,302,339 of record NC_139242.1, on the reverse strand, counting down.
ACGAAATTTATACCGATACAATTCGATAGAACAGCTCAAGGAATTTTAGCGAATGTGTAATTGTTGGCGTTAACTACAACAATAGATGGCATAACAATAAAAGAATGAAAAAATGGGAAAAAATTAGCCAAGAATAGCAGAAAAACACATTTTTGGATGCAAGATAAAAATAATGAAATGGACAATTTGCACGGTAATACTCGTGGATCCCACTGTACATCCAGTAAACATCAGCACTAACACAATTTGCTTCTAACAACAATGCCATTTACAATAACACATTAACAATCAAGATATATTTTGGTGTGTTCTCTCTTGTCCACCATTACGCTTCTTCTTAATATTATTATTTGAAGTTTCTTTGCAACACTCATTCATACAGCATTGTACAGCGGGATCCACGAGTATTACCGTGCAAATTGTCCATGACTACTTTCATTAATTTTTCTCTTACAGTACATTCTAAAATGTGTTTTTCTGCTACTTTTGGCTATTTTCCCTTTTTTTATTCTTTTATTGTTATGCCATCTATTGTTGTAGTTAACGCCAACAATTACACATTCGCTAAAATTATTTGAGCTGTTCTTTCGAATGGTATCGGTATAAATTTCGTAATATACATAATTAACATTTTGCGGTCGTTTATAATCACGGAATGTTTCTGTGGACACGCTGTATATCCCTCTTTCCTCTTCACCGCCTTAGTTGCCACATTCGGTCTCTAAAATATTGAGGACTTACAGTAAATCAACATCATAGTCCAAATTCTTCTACATCAATCACTTCCTCTCGGTTAAATAATATGTATACTGTTCCTCATTTAAACTTTTTCTCTGCTTTTCTACTAATTTTGGAAAAAACGCGACTATGAGTTTGAGGTTTTGTTTTAAGTCCACTTTATGCACAGATAGGCTAATCGGGACTTGACCTACAGTTTAAAGTGGGATCCGAAGCACTATGTGCCTCCACCGGGTATCGAACCCGGGACCCCTTGATTACAAGACGACGACGATACCACTGCGCCATCGGGGAGGCGCCAAAAGGCGACAAGAAAAGGATGTTCAGAAAATACTGGACACTCAAAAGGAACACATTTCCAGGCCAAGAATACCTAAACCGGAAACCTTCGGTGGCAAGATCGTCACAGTGAAGGTGACGGAAAAATAAACAGAAGCAGAGGAGGGATATTTTCTGGAAGGGGGCAGTCATATTTTACTGTTACCACTAATACTATGCAGCATGTGTAAATTTAGGCTTAAACAACATTTATTAAATGTGTGTTCCTTGCTTTCTCCCTTACCCCTCCCCCCTCTGGAGCCGACCACTCTGCGGTTCAGGAAGAGGAAAAAACTTTTATTACACCGAATAATATTAATATCAAAATATTAGACAGAATAAATTATATTGATTTTCATTTTAACAAAGTTAAAGAACAGATATTTACATGCTCCGAAAAGTTTTCAAGAGTTTCCCAAGGTTTGTATTAAGTCCACGTAATGCTAGGATTATATCTAATCAGGACTATATATACAATATAAAGTGGAATACCGGACCATTGTGCAATGCGCATCCACCGAGAATTGAATCCGAAATCCATTGATTACACGAAGAAAGAGTTATCATTACGCCATCGGGGACACCCTCCGTAAGGTTTTTCGAAAATCCCAGAAATTAAACTGACTATTTCGATTAAGAAACAAGTGTATGATAATTTAACAAATGTATTAGTATTCATAAACAGAACTTTTCTGTGAACTGAAGAATTATTTCTCCAATTTGACCTTCTAGTAATTTAAGGAGAGATCCTTGTATCATTCCGAATAATTTAAAGTTACTTCCATAATACACAAAGTTGTTTCATCAGGAAAAGCGTGGGAAGGCACAGGTAGTGAAATACTTTTGGGACTTTTCGACACATTAAAAATGCTTCTATCGGGTACAAAATTTGTTTAGTTAAAAAAATTATGTTGAGGAGAGAAAGTAATGCTTTGACTTCATCCTTGTCAAACTACCAAATCTCTCGTCCTGCACTGAGGTTTTCCCATTTGATACATGCATCTGGATTATTGCTCTAAACATTTACAAACTTATACGTATTTCCTTTTTGTTTATTAATATGGTAAGATATTATAGTATTTTTCTTTTAAATGTTTACGCAATTTATGATCTTGCTACTTCATGTTTAACGAGATGTTTCAAGCCGCTCATACTGGCTATATGCTAAGATGTAAAACAAAAGTATGGTTTAAATGTAACTCTAATACAATTAGTAAATTAATAATAACTAGAGTGCGTCCATCCTTTTGAGTCTCATAAGTTATTATGCTATTTCCATCTTGTGCATTTCACTAAGAATCTGCTTAACATTTCCTGTGCGAGGGTGGATGTACACAAAATACTGTATTACGTCACTAACAGTTAAAATCGTATTAAATATAACTCATAAAACAATGTACATTGCTTAACAACGAGAATATAAAACTGTCATTGCATCATGGCAGCAAAATACAGTTCATTTAAGCAAACAACCTCATTATCAAGAAACAATAATACCTAGGTATATGAGAACAAACACGAAATCAAGATAAATCGTATGGGATAATAAACATATCCACCTACCGAAATAATAACGGTTAAGAACCAACACATTGAAAAATCATGATGTCAATAAGGGTTATATCATAATAATAGGCTAATTCAAGATATTGGATAACAACAGATCGACGAACCATTTTCTATTTATTGTTGTTTAAAAATGAATAAACCACTTTGAAAGCTATTAGTAACATGATTAATTGTATTGAGTATCTAATGAAACTTTCGATCCCATTAATAAACGCTCGAATTTAAAAAGTTTCAGCGGCATAAATTAATTGAAAAAAGTTTTTTTTATGGAACTCAACAAAAAATTAAAGTATAATATAATAAAGCATTATCCGCAAACTAAAATTCCGACCACTTTCCAATAGATCAGTAAGAGAAACTAGTTAAGATATTCAGACAGTACTCAAATATGCACAAGCATTATTTTAAAATTAACAGAAAACTTGAGCACACACATGGAAGTAACTTTCGCACCAAACGTCTCACTTTTTGACCTTTTCACGTAGGTTTTTAGGCTATTGGACTTGTTGCAAGAGTGGTCAAGAGAAAGGGATTGGCTTGAAAAAGTTATATTGGGAAGTTCCAAGATGATAAATACAATCTTCAACTTCACACACCACCTAAAATCTCTTCAATATCCCAATTGGAAAATTCTGCATAAGTTAATGATAGCGAAAATGAGAACTGCTGCTGATTTGGCTAAACAGAAGAGTGATTATAGAGGAAAATACATCCACGTTAACACACGATCTTAAACGGACACACTCCATTGTCTAGTTTACCCTTTACATGTTCGAAAACTACATTTCCAAAGAGCACCATTCTGCCTTCATCAGATGGGTTTTCCCTCATTTTGTCAAAGGTGAGGATCGAACCTATGACGACTAATTCACTGCAATTACTACCCAACCGCCATAGGTTCCATTCGCGCCATCAGAAAAAAAAATGAGCGCATCGAGTGGTCGATTCAGCACAAAAGGTTACAGGTTCGATTCCCATCCATGGATATCCTTTGCGTGTTTGAATTCAATTTAATTAAATAATCACTCATTCCCATCGTCGCGATTGGCCTACAAAGGAAGGAAAAGAGAAAAATTGGCAGAAATATTTCCCTGAAGATCGGATGGGAGATAGTCTCTCGATTAGTATTAGTATAGTTAAAAAGGTGATCTAGAAAACCGATAACGCTCAATTAAGGTTGCACAATAATAATAATAATAATAATAATAATAATAATAATAATAATAATAATAATAATAATAATAATAATAAAGAACGACTGTCAGTAATATTCAGCGTTAGCCGAGATTCTAACTTCGAAAACCGAGTTTCGCAGCAGGTCATGCCAAACGCAAGGACACGAAAGTAGTTGAAAAATATTTTTGATTTGAAAAAAAGACTGTTCTTTGCTCTCTTTTGTCGAAAATATGATTTGGAACCTTGAATATAACTGTTATTAGGGTGTTGCATGAATAATTTGTACATCTTAAATTACAACAGCGAGATGTCCAGATCGCAATGGAACGCTTCCAATATATTGCTAGTTATTGATTTCAACCGTCTTGCTTTATCTTTTTGTATCGGTGGAAGAAGACCGTCTTGCTCAGTGAACTGGATAAAGGGGTATACATATAAAAAAATAAAAAAATAAAAAAGAATCTCAATGGCGCTGGCCGTTGTGCACAATACCTTTTGGTGCCCAGACGTCGGATGTTTCTGCTTCCCCCGCTGTGATAAGACGCTCCAAAAGACTGTGTGACGTGCGTGGTGAAACAATCACTGCTTCCCCATAACCTCCGTTCACAACCTCTGCCGAGGGATGCTCAAGTGACCGACCAACTGTTGCTGCCGCTTCGAAATAGAGTTATATAGCGCGGGCCTGCTCTTTAACCAGCCTATAAGCAGTGTTGCACACTCGGAGTTGCGGAAAGTGCCCAGGCAAACTGCACTTGCCTAGGACGGGAAGAAGCACGCGCTCAGACTGGGGTCTCCAATTTAGAAACTGCATGATGCGCTTATATGAATCTTTGCATTCGTGTGGAACTGTTTACATGATGGAAACGCTTGAAATGAAATGAAATCGTGAGTAGATTTAGCTTTAGACATAGAAAAATGAACTTGAGTTAAAAAGTACGTCATGGAAATTATAACTAGGATATAAGATAAATTATGGATTATAATTTAAATACAGATTCATAAGTTTTGAACAATAATAAAACAAAGACACTAAAAAGCATGTAATATTTCACAATAGATTGAAGCTGTAATTTTGATTCTTAATAATAGGAGGTCCTTATCTAACAAGTAATAATTAACGATTAAAGAGTATTGTTTCAATCTACTAGTGAAAACATTCAACCCGATGGTCTGGCCTGTATGTTATTCGATTGCCAAGGGAGAAACCTGGGTTCGATTCCACGGATGGGTGATCTCAACTGTATTTTTCGTTAATGTCTCTGCACAAGCGGCTTTGGGACCCGTCCAGCTTCCTATCATTGGGCACCTGAGTGTAGAGGCACCTGGAGCGAGATGATGATTACATCCTCACTATAACCGAGATGGGAAACTTGCATTCATGTTAAACTACAAAGCATAGGGGAGTGCTTTATTATTATTATTTTTACTCTAATTTGGTCCTCCTGGACTCACAAAAGTAGCTAAATGTGGTTCATAGATACATTAGGATAACCTCATGGGCCTAACTTTGGACCTAACTTGAGATGGAAGGAGGCAGAATCGAACTTTGTGCTTAACTTTGGGGGACAATCAGAAAGTTTTATATCCCGTAAGAACAGCGTTCAGGACTATTTTGCTAAGTAATCGTTAAATTTGCGAAATCAAAAAGGTACTCATTAATTTGTTTCTCAGGTCCGAGGAGGTTAGCAAAAGTATCGTGAACTTCCAAATTTTAAAAAAATCTGCAAATTTTGGGGGTGGGCAAGAACCCCTTTTCTCCTGCAAATTATGTATTATGGATAAAGTTAAAGTAAAATTATCTTTGCATTGCATAATATCATCTTTCCTTGTGCTATTTTAGACCTACTTCTTAACCTATGTTTCAGGCTATAAAAGTTATATAACTAAATTGATGCCTTTATTTTCATTTAAATTACAGTTGCAGAAACTCAATATGAAAACACATGATTCAATCTCCAGATCAACTTAATCTACTAAAGTACGAAAAATTTATACTTACATGTCTTTCGGCTCATCTACCAATAAAGATGCTCATCTTCCTAGCTGCATCTACGTATCGTACTTTCTCCTCTCAAACATTTCCAGAGAAACTTATACCAGTTCATGAGATTCTCGCTGCGTTTCAATGTGCATTTCAGGTATCACACTGTATTCTGCCACGAACTGAATCATCTAGTTCTTCGACATGTACAACTAATGTATTTGAGGATTCTTAACTTTACCCCAACTGATTCAGTTTGTCAATAGTCGTTTACGAACAGAGTTAAGAGAAAAGCAGGAGAGGAGGTAGATTTTCATGTAATTGCAGTAGGTAACCACGTTACAATGAATAAGTAGTGCACATGTTTTAGGGATGTTACTATTGGCTAAAAAAGATTGGAGTGTCATATACATATACAGAGTGTCCCAAAATAGTGTTTACACTCTTTGAACGTTAATAAACAGGAACAATAATGACAAAAAGTATGAACCTTTTTTTGTGTTGCATACCTTAAAGTTATAGATGTTCAAAATGGCCGCCATTGGCAGTAATAAATCTTCTGCAATGCTGAATAGATCGACAAACAGCAGATATGGTTTCCACTGGAAGGGAAGCACAGGTAGTCTTAATCTCATCCAGTGTCTCTGGCTTTGTAGGGTACACATTGTTCTTCCAATTCCCCACAGGTAGAAATCTGACGGTGTTAAATCGCGAGATTTGGGTGTATTTCTGTATTCGACACTTCTTACGTTTCTCGAAAGAAACATTGCTCACCTCTGACATTTTGTGTACACTAATGCCTGCCGCCTGGCGAGCTGTGACGGAACTAGAAACAACAGAATGTCTACAAGCCCTCACCACACTCAACATAGACGTTGCAGCATCAAATATAAAAAAAAGTTCAGTAAAGTCATGTCTAATAGTTTCTCTGTTATTTACGTTCAAAGAATGTAAACATTATTTTGGGACGCACTGTATATAAATAACTGCAATGAGGTACATTTTAAAAGTGAACATCTACAACATTAGAAGGTTCGAAGTTATTGCATAAGAAGATAGAACTGGTGAAATTTGAAATTTTCTCGGTTATTTATTTGGAAAGATCCAACAAATGTTAGTTTAAATGATTCCACAAATTTGTGTTGTAGAACAAGAAAATTGCTTCTGTACTGGAAATTGCAATAACAATTCATGAACATTTTAAAACAATTATGGTAGACGAACTGTGGGGCAGGAAACATTTGAGAAAGATACTATTGGTGAAGAAATTAATAATTCGTTACGTGTAGTTGTTATTTCGATGATTTCTCATTGTATATACTAATAATAATAATAATAATAGTGAGCACATATCTGCACTCAAAGTAGAGGGAATTTCCTGTTTACGCCTGAATCCGCACTCCCTCCTCCCCCACCAACTTCTCAAAGTAAAAAGTGTAATTCGCACACTGGCTAAACTCTGTTAGCAAGAACTATCTATGGAGAGATTTAAAAACGGGATAATATATTTACACCACGTGCAGTAACTTCTCGCGCAGGTTGTCACCACTGGCTACTCCAACTCCCATCTCTTGCACCTGTTCCACTGTTCATTTACCCCGCCCAGCCTCCGAGAGAGGAGCCAATCGCTCGAGAGCATCCTCACTTCCACGCACCGCCAACACTTTTTCCCCCGCAACAACCACTTCGCAGCACGAACAACATAAATCTGCAGAAGGAGAAAAATCGCTGCCTCTAAGATTTCGACCTTCCTTTGGAAATTTAAGGTGTCTGATTGAATTGCAAAATCCAGACGATTCTCTGAAAGACTGAAAATGCAGCGAAGAAGTTAAATGCTAAAATTGCTAAATGGTTCGTTTAGCGAGGAGGTTGCGGCGAGACGTCAGGAGCGTTCACTGTCGCAACCAAAAATGCTCGTCTAGAAGAAAGTGAGACCATTTTGATTCAGGAACTGCCTATTCCTCTCGGCTGGGGAACATTGCTAATTGTTTTACCGTTGTTTTCTATTATACTTCACACATCTAGAGTAAGGTAACGGCAGCGATGGAGATTAACAGAGAAAGGATTTGCATGTAGCATTAACTTATAAAATATTCAGCAAAACATAAGGAAATATGTAGTTAAAATATCAATGTTTGCAGTCACTGCTTCTTTCTCGAATGGGCAGCTCAAGTTACTTTCTCGAATGAGCAGCTCAAGTTACTTTCTCGAATGAGCAACCCAAGTTACTTTCTCGAATGAGCAACCCAAGTTACTTTCTCGAATGAGCAACCCAAGTTACTTTCTCGAATGAGCAACCCAAGTTACTTTCTCGAATGAGCAACCCAAGTTACCTTCTCGAATGAGCAACCAGCACATCGCGCTGCGACGCCAAGGGTCCCGGGTTCGAATCCCGCTTGGGCTTGGTTGTTTGTGAATGTCTATTCATCAATTTCATCACTCATCCTCATCTTCGCAAATTAACCAAGAGGCACAAAACGCGAAGTGAAATAAACTAAATAAATAAATCGAATGAGCAACCCAAGTTACCTTCTCAAATGAGCAACCCAAGTTACTTTCTCAAAAGAGCAACCCAAGTTACTTTCTCAAAAGAGCAACCCAAGTTACCTTCTCGAATGAGTAACTAACTCACTTTTTCAGATAAGTCAAGGAATTAACGGTTTTAGTACGTTTCAACGGTATTGAACAAGATTGTGCTTTTCTAACGAAAGATTGGAATAAAATTTTAAGTGTAATTTTTTTGCATGACGAAGTAAGAGAGTTTATTTTTAAGTTCTTAGCTCTTCCACTTTTGTCGAAAATAATTTAATGAAAAATAATTTAATTTTAGAATGATACCATTAAGAAAGCAACAGTCTCTAGCTGTTCATGCATGAAATACACCCTACTGATAAAATTTTAAAGGTAGTGATTGCTGCTACAACCTTCTTAAGCATTCCCATTGGCTGGTAGCTTTTTGTGGTGGTAAATAATCTGTGGTGGTTAGGTTAGGCTAGTTGGGTTTGGTTATCTTAGAAGAAGGAGACGAAAATGGTTGTAGCAGCAATACCAACCAAATTTAAAAGCTGATAAAGTTAACTAACTAGTAGAGTTACGTTTCAAAAAGACCAACTATAACGATGTTCACTTTTTTTACTTTGCTAAAAATGTATTTTAAAAAGTAGTTTTCCAAAGACGAATGAGGTTCTTCCCAAAAGCATGTTTATTGCCCATTCTCGCTCACAATCACGTTTTATGACTAAACTAAATGTATAAAAGAGAGTAGCGATCAAGTCTTGTATATTTCACAAGTATCCGCGCATTTTAAATAAATAAATAACATTTTATTGACGATTTTTATACAAACTGGAACAGAAGAATTTTAGGCAGAATTAATGAAGCAATTGTTGCCTACCTGTTTGAGAGAGAGAGAGAGAGAGAGAGAGAGAGAGAGAGAGAGAGGATCGAATCATGCTTTTTTACAAGATTTTTTTTATTTTTATTTCAAATTCTATTTGTTATGAATTAGTTTCTATGACACATATTCCGTAACACTTGCAAGTTTTCGGCTTACCCGACACAAAATCAAAATGTGTACTTATGTAGTCCCAAAACGTATGTAGAATTGATTGAAATATGTAAAATAAAAAAACACGAGTGTTCTATTAGTGCGATTTGTCGGTATTTTAGATGTTTATACTACCAAATACGCTGGAATAAAATTGTAATTACAAACCAATCCGGACTCTGGAGATGAATAATGATATTGATTGCGAAACCTGGTTCGCAATTATTTGGGTTTTGTAAACGGATTATTTCGGAGTTTCTGTTGAAACCAGCCTAATATCCTCTTGATACAACGCACAGCAAATACAAACAGAAATAAAGGATATTAATGTAAGAATTACAAGTACGAACGCGATAAGAAGCGGCGTGCAATCAGAACGCAGAACGTGACCAAATTCTGTCTCCTCGTTGGCTGCCATGTGGCTGGGGGGTTTCTACATTGCCACGTTCGCACAAACTCACGGACAGGCTAGTCAGCTGTTGGCAAGCTCGGGAAAAAAGCGTCACGCGAAATTAAGCACGTACGTATCAGTATGCTAATATATGTTATTTCCGTCGTAAAGTGATAATTTAACGAATCTAGAAGTTTGAATCTGAAGTTTCTTGTAGGTTGACGTTAACTTCCCGTGTGAATTTTACATTCTGGCAAGCATGAAACATTTTATCTTCCTGCTGTACACAGGAACCGAAAACCTTCACTGAAAGAACCTTTGTTGTGTTTTTATTATGGTACATTGCAAGGATCAGCTACCGGCATCTTTTTACTTATGTTGTATCGTATCACAATTACCAACAAAAGAAAATGCGTCCTGTGTTATGAACAACACTGTGGCAAATCGTTCTCCTTTGATTTCATGCCGCTTCTCTTTGCCTTCTTTGTCACGCCGCGATTGTTGAAGCTTCAGAACGTACAAATGAAATTTATTTCTTGAAAATTAGGGCAAATTACATATAAACAAATTACGTACAACTTCGTTTCGTTAACACGTTTTTAAATTATATTTTGAAGAACCTACAAAAATTCACCTCCAAAACAGAATTTTACAGAAATGAGTTACTGTATTACGGAGAAGAATTTATCAAGAACAAATCAATTGTGTGTGAATTCATTGATTGAGTTGGTGTTTTAAAGTCCACTTTATGCACACTACGGCTAATCTGGAATGGACCTACAGTTGGAAGTGGGATCCGAACCACTATGTGCCTCGACAGGGTATCAAACCCAGGACTACTTGATTACAAGGTGACAACACTTACCCTACCACTGTGCCATCGGGGAGGCACATGTGGGTGTGTGAAGTGAGATAATTTGGGAGCTATATGAGAATACAGGCTCTGTCAATAATATAATCCTTAGCGCGACAGCCCATGAAGGGCCTTGGCTTACCTACCGACTGCCGGTCTCCCTCCCACACTTTCCTTCGTCACCTCTAAGCGTGGAGATCTTCAACCAGTATTGGAATAGTCGGGGGGTCGGCCCGACGTATCCCCAGCCGTTATAGTAGGTCGTCTCGACCGGATTACGCTCACTCACTCGGAGCTCCCCAATTTCCTCACGATGGTGGGTTGCCACCGGCCCTATACGTAGGCCGAATAAATTCCGACCAGAGCCGGATTCGAACCTACGCCGTCCCGCAGCGAACGATCTCAAGACGAGTGAACGCCTTAACCCGCTCGACTACGGAGGAGGACGCTCTGTCAATACAGAGTTCAATAAATTACAACGAAACGCCTAGCAATTGCTCGATTTCCTTAACATTAATGATACATTTGGTACATGTGCTTTGAGCTACCTGTATGTAAAAACATAAAAAATGAATGAAAGAACAGAAGTAGTAGTTAAAGAATCAGTTGTTGTTGTTTACCGACTACCATTGCAGTGGCGCTATCCCAAGATCATCTTCAATGTTGGTTGGTAAAGAAACATCTTCATCTGAGCTACTACTGTCACTGCTGTCTTCCCGCCCAAGTGAAATTACAAAATCCTCCATTTGCTGCTCTTCAACTCCCTCCTTTTCCCATGCTTCGGAAATAATATTCCTTGTGTGTTCTATAGCCGAACGCCACCTATCTGCTGTCACATCCCCGATAGCCTGTTCTGTCAATTGCAAAATTTTAGACGGTGTAAAAGGTGGCAAAGTGTTCCTCTGTGCTACCAGCCCTTTGACCTGTGCCCAAATAAGTTCGATGAGAAGAATGGAAGTGTCCCGTTGTTGACTGTTTAATCAGATGTTTAATCCTACACGTGTTTCTGTGGGCTCGCGAAAGTCCTGAAGTAGGTCAATCCGGCAACAGCGCGTCGCTACCAGAGTGGGTGGTTCCACGCCGCTTGCTAGCGCGTTCCGACTTGTAGTAGTTATTCTACTTACCAAAATATCTTGCATGGTGACTGGATACTGCAATATCCCTCAAGTACACTTATCACTTTCACATACTGGCGAGTTATGATAAATGTGTGCGTGTGTGTGGTTGAGGAGAGAAAGAGACTTACTTTTAGATAAATACCACAATTTCAAGTAAATACGATACTACTTTCACTGGAGTCAGCAGAATTTCAAAAGCGCAGTGGAGGAGAGAGGATGTTATGGAAATATTTTATGAACACAGATGATTATGCCTTTCCGAAATATATATTCTCTGTCAGCATTGATTACAAGCACGGTTATTTTCGGAGACTTGTTTATTGACTAATAACTATAGGCAGTTGCAATCTTTTGCCACCACCTGTCAAGCATAAGATCAAACTCAGCATTTCTCTCAAGAGGAAACAGAATTTGGTCAACCTAGCTGTTTTTTTTCTTCTTCTTTAGTTACGTGAAATAAACTGCGCTGCTGACTTGATAGTAAAACATCATTTTGCTGACCAAAGATCTCTACTCCCAAGATTCTGTGTTTGAATTCTCGGGGTCAGGGACGCTCCTTTGTATTAACCTTTTCACCCGTTTTTGTATAATTTCCATTGTCGCAATTAAATTGAGAAAGCTAAGTAGACTGAAAACTAAAAAATAAATTTTTAAGACAGATTTCCACATGAAAGAGACTAAATAGGTGGAGTGGAGAAGGTTACACAATGCCTGCAATATCTATATATATGTGTTCATCCCCTGATGTTATTAGAATTATTAAATCAAGACAACTTCGGTGGGTAGGTCATGTAACACGAATGGGAAAGTTTATAAGATCGTTGTTGGGAGACTGATGATAGAAGACTTGCAGGAAGCTGAAGACAAATTTGGAAATAAAAGCGTCAATTTTAATAGCGAAAAGGACAGACGAAATAATTTACTGTAAAATCTCGAAAGAAACCTATTTAAAATAAAAATGTGGGACAATGCCAAAGCAAAAAAAGTTTCTAATGAATGCATTTTTAAAAATTCATTACTGCAGATCACGCCAACACTTACTGAACAAAAATTGACTGCGCGTCCATCACAATTGACTTTATATACAACGTTTGGCGTTCCAGTGGATGAGGAAGGGATGGTTATTTCCCCTCTGCTAACGATGAAATCCCCTAATCTCCCTGCTGCATGGGTAAGTTAATTAACAACATTCGTGTAACAAAACCGAATTAGCAACATCCGGAACGTGTTTATCTTTGCATAATCCATTTGCCAGCTAACAACATCGGTTCAGTATTGCCTGTCTCCCTTCTGGCATGTTGGCTTACGCATGCGCGAGGCCGCGTTTTTTGTTCGAAATCGCTTCGCAGCTTGGGATAGCGATATGCTGTTCTCGTAAGCAAAGTTCAGGATTGCTCAAATCGTACGAATTACTCCATTGTGTATTCTGCAGTGTACTATGTCGCTTCAAGTTACAAAATGAGGTGCAGACGTAAGCTGATACACCAGGGGCATGCCGACACGAAGTTTTGGGTAACAATTTTCACTCAAATGTCTTCAAAATAATAGTACACAATGAAAAATTACATTTCTTTAACCACTTCTTTCATGATATTAAAATCATGAAGAATTATTTTCAGGAAGCGGACAAGTCATATTCCCCCTTACGCACAGCTTCAATTTAAAATTTGCATTGATTGATTCGATTTATTTTACTCCGCATTTCTGCCACTTTTGAGTAATTGCCAAGATGAGGACGAGTTGTGATATGATGAAATTGATGAAGGAACACAAACACGCATGCCTGGATTCGAACCCGGGACCCCTGGCGTCACAGCGCGCTGTGCTAACCACTCCGATATGGAGGCCGGAAAAAATATAACATTCCTGTGAAGATCATGTGTAGGCTAGACCATTATAATTCACTCACGAGTAGGGATTGAAATTAAATTTCATGCGTGAAATATGAAAATTTCTAGGTTGCATTCACTTTACAGGCGCAGGGTGTGCCGAAATAACAAAAGTTTGTTTGATTTGTTGTTTTAAGTCCACTTTATGCACAGTATGGCCAATCGGGACTGGACTTGCAGTTTAAAGTGGTATCCAAACCACTGCGCCATGTACTTCCACTGGGTATCGAACCCGAGATCCCTTGATTACAAGGGGAGGACGTTACCACTACGCAATCGAGGAAGTCCAAATAACCAAAAGATTGAAGATTAAAAACAGATAGTCATTATGCAAGACCGATGAAATACTAAATACTCCCTCTGTCCCATAATTATTGTCCGGTACACTTTTGTTTGTGGTCACAAAATACTTGTCCGATATTCAAACTGTGACACTTGTGTATACAGAAGAAGAAAACGAAACACGGGAATGAGTCATACAACGTTATTACTCAAGGATCAGTACAAATTGGCCGATCAAGTATCCAAAAGAACATAAATAAAAAGTTGCCATTTTGGCATACCGGACTATAATTATGGGACAGAGGGAGTAATACGTTTAATTTATAACTTGTAACTGCTGCTTAGCCACAGAGTAAATTGCAAAACATTTAGAGCCGGTTTTTCAATGTGGTGTTAAAGTTCGAGTTGGAAAATAACTAGAAGTTTGTGTAACTGAGTTAAGACTGATGTAAACTTGCCGTTGGCCAAGGAAAACGTTAACCGGATACCTAAAAACAGGTCCATGGTTGCATTTGTATTTTTGTATTTTACGTAGTTTTTCATCCACTTTTGGCCAATAGCGACGACGTTGAGATTAAGTGATGATATGATGAAATTATTGAAAGAACACTCACAAAGAACACCCATTTGGAGACCCATTTTAAGTCTTTCGGCAAAATGAAGGGGACATCTTCAGTCCCGTAGCTAGATATTGGCGCACCTCAGCAGGATTGTGGTTTTGTGCCCCCTCCCCCCAGCACTACCAAGCATAGACATTTTATTTGTGATATTTACATCCTACAAAGTCCAGGCGTTTACTTGGTTAACGTCCAAGAACTGAAGAAATCCGCCGCCACGAACGTGGGTGGGGATAAACAGCGGGCGACTTGTTTTCGTCCAATCACACTCAACCTTCAGCCAATGAGCGAAGTCGTCATTCTGCTCGTCTACTCCACGTGGAATCTCAGTCACATGGCTGCGGATACGTTGTTGCCGTACTTTGCACCTTCAATGTGGAGACCGTGGGAAGGTGCTAGTCTGGGGGAGGGACAAGGTGGCGTAAAGTAGATGTTGAGAGTAGATGTGTGGCAACACTGTGCGGTGAATGAGATTGTTGCAGCTGGGGGGCGCGCTCCGTGGACTCCAAAGCCAGCCGGTCGTTAACGAAGCTAGCGTGTCGACTATAAGTGGAACTTTTTATCAACCTCATTAATCAAAAAGGATTTATGATAAGAGATCTTTCCGTGAAGTGGTCGAACAGGGACTGTCATGTACCGACTTGAATGGTGACATTTTCACGTGCTGACTTCCACTCCCACAAAGGAGGTATCAGGGGCACTTCATCACTTGAAAATCTTCAATGGTTGATTGATTGATTTGCTTTATTTTACTTTGTTTTTTTTGCCACTTTTGGCTAATTTGCGAAGATAAGGATGAGTGATGACATGATGAAATTGATGAATGGACACTCACAAACATCCATGGCCAGGCCGGGATTCGAACCCGGGACCCCTAGCGTCTTAGCGCGATGTGATAACCACTCCGCCACGGAGGCCGGCAAAGATCTTTAATGGAAATAAGGGTCGAATAACACATTGTTCTCTTACTTCTGCCAATTGTAAATTTCTCTGCCGCATATTCTGACTTTCTTGTCTTTAACAAGAGCACTGTGCAAGGCGCCCTAAATTCCGTACCAGCTACTGTAGACCAGGCGAACGAGAACAAGTCTCTGCGCAAGTAGTGACGCGAGACGGCTCCACCAATGAACAGTGAGAGAAACGGGATTGTGTAATGGGCGACGGGAGTTACCCGATTTCCTATGCAGCGTTGCAAACTTTTGAAAAAGGATAATACCGAACGCACGTGGCAAACGGATCGTATTTTTGTCTCCAGGTCCCTACGATTGGTTTAACAATTTCTTAGGGAAATATCAGGGATAAAAGTGCAAGAGCAAATTTTCACAACCGTGCATTTAGCGTATGGACTACGGTCTGGACCGTACGTCCGTACATAGCTCGGACAGGGTATAGGCTTCAGCCTACCCGTCCTAGCCTTCCCCTCGCTACGGACCTGGACATTTTATTTTTCTATATTGTAAGTAATTCCGTTTACTAGATAAGTCATTATAGACCATACCACAAACCAAACAAACCAACAAATTGTTTGGTACAAATGGTTTATCGCGTGCGATGGAACTGTTGATAAAGAGGAAATAAAAAGTTTCCAGACTTGATGATCAGTGTTTCCTCAACGTGAAGCTGGCTGGCTTAAGGCAACTACGTCTCAATGACGAAAATGTGAAGATCCGAGTCACTAAAAACTGTGTAAACTTAACTTTTTCGGGGCCGGTGAGAGACCGAAGCCTCTCGAAAATTTCCACCTTTTTAAAAATTTTATACACACATTTCAGCGTTTTACGTAACTTTTTTTTTTAATGCGGAAGCAACAAATAACCAACGTACTTAGCCCCGACGTGTGGATAGCTTTCGTCCAATTCTTCATATACCGAAGCAGCTTCACCTTCTTTTAAAAACAAATATAGTTGTGAGATACACATAAATCCAAAAGCGGGCGGAAATTCTAAGTGTTGAACTTAACATCCATAACCTAACACATTCTAGTAGTCATAACCAAATTAAACCGATCACATATGAGAGAAAATCATCAAGAAATATACGCTTTGCAAATATTCATTTCTCTATAAGTACTTTCATAGGGGAATATTTATTACCGCGTTAGTATTCCTTTAATTAACGTTCGTACAATTTGTCGTATCCTGGATCACCTTCAGTTTTTTAACAAAATATTGTTGTAGCCACATACATCAACCCAAAAATCACGTGGAAATTCCAACAGAATAAACAAAAATGCCGACTTCCGTGGCGGAGTGGCGGCCTGGGGGCGTTCTTTGTAAGTGTCCCTTCATCAATTTCATCATATCATCACATCCTCATCGTCGCAATTAGCCAAAAGTAGCAGAAAAGCGACACTAATAAAAATCAAATCAAATCTAACAGCATAAACTTGACACTTCTAACCAAACAAAAAATGAAAAAAAAAATTATATCGTACCGACGTTATGGTGTGATAAATGGTACCACACAAATGCACCAATTACTTCACCGTGAGCTAAAGACAACAGAAAACATTCATATTTAACACAATCTTCATAAACAATGCAAAAATTTCGACTTCGTCGCCGAGTGTACGGAGGTTTACAGCATCACTTTTACTTAAACCGTTGGAAATATGTACATGTGAATAATAATCTGTATTATACCTGTGGTGCCGCGACTAAAGCTGTCTCCTTGTAATAATGGAGTCCCGGGTTCAATTCACAGCATCGGCACATTGTACAGTGGTTCGGATCCTGCTTTAAACTGTAGGTCCAGTTCCAATCAACCTATATGAGCAGAAAGTGTACTTGAAAGAAACGTTCGTCAAGTACATTAGAACAACGTTCATTCTCTGTTCAAGGAAATATTGGAAAAAGTTACATTCACTTGTCACTGGTAGGTATACTGAAAACTGGATTTCACTCCGACGATAATGTACATATGTATCGCGTGTATATTAAAAAAGAAGTAAAAATTGGTGTTTGTTTTACTCTTACTCAACTTCTCTCTCGTAAACCGCGATACTTAACCGTCCAGAGGAATTATTTCGTGGTTCTGGGAAACAGAATTCTATTTTAGGAAGTTAATGCTACAGAAAATCCGGTGCAACAACCCTTCTACAAACTAATAAAAGAAAATCCTACTTAAAACTAACATACCAACTCCAAACACTCTTCGTTTCCTCCATATGGAAATTGTCCAGTTCAATCGAGGGATTTGAAGTCAAAGAGAACTTCAGGCGTTCTTTCTCTGGTGGCTTCCCAGCTATTGAAGGTCAGTGCTTGTACGGAAAGCCTCTGTCGCTGACGTCATGAACAGTACAGGTGTGTCCATCTATCGGAAGCATTTGGAAAATAGGCGAATACTGAATTATCATGACTCAACTGAACGATTTTGGACGAATTGAATTACGAGAATTTGGATCTATTACCATAGAGTGCCTAACTTTGGTGATGCCAATCCCGAGACACACCCTCATCATACGAAAATAAAGGAACATTAAAAAATTGCGGGCTATAATTCAAATTCAAATTCAAATTTTCTTTATTGAAGGGCGAGGTTCAGCCTGTGGCTGTTCTCCCATCTAACCCCGTTTATACATTTCTGTTGTACGTAAATAGGGCTTCCCCGATGGCGCAGTGGTAGCGTCGTCGTCTTGTAATCAAGGGGTCCCGGGTTCGATACCCGGAGGAGGCACATAGTGGTTCGGATTCCACTTTAAAAACTGTAGATCAAGTCCCAATTAGCCTTACTGTGCATAAAGTGGACTTAAAACACCAAATCAATCAATCATGTTGTACGTAAACTAGATCATAAAAAAAGAAGAAATAAAAAAGAAAAAGAAAAAAATGGTTACAAAGAAAAGAAAAACAAAGACAAGATTTCAAAAAATCAAGAAGACACATACAAAGAAAGAAACATACACACTATACATTTCTGAGCAGGAGTTTCAGACAAGGATGTTGAAATTGATGTACAGTCACGGACACTGCCGGGTTGTAATGGATACATTGACTTTCAGCTCTGTGTCATTCAGTTGCTCAACAAACACCGTGAAAATATGAAGCATGTACTGTATCCTTGCAATGACTGAGCCAGTTTCAGCGACGAAAGCTACCAAATTCTGCACAGCTGCGTACTCTCTTGAGGATGTATGAATCTCCCAGATGTCCTGCGGCATTTGAAACTAACTTGGAGAATTTCGAGGTATTCTTGTTTCAATAAAACGGCAAAGAAATGTGTTAGTTTTATATGAATCACCCTTTATAACTCACACGTAAGATGCTGAGCCGACCTCCGTGGCGGAGTGGTTAGCACGGCGCGCTACGAAGCCAGAGGTCCCGGGTTTGAATTCCGGCCTGGGTATGGCTTTAAGTGGCACAATATAAAAATATAAATTTTTGACCCAATGCTTGAAGTGGAAAATGTTAGCTGGAGGAATCATCCTATGGTTTTAACATGGTGACAATGAGACAGCTGGAGCGATGCTTTGCGAAAATTTTGTTAGCTGGGGAAATACCATCCCCCCGCATCCGCCCTCATGAACACTGTTCTGACCATATTCGCGTATTTTTACACTCAATTTATTTAGTTGGCTTATTTTTCCCTTTAGGTTATTCCGCTGGAGGAATATATTGATAAATTAAGTGAACTTATTTCTATTACCGACTGATATAATAGCAAGTCTTTTTTACAATGAAACGAACAGTGCCAATTTCCAGGGGACCGGTAAAAGGCCGACCAACCCATTCGATTCCTCCCTTGTGATAACCATGGACAACGACAATAGTTTGAAATAATCCTGTACTGGCAACCCTGCTTGCGAGGATATGGCATTTGTTTTTCAGAAAGATTATTGGAAATCGTGGTTTCGTATTTCACACACCACGTGAGGGGAGATAGAACATGATCACAGGCTCTATAATAGAATAGTTTTTCCTTTTTTTCTCAAGGTTACATGAGACGGGACATGCTGATGGTTGCGAAGTATTAAGGAAATTATTTTAATGTACTTGTTTTGTTGTGCTCGAAGAACAATGTTGCAAATTACATGTATTTATTATTTTCCAAGCTAAAATTCGCGTGTTGCATTTCAGAAGTGGTTTGCAATGCATTTTCCGTGTGGCGTTGTGCAAAAGAAAAAGCATTTCTCCTAGTGGCTTCTGTACTCAATATTCATCAGAATAATTATCTGCTATTCATTGGCTGCCAGTTTCCATTGCCTTGTATGACAGTTTCAGATTTCATCCAGTTCAATTTAGACAATCCGAGTCGGGTCTAGGAGGAGGGGATAATGATTCGTTCATACACCATCTCATATTGGCGCTAAATTTACCTATATGCCACCCCTCCCCCTAAAATGTGAAAATAATCCCCAGATTACAAATTCTAATTTAATTCCTGAAGGGGGTTATGAGCGTATTAAGGGGGATGATACCCCCTGTCGAGACATCTGAAACTAAGAAAGTTTATTTTAAGTCCACTTTATGCTAACATAGACTAATAGGGACTGGACCTACAGTTTAAAGAAGACAGCGTTGCCAATATGCCATCGGTGAGGTCCTATAGCAACGTAAGATACTTCTAAAAAGTTGATGGTTCTAAAATATATAAAATTAAGTGATCACCCCACTCCCGAGACGACCTCTAAAACTAACAAATAGTCTTCAACGAACCTAGTGAGCAAAAACATCAATAAAAATCATCCCCTCATCTCCGGCCCGAGGGGTTGATGAAAATCCGCCACTGGAGCAAGGAGAGTAAAGGCACTAGCCTAAGGGTCCCGCGCTAGATACAAAATGTTTATTATAATACCGAAAATGGTCTTCTTGAATATGAACGTCGTCGATTAGGTTAATCGCAACGAGGAGATTGAAGGACAGCGGGGAAAAAAATACAAGGAAATAATCCAAGCATTTGCCCTGAAGGGCAGAAGAAAACCACGAGAAAACCTCAATCAGGATGCTCTGGCGCAATATTCGATCGATCCTTCGATTTCCTGATCGTCTAAACTTGTTAGGCCCTCTTGGTTGTATGTTTCCAAACCCATAGCTGCATTTTGCATTTGTAATTTTGATATTTTACGTCGCTTCCTGCAACTTCTGACTAACCGCGACGATGAGGATGAGAAATAATTAGATAAAATTGATGAAGGGACACTCACACAAATAACACACTCATGCCCTGGCTGGAATTTGAACCCGGGAGCTTTGGTGATGAAGTCGACCACTTTCTGCCCTTGATTGATTAATTTGGTTTGTTTTACTTCGCTTTTATGCACTTTCTGCTAATCGCGAAGATGAAGATGAGTGATGATATGCTGAAAATGATGAAGGGACACTCATAAAGAACACCCATGCCCAGGCTGGCACCCCCGACAATGTAGCGCTGTACGCTAACCACTTCGCCACGGAGGTCGGCACTTCACGCCCTTGTCCACTGAAAAGCTGCAATGGATCTCCGGTGGGGGAGGGGGTTTGTGTGCTTCAAACACCGCTATTTCTTTCAAAAGTTTGAGGTTGGAAACTTGAAAATAGTTGTGATGATGCGCGTGTACTGCTCCTGATACACATGCACACATGATCAGAGGTATAAGAGGGGTATATGGGCAAATAGTATATCATAAAAATTACAATAAATTGGACTTTTGTGAAAAATTGGTAGAGAATGTTGGGGATATGTGAATAAATCATTTCCACTAGGACAAATGCCATATTTGGGGTCAAAAGGGGAGATTCTCATGTATTATTACATTAAATTGGCAACTAATTTACAATTAATTATTAGTTTTATTAGTTTTAGATGCCTCACATGGACCTATCCACAACATCTAATTCACATTAAATGACACACATTTTGATCGATTATGGTAGCTTCCCATCCAAAAATAGAATCGCATATATGTTACTACACACACATATTTCATGTACTTATGTACTTCTAATTGCTGCTGATGAGAATATTGGTTTCTCATTTAATTTCGCTAAGTATATTCAGTTTTCATCTGCCCTTTTTAAAATTCTTCTCACTTTACAACCAAATGAAATGGTTGTTGATAAACTGGCTCTGACACTTAAGAGCCACACCTCGAATTGATGGACGTTACATTACAGAAATTGTTGTTTTTATGAGTAGAAAAGAATCAATACATCATTTTCATGTAATAGCAATTTCTTTAATATAGGAAACCAATCAATATTGCATACGTACAATGTTTTAAGCAAACTACTTTAGAAATGAAATGACACCTACTCTTTCAAGTTTTGCTACAGCATGTAAACCACTCTCACACAGCAAAACACAAATACTATAACTGGGTGAGCATAATTAGAAAATAATGGCAATTATTGGTAACCTAACATTATTTCTTGTATTACTTAATGTACATAAATACTATGCTTTATGACCATCTACAAAGATTTAATATGCATCACCATTTAAAAATTGAAGTCTAAAAGAAATTAATCAATGCTTATCATAAACATAGGGCTCCCATGTAGCTAAATTGTTAGCGATCTCGCCTTTGGTGTGAGCAGTCCTGGGTTTAAATCTTAGTGGAAGCCCTCAAATTTTTGGCGTTTCCTCAGCATCATGAGGGCAATTGGGAAGCTACTAGAAAGGAAAAAAGTAGCAGTGAGCTCTGGACATTAAAGTTAGAAAACAGCGGCAATGGGACTCGATGCGCTGACCATACATAGCCCAATGAAAAAGCAGCTTAGCAGGCCCTGACCCTCAGAGGACTATTGTGCCATGGAGATTAGTTCTGCTTCCCTTTCACTATTAGAGTTTTGGCTCTGATCATACACAGCAAAAACACATGTTGGACAAAGTTAAAATTAAAAGATATAATAAATAAATAAATATTTGACACACAGAATTCAAATACCAATCAAACAGTTTTCTCTGGAAAAAAAAATCACTGCACAATTGGTGGCACCTATGAATACAGGAATCAATAGATTGCTGGGTTATGATTCATCTTGCTTAGTATGTATCTGGGAATTAATCTCTTCTGAATGGTCTCAATCATTGGTGGTGATTGGATGCCACCTAATTACCGCTGGTTTCGATATTCAAAAAATAATACATTTTTATTTATTCATTAATTCTTTTTTTTTTACACAATGCACATTTCTATTAAAAGCCGATGATGAAATGCACAACTTGACCTGGAAAATGTTAACTAGGGGAATGTTTGGTTGAGCTTTAGTGTTAGCTAGGGGGATGCTCCAGATTGATTGATTGATTTTATTTTACTTCACATTTTGTGCCTCCTGGCTGATTTGCGAAAATGGGAATGAGTGATGAAATGATGAAATTGATGAATGGACATTCACAATCAACCAAGCCCGAGCGGGATTCGAACCCGTGACCCCTGGCGTCGCAGCGCGATGTGCTAACACTCAACCACAGGATCCGGCGGATGCATCTGTGGTTTAGCATGGTAACAATGAGACAACTGAGATGATGCTTTGTGAAAACTTTGATAACTGGGGGATATCATCCCTCTGTATCCTCTCCCCCTTGTCTCTTCAAGCACTGATGAAATTGATAAAGGAAAAACAAAAGCAATCATAACTTATCAATATTACAGTGTCCTGGTTTCACAACTAACCACAACATCAGTCACTCGTATATCTAGTCAACAAGATCAGACATGAACTAGATTTAATAAGGACAAACAACAATGCATGTACGTTTGGCATCATTGTCAGGAAAAAAAAACACTTCACGATCTCTAATATATTTTTTTTTAAATATATGTATGTACGTATGTATTTATGTTTATGTACTCTCTTTTATTTCCAGAACTATTATCTGCTCAGAATGATTCTATCCACTGACCTCGTAATTTACCTAATTTTGTCTGGAATAGTACCAAGTTCATTTCCAAGAAGCTCAACAAATGGCGACCAGAATTTTGAAGAAGCATTCAAATCGTTATTGTCACATGTAGATCAAATACTTTCTAAGTGCTTGTTTGGAGCAAATGCAGTTACTGTAATTGAATTTGGAAGCAACGTAAGCGCAGAAGTATTCTTACAGAGAATTCAAACACAATATCATACTCCTATGATGACTGTTAGAAACAATACTTTCCTACAAGGAAGGAAAAAGCAAAGGTTACAAAGAACATTTAGAAGTCATGCAGTTCTGATGTTTTTCCAAGATGAAGAAAATCTTCACTCGACAGTTACTCAACTTCAAAATTTAAATGATATCTTTGGGGACTCCAAGAGTGACTATCTAATCATAATCACATTTCCAATCAGAAATGTAGATTTTCTTGTGGACAAAATACTTAATGAATTCTCTGCTATCAAAGTATATAATGTAGTTATACTGTTGGTAACAAACTGCGAGGATAAGGTACAGTCATCACATACAAGGCACTGTATATTTCTAGTCACACACAACCAGTTTCTTCATCAGAAGTTCACTTTTTCCATGGATAAAGATTTTGAAAGGGCTTATAAATATGCTTGCGAGATAGGATTTTCGGTGAAAAAGTTCCAAAATCTTTATGGATTCCCTCTCTATGTCTCAAATCTACTCACTAACTGGCTTCCTGATCTAGCAATATTTGAGAGTAATCAAGGAAAAAACTTTTCCTATTCTGGTATTGTTGGTAATATGTTTGAGGCTCTGTCCTTGTACATGAATTTCACACCTATTCATTCTATAATACATAATTACACTGGCATGGATAGTGGTTCAATACTTTCAAATGGGACATGGACATACATAGTACAGGATGTGTTTGAGAATCAAGTTGATTTAGGTCTGGATGCTATGCTCCTGTACTATGATAGACACAATTTTGTGGACTTCAATACTCCAGTAATATATGATGACTATATGATTGTAGTGAAAAGGGCAGACCCACTTCCAAGGTGGATATCACTCTATTTACCATTCAAGCACATTGCGTGGCTCTCTATCTTTGCAGTTCTAATTGCGATTTCATTTGTAATGAGTTGGTTTGAAACAATCCTCATCAGTCCAACGAAGCAGCACACTATCACAGAAACAATTCTCTCTGTATTTGCTATTCTTCTACAAATATCTATCAAGAAACCTAACAGTATGTCATTGAGAACAATCTTCTTCTCATGGGTATATTGCAGCATAATTATAAGCAATTACTACCAAAGTAAACTCTTCAGTTTCTTGACAGTTCCCAGGTATTATCAGCAAATTAACACACTACAAGAAGTTTCAAAATCTGGACTGGTAGTAAGAGGAGGACATTACATACAAACTATGATGAGCGGATCTACTTATTTATACATCAATGAGTTGTACACTCGGTTTGTTGAAGACATGAATGTTACTCAACTTCTGCTACAAGTAGCAAGCAACAGAACAATGGCTGTGGTGGACAGTAATATTCACGCAAAGTATATAGCCATGAATCACTTTAGATGTGCATCTTGTACACAAGCTTATCACATCATTGACGAAAGGCTTTCTCAAACAATGAGGTCATTTCCGATTCCAAAAGATTCACCTTATCTTGTTCCAATAGATGCCCTTATCTACAGAGCTCAATCAGCTGGCCTTATTGAAAAATGGTTTCAGGATACCATTAGGAAAGCAAAGACAGACACACATTGTCAAAAGCCTTGCATAATCGAAGATACAGCTGCCATATCACTTGAACACAACCAATCAGTATTTTACATGTGGGCACTGGGGTGTTTTCTTGGAGTAATTGCATGTCTGTTTGAAGTTTTCTGTTTCAAGGTGGTATAATCACCATTTCTAATTGTACGTACCAAATACACATATGGTGTAGGGCATAGGCGCCGACTCCATGGGGCTTGGGGAGGGGGGCTCGAGCCCCCCCAATGTTAACGATGTGAGGGGCAGAGCCCCCAAAAATAATTTTGCTTAAGAGGATCTAATGTATTATTTTTGCTTCTCTTGTAAAGTTTACTCAGAATTGTACCACATGAACTTAACTTTAAATACACATTGGAAATGTTCTAGACCATCAACTTTGGGGACTGAGACAGTTAAACCAGAGCGTATAGAAGAAATAGTGTGCGCACTCCCTGAGTTGCCGTGGTCCACCGCCTAGATGGCAGTGGTGACGTTTGAGACGGCGCGGAAGATGCTCGCGTTGCTTACATAACTAACTACATAATAAACAAAAATGCATGTTACTTACGTTTGGAGAAAAGCTCAGCAGCTGGATAGTTTGGAGAATTTCCGAGATGATTTTGCTGTCTTCGAGGCACTTAATTCCTTTCTTATCTGCTTGGTGCAGAAGAAAAATCGACATTTCAGATAGTGAAATACGAGTTTAGGTTGCGTACGCAGCACATGATCTTCACAGCATCCTAATTGCGAAGTTTTTACAGCAATTATGTTTAAATTGTCCAAACACTCAAAAAATATATCACCCCATAAACTATTAGCACATGATATTTTTTCTGCAACAAATTCTTCCACTTGTAACAGCACATCATAAACACTTTTCGATGCATAGGTAAGGTATTTCCAGCCGTCGCTCGAACCATAGTCTTGGATTAACGTAAGTGAGGCAGGTACATTAGTTGGTTCCCCGTGCAGAAAAGTTGTACACAGTTTACAATCCGTCACTTTGGAAATATACCGCACTATGTATCCTGCCAAATGATACACCAAGTATTCTTTACCAACACTTTGTTCATTTAAGTTCGGTATGTTGTTTTCCCAGTCCGGTATTTGAATTTCATCTTCAACAATGGAAATTTTTTCCCTTATTTTATTTTCAGCTTGCTTCTTCACAGAAATATTTTTATTTTCGGTTGATCTTGCCAGAGTTCGCATTTGATTAACAAAAGACGTCAGAGGAGATTCAGTCCTGTATTCACAGTTTCCGCCTGCAAATAAAGCAAGTTTTGCTGGTACGTAAATTGATTGCAGCATATGTAAGTGCAGAAAATCCACAGCGGAGGGATGATCATCGCAAGTGAACGACCGCAATATACCAAAATGGCGTTCTAGGGGATCTTGATTAAATTTTCCTGTCAAAACGTACTTGTAATTGTTCTTCCACAAATATTCGGACACTTCTAAAGTACTTTCTAGAGTCACTCTTAAGGACTCTAGAGTTTTTTCTGAAGCGAAGGAATTTCGATTATCTCTAAGGACAGCATTCCATTTGATTAAAGTTGTATGTGCTTCTGATCCTTTATATAGTGCCTGTGCAGGAGTGAATGAATTTAATGCGTCAACCAGGCAGTTTAGGTCCCTTGTGAAATTTTCTGTTGTTTCACTGCCTTCTAACCCCTCTGCATTAATACTCCGATAAAATTTTATTCCATTAGCCACAGATCTGCTGAACAGCTGCATTGCGAGTCTTACATTCATTCGTTGGAATGAATTAGGATCCAAATGAGCAGAGGTCACTTTGTAGCAAGCTTTCATACCGGAAAGTTCAGTAGATGAATCATGTTCATACACTTTTCTGTAAAATGAATAATCAACAATATCACCATTATAGTACACCTGCACTTTATCATGGAAGTTATTCCTTATGCATTTAAATATATGTGGTGCGTCTGAAAATGCCCAAAGCTTTCTACTAGGGTCAGCTGGATTGGATATAGAGCACTTAAGATTGTTTCTGTTTCCGGAAATTCCTAAGCATTTCCATAACTTTTTGTTAGATTGGCTACCGTCAGATGTAAAACCAATAATTCTCACCCCTGCTTTTTCCAAATGTATGATTACCTGGATAAGTATTTTTGTGAGAATGTCACCAGGGGTGGCATTCCTGCTAGCATATACTGCTATGGGTTGAATCCAATTATACAGAAAAGGAACAAACATAAAAACTAGAGCATGATTTGCTAATTGATTCTTGCTTTCGTCTGGAGTAAGATTTCCCAAATCAACAAAGCCGTCTATTTTTAAGGAATTCGAGTTAAACTGAATTGCTTCCCTAAGTTTAACTTCATCAAAAATCAGCATTCCGCTACGCTCATTCTCATTCTTTTCACTAAAAAAATGTGTTATAGTGTCGATGGCATGGGAATTTACGCCGTAAGGACATTTAAGACCCTTCACCAATTTTCTCAAGTGAGCTTCAGAAGGCAAAGGTAGCAAATCGTGATGCAAACAGTGTCTATACCCCTTGGGGGACTTAATTTTTAATAGAAGAGAATCCAGTATAAACTCAGAACTGTATCTCATTCCTGTCTTACTTTTCAGTTGGCATTTCTTTAAGACTGTATCAATTACAATTTTTTGATTTTTGCTAAGAGACGCGAACTGTTTTGACTGTGTGACCGTTGTCTTTAATTTAGCATCTTTAACGCCTTTTTCAAGCAAATTTATTTTAGCCTGTGCGACCTTTAGTTTATTCTGCGTTCTAATTAAATTGCGTTTCTGATTCTTAAGTTTTTTCTTTAGCAATGCTATTGTATTGCTAGCATCCGCAGTGTGAAGCAAATCATCCTCTACTGATAAGCTTAATGATACATTGCGACGAGTACTTACTTTATTATCATCTGTCCGCAAGGATTGCCTTTTCATGGGAGATTTTCGCTTCTAACTGTCTTAGAGAGGTATTTGGGCAGATTAGGAAATATATGAGGAACTGCTTCTGGTTTTAATTTCCACCTTTGTCGTGGAATTTCTACTGTATCGCCATCCACTATGAACGAAACCACTTTCGCTAAAAGGTCAGAGGAAAAATGAATATCACACACATAGCAATTATGACTTAGTTTTTTATCTTTTCTAGGGATGGCACTCTCCCATTTTGAGAGACCATTACTGTCTTTAGGTGGCCTAAAAAAATGTCTACTGCCTGAAGAACAGCGGTCATATCCAGATCTACAGCCGGGTACGAAACACGTAGGCATCTTGTAGTTTTCGCTCGCTGCTGTCTCAAGCACAATAATAATGCGTTGAACACAACACAAACTAGTCACAACGTATCAATCACAAATCTAACGACACTAAACTCAATAACTTAACAACGTTGTCATTAATAAAAGTACACAATGTTATTCTAGCACAACAAAACACAACGCTCTACGTAAAGCGCGGCCGTACTGCAAGCAGAAGACGCTCGCAAGCGAAGGTGCTGCCCGTGTTTCGGTGGGGCACCGCTCTATTCACTTGGCTTACGGGAAGAAAACAAAGTGCACACACTTTCTCTTATATGCGCTCTGGTTAAACCATCAACTTTGGGGGGCTATGACCGGAGACAGCAAAACACATGACTTATTACTATATACTAAGTATATAATTATTTTTTACTATTATACATATATTAATCAGAGACATAATGAATTTAGCCAACGACTTGTTAAAGACTGTTTGGGAATCCCCTAAAAGAATGCAAATATTTAGGAATATTTTTGATGAGAATGAGAAGGCTGGCCATACTGGACTGCGACTACGTGTACTTTGCCCTCATCGGTGGACGTTGAGAGCCTCCAGTATGCAACAGATCTTTAGGAACTATGAAAACCTTCTCAATTTTTTTGAGAAATTTTCTGAAGAAGTTTCTACTGACGCAGCATCAAAATGTGCTGGATACCTGGAGACAATGCTTCACTTCAAGACATTTTTCTTTCTCTCCCTCTACTGCAATGTGATGGGTCTAATAGAAGAGGTAAACTGTAAGATTCAGTTTTCAAGCATTGGTGCTACAGAAGTGGAATCAAAACTAAAATACTTGACTGACATCTTTCAAGAAAAGTGAATGGATTTTGAACAGTTCTGGCAGAAATGCACAGAGGGCAAACCCAGCCTCGTTGAAGGGCCAGAATTGCCCCGACAACATCACGTCCCTAAGAGACTTGAAAATCCTGATGCTGTCAAAACTCACAAGTTCTACACTCCAAAATAGAATTATAAATCAATATACACTGACGTCTGTGACACAGCAAAATCATGTGTTAAACAAGGACATGAATCTACAGGACTACAAAAAGTAACAGCCGTAGAGAAAGAATGCATCTCAGCTGTGAACAGTTGCACAACAAACTTTCAGCAAATGCGAGAATTCTTTCGCCAAGATTTGGATGCCAATAGGCTCTCCTTACACCTGTCCATGCTTGGTGATCTCGTCACACAGAAGAAAGTGGTTCTAACTACCACGCATGACATAAGGAAGTTTCTTTCGGAACCAGCACCCTCCAGGAGCTTCTGCTTGAAGTTGCCAAATTCATGATGGTCCTCCGCACTGTGCCAGTGATGACAGCCACAGCCGAAAGGTCATTCAGTGCTATTAGCCGACTAAAGACATATTTGAGATCTACAATGGGGCAGAAGAGACTAAGCAGCTTAGCAGTGCTCCACATACATCAAACTGTGCTTGATAATTTGGACCTGAGACCGCTCGTTATTAAGTTCATAAAAAAATAACCCAGTGCATAGAGCAACTTTTGATTTATTTTTAAATCATGTTCATATGTTTTTGTTGTGTATGTCACTTTATATCTTAGTGTACATGCTATTTTTTTTATTATTGCAAAATTCAATTTAAAAAGTAAAATATTGTAGCAAGAACAAAAAAATCTATTTTCCTGCAATTTGTGTTAGCATTTATGTCAATAATTAAATAAAACTGTTAAATATTGTAAATATTCGTTATTTTATGGGTACGTCAACACTAAGGTTATTTGCAACCCGTCACATGTCTGTTGCGGACATTAAAACACACCCATGCCCTCGCCGGGATTCGAACCCGAGACCTCTGGATCAAAGCTAGTTGAGTCGACCACCCAACATGCTCAGCTACCGAGGCCGGCATAAACTGTTAGGTTGGCCTCGTAATGTAAATTCATAATTTTCAATAAAAATGTTAATTATCTAAAACACAAATGAGCAGATACAAAAGACATAAAGAGACTTTGAAACATTTTTTAAACGTTTTTCATGTTACATTTCATTTGCATTAGGAATATAATAATAGCTGCTTAAAAACTCCTATACGAAGACATAATTTTTTTTTAAAAAAAGGGAGGGAGTGAGTCATTCATTCATTCATTTATTTCAGTGATCAGAGCCCCCCCCCCCTTAATAATTTTGGTGTAGGGGTTACTTAAAAATTGTATGTGGGCGTCAGAAAGAGGCACCTAGGATGTAAGAAGATTAATATTTCTATACTTTGCTTCTAAACTTTTGTTTTCAATATGTTGTTAGTGTAATACAGATATATATTTGTAACTTGTGATAATGAAGCACAAATATTGTACATTAGAAATATAATCATCAAACATGGAGCATATCTACACTTCGTGTGGTCAACAATATTAATTGATAATCCTGTGTGGTAGGGACTCCACAAGGTTGTGAAGGTATGCAACATCAATGTGCAAGTTCCAAATTTCTGTCAGAGTATATGGCTGTCTGTTCATGGCATTTCATCCACTGTTCCAAATTATCCCACTCTCTATGTAAATCAAATCTGGGGAATTAGGAGGCCAATCAAATTAAGAGAGTGTTAAGAAATGATTGCCACGCTATATAGACACAGTGAGAGCCTGGATCATCGGCAATTGTCATTCTGGGAGCCTGGTGCATCAGCAATTGTCATCCTGGAAGACAGGAGCCTCCATGTGGTGTAGATCATGGAGATGTTTGCTGAAATGCAACACTTGGTCATTCAGAATGATTGATTGATTTGCTTTATTTTACTTCACTTTTCTGCCACTTTTTGCTAATCTTGAAAATGAGGGTAAGTCATGATATGATGAAATTGATGAAGAGGCACTCACAAAGAAAGCTCATGTCCAGGCCAGGATTAAAAACAGGACCTCTGGCATCATAGCATGCTGTGCTAACCACTCTGCCATAGAAGTCGGCCATCATTCAGAATGCTGAGGGGTGGATATCAGTTCAAGACCTCCTTCATTTGTGCAAGAGAACCCTGTTCATGGTAAAAAAAATATATAAAAAAAATAAAAAATAACACCCCCAGAACATAGCAGAACCCCTTCCAGCTTGAGCAAACCCTTCAATACAGTCCTAATGAAAGGATTCATTGGGCCTACAGTGCACTCACTGCTCACATCTCACGCATTGCAGATCATATTCGCTTCTAGAGTGAAGTTTTGATGCCACCAAGCCTATATTAAATATGCTACTTTGTGAACCACTGTAAACAGAAGCCTCTTCCAAGGTACTCTGGACAACATGTCCATCGCATGCACTTCCATTCTCAATGTCCTTTCCGAAATTGGTTGAGGTGGACCTTCATTAACTGTCTGGAGTAATTTCTGCCAGGTTTGAAACTGATTTAGAGGTACGAGGCAAGCAATGAGGTGGCAGTTTCTGTTGGCGAGCATCTCTTTCCACCCACTGTTACAATGCTCATGTGAGATTGCTGCCAAGGTACACCACTGCTTGTACACCCTCTGGACAGTCTGCTGCGACACACCTAAAAACTGGGTTACTTTGCCGTCCATGGGCATGACCAGCATGTTGCCCCTTTTTTGCCCCTTGACCACATATGTACTGCAATCAATTTGGCAAGCTGTTTGCTCACAACTGAAGCACAATACCTTTCCATATAACTTTATAAGACCTCTGGTAAACGTTGCTACTCATTGTCACACTGGAAAGAAACTGCTGAATGTTCTACCAGGAGTGACTAATTTTTGGTCCAGGAGCTAATTTCACATTCTCATTTTGGTGATAAATGTACCTTTACACCACAACCCACATTGAAAATTATGCACAAATTTCTCTTACCAATTCTGGCTGACACATGTACATATCAAAAATTTAAACTTTCTCCATGTAGTTATACATGTTACAAATAAATGTATATAATAGCCTTTCTGTAATAGTCACATATTTTGGTATTTCACATGGTAAAGCAATGACAACAGCAGAGAAGGGCAAGAGGTTTGATACCCAACTGAATGAACCCAACTAGCCCCAAAGCAAACAAAAAAATAAATAAATAAAAGGTTTTTTTAACCCAAATATGCATTTTTGTATAGAGTAGTATATCAAATATGAGTGGCCTTAAAAAAATATCTGCCTACCTACTAATTTCTTATTCTGGCACTGCCACTGTGTTGAAACACATGTGATGATGACAAAATGGTATAGGCCAATAATTCAACTTCATTCTTTGAAATACTGATATCACTGATATAGGGAGATATCAATACCATTTACAGCAATATATATTGATGTACACTGGTATGCATGGGGGGAACTGATGGGATACAGCTCCTCCCAAACTTTTGAGAAAATAAAAAGACATTGCCGACAGAGGGGAAGAAAAAGGATGGGGAAACAACTGACAGAAAAACTGGGATTGTAAACTCGCCATGTGGCCTGGAAAGGAAAAAAAAAAAGAGAGAGAGAGACAGTCCTTACATGCTGAAAAAATTCCCTAAAATGGGAAATAGAGGGAAGGGAATCGTTGCCTCGCATCTCCACCACGTAATGTTCCTCAAGCGAACTGGGATCGAATCTGGGTACTGCAGCTCATTCATCATTCATCCTCAATACCGGCATACTCGCTATTCATGGTGAGCTTATGGCAACGTGCGAGAGGTGATAAATGTACACATAAATGGCAAAACACAACACTTGAGTTTTATACCCTCAAAGAAAGGATCAGCATGGTAATGGAATAATATACCTGTCTCTGCCTGGAGATGGAAGTTCGGCGGTGAGTGATTATGATCGTGACTGTACAGTATCTTAAGAGTTTGACTTGCAACTCACTCCAAAGTTTCCTTGCTCAATCCTCGTTCTGCCCCTCTCAATGTTCGATCTAAAACTGGCTAATGACCTCTCTTGTCCCAGATATTTATTGTCATAGATTTTACTAAGGAATGTATCCTCTTCCTGGGTTTCACCTGTTTGCATGTTTATGCTGTTGGTGACCCAGTAAAGCATAGGTAATATCTTACACCGCATTCCTTATTGTCGAGTTCCTGCCTGGAAAATGATAGCCAGTGTCTGGGATTTTGAGCTGTTTTAATCTAATGTATTTTTAATATTTGAGGATTATTACGATACGATCGTAATTGTGAACATTTTATTTCTGTTTTGAAACTATTACCTATAGATATGAATGAAAGAAAACAGTATACATTTCTGTAAATTTCACAAAAGCTTTGTTGATGCAATTTACTGCATGATATTCCTACAATCCTACACCCAAGTCAGCACTTGAGTGGAAATGTTAGCTGGGGATGTTTGGTCGAGACTGGAGGTTAGCTGGGGGGGGGGGGTAACATAATGACAATGAGACAGCCGGTGGGGTGCTTTGCAAAAATTTTGCTAGCTGGAATATACCATTCCCTTCACATTGAGCACTGTCCCAAGTAGAATCATCTAAATTTCGAAATAAATAAAATTTAGTACATTTGTTAGTAACTAATGAAATGTCCCACTAATTAAACAGATCTTATTGATTATTTTCAATTAATTATTGCTGGTATTAATTAATTATTATTATTTTTTTTTTTAAAGAAAAGTTACTTCTTTTTCTTTCCATCTTACAGATAACCTAATTTGAATACTCACAGGCCTTTTAAGTCAATAAAGAAAACAGTTGTATTGGCAGTTCTTATCATTTAGACACCTCGCCTATACTTGATTGACATTCAATTAAAGAAAGTGTTTCCATGATAGGGGAAAAGGATAAACATAACAATTTTCTTCTAACAGCCTTCATTTTACATAAGAAATTGAATTAATATTGCATATGCACATTACCATAAATTGTAGAAAAACAATTATAAAAATGAAAGAATGGCACTTAGATCTCAACGTGCATAGGACACCTAAAATAGTTGTACATACAAAGAGTAGTTGGCTGAACAACATCAGGTATTTTACACAGTGAATGGGTGAACAAAATTAGATATTACATGTTCTAGTTGGACAGCTAATGTCATTGCTGACAACAAAATTTAAACTTTTATTTTTTGTGTCAATAGCATTATATCACTTCTCAGTTTTCAACATTCGCTTTCATACAATAGGAATGTTTCACCTATGTCACAAACTGTTGCATTGTGGCTTTGAGCAGCCATGTTCCAGTTCTTGTAAGCATACGGAATTCAAGCGAGTGGGCGGAAGATACTAACACAGATATTTGTGATTTAAAACAAATGTGCAGTTGATGTAATGAATGCTATGTGGTGGATATTTCCTTGCAAACGACAAAAGTGGCTGGAAACATGGCTATCGTGACGTCACATGAAATCTACCTACAAGTAAATATTATTTCTACCACTAGAATTCCTCGCAAAATACTAAAAACTCAAATGTACCTGTAGTGGTTAAAAACCTGATCAGTTGCTGTTTGCCAACTGCCTACATTAAACACCTACGCATCCCCCATTCCTATCCTTCCTTACCTGTTTTTAACATGTATTTTATCTCGTTTTAACTCCTGTCCTGAAGAAATCCCTTCATATATATGGGCTTGAAATATCAATGTTGTTTTACGTTTTTAACCACTAGAAGCACTTTGTGTGTTTTAGTAATATTGTAGCACTTAGGAGAATATAGGTACACTTGCCTTCCTTATAGGCTTAAGTTGTTAAGGCCTGGTGATCTGGACTCTGAATTATCCCCCCACCCCCAATGAGTCTATTTTTAATTTAGAGATTTCAGAATGTCTCAATTGACAAAAAGAACATTTTTAACAGATCCTAGTATTGATTGTAATGTTCATTAAAATTTAAAATCTTCCTCAATCCCTGATCATGTAGAATTGTTGACTTGTGATCTTACCATTGAAAATTTCAGGCTTGACACTCATCCTGGGCATGCAAGTCTTCATTTATCAATATCATCTAATCACCATTCATCATCATTGCAGTTAGCGGAATGTAGCAGAATAGCTGATAAAAGGATAGGATGCAAGAAAAAAATCAAATTAATAAGTGTGCAAAGAAAATTGAAATAAAAATTTATATCCATTGCCTATTTCATTACAAAGTGCCAATTTTCATCATTTTATTCCTATTTGCCTGATCATTTTACAGAATTTTAGTGCCTATAAATACACAGAATAGCTACTGTGGATTTATAGCTAATCACTCTATCACAGATATACACTCACATAACCAGTAAACAAAGATTAATCATGAACCGGATTAATATAACAGTGAGATCAATGCTCTTACATTAGGCAGAATCACCTTTCCAACCCTTCAAATATACATTTTATATATTCTTTTATTTTCAGTTTCAAGAAGTACCTGTTTGTACTATAATATGAATGCATCTACATATCTGCTAGCACACCTAATTTGGTTTGGGATGGTGTCAAGTTTATTTATAAATCCGACAACAGACAACACTGAGAATTCTGAAAAAGCTTACAATATACTAGTGTCACATGTGGATCAAATATTTTCTCAGTGCTTGCGTGGAACAAATGGAATCACTGTCCTTGGAAGTAAAACAAGTGCAGAGGCATTCTTACAGAGAATTGAAGCCCAGTATCATATACCAATATTATTTGTTCAAAAGGATACTAATGTTACTCTACCAGGAGAGGAAATGGAATTTAAAAGAACATTTCGAAGTTCTGCAGTTCTACTGTTTCTTCAAGATGAAGAAAGTGTTAATGAGACAGCTACAAATCTTCAAGTGTTCAGAAAATTCTTTAACCTAGACAGTAATTACTTAATTGTAACTATGTATCCTATGCAAAATATTAGTTACATAGTGGACAAAATACTTAATGAATTCTCTGCCATCAAGTTGTATAATGTAGTTATACTGTTGGTAACAATTTGTGACAAAAAGGGCAAGTCATCAAAGCACTGTACATTTTTAGTCACACACAACCAGTTTCTTCACCAGAAGTTCACTTTTGACATGGACGATGATTTTGAGGATGCATATAGTTATGCATGTCAGATAGGGTTTTCAGTGAAAAAGTTCCAAAACCTTTATGGTTTCCCCCTCCACATATCAAATTTTGAGGCTAACTGGCTTCCTGATTTAGCAATATTTGAAAGTATACAAGGCAAAAACATATCCTATTCTGGTATTGTTGGCAGAATGTTTGAGGCTCTGGTCTTCTACATGAATTTCACACCTGTTCATTATATTGTGCACAATTATAATGGCATGGATAGTGGATCAAGGCTCTCAAATGGAACATGGACATACATAGTAGGAGATGTTGTTGAGAACAGAGTTGATTTAGGTCTTGATTCAATGATCTTGTATTCTGAAAGACTACATTTCATTGACTTCACTGCTCCTGTAATACAAGATGACTGTGTAGTTGTGGTGAAAAAAGCTGATCCTCTACCCCACTGGATGTCACTCTATCTACCATTAGAGTGCATTACATGGATCTCTATCTTTGCAGCATTAATTGTGATTTCATTTGTAATGAACCGGTTTGAAACAATCCTTATTACTCCGAAGAAGTTGCATACTACCACAGAAGCAATGTTGAGAGTATTTGCTATTCTTTTACAAATATCGATTAACAAACCAATTAGTCTCACACTGAGAACAGTCTTCTTCTCATGGGCATATTTCAGTCTAATCATAAGTACAGTGTACCAAAGCAAACTCTTTAGTTTCTTGACAGTTCCTAGGTATTATCAGCAAATTAACACACTACAAGAGATTGCAAAATCTAGGATGATAGTAAAAGGAGGGCACTACGTAGAACCTATGATGAGTGGCTCTAGTTACCTCCATGTGAATGAGTTATACACTAGGTTTGTTGAAGACATGAATGTTACTGAACTTTTACTTCAAGTGGCAAGCAACAGAACACTGGCTGTCGTAGAAAGTGATATTCATGCAAAATATGTAGCCATGAATAACTTCAGGTGTGATTCCTGCAAGAAGATATACCATATCACCCAAGAAAGGCTCTCTCAAACATTGAGGTCATTTCCAATTCCGAAAAGTTCTCCTTATCTTTTGCCGATGGATACTCTCATCCAAAGAGCTCGATCGGCTGGTCTTTTAGAAAAATGGTTTCAGGATACGATCAGGGAGACAAAGACAGAAACGCCTTGCCACAAGCCTTGCAAACTTCAAGATACAGCTGCTATATCCCTTGAACACAACCAGTCAGTGTTTTACGTATGGGTGCTTGGGTGTATTCTTGGAACAATTGCATTCATATCTGAAGTTTTCTGTTTCAAGATGATATAATTGTGATTTGTTTTTACTACATGCAGACAGAAATTAAAACAAATATGTTAATATTGAGTTGTGTGACAGTATTGACAAAACTAATTTCTCACAATCATAAATAATTTAGTTTTATTTTTCAAGTAATACCTGTGAAAGTTATTTTGTCAGCTTGAATATATATTCTAATCCATGTGTATTGTTTATTATATAACTTCACTTCTTCAGTGCATTTATTACTGGCATTGTCAAATACATTATAATTATGATTGTAGTAAATTTTATAAATAAAAATAAATAAAGACACAAAAATCTGAAAGCTAATGCCATTGGTCCATAACATACTCATAAAATAATACTTCTATAACATTGCAAAGGGCAGCAAGTTTATTTGCTTATGTACTTTTAGCAACTAACACTGGTTTTTATCATTTTAAAAGTGTAAAACTTGACACCATGAGTTGTCTTGAAAGAAAAGGGTAAGAAAGAGAGAGGGGAATGAACTCCACATAGTGGTTAAATATAGGTAAAAGGAAAAAAAAACTTGAAGGCAAGGGATAAAACATTTAAAATGCCTGCTGTCTCGGATTTTAAAAATGTTTTGACTTCTATGTAGGGTTCATTCCTTTCCCTTCCCCTGATGAAAATATAGAACAAATTGAAGGTATGTGCATAGGTGTCTTTTAATTTATACTAGTATTTATATTACCTTACTGGACAATTTATGACAGTGCAACTAAGAAGTTCTCAAGGTACATAAGCAAGCCATTACTTGCTGCAGCGGAACATGACAAACAGACTAGAGGACATCAACTTTGCTGATAACTTGGGTTTTTTAATACCATAAGTTAACAGAAAAAGAGAAGTTGGGACACTATGAAAAGAAGGATCAAAAGTAGGCTTCAAAATAAATGAAAGTAAGAGTAAGAAAATGAGAATTCATAATAAGAATGAGGAAGACCTGACACTAAATGGTAAAGTAATAGAAAGATTAGAACATTTCCAATAGCTTAGTAGCATAGTTTTCAGACAGGAATGGTTTGATTTGATTTGTTGTTTCAAGTAAACTTTATGCACAGTAAGGTTAATCGGGACTGGACCTACAGTTTAAAGTGGGATCTGAACCACTTGTGCCTCCACCGGGTATCGAACCCAGGACCCCTCGATTACAAAGTGGCGATGCTACCACTGCACCATTGGGGAGGCCCCAGACAGGAATGGACAGATGAGGGTGTGAAGCAGAGCATCGGGAAATCTGAGAGTGAGTTTGCACAATTCAGACCTATATGGACATCACAATAGCTAAGACAGTGAACAAAGTTTAAAATATTTGACTATAATGTAACACCAGTTTACTCTATGGATGCCAAACTTGGAAAATATCTGAAGTAATACAGAATTAGCCGCAAACATTCATTAATAAATGTTCAAGAAACATTTTGAAAATGGGCAGAGACAATATGAAATGAACAGCTCTGGAGGAGATAAAAAAAAAAAGAAGAAGTGATGAACAGAAGAAAGTATGGCTGGGTTGGATGCACTGTCAGGCACCTTTCAGTCCAAAGTGAGAAGCGAAGTGTGTCACTTGGACATGATCCTTCAGATATAAATGCAGTCTTTCGTACAAGTGATGTGACAAGTTGCACATGTTACTTGTCACTTTAATCGCAGCGAGACTAGGTTATTTTCTCAATAGTGTGCATCATGTTTAGTGTACATGTGCAGTGAATCTTTCCTTTTACAGATTGTGCGCTGATCACTTCAGTCTGAAAGCTCCTTTACATGATGGTTTTGAACCATCAAGAAGGTTTCTTTTGCATGGATCCACAAGGAAAGAGGAAGTATGGTACATCAGGGACTATATAGAGAAGAACTGTTAAGGCTGAAGGAGGAGAGGAAACCCTGGAGAAAGATTACGAAGATGGTAGAGAACAAACTATGCTGGAGATCCTTTGTTGCTGTACATCCCCCTCCTACACAGACACACACACACAGAATTTAAGGAAATAAGTAACTCAAGTCAAGCTGTGCTGCTTCGAGCTTTAACACTTGAGGATCAGTATTGAAAGAAGGCTTTCAGAGGAGTGTATTGGTCAATGGTAATTGACTGACTTTGATGGAATTTGAGGAAGGAAAGGGAAGAAAATTTTAAGTGTCCCCATCAATTGGTGCAGTTATAAATGCCACTGACATGTTTCATGACCTGCTCAGAAAATAATATTGAAATCTCAATAATAATTTTGAATAACACTATACATATGACATTCTCAAATTGGGACTATGACATACATCCGAGATCAATATTCTGACCTAAAAATAGTACCAAACTATTTGTCTCGTCCATGCTTTTCTTTTGATATATTACATGACTATATTTGGAAAACTTTGTAATTTGACCTTTTGGATCACAACATGACCTTGAAATGACCTAAAAGGTAAAAATTTTAAGTGACATCCACCCTAGTATTTCAGTCTGACCTATGACGGATTGATTTAGCATGGATGCCAATCTTTAACATTCCATGCAGGTAAAAGTTTTCTTTTAAGCCTTTTTGCTTCTTGGCTGGTTACTTTATTCCACCCAAGACAGTTATGTTCTAACAAAATGGACTGCCCCATGAAAGAGTTTCTGCCCACTCAAATGGCACACATCTTTTGATAATGAATTGTGTCCATCTTATAAATTTGGGCTCTTAAATCTAAATTTTAAAGTAACTCAAATTTAGTTTACTTGTTTGTAATTAACAAAATACACTACTAATTAGAAATATATAATTTGATCTTGAGTTGTTTCTGCCAATAAAGGAAAGCTGTCCTTTTTCTCCCCCCTTCTTATAGATAGCTTGAGTGATGATAAAACATTTTAAGTTAATAAAAGAAAACAGTTGGATCAATAGCTTTTGCCACTTCAGAAGAACCACACCTAAAGTTGATGGACATTCAATTCAAGAATGTTTTTCTTTTTATGAGTAGCGATAGGCACATAGTTTTCTCACTGTATGTTCTCTTTGATATAGAAAATCAAATATGTGGATTATGTACATTTAATAAGACAATTACAGAAATGGACATATTCCAGTATGCATACAAAACCCAGAATGGATGAACACACAAAAGTCAGTTGGCAGAAAAAGACAAGGTATAGTATTTTAAACTATGGAATGGGTGAAGAAACTTAGATATAAATTGTGGTTGAATAGCAAATGGACCTATTTGTCGAACAAAATTAAAATGTTTTTAAAACTTTCTTATCACATGCATTATGCCATATTCTCATTTTTCATAATTTAATAATGCATTAATTTGTTAATAATTTTACTAATTCAATATTTTAAAACTACATTGTGATTTTGTACACTTCTGTACACAAAAAGGTGGCACACTCGTTTGAGTTAAAGATCAGATTCAGAGCCGATCGAGTGTGGCAGTACAGCTGAAGTAAAGGTTCGGGAAAGCAGTGCTCTGCAGTGTTGCTTAGCACTACAGTTTTTCACCGGATGCAGGGAATTTTCTGACTTGCCGAGTGAAAAGCAACGACGGTTACAGGAAAGCCTTGCATTTTAATTATTAATGCAATCCAATTTTATAAGAGAATGGCAGGAAAAATATGTTCGAGATACTCGGTATCCCATTCCATTCAGGCCCGTAGCCAGAAATTCTTAGTAGGGGGGGCGAAGTCAATCCTAGAGGGGGCAAATTTGTAATATATTGTGTTGCATTGGCAGATATAGCAAGGTACAGAGGGGCACTTGCCCCCCTCCTCCAAAAGTGATAAGTAACAGGAAAGGAGTGGTATCTTGAAACTCCAACGAACAAAAAAAGGTCAAGCAACATCAAATAACAATATTTCGATAATGACCTTTCGGACTACCAAAGAATATAAAAATAAAGTTTAAAATAAATAGGCTAATCTGCACTGTATCTACTTTATATTTACAGGTTAATAATGTTAATAGACGATTAATATGTACCAACAACTTTGGGCTTCTCTGCAGAACTGATTAAGGAAGTCCTTTATAAATCATGCTTCATAATGTTTCCCTATAGTTTCCAGTATGCAAGATTTTTACGCACAAAGGAATCTTAACGAGAATCCAAAAACACCATTGTGTTGTATTATGCAAGAACATCACTACAGACAATGTTTGCCTACTGGTTACGTTAACCATCTTGCAAAATATTGTGTTGTTGAAATACTGTGTTTGTCACCCGACAAACAAATAGGAATCCCTTGATTGATCAATGACTTTTTGGATTACAGTGTCATCATTAATATTTCATATCAAGTTTTATAGAGGGAAATGTTGTATCCTCTTTACATTATGAAAAATACCTTCCTTAATGACTATGGTACGAAACCAAACGATATAAGGGGCCTCCTTCGCCTTACCCCATTTCCACGGTACAAGGACTCTGGGCCACTTATCGCTATCACATTTTGAGCAGAAGCGTACAAACCCCAAATATCATTATTTTTTATGCTGATACTGATTTCTTCCAGTCACAGAATGGCTTAAGATATATGAATAAAATTAGGAGAATCCACTCCATAGCAGAAGAGTTGACATAATTATTTGTCAAAAGATTAGGTTGTGTCTGAGGTACTTTAACAGACAACGTCTACTACAGACAAAATGTAATATTATAAATATAAGAAAATAAATAGAATATAATTTGAGAGATTTTCAATCGTATTTATTTAACTGCAGCTTTTTTCTACTTGTCATTTTAGTGAACCTATATTCATAGGGTGCCGCCTGATGAACACCGACAACTTTTACAGTGTGTACAGGACATCAAGGCAAGCAACTTTTCTCAGTCACTATTTGCTCGTCTAATTCTTCTTTCAATGTTACAAACAATCAAAATATGGCATCTTTTGTCCTTAATGTATGCAATCCCATTGATAGCTTCGCAGTTGCAAATGTCATTTATTTTTACTGCCGTTTAAAATTCTTAGAGCAATATATAACATGCTATGGAAACGATATAATGCAAACAGTCAGGGTTAACACTTAACTTTTCCTTTATAAAATGGATATTTGTTGTTTGTGAGCAGAGGCGAAACCACAAATTTTTATCTGGAGGGGAGAGGGTCAAGTACCAGGGCAAACGTGCCAATAATAATAATAATAGTGGTGGTAGTGGTAGTAATAATAGTAGCATTAAAAGATGTTATTATTGTCGTAAATCGTGCAAAAGGGGGTAGAAGTCGGTGCTAAAGCATTTGTGTTTGAACAAATGATTTGAAATAATTTTTCCAACACGTTCAATATCATGTTAGCTAATAATGGAAAACAAGCACACAAACTTCCGAGCGAAGCGAAGCAAGAAAATTTTACGAAATGTACTTTTATTTATATAAAATTTGAAATCGAGGGGGCAATTGTCCCTCTGTGCCTCCTGCAAGTGCCCTTAACCGTCTGGAAGAAAAATTCAAGAAACACTTGAAAATTAATTTCATTTTGAGTATCCATTTGTCCTGCTATCATTAGATTCTGCTAGTCATGTTTCTTTACTTCAATTTTTGCCCCCCCCCCCAAGATTAGGCATCCATCCAAGATTGGGGGGGGACAATACTCCTGCCCCCTGTGGTTGCAGCACTGTTTGTGAGTCTCTTCATCATTTCACGTCATCGCTCATTGTCACGATTAGCTAGATGTGGTAGAAAAGCAACGCTAAGTAAAAAAAAAAAAATATATCCACTCCCCTCTCTCTATTACATGAATCGCTATTACCAAAAGGTAGACTGAGGGAAAAAAATGCAGTTCAAACTTCATAGGAACACATCCAAACACATTAGGCACCTTTAATACAAGACTTCTCAAAATGTCACAACTGTTCTAGATACTTAGAATTGCGAGATCATTTCCTGAAATCTGAATCTGGAAGGTAATTTTCCCCCCACAATACTAATACATTATACGGAATCCCACACACCTTCATAAATCATAAAATCAATAAATGTCTTTGTTATGTTGCTAGAGTAATATGGGATATAATATTGTAAAGAGTAGTGAGAATTCCAGGTAGGAATGTGTTGTGTATTTTTCACAGGGGGGCAGAGCAGGCTCTCAGGGAGGGGGGGCAGTTGCCCCCTTGCCCCCCTCTAGCTACGGGCCTGATTCCATTACTAATCTAAAAAAAACCTGCCTCAATCCCTTTGCTTGGGTAAAGCTCATATTCATCTGAAAGCACAGGAGAGTGGATGGTGGTTCCATTACCTATTTCCCAAGCTTAACGTAACAGCAACGTCGACATTCACAAAGAGGACCCGGGTTCGAATTCTGACCTGAACATGGGTGTTCTTCGCGAGTGTCCCTTCATCTATTTTCCCATATCATCATTTATCTTCTTTGTCACGATTAACTAAAAGTGGAAGAAATGCGACGCTAACAAAAATAAAGCAAATTGACATTCAAGATGCGGACGGGAGAAAATAAACAATCCAAGGCAATAAGAATATCTATCACGGCCCGAATGACATGACTTCAGGATCACTTTCGTTACTTTCTCTTACGTATGCAAACTGCTTTTCTAGCTTGTAATTTGAACACGAAAGTAGTATAAAAATAATCCAAAAACCAGTACAGCCTGGATGAATGTCTTCATATTTCCCTGAAAAATCACTCTTCTTCGTCAAATAGTTAATATAAAAATATAATTATGTATGTGCCATTGACTTATAAGATCCGTCGCCACATATCAGGATCTGCTATGTTAACAGAAGTTAGAGCATGAAGATTATTAGGGGTTGGAAACACTAACTTTGCACGAAAAGCATGTCTTCGGCCGTTTTCATTAATATACACACACAACATTAACTTAAAGTCTAAGAGCAATGTGTGCACAGCATAGACACACTATACCATGAAGTGTATTGGATTGAAATTAATGTAATTAGAGAGAAGGGACATTGAAAGTTTAAAAACAGACAGGTAAAAGTGCAATCTTCAGGAGAAATCACCTAATAGCATGCTTTTCTGCATCGTGGCTTGTGTCCATGTCGGTAAAATGCCAGCTTCGTAAACTGAAATCCTAGGTTCGATTCCCCGTGGGGTCAAAGTTTTTTGGTAACTATAGTGGTAAGCAACACTGCAAAGTGCTGCTTTCCTGAACCTTTACTTCAGCTGTACTGCCACACTCGA
This sequence comes from Lepisma saccharinum, assembly GCF_977018435.1. Taxonomy (NCBI): domain Eukaryota; kingdom Metazoa; phylum Arthropoda; class Insecta; order Zygentoma; family Lepismatidae; genus Lepisma; species Lepisma saccharinum. The sequence goes on along the minus strand of NC_139242.1, from coordinate 54,257,630 downwards.
TCGGCTCCGAAGCTGATCTTTAACTCAAACGAGCGGGCCACTTTTTGTGAACAGAAGTGTACAAAAAATTCTTCCATTATGTCATTAGTAAAATTCATAATTCACGTGTTTTTTTTAAAATACAGGGTGTTTAAAAATGTTTTGAATGACAAAAATACAACATAATCATTGATCATATGTGCTGAGAAATACATAAGAACACACAGTTTTTTTTTTTTTTAAACGATCTAGTCCTAAGGGCCTCCCCGATGGTGCACTGTTAACGTTGTCGCCTTGTAATCAAGCGGTCCCAGGTTCAATACCCGGTGGAGGCACATAGTGATTTGGATCACACTTTAAACTGTAGGTCCAGTCCCGATTAGCCTTACTGTGCATAAAGTGGACTTAAAACACAAAATCAATCAATCAATCAGTAGTTCTAAATTCTGCTGCCAGGTGTCAGGCTGATTAGTTGTAAAATGGCTGCCATAACTGGCCAAACATTCTTGAACATGCTGACTACATGGTTTATGCTACAAATGACACATGGCAGTGTAGACTTTGTAAGCTCGATGGTGCCCAATACCACTTCCACCCTAATGTAAGTGAGTTCCTTAACGAGAGATTGTTACATCACATCCATGAATTGGGCATGCAACTAACAATTACCATATTTAAGTGTGCAGAATAATGAAGAGTGCTCTCACATTGAGCATTTGTGAGTCAATTTCGCTATAACCATTGGCACTTAAACTTGGACAGTTACATTACATATGTGTGGAATTGCATCTTATTTTGACCATGTATGGATAAAATATAACAAGTTCAAATCGTTCAAATCATTTTGAAACATGGTGTACAGGGTGGCTCAATAAGTCACTTAACACCCCCAGTACAAGGCCACTGCCGCATGGAACGTGGAAATGGTGATGACCAATCGTTGCCAGGCCAAGGGAGAACCACATTGACGCCACCTGCGTGGTCGGCGGCCATCTTGATGTCCGCCATCTTGAATTCAACTTCAGAATTTTAAATGGGAAGGGGGTGATATGATATATCAAATCAGGCTAGAATTTCACGAGAAATGCAATGGCGAAGGTGTTTTCGACGTATCTTTAACCAGTAAAAGGTTATGACTGAATTCTTGTACAAATTTGCTCCTTTTCGAGGTGCTAGAAAAATGCCTTAAAATTTGTTTAGCACATCGGTAATGCATCAAGATCAAAGTGATGTCTAGGGAGAGAAGTTCGCATGCCATTGCACAAGATTTTAATCGGATACATCCATGAAGAGCTGCGCATTATGAGTGGTTGTCGCGAACAATTTACAGTCTGATATATCATATCACCCCCTTCCCATTTAAAATGTTGAAGTTGAATTCAAGATGGCGGACATCAAGATGGCCGCCGACCACGCAGGTGGCGTCAATGTGGTTCCCTCTTGGCCTGGCAACTATTGGTCATCACCATTTCCACGTTGCATGCTGCAGTGGCCTTGTACCAAGGGTGTTAAGTTACTTTTTGAGCCATAACTTTGTGGTATTGTTAACTCTGCAACAATTAAAGTTAGGTGAAAACAAATGTCACAGTTGTTTTCCTGGTGAAATTCTAGCCCATTTTGATATGTCGTACGACCCCCTTCACATTTAAATTTCTGAAGTTGATTTCAAGATGGCGGACATCAAGATGGCTGCCGACCATGCGAGTGATGTCAATGTGGTTCTTCCTTGGCCAGGCAACTATTGGTCATCGCCATTTTCACGTTCCATGCTGCAGTGGCCTTGTACTGGGGGTGTTAAGTGACTTATTGAGCCACCCTGTATATCTAAATACACATTCCTTTTTCTCCCACAGTATAGTATGCTCTTCACAGTATGTGCTCACTAAGTCCTGTGGCAGGGTTGTTATTCCTAATGTGATGTTCATATTCAGTTATTCTTATTGGTCATTGTTTGACCAGTTTCTGTTGCATATATTTTAGTACAATTACTGCATGCTACTTGATATACCCCTGAGACAATCCATTTAATTCCATTTTACCATGTCTCATATTGATATTTCTTGATGTCATTTTGTGTTTCATTGCAATAAAGAAGTGCAGTAGAATATTGGTTACTGGCATCAGTAAATTTTACTGGGTACTTTACTGGTAACATGCAAAATTTCACATTGGTCCATTCCTAATCAAAATGTAAGTGTAAGATACATCTAAAATTCAAGCTCTCAATATCTTGCAGTATGTCTCTGCAGATCAAGAGCATACCCATGATTGCTTTGCGCTTGTATCTAGCATTTTACAAAAGTAGAAACAAGCATAAATAACATTCCTTTAGTACAACTTGGGCTCACAGCTAATCATTATATCATGCATATATTAGCACATGACCCGCCAACAAGATTAACCATGAAGTGGATTTAGAATTTAATTTGCAAGTGGGATTGATGCACTTATGTTGGGTAACTGTAATCTCTAACATTTGCATTTAAAATATTCTCATATTTCTTTTCAGTTTGTGAAGAATGATTGCATCTCTGAATTTGTGAAGAATGACTTCAGTTCTGAATTTGTTAGTGTTCCTGCTTTTGTTTAGGATAGTACTTACAATACCAAAACAGACGAAGATGATAATTTTGAGGAAACATATAAATTGTTAGAGCCACATGTGGATGAAATACTTTCTAAGTGCTTGTTTGCAACAAGTGCATGCACTGCTATTGAATTTGGAAGTAACACAAGTGCAGAACTGTTTTTACAGAGAATTCAAGCTCAATATTATATCCCATCAATTTTCGTTCAAACCACTCTACGACATGAGAATAGGAATGAGTTTCAAACAGCATTTAGAAGTCCTGCAGTTATACTGTTTCTTGAAGATGAAGAAAATGTTAATGAAATTGCTACACATCTTGAAGAGTTAGAAATATTTCTTGGTCTAAACAGTAATTATTTAATAGTAATTATGAACCCTATACAAAATGTTGATTTCACTGCATACAAAATACTTAACGAGTTCTCTACTTTCAAGTTCTATAATGTAGTTATACTGTTGGTAACAACTTGTAGGAAAAAGGGCAAGTCATTAAGACACTGTACATTTCTGGTCACACACAACCAGTTTCTTAACCAGAAGTTTACTTTCTCCATGGAAGACAATTTTGAAGAAGCTTATAACTATGCATGCGAGATGGGATTCTCAGTGGAAAAGTTTCAAAATCTTTATGGATTTCCTCTCCATGTCTCAAATCTAGGAACTACCTGGCTTCCTGATCTAGCAATATTTGAAAATAAAGATGGAAAAAATGTTTCCTATTCTGGCACTTGTGGACATATGTTTGAAGCTATGTTCTTCTACATGAATTTCACACCCATTCATTCTGTGGTCTACGATTTCATTGGCACAGATGGTGGATATAGACTGCCTAATGAAACATGGACATACATAGTAGGTGATGTTGTTGAGAATCGAGTTGATTTAGGACTCGACTCCATGCTCATGTACTACGACAGACACAAATTCGTAGACTACATTGCACCTATTATATATGATGACTGTGTGGTCGTTGTGAAAAAAGCTGATCCTGTGCCACGTTGGATGTCACTCTATCTGCCATTTAAGCACATTACATGGCTCTCTATCATTGCAGTACTAATTGTCATTGCGTTTCTGATGAAGAAGTTTGAAACAATCCTCATAACTCCAATGAAGCAGCACACTATCACAGAATCGATTTTTAGAAAAATTGCTATTCTTCTACAAATATCTATTAATAAACCAATAAGTGTTTCAATGAGGACAATCTTCTTCTCATGGGCATACTTCAGCTTGATCATAAGTACAGTGTACCAAAGCAAACTGTTTAGTTTTTTGACGGTTCCTAGGTATTACGGACAAATTAACACACTGCAAGAGGTTGCAAAATCTGGAATGATAATAAGGGGAGGAAACTACATGAAAACTATGATGAATGGCTCTAGTTATCTCCATGTCAACGAGTTCTTCACTAGATTTGTTGAAGATACAAATGTTACTGATCTTCTGCTACAAGTGGCAAGTAACAAAACCATGGCCGTTCTCGATAGTAATATTCATGCAAGATATATAGCCATGAACAATTTCAGATGTGCCTCTTGCACACAGGTTTATCATATCATTGATGAGAGGGTTGCTAAAACATTGAGGTCATTTCCAATTCCAAAAGATTCCCCTTATCTTTTGCCGATGGATACTCTCATCCACAGAGCTCGATCGGCTGGTCTTCTGGAAAAATGGTTTCAGGATACTATTAGGACTACAAAAGCAGAAACATCTTGCAAAGAACCTTGCAAACTTGAAGATACAGCTGCAATATCCCTTGAACACAACCAGTCAGTGTTTTACGTATGGGTGCTTGGATGTATTCTTGGAACAATTGCATTCATATCAGAGGTTTTCTGTTACAAGATGATATAATCAGAATTTCTGGATGTAGTCATCTAATCCTCATGCCTACTGAAACTAAATTTGTTGGTGTGGAACAGAGTCATATCAAGTTACTTATATTCATAAGCATTGTTCCCTTTGAGTTACTGGAGGGGAGGGGTAGGTTATACTGTATAACACTGGGGAACAGTGAAATTGCGGCACAGTGTTTGAGAGCGAATTTAGGGCAATTTCATGCTGCTGAATAATTATATAATAATATATTTCCTGAATTGGCTCTAATTTATGAAATAAATGCAACTAAACCAAAATGGCGGAAACATAAGACATACAAATAAATGAACTTCCAACAACAATTTAATATTTCTTTTTGTGATTACAATCATTATTATAAAAATAAATTTATATAGGCCTATGATCATAATAATTAAGAAAATTTGTACACAATGAAGTAACAAACTATGTGAAACGTTTTCTGTACGATTTCCTGCTGTATTGCTTTTGAGGACAATCCCTCTGTAACCTCCAACTGTAGTCGGCCATCACGTGGCGATCCCACCGTCCCTGGTAGCTTTCTTCCATTATCCTTATATCCTGATGGAACCTTTCTCCCCGTTCTTCAGCCCGACCCTGTAGCCGAGTGGTTAGCACATCGCGCTGCGACGCCAAGGGTCCCGGGTTCGAATCCTGGTCGGGCTTGGTTGTTTGTGAATGTCCATTCATCAATTTCATCATTTCATCACTCATCCCCATCTTCGCAAATTAGCCAAGAGGCACAAAATGCGAAGTAAAATAAACGAAATCAATCAATCAATCAATCCCCGTTCTTCACTAAAATCACCAAGGTTCTCAGGGAATCTGTCAATGTGGCTATGTAGAAAATGTATCTTCACACTCATATTAGCTCCCAATTTCTCAAAATTTTTCAACATATTTCCAACTATATCGGGGTACTTTTCTGCTCTGATTCCCCAAAAAGTTTTTGACGACGGACACAAAGCTCAGTCAGGCCTCAGATTCGATGTAAGACATGTAAGTTGTAAAATTGGCATCATTCATGAGTGTACGAATTTGTGGTGGTCCGTGAAAGATTCCTGCCTTCAATTTTTCAATACTTAGTCCTGGAAAAGTGTGGCATATATATTTCAAACAATCACCACTTGTATCTAAGGCCTTGACAAACTGTTTTATCAACCCAAGTTTAATATTCAGTGGCGGAAGGATGATTTTGTCCCTATCAGCGGTTCATGAATGATATTAGCTTTTCCCACTAATATTTTCCCTTGGGGGCCAAACTTTCATCGCTCAATGCTTTTCTCTAGCACGACTATCCCACAAACATAGAAAACAGGGATACTTTGTATACCCACTTTGCTGTCCTAGTAAAAAAATCACCATCTTCAAATCCACACACACGAGCCACTTATGTTCAGCATATTCAATTTTTTTCTAAAACCATTTTTATGTTTTGGTATTATTCCTTAAGGTTTGTTGAGTGTCCGATATATTGCCTAGCAATGCTTCATAAGTTGCCTAGCAACAATTTACAAATAAATAAATAAGTTTATTATGGGAATTTCAGCCCATTATCAAATTTTGATATTACCTAGAAAAGCGTAGAGTAATTTTACCTCCTATATTTTCCATGGTGTGTTTATTTTTATAACTGGAGTCAATTCAACTGAACCAATCATACAATTGGCAATAACAGCTGTTTTGTGTGCTGAAACTGTTATTAAACTTTATGCCGCAAAATAAAATTTTTTTTTTGTTCCCCAGTGTAATACACCAATATCTTAAATAGATACCTTTTCCCAGATTATCGGCAGGGAAGGTTCCTCCTAATTTAATTATTTCTATGGGTACATGTTCCCTAATCCCAGCAAAACCCTATCCATAATGTGTGCCAGTGGCGTATGCTGGTTTTAACTAGTGGGTAATCTCCGACACTTGATTCATCCACCCACTCCTGAAGTCTCCCTGCAAATTTACCTCAACATCCATACAGGATTTATGAATATATGTGTGAAAAATTTTACCTTATTGTTGCGACCACTGTCGAATAATTGTTGTGATTGCACTTGCAGTTAATCTACGTTTAGAATTTCAAATTATAAAACAAGAGAATATAATAAATCTATAAGAAAAAACCTGTAACAAAGAATATGAAAGGAATGCGGTAGTGAAATAAAAACCCTCAATATTAATTTAAGTGTAAAATTCAAGTTACCCCAGTACCCAGTCACTCGTGCATTCCCGATTTTTGTTTTTATACACGGAAGTTTAAGATCAAGATCTATGGTACAAGAGATGCTATTGACCTACCTACATTAACTATTTGAAATTTCTCCGGAAAAGATCCCGTTCCAAATATTTTCGCACGCAAATATTGTATTGTATCCATTCATTGCCTTTAACTTCAGTGAACACAGCACTAGCACAAATACTAAACCACTAACAGCTAAACAAATATTAAATTCTCGAATCGCTACAACACACATTCAATTGCCTGCGCCAATCTTCTATTGTGGTTCCTTCCTGCTTGACACAGAATTAAATTCCCTATGGATGTTGAAAAATTCCCTTTCCCAGCTTTATATTCCCTGCGATGCGCGAGGTTCTATAAGTTGGAATCATTGCGTTTTTTGTTTATATATTATACATTCAAACATCTTTTATCATTATGATCATTGTTAATCTAAAGAGGGGGGAAAAGCAACTTAAATTACCTAATATATGTGTACATATATATATAATTTATTTCTGATAGCCACCCAGCGTCGAATAACATGGGCACCTGGGGGAAACCCGGAGGGGTAAAGGCGGTCAGGGGCGTGATGCTGATCACATCACCCCCACTCATGACCGGATCAAGAAAGTGTGGGGCGCTACCCCCACACCCCCTATACGTCTTCATGGCGTGGTGCTAAGCACAGGGGAACACTTTACCTTTTTTTTTTTTTTTAGCTTTCCCTTTTAAAAATTATTCATTTCTGTGAAAGAAGTACTCTCACTGGTTTTGAAGGCTACAAAGAAAGTAATCACGCATTTTAAAATACAAAAATGAAAAAAGTAAGCATATATATAGTTTAATTACTTCATTAATCGATTGATTAAACTGTTATTTGACGTCGCTTTTCTGCCACTTTTGGCTAATCACTACGAGTGATGATATGACATTGATGAAGGGACATTTACAAAGAACACCCATGCCTAGACCGGTATTCGAACCCTGGAGCTCTGGTGTCGTAGGGAGCTGTGCTAACACTCCGCAATGGAGGTCGGTGTAATAGTTTTTTTTTTCCTTTGACAATATCTGTTGAAATAGCAGAGATCAGGAAGACAGAAGCAAACGTAAAATGAGAATTTTCATAGAATTGGTTCGCAAATGTTCAGATTTCTCTGTTTCTCGCGCATTTTCAGATGTATTTTCTCTTCTTTCCTTTTCAGTACGTAATTTGTGAACCCAAAACCTGTTTCCTGATAAATTTCCCTGTCGTAAACAACACAGCTCCTACGATACAAAGGCCATCGGGGAAGAATGGCAGAAGAGGGTGCCAGCCAAGGGAACGGCAAAGGCTCTGGGGTGGAGAGTGCGACCGATGGACTCTTTCCAGAAGGAGCTTACCCTTGCCACGGAATAACCGCGCCTGAGAAGCAGTGTTTCCTTCCCCTCCCGTCAAGGGTTTTAAAGGGAGCCGGTGGAATCTCACCCTGACGTCACCAGATTCCACCAGCTGGAGAAAAAGCCTCACGGACATTCCGCGGCAAACGGTTGAAAACATTCGCGCGCTGGAAGCAAAGAAATATGTGATTCAAAGGTTGGTTCGGAAGAATATTGCGAAGAAATAAAAAACAACTTTTTAAAAAATTATAGCCGGCTCATCTCCGATTACCTAGGTGACCCAGAGTATACGCCGCTGATGTGTGCATATTTTGCTCTTTTTCACATAAGGAGAGGAAGGGGAGGGGAGAGGAAAGGTTAAATAAGAAGAATTTTAATTAGCTAAGATAGTGGAGAAAATGGACAGGATGAGCAATAATTTCAGATGTCAACTGTGACATGTGTTGTGGTTTCTGCGGGAAGAGGAATCAAGCAAAATCATCTAATGGATGACAATGACTATGAAACATTTATTTACAGTGTGGCCACTATAGGACCATGACAAAATTCAAGTATAATTACCAGTTTTAAAGGCAAACTTTCCAAAAATTCAAGGATACAAGCAGATGTTTTCTCTATTTCAACCATACGTATTAAACCCTCTCACCACTCACACAAATACACCGTGTATCAAAAAGAATCATCCGATTTAAAAGTTCTATATTTAGGAAACCAATGGACATAGAACCTTGCAGTAAGTTGTAAAATACATGTTGGAATATGAAGTTTCACTTACAATACGTTTTACGTTGTTGCAGGTAGGTACATTCCGAAAATCTTAACGAAACGAATTTAACGAAGGTAACTGGGTTCATCAACCTAGTGAAACGAGTTATTTTCCAGACTTATGGGACACACTGGACGAAAGCGCAGGCGCAGCATCCTCGTGGCGTCGAGCGGAAGGCATGTCCTTATGGCAGAAATAAACTCTACTGTGGGCATTGTTACTCATTTTAATCACATTGTAAGAACAGTTGAGGCACACTCGTCTTACGCATGTTGCTCACCGAACAAACCAGTCTCCTGGCCCGTGCGTTTGGTGAATCTCGTTCTTGCACGAGAAGCACGGAAAGCGACTTTTGGGACAGCATAACGAAACGCACGAGAGCACGAGAGCACGGCCATTTACCATAACTCGTTTAACGCGTTGAACTCGTGCGACTTTCGGAACGGACACCTGGTGCTGCTCACTCTTTAGTCCGCTTCAAGATGGCATCCCAACAACCGAAAGCTTTCTGCGTTATCCACTTCAACAAATGTGGTCCGTTACAGTTGTGCAGCGTGAGTTTCGTCGTAAATACGGTGCTGCACCACCTACTGCTCACAGTATTCGACGTTGCACTCAGAATGCTGCCTGTTGCTGGGTTGCCATCCTGACGCGGACTAAAGAGTGAGCTGCACCAGTGGCACCTACCTGCAACAAAGTAAACCTTATTGCAAGCAAAACTTTATATTCCAGCATGTATTCTACAACTTACTGCAAGGTTCTATGTCCATTGGTTTCCTAAATATAGCATTTTTAAATCGGATGATTCTTTTTGATACACCCTGTATATTAACAATACTAAGGGTCTATGTGATTCCAAGGTATTCAAAAAATCCAAATTCAATTCAATTAAAGGTATTTAAAATATTTAATTTAAAGTGCAGAGTTTACATTTGCCACTTCATATACTCAAGATTTGAAATACATCTATAAACACAAGTCACAAATATTACGGGATATACTAATCTATGGAAAATTGTTAATTGTATGACAATTTTGAACTTCAAAATATATTATACTGTAATAATCTTCTGTCGGTCAGATTGTGAGTATCCTTTTCAGAGCAATCTAAGTAAATGGTTCGAGAGAATTCTGTTTTATTTTCCATGCATATTTCTTTTCCTTCCTTAATAAAAATAAAAGCTAAACTGTGGAAAACATGTTTCAGGGCATTTATAAATAAGTATAAACTCATTGGGATTTGGATTAAAGAAAGTTGCAATTTTTCACACCTATAAAGAAAAATTAATGCAAAATTCATGTGGAATTCAAGGAATTCCCTGTGAGTAGCAACCCTCAATTAGGGGAAGGGTGCCCTCGATAAAAAAAAAAAAGTGAATGGAGAGTCATAACAGAGGCTGTATAGTTTAAGAAATTAGTCTCATATTTATACCCTTAAATATTACATGAAGAAGTTAATTTTATAACCAAGATCTTGCTTGTTTCTAGTGAGGAACATCTGACTAACTGGGAGTACCAAACTCTGCCCCTATCAGAATGTTCACATAAGAGCACCCTGGATAGTAATATTTCATCAGCCTCCTCGGCTTTGTTTTCCGTATGATGATGTACTACTGTTCTTTTTCTATCTCCTGGCTTTTGTGCACGAGTGTAACTGGTATGAACAAATATAAAATGAATTTACACTTCTTGTACAGTAAATAATCATAATTTTTTGTTATTATAAATATTACTCAGAAACACACTATGTATCCAGCATAGAAGAATGTATTCTAAATGTATTGCCTGAATATAATCAGATAATTCACATGTTGATTTAAAATGTCATCTGTAAAGTCAAGACAGTGGCATTTTCCTTCAAAACTGATATCTATACTCTTATTAATTCTGTTTATATTTCACTAATTTAAAAAAAATGCACTATATACATACTTTTAAATGTTGGATTATAAATACTACATTGCAACTTTACCATGTAGTTTTTCCATAAAATATGCCCATATTTCTTTAAGAGTGTTGTCATAGTACAATGAAAAACATTGACTGTTATCAGAAAGTGGATATAATGATATGCTAAACACATTTTACTCAGTAAGTCATTAAGTAATGTGAATTGATCTTTTATGTTATTTATTTCATTGTACTTAGCAAAAAATACCAACAAAATCAGTAGCAAAATATACTTGATGTTTTATGTTTGCTGTACGGTTATGGTGGCCATATTTTTGTACATTAACATTTATTTACTATATTAGTTTTGTGTATCTCTTTCAATTGGTTGGTTGATTTGGTGTTTTAACTCTACTTTATGCACAGTAAGGCTAATCAGAACTGGACATAGAGTTTAAAGTGGGATCCAAATCACTATGTGCCCTCCACCGGGTATCGAACCTGGGACCTCTTGATTACAACGACGACGCTGCCACTGCACCATCAAGAAGGCCTGGTTTCTCTTTCGAGTACTATGAGTTGTTGTTCCAAGTTTCTTTTCCTGTAAGTCTTTTATTTGATGTTTCAATAAAGAGGTGTTTGCGAATCCAATTATATTGTTTTAAGTCTGATATCTGTCCTTTTACATAGCCATTAATCTTGCAATAAAGTGAAAATATGTTGCTTGTTATTTTAAGTAGCACAGAGGTTCTTTTGATTTTTTTTGGGGGGGGGATAATGAACAAGGCTCTTTCAAGTTCCAAGCATGGATTAAAAACTCTCGATTATTTTAATGCTCAATACAGCTTGTTTTTCAAAATGTGAATTTAATTTGATTGAGTTGGTGTTTTAATTCCACTTTATGCACAGTAAGGTTAATTGGGACTGGACCTACAGTTTAAAGTGGAATCCGAACCACTTTGTGCCTCCACCGGGTATCGAACCCTTGATTACAAGGCGACGACGCTACCACTGTGCCATTGGGGAGGCCCTAATGTAAATTTAAGGAAAAGAAACACAGGTTTTCAAATAATAATAACAGCATCAAGAAATCAAAATTGGGTTATCTGTAGTGCACTGATATGTGAATTTGTAACATCTTGGCACTCTGCCTGACAAGTCATGAGACTGATGAATTCCAGGATAGGATGGTGAGGGGAAGGGAGAAACTAGTTGATAGATGGGACCACTAGAGGGTGTTGTAATCACAGGCAGAATGTAACTAGTTGATTGATGCGGCAGTTTAAGAGTGACCCCCACTTTGAAGTAGGACTATCTGAGTGCGGCATGTCAAAAGTGCTGTGATCAAATTTTACTGCAAATTAGGAAGAAGTTCAATGGAAGTGTGCAAAGAATTGAAGGAAGCTTTTGGAAATGACACACTGAGCCACATGAGAAGACAATGTTTTCATCAATACCAATGGTATCACCCACCGTGAATTTGTTCCTGCATGCACAGGGTTCCCACGCAAACTCCAAATCCATTTTCCCTGAGATTTCCCTGAGTTTTCCAGAATCCTCATATTTTTTCCAAACTTCTGAATGCACAGTAAATGGCTACTATAATTTTACGATGGCCTCCATTTCCCCTCATAGCCATACCATCCTCACCTTCTTTATTACTGTTGTTTTCTGATGCAAATAACAAAACTAGTTCAATAATAAAATAAAATTACACTTCTTTGCATGTAATTAAGAACAAAGATGACCAGTTTTGTAGAACTTTAAACAACTCTGAAACAATTTCTAACATATATGATATAGAACATTGAAATATTTTCACACTTTTCATAGATGTTCATAAATGGATACAATATCAATTAATCTGTAATGCGTAAAATAACAGTTAAGACAAACAAATGATTGGAATTTTTAAAATATATAAACATGAAGTGACAATTATTAGTACCGATGTAAAAAGGAATAATAAGTTACTGAGACTGAAATATAAAACAAGAAATGTACTTAATGTCTGATACAGCAAATTAAGAAACTTTACTTCTCAGAAGCTTCAAGTTTCTTTAATTGTTCTGCAATAGCCTTTGCTTCTTCTTGCATATTTTGTTGTTTGGCTTGTAAAGCACGGATCTCACTTGCTTTACGTTTCATTTCTTTCCTTTTGTCTTATCTGTGTTCACATTTCTTTCTCATCTTCTGCAATGCTTCTTCGTATCTAATATGCATACCTTTAACACTCTGGATCATATCTTTGACACTCCTCCTACCACTTTCACTGCATCATAAAGTTGCCGAATAACCACAACAGACTCTTCTTTTAAGTTTTCTATTAAAACCTGCTTATTTACAGAAAACCGACTTTCCACATATGCATTGTCACGTGATAAAATCGAAACCAACTTAACAGTGCTCCAAGAGAAGTCATCCTTGCCCTTCATGACACCTGTAAAAAAGAATCTAGTGCACCAGTTTTGATTGAAAAGTTACAAAACTTCTCTTTCAATTCCTTTTCACTACTGACATTGTGCAACAATGTCTTAAACTGGCGAATTACTTTATCACCAGTTACAGCCTTCATTCTCTTTCTCCTGAGAAGTTCCTGTATCAGGTCTTCCATGCACTGAGCACATCGCTTTGGAAACTGAGTCATTTGCTTCGTAACTAAACAACTAGCAGCTCTCACCAACCTGAACTTAAGGGGACTACGTTCCACAATCTTCTCTGTTGTTGGTTGCAAAAAAATCTGCAGCTAGTAAAAAACATAAGCTTCTCCTTTTCATTCTCCTCCTTAGCTTCCAAAGCAGCTTTGGCACCAATTTCAATATCAATCTTTGTCAAAGGAATCAAGTTGTCAGAATTCCTGACATCAATTTGCATTAATTTAAAACTATTTTTTGCATTGTTCAAGGTGTCACTTTTTATGAATCCCCCCATTACATCTCTAACAACACTTTCTACGGAGTCATGAAGAAATGGATTGGATTGATTTGTTGTTTTAAGTCCACTTTATGCACAGTAAGGCTAATCGGGACTGGACCTACAGTTTTAAAGTGGGATCCAAACCACTTGTGCCTCCACCGGGTATCGAACCCAGGACCCCTCGATTACAAGGCGACGACACTACCACTGCGCCATCGGGGAGGCCCCATGATGAAATGGGAACATAGGTTTGGGAGTTTGGAATATTGTCAAAAAAGGTTCAAATGAGCTAGCTAGAGTTAATAAGAAATTGAGCCTTGCAAGCATAAAATGATCATTAAGTCCTGCCATGATTCTTGACAAACAGTATGATCCCTTGAAACGTTTACTCTGGTGAAAATACTTTTTTAAGTCAGAGAAAATGGCTATAGCTCTTTCAGCAACAGCTACATTTTCAACCCACCGAGAAGCACAGCATTTCCGAGGCAGATCAGTCTTGCCAGTAATTTTTGTGTAATCTGCACGCTGAGCTGGAGAATCTTTAAAGAAATAATAGATGCATCTAAGAAATTCATGGACACTCCACCCAGATTTCTTGTGACCATGCTGAAAGGCACCATGTATTACATGAAGACCACAGCTACCAACTGATAGTAGCTCTGGATCTTCTTCATCTGAAACCAAATGTTTAGACAATTCATGGAGAAAAGCCCAATTTACATTTGGTCCATACATTGACACTTGAACCATTTTTTGAACAGGCAGAGACTGCAAAGTTTCTAGAAACTTCCCGAGAAGATCTTTGGCTGTTGCATTATCCAAAAATACTGAGGTGAGGTACTGGGTGGACACTTTATTATGAACTATATTCCAGTACCTCAAAACAATGTCCATCTGTTCACGCTGAACAATCTTATTGAAAGATTCATCAAAGCATTCAACAAAGGAGGAACTCAACAAAATATCGTCTTTAAGAGAATTTGTAAAATATGGTGCTAATCCATACAAAATTAAATATGACACTTTCGTAGTACCAAGTGTAAACTGTTGAGCAATCTTGCTATTTTTAAACATCTTCTTGAAAATGTCTCCTAAGCCTGCCTGAAAATTAAAGGAACAATGGCCCATGACCATTGTTTGAGTCCACATAATTTCTGCTGCTCTTACATCTTCATTCACAAGAAAATTTTCCAAAGTAGATTTTGGTTCACTTGGTGAAGGAACTGAAAGTATTGACTCTTCTAAGTCACTTTTTACTGCAGCACTAGGTTTATTTTGGCCATCAAACTTTGTGATTGGTAGGAAATAATTTTTCACAGATCGATGCAACTGAGTTTCAGTATTTCTTTGGTGTGCAGGGAAATCAGATGAAAGCTGGTTAACTTTAGACATCAGGTTATCTTTATTATGCGTTTTCCACATCTTGAAATATATTTTACGTCATGTAAAAGATCGAAATTGGTTAATTAAATTTTAAAAAGTGCAAAATTTATGAGGGTATACACTTGGTCACCAGCCCTGGAATCACATTTAAAAACTAGAAACAGACAAATAGATATGAGTTTCTTGCTGAAAGAGAAATGCTACAACAGCTTGGATTATCCACAGACAGGAGCATATTATAATCCCTCAGTTTTGCTTCATTGGGAACCATTAATCAATTACAAGATTTTCCCTGAGATTTGTATTTTTTTCAAATTCCCTGAGATTTCCAGGTTTTCCAGATTTTCCAGGTGTGTGGGAACCCTGATGCACCACTGTGAATGGCTAGTATTTAGTAGTGATGCAATGGCTGTATCATGCATGCGATGTGTCAAGAATGAACTGTTCAACTGGCTTCTCTTGTATGATAACAAACCCTTGTTCTGCCTGTGTAGCACTTTCTGGCCTTGAAGTCGATCTGTGTGATGGAACAACACCCATATTTACCAGATTTGGCCCTGGCAGATTTTTTTTTTCTTTTCCGAAAAACCAAGTGTGCTATGAAAGGGGAACGTTTCAGCACCATTACAAACATTCAAAGTGCTGTGATCACATTAGGCAGATTCCATTACAGAACAACCTTCATGCCTTTGACCAGCTGTATAACAGATGTACGCATCATGTGAAGTCCAAGGGAAGCTACTTTGATGTTTCTTTTCAGATACTGACTGCAATCCACTTACATATTGGATAGACAGTGTATATCTGGAAACTCTTGAATTTTACTGACCAATACGTTCAAATACTTACACATTAAGGATCATGAGTGCAGATCGATTTTTATGATGTCATATTTATATCCTAATTTTTCCATGCGTAGCTTTTGTTTCTAGCTTTTAACACACATGCATACTTTTAACATATTTTAGCTTTATGTCACATTTTGGCCAAAATATCACATAAAAGCATATTTCTAGTCATTTTTATGGTGTTTTTATCATTTAACCAGATACTGCTTGCAAAATCATGCAAATAATTTTGTTTGCCTTTCTTAACACTTTTCTTTGAAATATGTTACGATTCAATAAAGGAGGGATAATGTTATTTATCATGAATGTACTGTGAAACAATCCATAAAAGTGAAACATTTTCTTTTACTTCCTCACTTCAATCACCCAAAAAATATGAATTCAGTTTATAATTCATCTCTTTATTAGGTCAACAATGTGTTGTAAAGGACATATTATTGCAAAAGAAAATAATGATTTTGTTAATTGTAATTTTTAACAATATGTTTTAGGTGATATGTTCTTATTTTTTTTATGTCATATATTGGTAAATTTTAGTACACAAATGTATAAAATAGTTATAATGTTTTTTTGGGTCATGATAACCTAACATTTCATTCAATGAGATATCAAGACTATTGGAATTATATGATTAAATTTGCATAAAGAAATGATTATATGCTGCAGCAAAGTTGAATACAGTAATTCCTATGAACCAGCAATGACAGACTTTAACCAGAAATTTCCATATTTCAGGCCGATGTACTAAACACTACACAAAATGTCTTAACTTTTCCAAAAGGTCAATTTTTGTACCTTCTTGAATTCATATCTAGAATTCATATACTTGGAGTACACTGGCCTTAGGTTATAATTTGGCACACATAGAAGATATTTGTCATGTAGAAATTGAAGCAAAAATAAAGACTTGATCAGGATTTAAAGCTGGATCTCTGACATCCCAAGCCATTGCTCTACTAACTGAGCTTCCAAATCAGCCCTCATTTCACCTTATTTTTTGCTTCCACTGTTTCGCATGTGAGGAATTGTCTCTGCAGTGATACCACAACTAGTTCTGCTATCTTTCAAACACTGATAAAGTCACATTACCTGAAGATTTGGCACACATAGGAGATGTACTGTGTAGAATTTTCAGCAAAAAATGCAAGCTTGACCAGGACTCGAATCCGAGTCGTTGGCATACCGTGTCATTGTTCTACCACTGAGCTATTGAGACGATCAGGTTTCATCTGATTTTTTTTGCTGTTGTGGTTTTTACCTGTGTGAATTACATCTCTACGCTGGCAGGAACCTGGCAACATCAACATGTACAGTATTTCAAAGGCAACAGATCCCGATGCGGTAGCATCAGCATAGCGAAAATCAAGCGAAGTTCAGTGGTAGAGAAATGGCACTGGATGCCGGAGACCCAGGTTCAAGTCCTGATTGAGCCTGCATTTTTCCCTTACAATTCTATCTGACCTTACGGTTAGCTGTAGTGGGCAATGGAAGCTAGGTACTACAGGAGGCACATATAATCTGTTCATCTCCAGAATATTATGTGTAAGTAAACATTTCAGCTTTTCAAATATAATAATTTACTGTCCTTTTGGTTTTTAATGAGTAAAAGAAACAAACAGGAAGATTGTTTCCCATAATACTATACACATGTACACATATTTTTAAATGTAAAATATAAATGTATAAATATGTACACAATAGTACAAAATTGATTCATGTAATTAAAGGAAAAATCAATACTATAAAGACATTTATAACCTTGCTTTTAGCAAATATAATTTCTTATATTATGAACAAATATAGTTTGGTATGCCTGCCATTTTATACACATAGTCTCGATTGGATAGCATTAAACAATATATATGAATGGAGCATTAATTCAGCCAGTCGTCGTCGTCATCATCATCATCAAATAATGGAGGTGGTGGCGGCTGAGGTCTCCAGCCCTGCAAAATGTGCATTACATTATTATTATGAGAGCTAGTAACATTAGGCAGCTGACATTAGCAAATTATCTTTACAAAATGTTTGCAACTGCCAGATTATTAAATACTATTCTGATAAATTCATTCAAATTGTTTCAATGCATTAATATTTGTAACAATTTAATTGCTGTAAAGTTCATGTCATCAATTTACAAGGGCTGGATAGAAAGTAGTGGCAACACTGCTGTCACGTAAGAGTTGTAAGTGTATGAACTATGGGGTTGCCATAGCTGAAGGTTAGACAAGCAAGTGTGGTGAGTGGGGACAGCTGTGTGTAATGTCAATTATTTGAATATTTCAAAGCACAAATGATTGTATTTGTATTTTTGCTGTTTAGCATCTTTTTTCTGCCACTTTTGGCTAATTGCAACGATGAAGATGAGTGATGATTAGATGAAAATGGACGAACAAATACTTGCACCTGTGTTGACATTAAGGAGAGTATAGCAGAACTGGCTGATTAAGCAGAAAGGTTGCGAGAAGTTGAGAAGTGTTTGAAAGGTAACCATCTAACATGCTCAATCACAGAATTAATGCAAAACAGTTGTAAACTAATGTGGTATATTTGCCATGGAATACTTATACAGGATGTCCTAAAACAACTTCAACAACAGTTGAGTGCTGGTAGATATCATAAAAACAAGTAACTTTTGCAGATAAACATTACCTCAAAAGTCTCTGCGCTATAAGCGCTGAAAAGCTAACCAGTATGGATGCAACACGATTGCTATGACGTAACTTCCATGGACACATGGCAGGGGTACACTAGCATCCCTGTTAAGAGACAGAACTTGAAAACAATAACTTGGGAGTCTTACATGAGCAAAATACACAAGAATAATGATACTTGTGATGTAAGATGTATTTACAGCTGACCAAGACAAAAAATTTCCAATAAATCTAGACTGAAATTCAAAACTTCACTATAAAATGTCTCCATTATGTTTTAAGCATGAAGGAATATCAATAATTGTGAGAGATGCATGTGACAGATTGACGACTATCAACATTTTTATACTACAATTCAACCAATATATCCCCTAAATCTTTACTTTGCATAAAGGCTCCATCTGTGAGAAATACTACTACTACTAATAATAATAATAAAAAGGTAAAATTCCTCATGCATATGGCACCATGCCATGAAGGCACATTTAGAGGATGTGGGGGTATTCTAAATTCAGGCCATTTTGGAGGTGATGTGATCAGCACCATGCTCAAGCTGCCTTTACTCCCCAGAGTTGTCCTCAGGTACCCATTGATTTGAGGCTGTGTGAGCCCCAGAGCCGCTTGATGCAGGGACAGGACCAGGAAAATTCCGACCTTAGATTACCCACCCTGGGTCTCCCACGTGGCAGTCAGATGTCCTACTGACTGGACCACCCCAGCTAATAATAATAATAATAGATTTAGTGTTTACTTACCCTTTCTAATGATGATGCTCTTGATTTTTGCTCTTCCTTCTTCTCAGACGTGGAATTCTTCATCTCTTCAGTAGATATGGGATTATTGTCATCTACATTGTCTCTTACACTGTCACTTTCTATTTTATCTTCCACAATTGCACCAGGAACTTCAGTACATTCTTCAGACCCTTCACGAGCAATTTCTTCTGGTTTTGGAACAGCCACAGTCTCTACTGTCCCGACACTCTTACCAGGTTCTCCATTTCCAAGAGGGTCATCTTGCTTATTGCTGCTTTCTTCTTTCATATCACTAGAATTATTATAACCTTGTGCCGAAGTGTCTTCTTTGGTCTCCACAGAAGTATTAATGGAATGCTCCGGAGGTGCAGCGACAACTTTATCATTTTCATTCACCTCAATGGCTTTTGGAGCTGAAGCCGACTGCATCTCTGCATCTGATTCTATTTCAAGAAGTTGAAGTGTGACATCCTGCAACAAGATATCCAATGTGGCTACAAATAAAAGAACAGCAAGTGCATTCTCTACATTACAAACTGAATCACACCCAACATCATATTCTGTCATCACTTGTTTTCTCAGTATTTTTTTTCTTTTAAGAGGGGAACCCCCGAAGTAGGCCCGCCTCCACCCGCATACATTTGAGGGTATGCGCTTATGTCCTGGTGCCTTTAAATAAACCAGGGCGTCAATTGCACTGAATTTCTCGGTTCCTTCGCTTTTCCTTTCTTTAAATTCTTTATTTATAACATACAATTACATATATACTACAAAAGAAAAGAAAAGAAATAAAACGACATTACACACATAATTTGGTTATGATATGTTTTATGTTATAATAGTTAAATGTGTATTAATATTAAGACTTATTTTGGTATCCAGAACAAGTCATCTATGTTAGCATATGGATAGTTTAGAATTTGGTTAATTATTGTATGTATGTTATTTTATGTTATGTTTTTATATTTTATTCTTGGGGGGGGGGGGTGAGTAAGTGAAATAAACCATTCCGGGATCCAGAACAGTTGTAAATATATTGTGAGGGTAGCAATTGAATGAATATATAGGTACTAGATCCGGTGATGCGGTAATTGTTTATTAGTTGGGTTGTGTGAATAGAGATTCATTGTGTTTACACTTTGCAATAGGGCTTTTTATACACTCTGGTTTCCAGAGTAGGTCATATTTCTAGTATTCCATGTTTGTTTATTTATTTTATTTACATGGAGATGAGTTTTGTGGATATACAAGAACACAAATGTAAGGATACATTAGGGATGTGACGAAGCTGAAAATTTACCGATGCCGATGTACTCACCGATAATTTTTGGAACCGATACCGATGCCGATATTTAACCGATTCCGATACATAAGATTATTAAACAGAAATGGGATGTTATTTTCAGCATGACTAAAATAAATTTACTATGTACATTTCTATTGCATATCATATGTATATACATATATATTCTCAAGAGATGCGAATGTACATTTGCATCTACAAAATGTTATGTGAACCTTTAAGAAGAACATGGATTCTCAAGAGATTAAACATTAGTACACAAGCAGTTCTTTGAAATGCAAAATGAATTCCTGTTCTGCCAGATTCAACTTCAGAAACACGAGATTTGGAAGCACTTCAGGAAGTAACATACTTCTTCTCTTATCTCAAATCTGTTCAACAACACTGAACACTCAATCACTGATGCAGCAGGTATGCCCAAGTATTTTCTCAGGACTTGCTTCAAGTTTGAATATTCATTTTTGAATTTCCAATACAACAGCAGATCCTGGTTCAGCAATGTACTGTTTTATTTCCGATTTATAGTTAGGTTGATCCTCTGAATGACTTTCCAATAATTTTATTACAAAAACTCTACAATAATGACGAATCATTACCAAATTTTCAATAAATCTTACAAAACTAGAATATAAAACTTATTAGAATGTAAAAACTCTAGTATAATCTGTACCGGTTTAAATATCGGATTTTTGCCGATTCCGATGCCGATGTGTCAATTTCGGCCGATTTTCATACATCTGTAATCGGCTTCGGTATATCCCTAGGATACATACATAATATGATAGATACATATGTGTTAGCACAAAATGTATACTTATAGAATTAATATAATTGTGGAATTAACTTCATTTTTAGCTGTTTGATGTGAAATGCATCTACCCTACCTACCTAATTGTTACAAATAATATTAATGGAATCCAATAAGGTGGAAATAGAACTAAGTCGAATGACAATATTATGATTTGGATTAAATTGAAAGTGAGACTTGAATTGAAAATTAAAATTAAAGTGGTAAATGTAACAAGAATTATAATGATTTTGATTTTACTTATTTAACCCAAATTCATAGAATTCATTTATTCTAGTTTCGTGTTTTTATTTAAAAAAAAACATTCATAAATCGATTCTCAGTATTTGATATTATTGCAAAAAAATAAGGCTGAGCCAATGTAACGATATTGGAATGCGAGTGTAACAGTTGCAATTTAATCACCAATACTGGCCAACACTTTCCCGGAGTCTGGGTACTTTATAGACCCCACAAAATGTTACATAACACTTTTGCAGTCCATATATATCGTGAAAAATCATGCATTTTTTGCACCAGTCTAGTATGGAAGAATAGATTTTGTGACTGGAGTGAGAGCTTTTTTAATATCACTATCTCACATGTGATATTAGACATAATTTAAAACAAAACTTTTAGATTAAAATGATATAGTTTGAATAGAATACTTATATATTACCATTGATACTGAACTACTTAAAATTCTTAGAGCCTTCAGGCATCAATATCAGTGGGAATCGTTAAGTTTTTCTTCTACTTTTGGCTATTCATAACAAGAAGAATCAATGTTGATTAGATGAAATGAAGAGACAATCACAAACACATATGAACAAGACAGATGACAAAGCCCACAGAAGATTATAGTGACTGTGTTTCTGCAAGAGATCCATTGTTCTGCATGAACTTAGTTTCCACAGTATGCTACATGAAGATTTTTAGGGTTTATTGTATGAGCACATCATATATTTACCATAGGAATAGACGATATTAGTACCTTCCAAAAAAAAGTCACCCTTTAAAATCTGAATATGCATTATTCAAAAATGAATATTTACCCTAATTGTAGTCATTAATGTCTGCCTTATATCCTGTCCGGTGTATTCCTGACCAACTAAAAATTCTGACTGCAGACTATGATAGACACGGTTCATGACCTGTTTCACTGTGGCAACGACATCACTGCTGGATGAGCTGGGAGTGGACCCTGACTTTGACTTCATAACTCTGAGTTTTTCGGTTAACTGGGTAATTTGAGCCTGGAGAAGAAGACAACAGAATTTAATAAATGAACACTTTGATATAAGAGATAACAATAACAATGGCAGGGTTAATACAACATTCACAGTCGTCGTGTGGCAAATTTTCTTCTACTAACAACACGATCACAGATTAAAGCATGGCAAATGCCGCATGCAAATGTTGAACGTTAATTCAATATTTCTCCAAGTTTACCTGTCTTCCTCGGGTATACATTCTAAAATGAGGACTTTACATGGTGAATAATGCAGTGATAAAAACATAGAAATATGTATCCATACGAAGGTTAAAGTGGTTGCAGTGGTTGACCTGCAGTTGGAATAACGTACAAACTTGTGATACTGCAGATTAAACATCCACTTCAGTCAGCTTCCTTACCTTCCTAAGTGAAGGGCACATTCCATACGAAACATATGTTTTATCCTTCACCTTTTATCTTCCTGTAGATACCTATTTCTATACAGGGTGGGCACAAAGTCGCTTTCCCCAAATATTTGATTTCTTCATTTATTGGGGAAAGAGACTTTGTGCCCACCCTATATAAGGGTTGTCCAAATGAAACTAAGATTTTTGTTGTAGCATCGTAGCTTCACTATCCAGAGCTTTGTGTTTGCTCTGGTAGGTGGTGGTGTATGTAAGAAAGCATACATTGCATGCATACCTGGTATGGTCTGCCGGTGCAGTGTGTTGTTTACATGTGCAGAAGCATGTTCACAACATGGATTCGTCCAAACAGGTCCAGCGAGCAGTTATTCAATTTTTGAAGGCAGAAGGTGTGCCGTGATCTGTTGCGGCGTTTCCGCTGTGAAGTTCTTGACCATCCTCCCTACAGCCCCAATCTCTCAACTTGTGACTACCACATCTTCGGGCCAATAAAAAGCATCTGAAGGGCCGCCGGTTCGCCAACAATGCTGAGGTCCATGATGCCGTTGAAGATTGGTTCCGCAGTCAACAACAGACGTTCTTCACTCGGGGTATCCATACCCTTGTGACGTGCTGGAACACTTGCTTGAACAGACAAAGTGACTATGTGTAGAGGATATGTCACCCATGAATCACTTTTACTTCCTGTATGTTCATATATTCCAACCAATAAATCATTGTAGAAAAAAAACAAGTCTCACTTTCAATTGGGCAACCCTTATATTTTTAACACCTCATTCTTCAACATGAAAGTGTTCCTGTTACAGAGTTCGTATCTGAATAAGGTTTTGATTTGATTTTTGTTATTTAGCATCACTTTTCTACCACTTTGGCATATCCTGACGATGAGGATGAGTTATGATATGATAAGATTGATGAAGAGGCACTAACAAAGAACACCCACGCCCACGTTGGGATTCAAAACCGAGACCCCTGAAATTTTATCACACTGTACTAACCACTCCATGGAGGCCAGTTGCATAAAAAGAAAGGAACTCTGTGAAGTATAGGATTACAATCTTACATGATAAAGTGAGTACCTTTTATAATAATACAACAAAGTGAGTACCTTTTACAATAATACAATCACAGATACAAAATGGTTTCAGCAAATTAAAAATTATGTAGGCAAGGAAAGATCCGACAATGATGCATTTCAATATTGATCTGCTCACAGAATATACAAAATGATATTTGCTATGCACAAGCCAGCATATTGATATGCTCTGTATGACAAGAACATAGAGGAAGCAAATACAAGCCACTGAGCAGCTACTGAAATGATGGATGTGCAACCCCACGCATATCTTATTTTAAAAATAATTAATGATTTGATGATGGTTGATTTCTAGTGATTAAAAATTTACCTCTATGTCTTGATGCATCTTTGGTAAGGCATACATATTTCACAAAATTATACATTTTGACAAAGACAGATGGATATCATGTCAAAATAGTGACTACCTGAGACTGACAATGCCATCAACATTCTTAATTGTAAATATTAAAAATGCTACTTTGCAACTTAACACAACAAATCTACCTGTAAGAATAAATAATATAAGTGAATAGTTTCAACATTTGTTATTGTTTCTGGTGGCACATATTTGTTTTCTAAATACAATATTTCCAGTTTCAAAATATCTTTCTCGGATGAGAAAACAAGACCAGCTCCATCAAACTTGCTATCTCACCTAAACTGTTGAAAACAGTAGAAGTATTGTAATTTTTAAAAAAATATTTGTGCCAGAACCAGTATTGAAAGTAAATGGAAAACAACTAAAGTGAGAATCATAGAACTTAAGACCTTCTGTAAACAAAAGCACGTGTACCCTAACAGTGTTGCAAACTTATGAAAGAAAAAAATAATCCACATAGGCTACAAGGTGTAAAAACATTCCATTTGTCAACAGATGCGGAATAAGCAGTGTATCACTGAGTGATGACCTGTTGAAAGTTATTGAATGTATGTTAAAAAAATACATTTAAAAATGTACATCTTGCCTGGTGGCTGACTTTGACTGATCACCAAAGTTCCGTGGCTCGAATCCCGGCATGGGTGTTATTTGTGAGTGTCCCTTCATCCATTCATCTGACGATCACTCATTCTCATGGTCGGGATTAGCCAAAAGTGGAAGCAAAGCAACGCTAAATTAAAAAAATCAAATACAAAATGTACATCTTATCCCCCAGAAGTAAGACGGTTCCGTACCAAAGGATTAATTTTCTCTCATATTTTACTAAAATACCTTGCTAGAAGAATGTGACACATGAGATAAATTACGTTTTGAAACCGGGGTTTCGTCATTAAATTTATTTGATGTTGGAAAGTGTTATGATTTATTATTATAGATAATGAAAGTAAGCTAATACATATGATTTGATTGACTAAATTAATAATTATGCAGCAAAGACACCAAGGGAAACTAAAACGGCAACTTAGAGAAGCATAAAAGTGGGGAAAGAAGACTGTAGAATACAGAAATAGTTTGAGGCAGTCACATTTTATTGTACACTACATATAAAATAAAATGCATATTTGGGGGTGAATTTTTAAATATTGTCACATTTTTCTTCTCTCTTGTTGTGAGGTGTTCATTTTAAATCAACCTCCCTCACCCTACGGCTTGCCCTCCTTCACCTGCAAAAGTATTCCGGAGTATGAGGATGTCACCATCCGGATGGTGACCACCTCTATATTATAGATCGACTCCTGCGTCCCACCCGATTTCCCATCCCCATCCCCGGAGGATCGTCACTGACAATGTGAAATATACTATCATATGCCGACAATCGACATACCACTTCCGTTTCTGTACTTGACTTAGTGAGAAGTATTGTGGTTGGCAACAGCCTAATAACGGATTTCTTCCGCATCATGTAGTCCGTTCTATAAAAGTACGCTAATGGAAGAAAAACGTGTAAATTACATTGCATTATACATTTTAAAATATATTTTCATTAAAGGTTTCTGTTTATAATAATAATACGTGATTATTGTATAAATTACAATCGATCACGTGAACAGCAAGAAAATAGCGCCAGTTTTGAACATGGTGACTTCCATGCGTGCAGGAAGGTCTCCCGTGTTTTCAGAGTAGTCTTTCTAAAATACAGCCGTTTCAAAAGTGACAAGAAGCAGGTTGTTCTTAACGTTTATGTGACGTGTCGGTGCTATCCTGAGCAAGCAGTGAAGTTGGTGTCCAAGTGTAATTGTGTGTCTGCGTCTTTGTGTTTTCGGTGTGGTGAAAGGAAAACGACCGGTCAAGTTGTGAGTCCCGCGAAAAAAAAACACGTTGTTGCTCGTATAAACAAGTACACCGATTTTGAGATAAATGTAATACAACGCGAGGTGCTTTCGTATTCTTTCAATCAAAATGCCATCCTGTCCACTGTGGAGAAGATGTTGATAGTGATAATTGATGACGATCTCCCCAATTTTAGCAGTCGACGTTAAATCGCCTCTTGTGCCACGTTGAGTTCCTTTTTGGCAAGCAAATTTGACAGACCGTACTCTGACAGGATGATGTCTAGCGCCGAAAATGCCTCAAGTTCAAAAAGGAAGTACTGTATCAAGGTAAGAAAATACATTACTTGCATGAGACGTGCGTAAATAATGTGTTTATTATCGTCTTCTTGTTTTCTAGTGTACGAGAAACCGAGAGAAAGATAAACCATCTCTTTTTATTCCCCGGCTTATCTTTGTTTAGCTTCTGCTAAAACTGGCGGTATATTTGTTGCACAAAGGAGAAAACAATACTCCACATGTCAACAATGTTGGCAATAATTTAGTTAAAATAAAACCAAAAGGCTTGAATTACTAAAACGAATCTATCTCTCTCTCTTGTATAACTTTGGCGCTGTCATACTGAGTGAGGAGGGGGAAGGGGGATCTGTTAACCCAGTGTCAGATAAATGGGGCTTTTGGCGTAGGAAAAATATGTTCATTCTTGAAAAAGAACACGTATTTAATCACTTGTAGAAAATTTATTATACTTCAATGTGTAGATTATCAGTTAAAATAAGAATACGTTTTTCCATGTTACGTAAAATTGAAGGTTGCGAGTAAGCAGCATATGATGGCCGCACCATTCACGAACAGCTGGCATGGAGTGATACATTACTCGAAGTGAGACGGTTGTTTACAGAAGGTCGGAAGGTTCGTGATTCTTACTTTACATACTTATTTTTCATTACTCTTAATAATGTTAGCATAAGGTATGTGTTATGCTTCAATTAAATCTATCTATGTTTTGCCATAAAATATTGTTACATTCATTTGCTTTTGAAACTGGAAATATTGTGTTTAAAAAACAAATATTTGCCCGCAGGACAAATAATAAGAGTTGAAGTTATTCACTTTATTGAAAAAAATCTGCCATGTGTAACACCACCTATTTCTCAAATTAACAAAAAGTGTTAACAGCACTGTACAAATTGAAATGACAAAAATTATACCAACCTGTAAACTACTGATTTCTGCATCTTTAGCTTCCAAATCTTTGATTTTCTCCAACTCCTTGCTTCCATTATACTCTTCAAATGCTTGTTTACTGAGTTCCTGGTTTCTAGACTGCAAACAGAAGAAAACAATTCAATTGAAATTAACTGATTCAAATTTGAACATCAAGTAACCATTAAAAATTTCTTAAACATAATTGTGATAACCTGGGCACCTACAACCGAAATATATTGAATATTAAAGTTCTTTACTCAGTAATCCACAGACCATGAGGATTGAATGTATAAGGCAAGAAAAATATTAAATCAGGGTTCCCCTGTAGCCACATTTGTAATAACCAAAAATTCACCTGTCGCTGAAGTAATAGGGAAACAGTCATTGGAAGTTACATTTTTAGCTATTTTAATTTCTGAAATATCAGTTTGAACTGAGATTGAATCTTGAACCAAGTCAATCTGATGAAGATCCATGTATTTCGTGATTTCAATAGATACTGACAGATAATTGTTACAGAAATACAAATATTAGAGTCTCCAGCTGCCATTATCATCCAGCTCAGAATATATTACTCAAAAACTGTTTCCAAGAAGAAAAACTGTACTATTCAAATTTTGACAGTACAAGGTTAAGTTTCATGTTACAAGATTAAACACACTACTTTAAAAACTACAACAATGAACTCACTTCTAATAGCTCTTCAATCCTTGTAGAAAGTGTTTCTTTCTGATGTTCCACTTGCTTCACCAGCATCTCTAGGTGTTCAATCTTTGTACAATGTTCTGTAATATAAATAAAAATTACTTTATGAGCTGTAGAAACAAATATAACACAATTTGAGGATTGGCTCCAAAAAATACCATACACATGACACAAAATATTGAGAATTTCTGAGTGCTGTGAAAACTTCATTATTTACATAAAAACTTCTAAAAACTTCCAGATGTGTGAAAAAATATTATGTCCAAGCTGATGCTGATACCAGCTTTTCAAAATATTAGTTTGAATTGTATTACAGATACGGTCCGATACTTTTCCCAGATTTTGTTAATTTGCAAAGAGTACAGGCAAAGAGCTTATAATGCATGGAGGAAAGGTAAAATACAGAGGCTGAAACGCTTCCATATAAACGCTTTGAAGTGTCCACCACCAGTTGTGTTCGATGTGACAAACAGCACTCTTGACGATTGTCCGACAGCGCAGTTTCCACTGGAGAAGACCTCGTGGCAGGTGTACAAGGGGTATATTATTCCACTCTTGTTGGGCCGCTTTCCAGAGGCCAGAAATCGTGCGTACCTTACGAGAAGAAAGGTGGTATTTCAGAAGCCCAAATGCACAGTAGTCCATGGAATTGGCATCGGGACTCTTCACGGGAATGTCGGAGAAGGGAATTGCACAAATCCTGGTACTAGCTTCCATCCGTCTGTAGAATGCCAGTGATGATTTGGCTGTGTGACTCAATGCCTTGTCCTGATGCAGCTCCACACGGTTGGTATCTGCACCATACATTGTGGGGATTCCATTGTTGTAAATATCAGTCAAAACATGTTCCTGATAATAAGCAGCACTGATTTTCACATTGTTGGCAACATGATGTAGCTTCAATTTTCCCCTGTAACAAAAGTCAGCCATAACCATGAAACCACGTGGATAACTTTCGGAGCACTGACGAACGAAATTGCTTCATCCTTTTACATCGACACATCTGTACGTAATTGCTTGAACCTTTCCACAATTGGTCAGATATATCCAAGGCTCGTCTATGGTGACTACAAACTTCCACCGATCTCCAGCCAGGTGGTGCTCATACAGCTTTCTGCAGTTGGTTTTCTGTTTCATGACATGGCTGGCTTTCAGTGTATGAACATTTGCCTTATGGACCACCGCCTTGAGACGTAACTTTTGGTGAATGGCACAGGGGATGGTTTGTGGGGATACACGGAACTGGCTGGCCATAGCAAGCTGTGACGGTGGATTCTCTGAAGCTGTCAATGGCTTAATGCCGTGCAACACCGGTGGTGTCAGCTTCACTGGGATCCGTTTCGGATGTGGCTTCGTCAATGAAACACATTCCAGGGATGATCACGCTGCATATCGTCGCACTATGGCATTCACAGTGGAATGTCCAACAGCAACTCCGTGTTCGTGGCACTGTTAAACTATGATGGAACAACTTAAATGTGCATCGGAAAGTGCGATTCACTTTTGGTGCCATTACACTTCGACCAATACGACTACTTTCTAGTTGACACAACACATACTACTGCCTCAGTGGTGAAACTATCAAACTATCACATGTCTGTGTTGTGCCTGCTCTGCACTGTGCCCTTGCAATCTCGTCTATATGGCAGCGAATCAGCCTCTGTATATAAAGAGGGAAACATAAAATCGACGAATGTAAAATCAAGGTTCCACTATAAAATTTATTAACAAATGTTCAAGTAATAGTATTGGAATCAGTAAGACTATAGGCATTAGTAAAGGCTCAGACCTATTACATACAGTGAAAACCAGATTTTACATTCCCCGGTTTTATATTTCCC
Organism: Lepisma saccharinum; assembly: GCF_977018435.1. NCBI lineage: Eukaryota > Metazoa > Arthropoda > Insecta > Zygentoma > Lepismatidae > Lepisma > Lepisma saccharinum. Next base: position 54,227,622 of record NC_139242.1, on the reverse strand, counting down.
TGCATTATACATTCAATTGTGATGGCCCCCACATAGCAAAACATTATAAAATTTTCTCCGGTTTTACATTTTCCCACATTTTAAGTTTTTTGGATTTGGTCCCCTAAAAAACATAAAATTGAGGCTCCACTGTATATGCATCCATGCATAAATATGGAAGGATACTGTAAACATTTACGACACAAAAATGAAAATTTTGGGCAAACTTCTGTTGTCCACTGAAAATGTAGCTACACAGTGAAATATAGATATTGTGATTTTGTGTGGTAATTGTTTACTGTTTCTAATTTTATTTATCTGACCTTCTGACTCCTTTCCTTCCTTTTATCATATATGTAAGTATGTATGCCTAAATCATATTTATTTCCTTGTTCTTTTAGTACTGTGAATTACAAGCAAATAGAAACTTTCTGCAACTGGGGCAATGCCATTTGAAAGTAAATAAATTTTACCTTTTCTCCACATTATACATTCAATCCTTATGGTACCAATGGAGCAAATGTTTTCCCGAATTTTACAGTTTCCTGCATTTTAAGTTTTTCATCGTGGTCCCTTGAAAAATGTAAAACTGAATTTCCATTATACACTTCTTTAATACAGCTGTACAAATTGCCTAAACAGAATTCAAAGAATGTAATATGCAGAACAAAAGATGATAACACTAATATCCTCAATCCCATAAAAAATAGCATTCACGATTACTAAAGACTTGGTGATGTTTCCATAGGTGATAAGATGTTGCTTATGATCTATAATATAGTGTATATCAAAACTTCAAAAGAGAGTGTTTGCACAATATTTTGAGGTTTCACTACAGTAGAACATTTGAAGTTTGATGGACGTAATTCTACAATGCAATCCTGCCATTTCTGAGAAACCAGACAGTTAAAATCAAGATGGTACTTTGCAAATGCAGTGTTCACTTCTTGTGTAGTTTGATATGAATAACTTATTTTAACATACGAGGCAAGGCGTGACTGGAAAGAAAGGTTACAACGGCTAGTATTCATTCAAAAAAACACGTCCACTACAGATTATTTAGTGTTACATGAGTTATTTTTTCACATAATTTCTGGCATTGTCCAAACACTTGTTAAGTCTAGGTACTAGTTTCTGTATTCCAGAGTCATAGAATTCTGCCGCCTGTTGCTGGAACCACATTTCAACTTCGTTCTTGATCTCTTCATCGTCCTGGAAGTGTTGACCTGCAAGATGTTTCTTAAGGTATCCAGCGGGCACACAATTTCCTGTACCCTAATGTTAGTCACAGCTACATGAAATGTTGTCTTAGACAATTCCGGAATTATTTCGTGCAAATGTCTTACAGTGAGATGCAGATTTGCATGAATTGTTTCCTCAATGTGATGCAGAAGTTCATCGGTGATCACAGACAGCCTAGCGCTCTTCTGTTTGTCATGAACGTTGGTCCTGCCTGCAGCGAATTCACGACACCACTTCATTACATGTTGGTGACTCATAACGTTTCCATAAACCGAAACAATGGCTTTGTGGATATTCGCTGGGCACTTGCCTTTGGCATGAAGAAAACGTATGATGAAGCGCACTTTGCATTTGGCAGGATTCTGAACCGGCGCAGCCATTGTCAGCACATATTACTCGAACTAGACTCCAGGTAACACTGACGAAAGCGGAAGGATGAAGGGTAAAGGCAGCGTTGCCAACGTACGCACTAACGCCTTTCAGCCTATACGGGCTGTAACCTTTCTTTCCGGATAAGCCTCGTATTTATCCTCACATGGCATGTAGTCTGTCTCAGGAGTCTGTGGAGCAAGCAAACACAAATAGTGATTCAGAGGGCTCCTGAGAGAGAAAGGGATTGCATGGAGGAGACAATGTGGCTGCAGCTATCAGCCATTTGAAACAGTGAGCACTGCTTTGGTTCACCACCTCGCTTTCTCTCCTTCTCTACTGATGTGTGGCATTGCTCCCCCTACTCCTGGAATGTAATAGAAAGTTTTAGAAAAAAATGTTTGGACTTGAAGATGGGAGTATGATTCTCTCCATAAACAAGGTAAAAAACATACCTTTTTCAAGTTCATTCTTGGAGCTCAAATCTTTCTCTAAATTTCTAATTGACATCTGGAATGACTCGATAGATGTATTTAATTCTGCTTCTTTCTTTTGGAATTCATTTACCTGCATCTGTAAAAAAATTCAAAGATAGGTATGTTTGCATTTAAATTATATGGATTTGAGATGTGTCTACTAAATGTGAGTTACCTAAATAGAATACATACCTGTATGAGATGTCTAACATATCGACTGATTGCAGATTAATTTTATCCCTGTAACATGTTCAAACACGTCTCACATGTTTGTTTACCAATGGTTTAGGATAAAATAAATTTAAGTGCAACTATGGTAACATAGATAGCAAGTTGCCAAAACAGTCAGGCAAAACAGTTCTCAATAGCCAATAGGTTGTCAAATCATACCAAGCATTTATCAGATCAAAGAGTTGTACAACAGCAGTTTAAGGTTGATATCAAGAGTATGCATTAGACATCACAAATATCGGTGTATAAACCAAAATTTTACAAAATCACACCCCCCCCCCCCCGAAATTACATTATCATGTATTTTGAGTTTGTTATTTTTAGTTTGGTCCCCTGAAAAACATAAAATCAAGGTTCCGCTGTATTTGGTAATGTTTTGTTATTGCTATAAGAGAGACGTTTGTTGGAATTCACAAACTTCATCTTCTTCGTGCATATTGCATATTATCGCCTCTATACATATAACAGGTGGGCTGAAAAGTTCGTAGGCTAACATAGTAAAAAATATTTTTTTGACAAAATTCGATTTTATTATTCAATATTGTTGCCTTTGAGGGCGATACAACGATTATAGCGGTCATACAATTTTTGGATGCCATTTTTATAGTACGATTTCTCTTTAGCCTCAAAATAGGCCTCCGTTTCGGCGATTACCTCTTCATCAGTGATAAATTTCTTTCCAGCGAGCATTCTTTTAGTCACTGGGGGCCAGATCTGGAGAATATGGTGGATGGGGAAGCAATTCGTAGTCTAATTCATATAATTTTGCCATCGTTTTCATTGATTTGTGACACGGTGCATTGTCTTGACGTTGTTGCTTTTGATCGATTGTGAGCACGCGCGGCACCCATTTTGCACACAGCTTTCGCATGTTCAAATATTCATGCACAATATGTCCAACACGTTCCTTTGATATTTTTAATGTCTCAGCTATCTCGATCAACTTCACTTTACGATCATTTAAAATTATTTTGTGGACTTTTTTTATGTTTTCGTCGGTAACAGCCTCTTTGGGGCGTCCACTGCGTGCATCGTCTTCGATGCTCATTTCGCCTCGTTTAAATTTAGCAAACCACTTCTCAACGGTTGATTTTCCTGGTGCAGAGTCCGAATAATGTTTATCAAGCCAAGCCTTGGCTTCAACAGTATTTTTTTCGCCAAAAAGCAATGCTTTATTAACACACGAAATTATTTTTTATCCATTTTTTCACAATAACAAAAGCTGCTTCACTCACAATGCTATATCTCACGAACTAATTATCCGGCAGCTGTGAAATTTATACACATATCTTTTTAAAGTTAGTTCTAAGTAAAAATCACATTAATTTAATTCTAGTAACGCCATCTATGAGTCAGCCTATGAACTTTTCAGCCCAACTGGTATGTAAAAGTTCGCATTAAGGCACATATATGGGATGAAGTGGAGGTAGGATCCCATACATTCTCAATCTCAGATATTTTTTGGAGGTGATGTTAGCAGCACCATGCGCTAGCAGCTTTTACTCCTCCCCTCATTGATTTGAGGCTGTGTGAACACCAGCACTGCTTTATGCAGAGACAAGGCATGGAAAATTCCAGTCTTAGATCACCCAGCCTGGGAATCAAACCTGGGTCTCCCATATCACAGTCAGACATCCTACCAACTAGACCACCTCTACATATTCAACTTCACTTACTTATTTTAAGAAATCAGTTACTGATTAAGTTCAACAAAGAAAGAACCTTTTGACATGAGACCACAAAGTATACAGGAAATTATAATCTCAATTTAATACCTGAGCTACTTTGATTTTACTGCTTTCCCTCTCTTTCTATTATGGCTAGTTTATGATGCTTTCAGGCCTGTAGCCAGAATTTTATTTCGGGTGGTGGGGCTCATCTCTTATCAGCATAGGCGTCGCCAGAAATATTTGAAGGGGAGTCAGTCCATAGATAAAACTTGATTAGTACAAATAATAATGACAATAATCATTATTGTAATTTTACAATAATAACTAGAGGCATGCATATTTCGTTTTTGACGAAAACACGAAATGTGAAATAACGCATTGTAATGTTAATTTTTCATGTTTCCGAAAGGTGTGAGGTGCATTTTCCTACCCTGTTTTGTCACGGTGCAAAACTTTTATATACAGACGCAAAAACTTTCTGAAGTATCCTGTAAGTTATGCAATTCACAGAAAATTAATTAATTCTGTTGCAAGCATTTGAGATGCAAAAATGGTCCCCTTTATACAGGAATAAACTTAATATTCTGGTAATGATTTAATGTGCTATTAGAAGGGATATGTTCATTTTGTGTAACTGTGCAGTTTTTAAAACAAATTTGGAATTATATTCACATTTATAAAACCAAAATGTCATTTTATATGCTGCTTTTTCACCGCTATAACAGCGAAATTTCATTTTATTTATTGCTTTTGAACCCAAAATTGACTCTCTTTGTACTGAAATTTTACTTTTTTTATTTACCACAGATATGTGCCTCTAATAATAACTATTATAAGTAGAGGCACATATTTTTGGTAAATAAAAAAGCAACATTTTGGTATAAAAACTGAGTCAATTTCGAGTTCAAAAGTGGTAAATAAATGAAATCTCGCTGTTATAGCGGTGAAAAAGCGGCATACAAAATGACATTTTCGTTATAAAAATGTGAATATAATCCTAAATTTCATTTAAAAACTGCACAATTACACAAAATGAACATCCCCTTCTAACAGTACATTAAAGCATTACCAGAATATTAAGTTTATTTCTGTATAAAGGGGTCCATATTTGCTTCTCAAATATTTACAGCAGACTTAATCAATTTTTCGTGAATTGCACAACTCACAGGATACTTCAGACTTCAGAAAGTTTTGCGTCGGTATATAAAAGGTAAATTTCGTATTTAAGAGTCTATTTCGCATTTTGCAGTTCATTTCGCATCATTTCATGACAAAACAGGGTAGGAAAATGCACCTCACACTTTTCAGAAACATGAGAAATTAACATTACAATGTGTTATTTCACATTTCGTGTTTTCTTCAAAAACGAAATATGCATGCCTCTATACCAATTTCAATCGAAATTTATTGTTATTATTACATAATTGGAGAGACTTTGCTACTCGATCCACCGTATCAGTGAATATCCGACACAATTGCTGTCCATTATTTTTCTTATATTTTGCACAGTTGGTGTACTGAAAATCACAGTTATTGTATTTTGTTATTGACTTTTACACAATCGTTAAAAAAAAGAGGCTTTAACAGTTAGTGGTAAATTTTACTCAAAGTTTATATTCTGTGACCTCTCACAAAGAAAACTATAAGTTTTGGAAGCTGTGGATTCATATAATAATAACAATATATAACCTGCTTCCTCTATTATATACACTAAAAAACTCTTCTACCCAGGGTTTGAATCTGGAGCCTCTGGCTATGTAACATCTTACACTGACCACTCTTCCATTGAAGCTATTTATTTATTATTTTCAAACCCAGTTGGATGCATTCTGATCAGACTTCATAAAGATAAAAATTGTCAAGAAAGTAAAAAGATAAGACTACCACCAATATGCTTACCTGTAACTCACTGATGCTGGACATGGCTTCACCTAGTTCATTATTTAATTTCACTTTTTCCCGTTCAAGAGATACTAACTTGTCACTGTTTGCAGCATTTGTCTGCAGAGTTTCACTTCTTTGCTCTAACATATTTGTGCTTCGTTCAATGTACCTGCAATATAAATCAATATTTCTCTTCAATTATTTGTTACACCTACTATTTAATGGATTACAGAACAAAGAAGAAGGCTGGGTTGGTAGCTCAGTGGTTTGAGATATGGCAGAGACCCAGGTTCGAGTCCTGCTCGAGCCTGCATTTTTCGCTGGAACTTTCTACTTAGTACATCTCCTGTGTGTGCCTAATCTACAATAATGAAGATATCTACGCTGGGAGGAACCAGGTAACGTCGAAGTCATGCCAGTCTTCACCGTGCATACATACCTCTCTGCAAGCCCGTTGCTAGAACTGTGGTACGGCGGTATTGTGATGTGTTCAATCCCGATCTGTTGGCAAAAGAAAGGGAACTTGAGGCTGATAATAAATGCCAGATCGTTATACGAAACTATTGTTTCTGGAATTCCGAGAGACGAGCATGACTGAAGAATCCAGTGTATGGTCTCCGGTGTATCTAAGGATGATACTGGTCTGACATCTACCCAGCAACTATAAGCATCCACAAATAATAGGAACTTCCTCCCAGCCAAGAAGAAATGGTCTATGTGGAGTTTTTGTCTTACAAATCTAGCTTCCGGCCACCTATTATCAGGACCTTTCTTGATCCTACAACGTGTGGATTGGCATGTTTCACAGGTCTGGATACAATGTTGTATATCCCTTGTCAGTCATCCTGGGCCACCATGCTTGTGATGGTAAGGTCTCCATCATCATCCTTTCCCCAGGGTGGTTCGAATAGAAGAGTTCCACAACCTTCGAGCGAAGCGACTGTGAGATGACTAACCTCCCCATCCACCACAGCATACTGGTAATGTGCTAATTGCTCACAATCGAATATCAACTAAAGGTTAAAATATTAAAAATCAGTAACTTACGTATGTGAGCATGAGATTTGTCGAACTACGTTTCGAAGGTTATACTACCTCCTTCTTCAGGTTGAAGCAATGTTTTTAGACACCTGACATGGTGCCTCGTCGAGAAAGTGTTGGTTGAGGATTTAGGTCAAAAGGTAAAGGAAAAGACACTTTCTAAAAAGATGATGTAAAATACACAAACTAAAACTTTGAACGTTCGTTTGTTTTTATAGAGTATTGCACAGTTTTAGTATGTGTATTTTACATCATTTTTTTAGAAAGTGTCTTTTCCTATACCTTTTGACCTAAATCCTCAACCAACACTTTCTCTACGAGGCACCATGTCAGGTGTCTAAAAACATTGCTTCAACCTGAAGGAGGAGGTATTATAACCTTCGAAACGTAGTTCGACAAATCTCATGCTCACACACGTAAGTTACTGATTTTTAATCTTTTAACCTTTAGTTGATATCCACCACAGACATCCTGCCTCTAGCAAGAGAAGGTTTCGCCTTTCGTAGTAAGGGTAAATATTGGAATCCCTCATCCGTTGATTAAACCTTTTCAGCCAACCCCTTTTAACATATATTGCAACTTCGGTTAACACTGGATCAGCATTGGTGTGATCAGCGATCATCTGTAGAAAAATCGGTGCTTTGGTGCCTGGTTTGCTGTGGTTGCCCCTAGGCTTCAAGAAAGGAGGAGCTTCTGTCCTCTCAGCATCTCTAGTATGATCACCAGTATGAGCCATTACAGCAATGTATCAGTAAATTGTCAATAATTGTGCCTGTCCAATCTACAAATAGTCTGTAATTTAATGTAAAATTCTCTGCCATTTTGTTATTTTTTATAAAAATAAAGATATAATTCTTATATCCTGGTTTTGCAAAATAAATGTCTAAATATGCAGTGTCTTTTTCCTAAAGCTAAATCTATTTTTGTCATTTGGTTACGCACAGTTAGATTCCGCATGAGGGATTTGCCATTTAAAATCGGATTGGTAAAATATCTGTTACTGGTATATTCTAGTTTGATACTTTGTTGCAATTGACAAAAATTACATAATGGCCCATCCCTAATTTAAAACATGTTCAAAACATTTGATGAGAGTAACATTATTACTGAAATCAATAGGAAATTAAATTTTTTTACATAAGAATATAAGCTAAGGGATGAAAAGGGAAACATTGTAAAAGAGGATGAAGATTATTGATTGATTTGTTGATTTAAGTGCACAGTAAGGCTAATCGGGACTGGACCTACAGTTTAAAGTGGGATCCAAACCACCTGTGCCTCAAAGCCGAGACCCCTTGATTACAAGGCGACGACGCTACCACTGCATCATCGGGGAGGCCCCAAAAGGATGAAGAAATAAGGAGAATGTGGAGAAATCATTTTGCGAAATTGCAGAACGTGAAAACAGGAAATGAACATGAAGTGGTGAAGGAAAAAGAAAACAGGAGGGAAAAAATTAATCTCACATGGGAAGAAATGGAGGTAGCACTGAAGAGAATGGAGAGAGGTAGAGCAACCAGAATAGATTAAGTGTCAGTGGAAATGATACTAGGAGCAGGACTGATTGGTGTAGAGTGGCTGTAGAGTGATGGAAATAGTGTGGCCAGAGAGAAATGCCAAGAGATTGGACAAAGGGACTAATAGTCCCCATATTCAAGAAGGGGGCTGGAAAGGAATGTAAAAACTATAGAGGAATAACACTAATGTGCACTCAGCAAAGGTTTATGAGAACACATTAGAGAAAACAATCAGGGAAGTAACAGAGCTGAACATGAGAGAGGAACAGTATGGACTTGGAAGAGGCAGATCAACAGTAGATCTGATATTCATCATAAAGCAATTACAGGAAAGGCACTACGAGTACGAAATGATTTTATTATTGCATTCCTAGATATAGAAAAAGCATACGATACAATGGACAGAACAAAGATTTGGAAGGCTCCAAGAGAGAAAGGAGTCGAGGAAGAGAGAGTGTGTAGACTGCAGAGCACAAACAAGGCCAACCCGAGCTGTATGAAGACACCAGTGGGAAGAATGGAGTGGTTCAGTAGAAGTAATGGACTAAAACAGGAAAGTACTCCTTCCCCACTGCTCACAAGGAAGAGTTGAGGGTAGTGGAGAGTTTCAAATATCTAAGAAGCATAATTGAGAGAAGTGGAAGAATAGATGAGGAGATAAACAGAAGAGGACAAATGAGTGGTGGACTAGATCAAAGCTTTCGAAGATTAATATGGAACACGGATGTACCTATGAAATGCAAGAAGGTAACATACAACACATACTATGTGCCAATAATTATGTATGGAGCAGAGACTTGGACAATGACAGAGAGAGACAAAAGAAAGATGCAGGCAGTGGAGATGAAATTTTAAGGAGTATATTGGGGAAGACTAGATGGGATAGAATAAGGAATGCGGGGTAGTGAAGCCTCAGGACAGAATAGTAAGAGCTTACAATGCACAACGAGTGGGAGTAAGGCCAAATGGGAGACCAAGAAGTCAGTGGAAAGAGCAGATAGTGGAGAGTGTTAGGATATGAAGACAAGATTGGAACACCGTGGAAAGAGAAGAGTGGTGCAAGACCAGAAGAAAATGGAGAGGCTTGACTTCTATGCCGACCCAGCCAGAGGCAGGAAAAGACAAAGATGATGATAACATAACATAGAAGGACGATTATTTTTAAACTTACAAGTGAATGCCTTAGGCACACAGTACTGTGACATTCACATCTGCTCTGAAACAAAAGTGGCTTTGCACCTCAATGTAAGAAACAAATTATTACACCCTGAAACATAATGCACTCAGAAACTTCCTAATACTCACTTCTGACTCTGATTAAGCAACTCGTACATCTTCTCATTCTGAGCACTAAGCTTTTCGGTTTTCTCTTTTAGTTCTTCCTTCAGGCTCTCGTTCTCAGTTACTAGTTTCTGGATGCTAAACACAATCTCCGATGGCTCCAAACCTCGCACTGGACTAGATGCATGAAAGCCAGATGAATACAGTTGAGCAGGATTTTGGTGGTGGTTCATCAACACGTGATCCATCTGAAATGTTGAATGAGCACAGGTCATTAACGTAGTAACTCTTCCAAAACAACTGCAACTTCTGCATGACAGTAATCCACATGAAATCATTAATAATAGGTTGGATTCACATTTTGGGGTATGAAAGATGCGGTATAATAAATACACAGAAGCAAAATACTAGCATTTTCTGTGCAACTTACTTACAAAGGTTCTACAGTGGAACCCCGTTTTTACGTTCACAGATTTTACATTCTCCCAAATTATATATTCAATCATGGTTGTCCCAACATAGCAAAAAGTTATAAAATTTTCCTCGATTTTAAATTTTCAAGAATTTAAATTTTTTTCAGCTTGGTGTTTGATTTTATTGGTGTATATGCAAAAATGTATAAAATTATTGCCTGTTCAATCTGGCTGAGAAATTGATCTTTCGATGGGGCAGCCATGTTCATTTGCAACTGCCGGTTACTTTACTGACTTCTGGAAAAAGCACGGATCAAGTTAACAGCCACTGAACTTCTAGTTTAAGAGCTAACTGCCCATGGAAAATAACTAAAAAATTGTAGTAACCTCTTGGTTATTTACCAACTTGGACTTCAATCAGACAACCAGCCCTTAATATATTAGTATTCCAACCAGAGTTTTACTCATAAGTTCAAATATGAGAAGCCAGCCCCTATGGCAGAGTGGTTAGTACATCATGCTACAACGCCAGGGGTCCTAGGATCGAATCTCAGCCTGGGCATGGATGTATGCGAGTGTCCATTCATCAATTTCATCATATCATCACTCATCCCCATCTTCGCAAATTAGCCAAAAGTGGCACAAAAAGCAAAGTAAAATAAAGCAAATCAATCAATCAAATGAGATATCAGAATAATAAAACAGATGTCATTTATTCATAAAAACCAACTGTTTGCATATAATACTGGTGGAAAAAAATGCATAATTTCCAGATTTTATACACACTGTAAAAGTGCTGAACACTGTAACCTGTGAGATACTAAGGTGCTGGAAAAAAAAACTTTGATCAGCATTAGCAAAGGAAGTTGATGATATTCCACTGGTTGATTGATTGATTTAGTTTATTTTCCTTCGCGTTTTGTGCCTCTTGGCTAATTTGCGAAGATGGGGATGAGTGATGAAATGATGAAATTGATGAATGGACATTCACAAACAACCAAGCCCGACCGGGATTCGAACCCGGGACCCTTGGCGTCTCAGCACGATGTGCTAACCACTCGGCCACAGGGTCGGGCACATTCCACTGGAAAGTATATTTCCAGTAGGGATACAATTGATATCGAGGCCCTACTTGGGAAATTTTACAATTTTCTACTTCTCTAATATAACAGAACAATAAGGATCAAAGAAAACAAATACAAATTTTCATTTTGAAGCAACTGATCCTCTCAGTACACCACCATTTCTCAGTCAAAATCTGCAAAGCAAAGCAGACTCTAAGTGGTGAGAGGACCATTAATTAAGGTTGTATGTCTCAGAAATTTATACACACCTATGGCAACTCCTCTATAAACTAAATTTTCACTGGTGAATCTGTGATCACTGCAAAGTGCATAGTCATGTCACTGCTCTAACTGGCTTCATAGAGCAGTGTGTGCTACTTCCTTTTAAGGTCTCTCAACATCAGAAAAATCTAGGTCCTCACCAGGAGTGTTAAACCTAACCATTAAGCTACATATACAAAATTAGTGCACAGGACCTTTTATGCCGTAAAAACCTTTCAGGATGGGAGGTTTTAAATTTAAAGCATGTGTTTTTAAAAAATTCTAAGAAAATAAAATCACGAAATTAATTAAATTGACAAAGACTACTTGAAAATTTTTACCGGATCAGTTTTAGATTTACTTTATACACTTCTAAAATATTTCCAATGAACGTCTGCAGTATCATCCATGCTTTAGATCAGGACAAAAGAACATGGGCACACTACACTATGGAACCTACCTTAGTTGAAATCTGATCAACCTTGTCTATCACTTTGTTCACAGCCATCCTGACCTCACTGTTGTGCGTTCTGCTTTCCGAAAAGAACACAGGAAGCATGTCGACTTGCTGAGGTACAGTGGAAATCGGCAGGGTTTGAGCATTCATTGAATGGATAGCTAATGGCTGATTTGTCAATGTATATGCAGGCTGAACAGGATACGAAGGAATGTATTCGCTTTCAGGGCGATGAACTTGCTTCATGCCTACCGAGGAACTATTTTGCTGCAAAAAATAGAAAACAATAAAATATTATCCATGAGCCATCATGCATTACATATTTTGCGTTAAAAGGTATTTTGTGAGATATACAAATTACACATAATTCATCTTTTGTGATTCTTAAACATAAATTCAGGCTGAGTCGTTACCGATATCAACGGCTGACACCAGTGCTATCAATATTGGAAAATATTAGTTGTCAATTAATCACTGAAATTGGGTGATCTCTCCGTGATCTCTCCCGAGTCCATACATTTCAAAGGGTTCATAAAAATGCTACATGGTATTTTTGCAGTGTCTAAATAATCTAGAAATTATGCAAGATGCAAGTTGCAAGTTTTGCAACAACACTATGAGTAGAAATGGATTATATGATTAAATGATTATTTCATGTGAAATTATGAAAATTTTAAAACAAAACTCTGGTAGATTGATATGGTATAGTCCTAATAAAACTAATATAATTAAATACTCTAAACTGCTTTAAATTTTTACAACTTTCAACTACTGGTATTGGTGGGAATTGATGAATCATATTGGTATCAACCCTATATTTATATTTGATATTAGAAAAGTGTGATTACCGGTGTTGGGGGAATGTAGGTTTAAATGGACACACCCGCTTGTAAACTAGCATGGCCTTGGGAACATCATTCATACAGAAAGCTGTTGAAGGCCTGTGCAACCACATAAAAAGTAAAAAAAAAGCAAAGGTACTCCCCTGTGCTATGCACCATGCCATGAAGGCATATAGGGACGGGGGGGGGGGGGAGTTGAGTTAGGACCCCACTTTATTTATCACGGCCAAAGATGGGGATGATGTGATCAGCAGCACACCCCTGGCTGCTTTTATCCCCCAGGCACATACATAAAAAAAATACAAATATTCTATTTAACCCATTAACTGTGGCACAGCTATATATAGTCTCTAAAATTGGGCCCTTTTCTTGCAAAGCATCTATATATAGATGGTATTTCAAAATTGCGGTTCTTGTATTGCGGGAAGTCATTTTTATAGACACCGCTTTTTTTGTGCTATTATTAGTCTATGTGAGCTACTGGTCATCAAAAAATCCATTGTTGATGCTTTGTCAGTTCCTGAAAAAATATATATATATATTTTGCAATATGGAATTAAGAGCCACGGTGGTTTAGTTGGTAGGGTGTCTTGACTACAATGCAGGAGACCTGAATTCGATTCCTGGGGTGGATGTTCTGAGGTCAGAATTTTACCAGCCTAGTCCCTACATAAAGTGGCTCTGGGGCTCACCCAGCCTCAAATCAATGTGTACTTGGGGGCAACCCTGAAGGGTAAAGGCACATCACCTCCAAAATGGCCGAGATCGGGAATATGTAGTGGGGGTGTGGGGCTCTAGCCACACATTCCCTAAATATGCCTTCAAGGCATGGTGCTCCATGCAGGGGGAACCTTACTTTTGATCTTACCTAATATGGAATGTTTATTTGCAGAGTCTATATATAGATTGTTTGCCTTAGCTTCATTTTGTGGCATTTTTTTTATAGTTAGTTCTGCATTATTTACGATGATACGAATTTGCGGTTGCATCTATATATAGATGATTTTTTTTTGGTCATACTTCCCTTTAACATCGCTACAGGGAAGGGGTTAAGGGTCACAATTTCCCCATGCAAGTCTTACAGGTTAATTCTTGTGCTATATAATGTTGAACAAGATTCAATGTCACTTCCATTGGAATTCACACCCAAAATCTGACCTTGGGTGTTTCATCCTTGCACAATAAAGAAATATCGGATACTGGATTTCAATCACTATCAAGTGGATAATTGCATGTCCTTGTAGTGTATATTTTATTCTACGCTCAGAATGTTAGAAGAAAGGAGAGGTATATGCGTGTGTGCTAAATATTTTGCGTAAATTTGAGGAAAATGGTTGCAGGCATTTAAAATGATAAAAACTGTTTTGAGTGATGATTCCATGGGCAGCTATCAAGAAGCAGAAATGGAGATTCTGTTATTCACGTAAAATAATTTATTTGTGTAAACAGTGCATCACATTGCTGACAAGCTTAACCATGTGATGTGTCTTTGCACATCTTACATCACAATGGACAAGCATGCAAATTTCACCCCATTCAGATCTTTACTTAACACAGGATATCTGTTTTTCAGAAGTTCCGATAGTCACCCAACATGGTTCGCCATGATTTTGGATTGCCTCGAAAAACTGGTAAAATGAAAAAGATTTGACAATAACAATGTAAAGGCTATAAAGTCAATTGCAGTGATATGCCAAATTAATTTTAAAAAAGTTAGTATAAAAAAAATTGTTTCGGTCAATGAAAAGACCTGCTTGAATAAGTGCTTAGATTTTGGGGAGAATATTTTGAAGGGAATTAAAAGGTGGTACAGCAATAATAGTAAGGTTTCTTCTCTACATGGCCAGTCTTGGTACTTTTTGATTACATCCCATGTGCTCAGTTTCACCATTTTTCTCCACAAGTTCACCATGTATTTTATAAATAAGGTAAGGTAAAGGTAAAGTTCCCCATGGATATAGCTGCATGCCATGAAGGTGCATTTAGGGGATGTGGGGGGGTAGGGCCCAAACATTCTCGATCTCAAGTAAATTTGGAGGTGATGTCATCAGAACCATGCTCCAGCTGTCTTTACCCCCCCCCCCCCAGGTACCAATCGATTTGAGGCTGGGTGAGCCTCAGAGCTACATTTTCCGACCTTAGATAACCCACCTCTGGAATCGAACCTGGGTCTCCTGCATGGCAGTCAAACATCCTACCGACTACACCACTGTGACTCTCTCTCGTATTTTATAAATATACTACTCAATGTAAATTTAATGTTTGTTCATTTAAACCCTAGAGCCAAGTTTTAAATTCCTACAAGAACTTGAAATGAAACACCTTAACACTATTTCTTAGTTTGTATTTAAATTGCCCAGTTTATTACATTTTCTTGACATGTTTCAGTTAAAATCTGCTTTGGATTATTGTTTGTGGAAAAATGTTGATTGCCATACAAGCATCTCTGTTAAAATAACTATTCAGATGTGTCTTCTGCATTATGCTCATCAACACTACTAATCCAAAAAAGACATACATTTCATCACCTGTCACTCTTTCCCAATCCTTAACACACGATTGCAGTTTAGGAGTCCAGATCAGTAAAATTATAGGTAAATTTACCAACACAACAATATGGCTATATTGGCCAATAGTGGTCGATTACCAAATAATCTGCCTCATCCTCATTATACAGTGCATTTTAAAAGTCCTGCAGGATTCTAAAAATATATAACTTTCAAAGTAATAGATTTATTACAACGAAATATTGTTTGTTACACAGAGGAAACTTTAAAATTAATGTTTGATGTGGTTTGGCTCATCGCGAGATCTCCAGTTGGCCACCATTCACGTCCAAACACTCTTGCAATCTTTGTTTGAATCCGATAATTGTGTTCATCCGGAATGTTGTGAATCACATCACGTATATTGAATTTGAGGTCAAGATCTGTTGGTTTCTGTGAATACAACTGGGTCTTGACATGTTCCCACAGCCAGTAATAGCAAGGTGTAAGAACTGGTGACCATGCTGGCCAAGATGTGGGTCCTCTTTTTCCTGCATTAACGACATCTTGGAATCAAGTGATCCTGTGATTACCTGCACACATGTCATTCAGCAGCATGGGCAGAACAAAATTTAATTTGCCTCTTTGTAAAAAAACAATATTTTGTTTAAATAAACCTATTACTTTAAAGTTATAGCTTTTTTGAATCCTGCAGGACTTTTAAAACACACTGTATATTCTGATAAGCCAGCCACTAAAAGGAAACAATCTTAAATAATTTATATGTACCCTACATGCTGACAATTTCCATAATGGCAAGAACTCACTAGGAACTCCTGTCTCTGCCAAGGTTCTGATGGGTAAGCTGCCACTTTCTGCAATGCACCTGCAGAGGCTGATGGTTGACAAACCTTGTTAACAGTGGGATGTGGTGACGACTCTCTAGATTGTACCTGAGACACTGATGGAGGTTTGCTGGTACTTGATGATCCGGACACAGACGCATTGCTGATAGTTGGTGGAGAAGCTGTGCCAGAGACCTCCTCCTAGAAAACGATTTTGAGTTAGAGCTTGGAAGCTACAAACTTTACATGTTTTCCCCTCACTTAGCAAAATTAAATTTCGTGGCCTTTAAAATAATTTCCAAAACACTTTATAATTATTTACCTTTTAGTTACAGGAGTTAAACAGGGAGATATATTATCACCATATCTATTTATAATCTTATTAGATGAAGTAATAAAGGAATGCCATATAAAAATGAAACAATTTCATGTAGGATACTGGAATATGAAATCAATTAAACTAACAGAGCTCATATATGCTGATGATATTATACTAATAGCTAATACACAGGCTAGTTTACAATATAACCTAAATATTCTTAATGAAGAATTAAAGAAAAAGAATATGGAAATAAATACAGAGAAAACTAAAACAATGATAATTAGCAGAGAAAAGACAAACCATAAGATAAAACTGAATAACAAACCTTTAGAACAAGTGACAAATTTCAAGTATCTTGGAGTAATTATAAACAGTCAAGGAAAAGAAGAGGAAGAATTAAGGGATAGAATCATGAAGACAGGAAAGCTATATCAAATGATAAACAGAGGATTTATAGGCAAAAAAGAAATATCTACTCAAACAAAATTCACTGTATGTAAAACAATTTATATACCAACACTTACATATAGTAGTGAAAATTGGACAATGACTGGAAAACACCTGCAAAGTGTACAAACAATGGAAATGAGGTACCTTCGAAGAATAAGTGGGAAAACCAGGAATGATCGGATAAGGAATCAAACCATTCGGCAATCTTTAAATGCTCAGCCACTACAAGAAACAGTTGAACGTAATCAACTCAGATGGTTCGGTCATTTGAGCAGAATGAGAGAGACGAGACTGCCAAAGCAGATATGGGAAGCACGTCAACAAGGAACAAGACCAAAAGGAAGACCAAGAAAGACATGGAATATGAGTGTCAAAGAGATTTTGGAGAAACGAAGCATAAGATGGAAAGAGGCACAGGAAAAGGCATTGGACAGAAACGTCTGGAGAGCTCTCTGTAACCCCTCAACACCGGCAGGTAGAAGAGGACGCGACTAAGGGTAACGGTTAGTTTATGGTTATTACGAACATATAGACACAATTTTTGTTGTAACGTTTTGGGAGAACACATGGTTCCTTCACCAGCCATTTATTTTTAGTTTGATTAACGATACAGTTAGAACACTACATAATGATTTAACAAAGTAATGTTATGTCTTCAACTCTGCATGTTAATCACACAAATATCACGTTAACTCAACATTGTTGAAAATAAATTGCAAAAAATGAAACAATTTTTTGTAACAAGTGTCCTCAAAAAAGAAACCAGAGTTTAGAGGAAAAGGGAAATGCATTTTCAGTTTCCAATCCTGGCATGCAAATAACATATATTCTTCTTACACAAATGTATAATAATTCCATGCATTTTTTTTTTTTTGCAAAAAAACAAAACAACTTAACTATAAATTTCAGTGACTGTTATCATTTACATGACGTGTAATAGGAAAATTTACTGAGTTTGTGCTGTGAATTTCATCACATTTCATTTCACTAACCTCGTGATATTAAGGCATCCAGCGAAGAGATAAACAAATCAAAATGTCCGAAGTCGCAAGAAATTTACGGCAGTGTGGTCCAAATTGAAACAAATAATTTTAATCACTTCCCACAGCCAGTGTTTTGGTCGAAGGACAAAAGTTTTACTTGCCGAAGCCCTGAAGCTCCATAGTGTTTACAGAAAACCCCGACGTAGGCGGAGCTACAGCGAAGTGAGAAAGGAGGACAATCCACCCTTGTTCAAAAGATACCAGCACACTTGAAGGAAAGAAACACAGTTCTACCCATTCCTTACCGCCAACAAACTTGGAAGTGAGAAACACAGTTCTTGTGATTCCTTACCGCTAGTAACACAGGGATTCACATCGTTCTTTTTTACAGCACAGTATGACAGTATTCGAAAATCTTCACCAGTAGTGAGAAAACAGTAAATCTTTGTCTAACTACATTTTACAATAACCTTCAGCTAGTGTCATCAAGCCTATTCCTCATTATCATTTTACTTCTACTTCATTGTTTATTATAACAACACAAAGTGTGCACTCTTTATAGTGAAACAGTTTAATCACTGTGTCTACTTATGATTTCTATACGGAACTCAAACTTTCAACATAGAAGAAGTCAGTGGTAAGAAATAACGTGTCCGTAATGTAATTTAAACAATTGTTTCTCTTTGTGTATGATGCTCCCCATCAGCGGCCAGCGTTTCTAGTTTGTTTTCAACCAGTGCCACCTGGGGACTGTGCACTGCACATTTCATTTGTTCCAATGCTACCATGTACCCATTGCTCAAGTAAGTAATATGCAATAAACTTATAATTTTTTCCAGAATAAAATCAAAAGTGTCTTGATTTCTTAAGTTGTCGTAGTTAGCAATTTACGGCTGGCTTGGGTCTAAGACTAAAGGCTATGGAATATAATCTTCTATGATCTTTGGCCAGAACCTGGACCGACTAGTCAGAACATCACACCCGCATGGTTATTTTTGTAAATGAATTTTCAGGTCTTGTGTTTTTTGTTAACGAACACCCATGCCATACACTAATTTAACAATATGAACCCTATCCTGCTATAAATATTTTCACAGAAAATTGTGTCATTTCTTGTGTGAATTTTTGAGTGAATGATTTATTTGCTTTATTTTACTTCACATTTCTGCCATGTTTGGTTAATCATTAGAGGCATATATTTTTGGTAAATAAAAAAGCAAAATTTCAATACAAAAACAGAGTCGATTTCAGGTTCAAAAGTGGTAAATAATATAACATTTCGGTGTTATAGTGGTGAATAATCACATCAAAAGTGCTATATAGAATGACATTTTGGTTTTAAAATTGTGAATATAATCCTAAATTTGATTTAAAAACTGCTCTTATTACACAAAGTAAACTTATTCCTTCTAATAGCACATTTATGTAGTTACCAGAGTATTGAGTTTATTTCTGTGTAAAGGGTTCCATTTTTGCTTCTCAAATATTTACAGCAGAATTAATCAATTTTCTGTGAATTGCATAACTCACAGGATACTTCACACTTCAGAAAGTGTCGGGTCTGTATATAAACGGTAAATTTCGTGTTTAAGAGTATATTTCGCATTATTTCGTGACAAAACAGGGTAGAAAAATGCACCTCACACCTTTCAGAAACATGAAAAAATAAACATTATAGCCTGTTATTTCATATTTCGTGTTTTCGTCAAAAACGAAATTTGCATGCCTCTACTAATCATGAAGATGAAAATAAGTGACATGATCAAATTGATTAAGGGACACTAACAAAAAACACCCATCCCAGGCTGGGATTTGAACCCAGAACCCTTGGCATTGCAGCATCCTGTGATAACAACTCTGCCAAGAAGTTCGGCTTATATAATTTTGTATTACAATTTTAGGGACGGTATTTTTATGTCTTTAAATGAAAATCCATTGTATATCTATTCATAGCATTTCGTAACAATACCACTCACCTCGTTATCTTCTGAATCGCTTGGGTTGCAAGCAACTGCTCCTGGCAAGAGAAGAGTGGGTTGGCCCATCTTCGCCATTCTTGAGATGATGCTAGCCTTGTGAGATCTCGGACTGCTCGTTAAGGCTTCAGATATGGAAGCTCCTCTTGCCTTGATAGTGTTCTCATCTGTGCCTACACTGCATGGAAACAGTAGTCTAAGTTGTTGTACTGACATTAGAAAACTTAGGTACTGCAGCTACTCACTGAAACTACCACATTCCAGTTTTTCTTGTATGTACGCATTGCTTGCATTATAGAATTATTTTCCTGTAGTTTACGGTTATTACAAGCATAAGAAAACAGTTTTTCTTTGTGACGTTTCAGGAGAACACACGCTCCTTTCATCAGGCATGCTGTTTTCTTATGATTGTAATAACCGTAAACTACAGGAAAATAATACCACATTCCACATTCCAACCTACAAGTTTTGCTCTAAATATTTTTAAGGTTTTATTTCAATGTACAAAAAAGTAGAATTAATTATTAATACAAAAATCTGCCATGAAAGCAGAAGCTGCAGAATTTTGCTTACAAGTATCACTGAATTATAAGGATGAACCAATATGGAATTTTGGACAATATCAATAAAAAAATTACTGATACTGATAACTGATAGTCTACTGACCCAATATAAAATTCCAAATGACGCTTGAATGGTTCATTGACCTCTTTAATAAATGCATGTTACCACGTGACTGCAACGCAAAAAAATCTGCATATTTAGACATTTACTTTTTAAAAAGGAGGGCATGAAGATTATATTCATAAAAATTCTAACATAATGGCAAAATATTGCACTAAATTATAAGATTTTTTACATATATTGGATCGGTAATTTTACCGATATGTCTATAGGGTACCGATTAATCGATCCCATCCCTACTGAATTATAACTAACAATGGTAATAATATGATAGTGCTGGTGATGCAATTTCACCTTTACTTTTCTTTTATTTGGTTAAGAAGCTTTTAAAACAACAGATACACAAGAGAGTACTTACTTGGGTGGTACTGCATTATCAGTAAATTCCTCCGTAAAAACAGGCGTATCTGACCGGGATGATTCCTTATCCTTATGCTGCTTCACTCTTGAGACATCAAATTCAAAAGCAAGCACCGAATTTGGAGGAACAACACCTTCTTTACCCTATTTTTTTAGAAATGAAGAAAATTAAACAGAATTACCCTTAAGAGTGTAATTACACTCCTC
Source organism: Lepisma saccharinum (assembly GCF_977018435.1). Lineage (NCBI taxonomy): Eukaryota > Metazoa > Arthropoda > Insecta > Zygentoma > Lepismatidae > Lepisma > Lepisma saccharinum. The sequence continues at coordinate 54,206,582 of NC_139242.1, read as the reverse complement.
TATTTTCCAAATTCAATTAACACAAGTCTATAAATATAACTACTGAACAACAGGCTTATGTTGTCAATCTTGTTTATATTTCATTGCTTGTATGAAACCTTCCTGATTTCAAATTAAAATTGAGAGGGAACTATCTAACATAAAGCCTTGTGGTTTGCAGCATCATGCAAAGCAACTCAAAAAGTTTTTCTTCCTTTCTTTTTTGGTGCTGAGTAATTAGCAAAGACAACGACAGCACAAGAAAAAGCGGAATGTGTGATGTGGTACATGGAAACAAAATTGTTAATTTCAGTCCAAAGACATTTCAGACGTGTGTTTGAATGAATGGGAGCCACCAGATGTATCAGCTAGACATTTTGAAAGTTACAAAAGGAGCCATTGTAGAAGTGGGAAAAGAAAGAAAGGGGAAAAAAAAACATTTTTGTTTGCTTTACATGATGCAACCAACCACAAGGCTCTATGTCGAATAGTTAACTCACAATTGTAATTTGAAATCAGGGAGGTTTCATGTGGACACTCTGTATATTGTTTCCACATCAGATATCAAAATAGCAATAGCTGTACATAATTTATTGTTTATTCTTGAATATTTAGATGAAAGTGTCAGCTAATTTTCCAGTGGGTGTGTGTGTATATATAGACGAAGTATATTATGAAAAGGAAAACATTGACGTGGCAAAGTTTGTCTTAAGTAAACTTTATTCTCAGATAGGCTAATAAGAACTTGGTCTACATTTTAAAGTGGAATTTGAATCATTGTGCAATATGCTTCCACAAAGAATCAAAACCAGGATCCCTTGGTTACAAGAGGGCAGAATTAGCCACCATACTATTGGGGAGACAGCTTGATAGTTGGAATGAGGAAATCAGAAGAGAAGGAATGAAATTCAGTGCAGAAAAGAGCGAGCTGCTAATAACAAGAAGAAACAGAGCCAGAAATGAACCAAGAATAAAGATGGGTGCGGAAGAGTTGAGGGTAGTGGGGAGCTTCAAATATCTAGGAAGCATAAATGAGAGAAGTGGAAGAATAGATGAGGAGGTAAACAGAAGAGGACAAATGGGTGGTGGACTATATCAAAGTGTTCGAAGATTAATATGGAACAGGGATGTACCTATGAAATGCAAGAAGGTAATATATAACACATACTATGTGCCGATAATTATGTATGGAGCAGAGACGTGGATAATGACAGAGAGAGACAAAAGAAAGATGCAGGCAGTGGAGATGAAATTTTTAAGGAGTATATTGGGGAAGAATAAGGAATGAGGAGATCCGACAGACAGTGGGTGTGGTGAAGCTTCAGGACAGGATAGATCAGGCACAGATGAGATGGTTCGGACACATGAAGAGGATGGATGCAGAAAGACTACCAGTAAGAGCTTACCATGCTGAAGGAGTGGGAATAAGGCCAAGGGGGAAAGCAAGCTGTCGGTGAAAAGAGCAGATAGCGGAGAGTGTTAGGAGAAGAGGACAAGATTGGAACACTGTGGAAAGACCAGGAAAAAATGGAGAGGCTTGACTTCTATGCTGACCCAGCCAGAGGAGGGAAACAGCAAAGGATGATGATGATGACTATTGGGGAGGTCTTGTTACCAATCATCAAAGCAAGATCCACAACAACATTAGGTATTCTACATTTTGACCCGTAGCTTGTTGGCTGAAAACTTACGGTATAAGTTAAATCATGATCGCACACAGTGTTAAGGTATTCATTAACAAAAATAATTACCTTAGCTCCATATCCTAGAGAGGCAGGAATGACTATAAGCCGCTTGCTTCCCTTTCTACTACCTAGAAGTCCTTCTTCCCAGCCTTGAACTAGCTTCCCTTTCCCCACCTTCACACGTAGTGCTTTGTCTGACTTTAGGTTGTCGTCAAACACCTAAAGTGTAAACAAAACACAAGCAATTAACTTCAATGAGGAAAATTTAATACATATGTAAGGAAACCTAAATTTTACATTTTTCTTCGGACCATGAAAATGAAAATCCAAGAAAAATTTACACCATTGTGCACTATGAGAATTTAATGTATAATGTGGGAAAATGCAAAATCTAAGAATGTAATATCAGGGTTCCATCGTAACTAAAAACATGAAGCGTATGTCCTTGATCAGTAGTACTTTCATGTCTATGGTGACAATTGTACTTTACAATCACAAAAAGTACAACTGAAGGGACTTGAAATATTTTGTAAACACTCACAAAGAACCTTAAGGATACCTTAAATGAGTAAACAAAAAGTAGTTGACATATTTATATGGAGCAACAAAGTAAAGTAAAAAAGCCATGAAGGCGTATAGGGGGTGTAAGGTTAGGGCCGCACACATTCTTGATCACGGCTGAAGATGGAGGCGATGTGAACAGCACCATGTCCGTGGCTGCCTTTACCCCCCGGAATTTCCTCCAGGTACCCACTTTATACGATGCTGGGTGGGCACTGGAGCCACTTGAACAGGTGGAAAAATTCCCAGTTCTCCACTGCTGAGGATCGAACCTGGGTCATTCAGATGCCCTAATGACAAGAGCTAACGCGGCATACGTATATGGAGCAACTCCTCTTTTATTGTGTGATATGAGCTGTACCACCCAGACGTAAGTTTTATAATATTGTATGCCTTAAGATTTTGGCTCCTACATGTTTTTGAATTTAAAATATATATATATTTGATACAGCTTAATGGGTATGCACGCAGAAAAATGTTCTGTGTACTTGTGGGTGAAATATGTTTTAACACATTTAACCCTAAAAAGCTAATGTGTCCTGTGCCAAACGTTAAAGCTAACCATTCGTCTGTTGGACTACTGATTTCTTTAGAATTATTTACTTACAAAAAAAATGAATAGTATATAGGAATGCAAAATTACATTTTTATAAGTCTTGGGTGTACTCAAAACAACACTTTGACTGGTGTTCACCACACATAGCTTTGGAGCAACGGCAGCAAAAGAATCTAATCTGATTGAGGGGGCAGAATGCACAGATCTTCCTTCTTGGCTGTTTTTCAGCAACTGCATTAGTTTTTGCATTTCCACATTCTGGATGGTAGCAAAATCTTGCGAAGTTGTCGTGGAACTTTTGGTGTACGTAGATACTAACGTTTCGTCTGCCAGACGACACAAAATTAAAAACAGTTAAAAACACACTGAAGGAACGCTTGTAAAAGGACATCGATACTTCCCCATTAGTCTCTCCGACCAAAATGAAGCTAGAAGGGGCAAGGAGCAGAAGAGTTAATTGAAAGGGGGTGAAACAAGAAAACGACACCACATGCATAGCCTGTCTGACGACACATTAGTTTTCTAGGGTTAACAATTACTGATTTTCCTTGTATGTACGCATTGCTTGCATTGTAGAATTATTTCTTTTGTAGTCTATGTTTATTACAAGCATAAAAACACAGTTTTTTGTTGTGACGTTTCAGGAGAGCACACGCTCCCTTCATCAGACATTTATTTTCAGTTTGACTAAAGATACAGTAACAACAATGGTTAGTCTTTTTTTAAACAAAAAAAGAATCAGTTATACAATGGATGTTATAAATGTTATATTGTTGTAATATAGCAACTTAACTGTGAAAACAAGATAAAAAAAATTGATCACATTATTTTTTATTTAAAAAATATGAACCCCAAATATCATCAGGCAATTCAAAATCATCATTGCTTTCACAGTTTCTTCATGTTTTCTGTTATATTAAATTTTAAAGATGGTGGCTTACTCCACTTGTGAAAAAGAAAACTCCATAATGGGTCTATTTTACCATTTTCATTATTTAACCTTTAGTCCCCCGCCGTTCCATATGTGGAACAAAAAAATATGTCCCTGTCAGCCGCGGTTGCATATATGGAACAAACAGCTTTAGATACAATTATCGAGGGTTTGCCACACTTATATTTGTATATTGAGGTTGAAACACTGACAGTTCGGCTCGGGAACATGTGTTTACGAAAATTCCAAATCCCCCCTCCTTTCTCGGAATATGTCACGTGTTTGGGCTCACACTTGACAGACACAATGAATGCTTGGTATTTACGATGTTGTTTTCCTCCAAGCTTCCAACGCTGTGATTTAGTACTGATAAGGCACACATTCTTCTTTGTGTTTAGACCTGGTGATCCAGCCAAAAGTAGTAGCAGGGGGGGGGGGTCAAGGAGAGGCTGGATTGGAAGAGGTTTAGCGGTGTCAGCTTTCTGTCGCCTCTATGTTAGAAACGCAATGAAGCCTGACGACAGCCAGAAGCCAGAATCATGAGTCTATCCAGAAGTATAGACAAAACAAAGGATTGCAAAGGCTCCCTACCCTCCTCTGTTTAGGAAAGGCCTCGCCATAGACGTTCAGAGCAGTGGCTGTGAAAGACCGTGTTTTGTGCTTTCCGATTGTGTGCCACCTGAGCTGTGTAGAACTTGTGTTGGGTAATTTTTTTGTGATATGTGATTCTGATTTTTTTCGTTCGCACTTGCATCTTGTGTAGCTACTGTGAATCCATTTGTTCCCTGTTGACTCCCCAAAGTAGCTGAAGAGGGGGCAAACTCCACATGCACTGATGTTCTACCTGCAAAACAAAAGTTATCCGAAGTAGATTGGTCCCATAGTGTCCGAGTTATAACAATTTTATGAATAATATGCAAACTCGCTGTTTTGAGGAAAAAAACAGTTTTACGTTTTGCCTTATTATTCAAATTGTATTGCACCCACGAACATGAATCAAGTTTCATTCTATCGCGGAAGGTCCATTCTTTGAAAAAAAAAAAAAGCAAAAGTTTCGGTTTTCTCCCCAAAGTAGTTGGAGAAGAGGGGGCAAACTCCATATTTTTATGCTTTTTTCATTGAAATTCGGGAGATGCAGCCCGTAACCCCCCCGCGGTAGGGGCATCCAAATTTTACATGGTTGCATGCACCGATGTATTACCTGCAAAACAAAAGTTATCCGAAGTAGATTGGTCCCATAGTGCCAGAGTTATTACGATTTTTCTTCATTATGTATACGAATTCAAATTTCGCGCTCAAAGCCTCGGCGACACTGGGCTTACTTTCGTCAGACCGCGCGGCGTACTAAGGGTTAATTTATTTAATTGTTCTTCTGCAATGAAAGAAGCTTCCCAGACATTCAAATCTATGTTTCCCATCAATCTTTTTAAAAACCCTTCTCTTTTTAATCAAATGCTTCTCTTCGATGATGTGAGCTGACAAACCAAGCTGTTTTTGGGTTTAAATTTATAATGTCCAAATCGTGTTCATCTTATTGCCATTTTCCTTGCTGTTTGTCCTACATAATCCTTTGAACATGAACAACTTATATTATATATTCCTGTGGTTTCCACATCTTGTAGAGATTTTCTCATTTTGAATTCATTAAATGTACATTCCAAACTTCTTGGTGATCTAAAAATAATTTTGAAATTAAATCTTCTAAAAAAGTTTGCAATTTTATGTGAGAATCTCTTGTGGAATGGAATGCAAATTTATTTCAACAGATTTCTCATCTTTGTTGGTATTTCTCTTTTTCATTAGTTTCCTTGTGACACACGGAAGATTTTGTGATTTCAAAAGAAAAAGCACTGAATTTCTTAGATGATGATGAAAATAAATTTGTTTGCATTCCATTCGACAAGGGATTCTCACATAAAATTGCAAACTTTTTAGAAGATTTAATTTCAAAATTGTTTTTAGATCACCAAGAATTTTGGAATGTACATTTAATGAATACAAAATTAGAAAATCTCTACCAGATGTGGAAACCACAGGAATATATAATATAAGTTGTTCATGTTCAAAGGATTATGTAGGACAAACAGCAAGGAAAATGGCAATAAGCTGGCAGGAACACGATTTGGACATTATAAATCTAAACCCAAGAACAGGTTTGTCAGCTTACATCATCGAAGAGAAGCATTTGATTAAAAAGAGAAGGGTTTTAAAACGAGTGGCTGGTAACATAGATTTGAATGTCTGGGAAGCTTCGTTCATTGCAGAAGAACACTGGAATAAATTAAGTAATGAAAATGATAATATAGTCCCACTATGGAGTTTTCTTTTTCACAAGTGGAGTAAGCCACCATCTTTAAAATTTAATGTAACAGAAAAAATCAAGAAACTCTGTGAAAGCAATGATGATTTTGAATTGCCTGATGATATTTGGGATTCATAATTTTTAAATAAAAAATAATGTGATCAAAATTTTTATTTTCTGAAATAAAAATAAAACAGACTGCTTATTTTCAGAGTTAAGTTGATATATTACAACAATGTAACATTGACAACATCCACTGTCAGTGCTCGAAAAATCTTCTTTAGAGCAAGGTGCCAGGAAACCATCTACTAGCAATTGTGCATACTATAAGAAGCTGAGCCAGCCCCCATGGTGGAGTGGTTAGCACATCGTGCTACAACCCAATGGGTTCCGGGTTCGAATCCCAGCCTGGGCATGGATGTTTGTAAGTGTTCATTCATCAGTTTCATCAAATCATCACTCATCCCCATCTTCGCAAATTAGCCAAAAGTGGCACTAAAAGTGAAGTAAAATCAAGCAAATCAATTAATCTATAAGAAGCTGAGCATCAGCATGTTCAAAACATCACTAAATCATGTGATAAAGTACGAAAATGGGGTGTAGGGGGGCAAATAGTAAGAAATTGTTACTGATTGTATGGAATGTTCACAACGTTGATAAAAAAAATAATTTGCTAACTTACGTTGTACTGCAATTTGAACTTAGAATCTTCAAAATTCCATACACACGAACTTAAAAAACGGCAATATTACAGCAAAAGACCATAGTCGCCAGGCTGAAATTTTTAGTCAAACTAAAAATAAATGTCTGATGAAGGGTGTGTGTGTTCTCCTGAAACGTCACAATGAAACACTGTGTTTTTATGCTTGTAATAACTGTAGACTATAAGAGAAATAACAATTACTGGTATATACCTGATTGAATTTCCCATTTTTGAATATCCATCCTATGTATCGGATCTCCACAGCATCACCGTTTTCCACCCTGCTACCTTCCCCAGGAAGAAGATCCTGTACTAGTACAGCATCCAGTATTCCAGCGGCACTGTTCAATTTGGCCAAACCTACCTGAAATACAACATATTTTCTGAAGTTAATTCTGTCATACGAGAATAAAGCTCTACATTGATAAAACAGAATTATCTGAGACAAGTTTTTAAAAAATAGTTCTGACAAAAAATATGCACAATTGAGGGAAGTTGTGTGAACTGCAATCAAAACTAGAAAATTAAATTTTATCTATATGCATAATTTACGCTGTTAACTGAATGGTTATTTCATGCAGTACTTCGCTAGCATGAAACTTTTACACTATATATGTTCAATTTCTTTGATTTGAAGCACTCCTGATTAAGAATGCAGTAATGAGTAACTTAAAATATCCATTACAAGGCAATAATAACTACAAACAGGCTGGTATTGTTAGTACCAGACCAAATTTAATCACAAATATAGCTGTTACTTTTCCGCCGAAGTCTGGATACAGTTCACAAAAATGCCACACAACACTTTCACTGAGTTTAAATATAATTATCCTACAAACTGTGCAAAGTTTTGTTTAATAATGCATCAACATTGTGTTGCAAAAGTGAAATAATTAAAAGACATATATTTTAATATTCTGATTATCTATTACATATTTATTTCAATATTTTAAAGTGAAACTCTGGTGGAAAATAATAATGGAATGAATACTACTTGCATATTAATAATTTATAAATATTCTGAACAAAATGTTTAATTGTTACAATGTTCAAGCATCATTAGTGGTGTCAATTGTTAGGGGTATTAGCATCAGTTCAAAGTGTTATCTACCATAAACCAGTACCCACCTCTTTGGTGAAAGCTACAAAGTCTTCAGTGGAGTCAAATCTGAGAGACCAATTTTGTCTCTTGTCATTATAAAATGAAGCATAATTGTTGGCCTGGACCTGTTAAAAAAAATATTTAAAAACATGAAAATACACAGAATTTACAAATCCCATTTCATGCGTAAATTTGATGAAGACCAAGGATGAAATACAGAATCAGTGGGGTAACAATCACTACACTTGTTCAACCTGTCTTAATACTTTCAAACTTTGAAGCTTCCCATTAATTTTACCCAAACCAGACTTTTCCACGTTTTCTCGAAGAAGATTATAGCATTTAACTAATTTTAATTCTGTTTATAATATATTTTTAGAGTACAAATACAACAGTACTGGCTTCAGGAAACTCTGTATTCCATGGGCATTCACAAATATACATTGATTAAATATTTCCATCAGTATTTTCCACTTTTCTTGTTCATTTTATGTACGAGGGCTATTTTTTTTTCAACCTCCGATAGGGCATGAAATCAAAACCACAGTGAATAGCAAAATAGGTTTATTGACAAAAGTTACGTACACCTATAATCTACTTTTCAACGGAATCACCAAGAAGATTCAGACATTTATCGTACCGATGCCCCAGCTTTCCAATACCCTCTGAAAAAAAAAAAAAAGGTGCCGATTGTCTGTTGAGCAAGGTCTGCACGGTGTCTCGAAGCTCCTCATTGGTGTGGAAGCACCATCCTCCCAACCACTTCTTCATCGCCGAGAAAAGGTGGAAGTCAAACAGCACCAGGTCTGGGATGTAGGGAGGGTGATTAAACACTTTCCAGTGGAATCGTTGAAGAAGGTCTTGGGTTGATGCAGCAACATGTCGTCGGGCATTGTTATGAAGCAAAACAATGCCTGAAGACAGCATGCCTCTCCGTTCGTTCTGGATGGCTCTGCATAGTCTGCACAATGTTTCACAGTATGCAGCCACATTGATTGTGGTCCCTGGCTCCATATAAAGTCAACCAGTAACACACCTCGCACTTGGCAGGAGAGTCGACTGTAGCAGACATCTCTACGTGCCCGTCGCTCAGCTTTAACTGAAGCCTTGGCCTTGGCTGTGGTGGTGGCGGCAAGGGGGATCCCAATCCCCCTGCGTGACACCCCGCTTCTTAGCACTTTATGCGTCACCTGGTGGCACCATCGGAGGTTAAAAAAAAATAGTCCTCGTACATTTACATGTTTACAGACTTGCTTTGCTGGATATAGGTGCCCTCTGCTTTGTTTTAGTTCTTAAAACTTAATGTTACTTAAAAACAAAATGAATAAATGTTAGTGGTCTTTTATGTGGCAGTCTTAACTTTTCTTTGTAATGTATAGGATAGCAGTAGAATTATATTCATTTGAGTTCTTATTTTAAGTCCACTTTATGCACAGACAGGCTCCTCTGAAAGTATCTTACAATGAAAAGTGGGATCCAAACCATTGTGTGCCCCACCAGGTATCAAACCTGGGATGCCTTGATTACAAGGTGATAACATTACCACTACCCAGAAATATTTCCATAGTTATTATTCACATTCGTTGTCTAGTTTGCATGTTTCTAAGGTTTATGCAGAGAATTTGCATTCATATTTTGTTAGTTTTTAGTGCATATAAATCCTTAGTCTACTGATAATGCATCTACAAAATGCACAACATAATATGAAAGTTTTCAAGCATGTATTTCTTTCGATACAAACACATATGCAATGTTAACAAATTGGTTTGAGATGCACTCACCTGGAACTGAAACTTCAGCGTAATTTTTGCAAAAGTTATGTGTTGTTTTTGTCCCTTATAGAGAAGAAGCTGGTAGACATGATTTAATTGATTTCCAAGAATAGCTGCCCCAACTCTTCCCTGCTCAACATATTTTCCTTCTTCTCTGGGCAAAGAAAAAAAGTTATTTTTAAAAATATGTTACTAACAACACCAAAAAATGTTTGAAATAGGAGATAACAATATGGAAATCAATTATTCCATTTAGTTCACTTATATTTCCAAACTTGGGTACAAAACATTATGCACTGAGTAACAAAACAAGTTTTCAAACCTTGCCATAACTATGTGCACTGAAAACTCATTATATTTTGCATTTAAAATGTTTTTATGTATACTGTATGTCTGCATATGTGTTTTACAGAGAGTGTTCATTAAATTATGGTTCTTTATTCTGTGTTGTGATATATGCACCAAGCACTTTGACATTTCTCAGAATTTGCAAAGAGTGGTCTTGGTGCCCCCTTGCAAACCAACAACAGAAATGTGGGCCACACTCATTTTGCAGCTGCTATCAGTTTGTCCAGTTCAGACAATTTGTTTTCAGACTGAAGGATGAGAACCTACACATGGGTAACTGCATGCAGAGAGCTAAGTTGCAATCATATACCATATTTACTCGAGTACACCACGCACACTTTTACACAAAAAATAAGATAGAATATGAGGATGCATATGTTTACATGGGTATGGAGCCAACTGAAGGCAGGGTGTGAAATTTCAAGCAGAGATGTTCTTGTTATCTATTGTATGAACACACAAAGTTTTTTATATGCAGAGCCAGGGATGACAATTGAACAATTGGTCATGGGTCAAATTACATTTTACTTACACCAAAAATAAGGCAAAAATATCGATTATAAATTTTACAAGTAGTAAAACAGGCCACAAGTGACTGCAAACCATACTTTGGGTGGCTCAGTTCTATTGCAAAACAAATATGGACACCAATGTCATGCGACAGTGGGCAATCTACCATATGAAAGATACGAATAGGTAGTTGTAAAATGCAGTGGTAGTGGCATGAAAAAAGGGTTTTTCACTCAAAAACCAAGTGCGTGGCTTACTGAAGGGCAAGAATATTTGAGTAAATGTACATGCATAAAGCATTAATAAACAAAATAAAATCCATGGAGTTACAGCTCTGCCATATGGCTTATCATTAGGTGATAAACTATCAGCACATTGTATCCTATCACTGCTGTTATCTAACTCCCTTATTGAGCTCCTGCATGCTTGTCTTGGTGCGAGTAGTCCTGGGTTCAATTCCCAGTAGGAGCTACTTGAAAAGACGTAGCAGACTCTGGTATAGAAAGCCAACAGTGATAGGACTTTCATGTGCTGACCACACACACACACACACATTGTACTTACAGTTTAAATGCACTAACAGCTTTAGCACATATGATTTCCAGTTTTGATGAACTCTGTTCACCACCCTCTCCCTTTTGATGCACAAGTGTGTCTGACTGAGCTTTCTTAGGTTGTTTTGGAGCAACATATGTTAAAGAGGAGCTCTTTTCAATTGCTGGCTTCTCCAATCCAAATAATGAGGCCAATTTGGAACTGAAACAAAAATAAATTAACTTTCACATAAACATGTAAAATGTTATCTGGATATTAACATAAAAAAATGTTACTCTTAGTCAACACTGGCAACAATAACAACCTGTCTACACTTTTTGACTATCTTTGCACAACCGTCTAGTTGGTTACATGATGCAACACTGACTCGTTGATTTGGAGTCAAGTATTGTATTTTGTGTCTGCACCATTTGCACTACGTTCTGGAGCTGTGTAGCACATGCTGTATGGTCACGTGGCACGTGCTAACTAATGAAATGAAAGTTTAAAGTACCAGACAGGCATTTGTTGAATCTTCTGAACTTGAACACTGCTATTCGTCTAGTTGCTCGAACGTCATTTCCTTGTACACTCCTGTTCACATAAAGTGGCACATTTTATAAGGTTGGCCAGTTGAAGTTTGTGCCATTTTATATGAACAGGAGTGTACCAGCCTGACACCGGGGTACACCTGCACTACACTGAGTGTCAAAAAGTGCAGCCAACTAGACAGGGCTAGCTACTAACATGAATTTCTTATTATAGTTTTACATGAAGATGTGTATCCAAATAGACCTTCAAGATTTGTTAATTTTGTTTTACATAATGTAAGATTTCAAGAGCTGATACAACGCATATAAAACCTTCTATATCAGGCAAGATGAGTCTATGTCAACAGTTAAATGTACAACAATAGCGAAAAATATACATAGATTTAAAATATCCAGCACCATTTTTCACTATTGTTGGATGACCATACAATACAAGGGCACTGAAAAAGTTATATGATTTCATTGTAGAATTTAATGTGAACCAGGGCCTAAGTTCCGATTGTTTAATTCAGAACTAATGATAGTACACAAAGACTTTTAACATGATTCGGCTTCTATTCATGTCTTTACATGTTCCACACCTTAGTGACTACTTCTATACATGCATTATGCATAGTTCTTTGTAAACTGCCATTCATGTACTGTTGTATTGGATACAGACTGCTGCTGGTACTGCATCATGTACAATGAGGTGTGTAGAGGTTTTAAATTCTTAAATTTTCTCATTGTTAGGTTTTCCAAGTCAGGTTTATATTAAGAAAACGTCCCCAAATTGTTTTGCTGTTTGGTTAGCCAGGCCAGGTTTGAGGTTCTTAGCATTAAAATAAAATTAAAATATCGCGAGGCCATGGTCGGGACTAGGATGCGAGGCCCCCCATTCCTTCTTTAAATTTGAAATCTCAATGTAAATCTACACAAAATATTAAGCGATACGTCAGCAAATTATCATATTTAAATAATAATAATAAATTACTGACAAAAATGATACTTAATAATTTCACTCAGCCTAAAAATGTCTTTCTCTGTTTTCCTGGAGCTGAAATCTGAAGCTGTAGAAGGAAGGAAAAACTGCTAAAATTATCAATTGAATATTTAAATGCCTCAAAAAAGTCGGAAGTGCAAGGTCAAGAGGAAGAAGAAAGGACAAGACAAAGGCTTTTTATTCAAGAAAAGAATAAATGGGTAAAAATATCGAAGTAAGCTTTTGTAAATTATTGCATAAAGGTTTCACATGAGAAATACAATAATTTTTACTTTGTATGGGCTCCCTAGGCTTAGGGTCCGCCTGTCTGTATGATTTGACTTATTCATTCAAATTATAATGTTTAAGTAGAATTTAAAGCTACAGATAAAAACAGAATGTTTAAATCTTATTTCCCACAAAAATTAGTCTTTTTTACTCACTTCTACTGTATTTATTACATTTTTCGTATCAACCTCATGGGATGCGAGGCCCCAGGCGGTTGCCCACCCCTTGCTACGCCACTGAAAATAACATCCCTAAACATATACATGTGATATCTGGTCTCAAGTGGAGGAGGAGGGAAAAAAAGAAAAAAACTTTTAGCCGCACATAGTAGTCTGGTCTGAGACAACTGCAAACCAAGAATGGCTGCTCGCTTGAGGCATGGATCCTCACGTAAGCCACTTTTCAAATCATAATTTCTCTCGTAAATAATACTTAATGAAACTTTTAACTGTGATAATTAGTTTCTCCAAGCTTCAAATGTACTTCTACAATCATGTCCAGTGGCTAATTTTTAGAGTTCTACGTGCTACGAAACTTACATTTTAATAACATTAAAATTCCTTACCTATGTAACGTCAATACGGTTTTTCAGGGCTTCCATCATGGATTCATGTCACAGGCGCACGACCTGCTATTCGTTCAGTGCCTGGCCTTGGGATAAAGAGGTAAGTTACCTTCTGAGGTTTATTAATTTTGTGGTACCTTCCTAATGTTTCAGTTAGGAAAATGTGTTGGGCAGGTGGCTCAGGCTAGTTTCTAACATGCCTTCCAAAGGGACTCTATAGAGAAAGGTGGGTACCTGGAGCAAAGTGGAGGTGGGTCTGCGGGAGCGGTAGGTTAATTACCCCAGGGGCGGAGCCCGGAATCGGCGGGAAATTTGGACAGCAATTTTCATGACATTTCTTGGGGTATAGCTTTGAAAAACTGACTTTTACATAGGCAGTATGGGTGCTACAAAACTAACATGGCCGCAAGTAGAGTACGGGTGCTACGAAACTATCATAGCCGCAAGTAGACTTCCACCTTGCAACTTCAAATGGCTACATCACAACTTTAAACGGCTCTATTGGTGTAAATACTTCGTTCCGCCCTCCAGAATTTTGTTCTTCACAATTTGCAACACATAATATTCATAAAAAGAATTTAAAAAACTCCTTGCAAAATCGAGGGTGGGTGATGTGACCACGGACACCACAAAACAGTCAAAACTCTTGAATGTTACAGACCTACAGATTTGTTCTCTTTCTATGCTTCCTTTTCTTTTTAATATACCAATATTTTCGGTAACAGTATGGTTTAGAAAAAACACATTTCTTCAAATTTACAGGAGAAACTACTTACGGAACTGAGTTTCTGTAGACTTTTGAAAGCTCGTGGAAGTGTTTTCTCCCTTCGTTCAACTTATTTGGCCGGTAAATCATGTATTTTTTTACATTAATGTCTCTCCGATGCACAAAAGCTCTTGCCTCCATTATGTTCGACTACATGAACCAAATGTTCCGTGCATTCAAGGACGTAATCTCCGGTCAGTGTTTCTTTCCAAACTCGCCATTGTTTTGCCAGAACATGACAATTTTAACTGTTTGCATAACCTCACAGAACCTAACCTAACCTTGCATCCATGGTTCGTGGGGCTATTTATGAATGGTTTGTAGGGCTATCCGTGCATGGTTCGTGGGGCTATTAGAATGGTTTGTGGGGCTATCCGTGAATGGTGTGTGGGGCTATCCATGCGTGGTTCGCGGGGCTATTAGAATGATTTGTGGGGCTATCCGTGAATGGTGTGTGGTGCTACACGTACATGGTTCGTGGGGTTTTCGAACCCGGAAAAAAATACAAAATATGTAACACAAAATAGGTATTACCCGGTGAAGAAGGTTGCAACACTGCAAACCCACTGATCACCGACAACGCTAGTCAAGATTGTGTGCGAGAGGAACAAACAACAATTACTCTATATGTGGAAAATTGAAGCTATTTTCGTGAAAAAAGCAAAATCCCACCTTAAACAATGTTTCACAATGTATACCTAATAGGTAAGTACGAATGTAAAAATGACAAAATGAACCAGTGAAAAGTGTTTTCCCCTATACCATACTGTTACCATATTTTCGATACACGCTATAGTACATTGTACAACACAGATTTTTTTCAAGTACAAGGAAAACTGCTCTGTACTTCACAGGAAAAGTCCGTAGATTACAATTTAGCGCAGTGGAGTACACATCTGACGTTAGACTTTCTACTCTATATTACGTTATCTATACCCATTCCCATAAACATACAGTCGAATAATCGTGTAAAATGTAATCGATTAACATATGCAGTTGACACATCTCGTGACTATTATACTAACCTGTTAGAAGGTGTGAAGTCGATGTCATCATCATCTCCACCAAACATCTCATAAATGCAATAGCGTCTATTCCTGGGAGGCAATTACTTCTCAGAACAGTACACTGTCACACAAAAGTATCATAACTCATCACGACTTTGTTTATTACCTACAAACTTTTATCTTTTATTTACTTAGAGCAAATACCAAATATACAACGCAGGTTCGTCATCACTTGTTCTCACTTGTTCATTGTTGCCAGCCACACAGCTGATACTGGGAAGAAATCAATCCTCGGGCGTACCGTTTCCACTGTTTATTGGTTCAATCAAGATCCCTATTTTCGATTTCCGCTGTTGAGTAGTTTCTTAGCCCACCGGATTTGTAGTAAAATCAGAGGACTGTCCGTGTCCAGTGGCGTGCCCAAGTGGGGTGGGAGTCAAGTCAACACGTGAAAATTAAATGTTCATATTCGCTGCCATGTTAGAGTATCTTTTTATAAAAAGTTGCAGAACCTTTCTAAATGTCTAATTTGATGATTTTGGACGGTGCCTATAAATCAGCACGTTATTGATCACTTTTCTAATTGCCTTCCTCACTGACGTTTACGAAAAGTTAATTTGAGGGGAACGGACTTGGCCCATTTTCCGGGGAAGTACACCTCGTCCGGAGTTCATTTCCGGCTATGGGTGATCCCAGGTGGAAACTTATTGGACAATGTCCATTCATAATGTGGCTTTGGAGCTCAATCAACCTCTAATCCTTACCTTAGGGTAATCCTGGGGTTGGTAATGAAAATGGGCACTAATAAAAATTTCTATAAAGAACAGTTGTCTTAATCAGGCACGAAGCTAGAAATATATTTCGGGGGTTTGAACTGTAATGACTGCCTACCGGTAGAAATAGGGAGCCACCACATCATGAAGGCCACAGTGCCTCCGGGAACCAGTTGGGC